>NC_092574.1:25588712-26788712 GCF_037975245.1 Apostichopus japonicus | reverse complement strand
GCAACCTCTGTTAAAGTTAATATATAATATCTAATTATTGAGGCTTATTTCTTCCTTTATCTGTCTTGAATCTGATATTACTCTAGATCTGGCAGTAAACAAAAGCATGCAGCTGTTTTAACAGGTCTTATTTGTTCTTGCTGTCCAATATCCTTTGAGATGCAAACATTTTAGTTTCAATAATGTTATGGTAGTCAACATGTTCTTCATGTAACAGATTGATAAAGTAAAGGAAGGAAACCTGTATTTGTATCCTGAGGCACCCTGATTTATGCCATTTATACAGTGAACTTTAACTAATTCTGTCCTGCACACATAAAGTGCACACAAATTGTGAAATTGTTGCATTTTTGCGGAAAGACCAAACTAAGCCATGGATCAATGTGAAGGGCATCGTCATTGCAATTGTCTTTAAAGAGATCTTTTTGCTCATAACATTGTGAAGTAGATCCTATGCCATTTCACATCAAATGTTTAAGTTCATGAGAAAGTCTTTTGCCTCTAAGAAAAGGAAATTTGGTGCCTGAAGTTTTTTTTTTTTTTTTTGGCGAACATAGTTGAAAAGTGCATGTGGCTAGTCTCTTCTTTGCATAGCTAAATCAGGGCTGAATCTGCTATTGTCATTAAATGTTAAGACTGACTACTGGCCAAATCTTGTTTCTTGAAGAAGAAGAATAAAAACACTGTATAAACTTTGTAGAGAACATGGATTTAGGAAAATGGGTGAATCTGGTTGGAAGTTGCATGTGGTACTGTACAATACAAAAGACACCACTCCTTGTAGGTGGTTTTTGTGTAATTCCTATTGATAAAACTTATATAATATACATGTATATGTCCTTGTACTGCTTTTTATTAAACCACTTATAGGTAACAACCTTCCAATCATGTACTTTTAATTTATTATATCAAACTCACTTTTTGTATGTATGTTACGTCATATAACCTTTGTCATAGCACAAATATAAGCAGAGGTTCAGAGAAGAATTGCACAATTTTTTTCAGAGGAAAATAAAAATAAAAAGAGAGAAGAATCTTAAAGAGTACTTTACAGTTTGTTGTCTTTTTTTCATGTTTATATCAGTCATATGAACTTGTTGTCTTATATCATTAAATAACCAATCTTAAATAGTTTAATAGTTTATTTAAACATTTAGTCAGAAGTAGGAATTAAGATGTGTGTTGGCTGAAACATTTCAAACCCATGTAGAATAATAGAATATCAGATTCTCAAAGTTCATATCATATCAAGTAATGTTTAAAGCCAAGAGTCACATATTCCAAAGAGGTCAAAGCTCATAGGTGGCCAAATTTATTTGAAAGTGTCTCAAATTTCTCCTAAGCAAACAGGCTTGTTGACTTCTTATATTCAAACATGGTGTATGTCTTGGCAAGCCCTATGGAACCTCTGTATCACGACATTAAAAGGTCAATCAGTCCCAAACTACAAAATGGCCAAAACTATTATAAGAAATATTTCCATCCTACAATTTTACTTAAAATATTAAATGTCAAATATCGTAATAGTAACTCAAAGGCCAAACTATAAATGTCTCAGATGTCTTCTAAACCATCAGACCAGTCAACTTCAGACTTGGTAGTTGTATACCTGGGCATTGGCTGTTGAATCTCATAGAGTGATAAAACAAAACAGGTCAATGTAACCAAAAATCTTCTTTTAGTTTGGCCAATGGTAAATCCAGGTAAATATATGACAACAGCAACAAAACCATTACTCTTATGTAGGAAATCAGACTCATTGTTGAGTCCTGTGTTCAATTAACTTCTAATGCCAAACTTTCTCACGTTTTATGAAAATGAATGTTTTAAAGGATATGCAGAATGACCTCAAGTTGGTGGGTGTTTGCAACGACATGTCAAACCTTTGTGAATAATGACATAAGTGTCAACTATTAGAAGTCAAATGAAAAGTTTTTTTAATGAAAGTGTCTCACCCATGTAGGAAGTAATGAGTAAGTTCAATCGTATCAACGCAAAATTACAAAGGCTGAAACAGGGTGTGTCGTACACTCCATGTAAACTATAAAACCTATGCACTGACTGGGTGGTTGTATGACTAAGAAGCCAGGGTTATACTTTTATGGTGAAAAACATCATGATGGGATGTGTCAGACAACATAAAACGACATACCGAGCTTAGGTTTTGTAGTTGTTCCATGATCCCTTTATTCAAATTAGCGCATAGCTTGAAATCTGTTATTGACAAGGCAGTCATAACAAAAACACGTTTCCTCCATTTCCTGTCAATCAGTGAGTTCAACGGAAAACCAATTTGAAATATGTCATTGCCTAATCGAAGCCATTGATGTGGAGCTAAAATTGTAAACTGACAGAAGAAAACACCGATTTTGTGAATGTGATGCAAATCTAGCCTACAACTAGTTTCGTACTCGCACAGTCAAAGGTAAAGTGAGCACGAAGCCTAGGTAAGAGTCACTACAGTCTTACAGAGTAACAGTAAGGATAGAGTAAAAACTATCGTAACGCTAAGCTTTTTTCTTTTCTTTATTAACTTTATTCGTAACCAGGGATCCTGTCACTGGTGAACCAGTGTTCTCCCCAGGATCCCTGCACATATAAAACATACAAAATATAACAACACATAAATATATAAATGGAAGGCATACACACCTAAAATATCAAAACATACTCTCCGAACTAAGATCTAAAATCGATTTCAAGCCTTAGTGACACTAACTTGACTAAGTAAGAATAAGATAGTTGTGTGTTGGCAAGCCTAGGATTCATGCTGATCACTACATTGTAAGTAACCTAGGCGGACTAGGTAGGAAAATCCGTAACGTGTACGTGTTGGTAAATCTAGACAAAGCTTTTCGTAATTTGTCTAAGTTATATCATGTAGGTTAATTAGTATTCATACTCATAGGCATACTGTAGCCTATCCAAGTAAGGCTAGTAAAACAATAAAATGCCAGGCCCTCTTACTTTTAGTTTTACACAAAACAATAAGATGTACGTAGGGCCCTAGACCTATACGGTATTCAAGATAGTAACTACTGTACAGTAAGTACTAAGGGTATTAACGTTATTTTAAATGATAGCAGTGATGAAGATCTCGCTGACTTTGCTCAGTGGTTCAGTTTTGGCCGTGGCTATTCTTACGACTAGTCGTAACAATTATTTATAAACTATTCTTACGACAAAGGCGAATTCAAGCGCAGTAAAGTAAATAAAGCAACTGCGCATGTAGTAGGGGTAACCCTAAACCCCAATCCTAACCCTAACCGGAAATTATTGTTACTCCTGGTCGTAAAAAATAGTTCTCCTGTCATAAAAATAGCAACTGCGCATGCGTAGTCGGAAATTATTCTTACGAACAGTCGTAAGAATAGCCACTTTGTTCAGTTTTCTTCTTCAGCTAAGTGATTAATGGATGGTTTGAACATATTGCACCAGAAGTAAATAGGCCTATACTATTTACCATTACAATATCTGTAAGGTCGGGATTCAAACTGCTCAAGACAATTAAAAATTTCTCAAACTTCGGGCATGTGTTGAAGTTTAATACCAAACAATTCCACTAAATGGGTGGAATCACATGAAAGTGTCCCAAAATACAAACTTGCTGTTCCCTTGTTTCTCTGTGGCAACTTTGGATGTTTCCCTTTAGGCCTAAGGCTTTAAGGTGAAAAGAAATTAGGCAAAAAAGTTGAAATAACGAAGAAGTGAAAATAACAAAAAAAAAGAAGGAAGAAAAAGAGATGAGAAAAGGTGAGAAAGAGCTCTAGACAGACAAAATGGAAAAGAAAGAAATGAGAAGAATCTAGGGATTATTGACACAGGGAGGGAGAGGAGAAATGGAAATGGGACAAGAACTGAGGCAGGCAGGGCATCCTTTGTATAGAATTTTTGGTACAATCACGATGTCATCTGCTTCAAGTGAGGGGTCATTCAGTCGCTTGAAGCTACCGAAATTGTGTCTAAGATCCACCATGTATGAAGTAACAGGCTGAAATTCTCAGCATAGAGCACAATATTTCAGAGGACTTCAAATTTGATGCAGTCAACTTTAAAGTATACATAATTAAGAGATTGGTAGGACTCAAATTTTTTGTTTCATTTGAATAGGAACACCCGCTATACAGGTAGGCAGTAAAGAAATCTTTTGACATTATGAGAAAAGCAACAAAGTGCACTCATGAGAGATATAAATTGCCAATGTCTTGTCTACAGTCTTACAGATGGACCTTGCAAGTATGTTGTTACTAATAGTTTCCTATTGAAAGACCATTGATGCAGAAACAAACCAAGTTAAAACTTGAATCAATACAATGAACCAGCATTTACTCAGTTTACGTGCAGGACGTACTTGTCTTACAACATTTGATGATACTGTAGATTTTTTTTTTTCTATTTATGTCATGTACAGACAGTACACGAATAACCTTCAGTGTAATGTGTGTAACTGTATAAACAATTTTTTGGGATAAAATTACGGCTAAGTATCAATGTTTCAGTTCATCATAGCATGGAATATAACAGAGGTGTACAGTCAGTGGCGGAGCGTCCATTCAGTCAGGGGGGTTGAATGCTCCCCCCTGACGGACTCAAATGGACTGCTGGCGCCCTTTTCAGCTTTAACTACTTTTTACTTATTCGCGATTATTGACTTTTTATTGCGCTCTCATCTACCTATTGACATTTGTCATATTCTGTTGGTGTAATTTTCTGACAAAATGGCGATGACACCTATTTATTCTTCGTTTATCTGCAAATTAGCAAGGCCCGGAAAGGGTCATTTCCAGCGATCTAGGGAGTATCTTTACTCAAAAATTTTCTGTACGCTCCGCGCCAACCTGTGGTGGCGCTCCGCTTAGATAGTGTTGAAAGCGCCCCTACAGACCATTCTTGCCCCCCCTGACCAATACTCCTAGCTCCGCCACTGTACAGTAGCTACAGGGGAGAGGGAAAACCTGTGCCCTAAACTGTAAAAATGAAGACATGAACATATAAAAGTAGTGTAGAATATAAATAATATCACTGTATTTTGTAAAATGTAGCTTTTGAACTGTTTTCTGCTCTTATTTCTCTCTCTAGACAAAACATTCCACGAAACACATGCCAACAAACCCATTCCAACCTCCCAGGTATTTGAACTCATTACAAACCAGGAATACCCTAATACTGAACTCAATGCCTAGTAACGGCTATTACATCACTCCACAATACAGTACTATAATACTTTACATAGCAAGCTAGCTCACACGTACATACTGTAAACAAGCACTACAGTCACTGTCTAAAAGAATGCTATCCATCCTACTGTAGGTAGTTATTGTTCCAAAGCCCCATGCAACCCCTACCACCTTCCCCACCCGCAAGCCCCCTGCATCATCAGCCATTAGTCCAAGTTTGGCTTTTATAATAAAATTGGTTAAATGGTGACTTTTATTGTCTGTTTTAATTTGTGCGCATCCGATGCAATTTGAAGATATTAAATGCTTCATTGCTCAAATTTGTAAGTACCCCAGAGCTTCCAGGGGCACCCACGCCCTCAGGATCCAGTAGTGCCTTAGGCGCTGTCGGGTCATTCCAACCTGAAGCCTCCCATGAATTAATGCAATGCCCACTCCCAAAAATTAAAGTCTAGCTACTGTATACCCCTGAAAATAATAATAGAAACAGAACTTTCAGACACTAGAAGCTCAAAGGAAAGAAGTCCAAGAACAATCAACCACAGATGACCATGTTTGTACAATATATCGACTGCTTTAATTCAATATTATTCAGTGTTTCACAATTAAATTTAAACCATGATATCAAGGCAATCATTTAATCCCCCATTTCCCCCACCCCCCCCCCACCCATACCGACAGGACTGGCTACGTGCCTGCTTGCAGGAATTGTTTTGACAATGTCAAAATTTTCTGTATTCTTACAGACCAGAAATAGAATATATATTAAATAGTTACATGTACTTTATAAATTTGCATTGGTTACAACAACTTATCCCAATTGCTACTGTACTTGTAAATTGTTTTTCACAGAACTTACCATCTACATGAGAAATGAAGTCTGCAAAGAGAACTATGGTTTCAACATCTGTTATCAAGTCAGAGGGAGAAATGACAAAGTCAAATTTAGACCAGTATAGGTCTCCATCCATGTGGTAAGATCATATTTAAAGGAACCCAATATTTGCAAAAGATCCTGTTAGAGATGGCACAGTTTATTACAGAAGCGAGAACTTATCCAGAGAATAAAATTGTTCACATTTCATGTAGCTGGGTTTCTAGGTTTGTGAAGTTTTAGTTGAGAAAAAATAATTATTGAAAGTAAATACTATTTAGTCAGTGTTTAAACAACCAGTATAGATCTTTACATAAATAAATGTGTAGCCAGTTGTACAATTGTAAATAATTTACTTCTAGACTGGAAATGATAGGGTACACTTTTTTTCTTCTCATCTGAAACAGCTTTGATGGGCATGCCACTAACCTACTGTACCATACCTACTCCTTGCATTGTTTTGAAATGGTGCCTGGGATTGTATTTTGCCTGTATTCATGACAGCAAAGTCAAGTGCCCTTCGATATGCAAATTATGCTGAGTTTACCTTTATGTACTGTACACTTGATATTAAAGTATTCTAGGCCTTAATTGTCCATTGTCACAAACAAGTAATGGTTCAAGCCACTCATTCTCCGAAATGAAGAAATTTTAAAAAGAAGATAGCACACTGAATGGAGTCAGGAAAAGTACTGGTACTAGAGACTTAACTTGAACTCAATTTACTCAAAATAAAGTGACTTGTTACAACTCTGCTGGATTGCCATGACAACCAGCTGCTATCAGCAGCAAATAAGAAGGAAAGGGTTTTCTTTTTCTCATTCTTCCTCTACAAACCTCCCCCTTTTTTGTTATTTTGCTTAATGGCTTTGAAAACTAATGTAGCATTCAGTTTAGATGTCTTACTATGTAACAGGTGATTGTAATATATTGTGTTCACCTTGCAGGGAGAAACTAGAGAAATGGAAGACAGAGAAGAAAAAGAGGCAGACCTCAATGAAAGCTTCCACGAAGAAACCATTTAAAGCTGGATCCACTTCAATGCAACAAAATAAAGGCAAAGTTCCTTCCAAAGCCAGCGAGAAGATGAAATTACTAGTTGAGTCGAATCTCAAGACTAGCTGGAGTTACAACACATCACCGAGACATCTGAACTACAGGAAGACTTTAGCTTCTGCCAGGAGAACTCCCCAACAGACTGAGAAGAGAATGAATGGAAAAGAGAATCGTAAATCTGTGAGGAAGAGTACAAATCGAAGAGAAACACTGACCCTGTCCACTGGTAAAGTCAAGATGGACTCTAGATCTAAAAGGGACTCCAAAATTGTTTCTCAAGAAGTAAGCAAAAATGATACCAGCAATGCTAGAAGAGAAACATTGACCCTGTCAACTGGAAAGAAGCTAAACACTCAACATGAGAAACAAGAGAGAGACTTGAAAGATGAGGATGAGGAAAATGACTTGAGACGGGAATTGCAGGTGAAGAGGAGAGCTGCTAAGAAGAGATCTGCTAACACTTTAGGAGGAGAGCAAAGTGGAAACAAGATGAACTCAGTTGCAGAGAGGAAGGACAGGAGGATGACGAGAGAAAGACCCTGGAGGCAGTCAAAGGTAACAACAAATGGAGGCCTTGGAGAGCAAAGAAAATTGAGAGCTGAGAGCCATAAATGGTTACACAAGACCAGTCTTACTAAACCAAGTGTTCACGAAAGACCTTCTACTTCTCAGGAAGGAACACAGGAAAGCATGAGGTATGTTTTGCTTGTTATCTATTCAGCTCACAATCATTTGTTCATTGAAACTGAGTTTGGAAATTTGTAGATAAAGGCTTAATTCAACTTACCCAGTGATTTATGTTATGCCCTGGGTTATACAGCAGTCCGCTGATTCATAGATTATGTTGTTTACATTTCAGCATTTCTCATTATATTATTCACCATTTCGTAAGGAAAATCCCTGCTTTTATTAAATAAATTTGTGTAGGGAGATGACCACCTCTTCTTTCCTTTGCAGAGAAAAACTTGAACAATGGTTGATAGCTAAAGGAAAAACTCCTAAGAGGGCAGCTAAATTTATGAAAACTCCCAAAGTGTCTACCAGATCAAGGATGAGCCTGGAGGAAGATGAAGAAGCAACATCTCTCGACAATGTACTAACAGTTGATGAAGCTATGGAAACCTGCAAGAGCCTTCTCAATGAGGTAATGTAACCGAATCCTTAAAGAGGATCATTATGTGTTTGACTGATCTTCCAATGATCAGTTGGAAGAGGAAATCAAAAGAAATCGTGACTCATTACACACAACCTTAAACAATAAAATCCGTATATTACCAATAATAAAACCAAGTAATTCACGACTCTGTACATACAACCGAATACAATGAAACCCACATATTACCAATAATAAAACCAAGTACTTCACGACTCTGTACATACAGCCTTAAACAATATAAGCAACATATTACCAATTATAAAACCAATTAATTCATGACTCTGAACATACAACCTTAAACAAGAAAACCCACATATTACCAATAATAAAACCAAGTAATTCATGACTCTGTACATACAATCGATTACAATAAAACACACATATAACCAATATTTAAACCGATATGTACACTGTAGGAGAGATGTGTAGGTTTGGTGAATAGAACACCAATATGTACAGTACACTGTAGGAGAGATGTGTATGTTTGGTGAATAGAACACCAACATGTACACTGTAGGAGAGATGTGTAGGTTTGGTGAATAGAACACCAATATGTACACTGTAGGAGAGATGTGTAGGTTTAATGAATAGAACACCTATATGTACACTGTAGGAGAGATGTGTAGGTTTGGTGAATAGAACACCAATATGTACAGTACACTGTAGGAGAGATGTGTATGTTTGGTGAATAGAACACCAACATGTACACTGTAGGAGAGATGTGTAGGTTTGGTGAATAGAACACCAATATGTACACTGTAGGAGAGAAGTGTAGGTTTGGTGAATAGAACACCAATATGTACACTATAGGAGAGATGTGTAGGTTTGGTGAATAGAACACCAATATGTACACTGTAGGAGAGATGTGTAGGTTTAATGAATAGAACACCTATATGTACACTGTAGGAGAGATGTGTAGGTTTGATGAACAGAACACCAATATGTACACTGTAGGAGAGATGTGTATGTTTGGTGAATAGAACACCAATATGTACACTGTAGGAGAGATGTGTAGGTTTGGTGAATAGAACACCAATATGTACACTGTAGGAGAGATGTGTAGGTTTAGTGAATAGAACACCAATATGTATACTGTAGGAGAGATGTGTAGGTTTGATGAATAGAACACCAATATGAACACTGTAGGAGAGATGTGTAGGTTTGGTGAATAGAACACCAATATATACATTGCAGGAGAGATGTGTAGGATTAGTGAATAGAACACCAATATGTACACTGTAGGAGAGATGTGTAGGTTTAGTGAATAGAACACCAATATGTACACTATAGGAGAGATGTGTAGGTTTGGTGAATAGAACACCAATATGTACACTGTAGGAGAGATGTGCAGGTTTAGTGAATAGAACACCAATATTACCAATGTAGGAGACATGTGTAGGTTTGATGAATAGAAAACCAATATGAACACTATAGGAGAGATGTGTAGGTTTGGTGAATAGAACACCAATATGTACACTGTAGGAGAGATGTGTAGGTTTAATGAATAGAACACCTATATGTACACTGTAGGAGAGATGTGTAGGTTTGATGAACAGAACACCAATATGTACACTGTAGGAGAGATGTGTATGTTTGGTGAATAGAACACCAATATGTACACTGTAGGAGAGATGTGTAGGTTTGGTGAATAGAACACCAATATGTACACTGTAGGAGAGATGTGTAGGTTTAGTGAATAGAACACCAATATGTATACTGTAGGAGAGATGTGTAGGTTTGATGAATAGAACACCAATATGAACACTGTAGGAGAGATGTGTAGGTTTGGTGAATAGAACACCAATATATACATTGCAGGAGAGATGTGTAGGATTAGTGAATAGAACACCAATATGTACACTGTAGGAGAGATGTGTAGGTTTAGTGAATAGAACACCAATATGTACACTATAGGAGAGATGTGTAGGTTTGGTGAATAGAACACCAATATGTACACTGTAGGAGAGATGTGCAGGTTTGGTGAATAGAACACCAATATTACCAATGTAGGAGAGATGTGTAGGTTTGATGAATAGAAAACCAATATGAACACTATAGGAGAGATGTGTAGGTTTGGTGAATAGAACACCAATATGTACACTGTAGGAGAGATGTGTAGGTTTGGTGAATAGAACACCAACATGTACACTGTAGGAGAGATGTGTAGGTTTTGATGAATAGAACATCAATATGTACACTGTAGGAGAGATGTGTAGGTTTGATGAATAGAAAACCAATATGAACACTATAGGAGAGATGTGTAGGTTTGGTGAATAGAACACTAATATGTACACTGTAGGAGAGATGTGTAGGTTTGATGAATAGAACACCAATATGTACACTGTAGGAGAGATGTGTAGGTTTGGTGAATAGAACACCAATATGTACACTGTAGGAGAGATGTGTAGGTTTTGTGAATAGAACACCAATTTGTACACTGTAGGAGAGATGTGTAGGTTTGGTGAATAGAACACCAATATTACCAATGTAGGAGAGATGTGTAGGTTTGGTGAGTAGAACACCAATATGAACACTGTAGGAGAGATGTGTAGGTTTGGTGAATAGAACACCAATATGTACACTGTAGGAGAGATGTGTAGGTTTGGTGAATAGAACACCAATTTGTACACTGTAGGAGAGATGTGTCGGTTTGGTGAATAGAACACCAATATGTACACTGTAGGAGAGATGTGTAGGTTTGGTGAATAGAACACCAATATGTGCACTGTAGGAGAGATGTGTAGGTTTGGTGAATAGAACATCAATATGTACTGTACACTGTAGGAGAGATGTGTAGGTTTGGTGAATAGAACATCAACTTTGGGGGTGATACCAATTTATCAATTACCAATTTTGGGGTATTGAGTTACCAAGCAAACTGAATTTGATGTAAACACCTATTCAACCTACGGACGCCCTGATTATATGCCTTTCATTTTCGTGATGTTGGACAGTACAGTGTGTATGTATGTTTTTAGGTTTGCAGGCCTGCATATGATCTATGTATTACTGTACATACAACTGTGATATTTCCTGAACATCAACATTGTTTTGTTTTTTTATTTTACAGGGTTGTCCAGCAGAATATCTATTTGATTGGCTAACAAATATAGAGACTAAACTACCCTACTTGAGTGATATGGAATCCTTTCTGGAATGTAGGAAAACAGTACAAGAAGCCTTCAATGGACAAAGCATTGATGAAATAATTCCAGAGGTGATTCAACATATTTAATATCAAGGGGTAAAGATTAAGTAAAAAATAAAAAATACATTCAGATTGCAGTTTAGAGGATAGAAGCAAATTTTATATAGAAAATATTAGTAAATGATTCTGCTTATATATGCAAGAAACATTCATCAATTTGATAGCATAAAGTGCTTATTTGTAACTTAAGTAAAATACTAGCATATTGCTTAGTACTCTAAATACAGTTTTGACGTACACAAAAACTGTTTTTGTATGTTGAAATTTACCGTTTTTTTTTTTCTTTTTCAGTTCAGTAACTCTTTTCCAAAGGCATACTTTATTTTATTATTTAAGATACTTTTTCATGCATTTTTTGGGTTTCATCAGGCTCTTATGGAAGAGACAAAAGAGGTTTCCATAGAAACTATTCCTGGACCTCCAGCTACACCCACTCCACGTAAATCAAGAAGATCCTGCTTTCAATTGCTCAGTCCTTTGGGAGAACATGAAGAATCGTCAGCAGTGAAGTACCAAGTCAGGGATGCTACACCATACTTTAAAAGGTACACACCGGCAAACGGCCAAGTTGTGTTATCAACCACAGGATTATTGAATACTTAGGTCAAGAGAAACACTGCATAGCAGCAATATTGCATACTTAGGTCAAGAGAAACACTGCATAACAACATTATTGATACTTAGGTCAAGAGAATCACTGCATAGCAACATTATTGAATACTTAGGTCAAGAGAAACACTGCATAACAACATTATTGATACTTAGGTCAAGAGAATCACTGCATAGCAGCAATATTGCATACTTAGGTCAAGAGAAACAATGCATAGCAGCAATATTGCATACTTAGGTCAAGAGAAACAATGCATAACAACATTATTGATACTTAGGTCAAGAGAAACACTGCATAGCAGCAATATTGCATACTTAGGTCAAGAGAAACAATGCATAGCAGCAATATTGCATACTTAGGTCAAGAGAAACAATGCATAACAACATTATTGATACTTAGGTCAAGAGAAACAATGCATAGCAGCAATATTGCATACTTAGGTCAAGAGAAACACTGCATAACAACAGTATTGATACTTCGGTCAAGAGAAACAATGCATAGCAGCAATATTGCATACTTAGGTCAAGAGAATCACTGCATAGCAGCAATATTGCATACTTAGGTCAAGAGAAACAATGCATAGCAGCAATATTGGATACTTAGGTCAAGAGAAATGCATAGCAACATTATTGATACTTAGGTCAAGAGAAACAATGCATAACAACATTATTGATACTTAGGTCAAGAGAATCACTGCATAGCAGCAATATTGCATACTTAGGTCAAGAGAAACACTGCATAACAACATTATTGATACTTAGGTCAAGAGAATCACTGCATAGCAGCAATATTGCATACTTAGGTCAAGAGAAACAATGCATAGCAGCAATATTGCATACTTAGGTCAAGAGAAACAATGCATAACAACATTATTGATACTTAGGTCAAGAGAATCACTGCATAGCAGCAATATTGCATACTTAGGTCAAGAGAAACACTGCATAGCAACATTATTGCATACTAAGGTCAAGAGAATCTGTTATGAGGCTATCATCTACACCATACCTTGACCTCTTAACATTGAGTTCTCTAAATTGCATTGAAATATAGTTCCCAGTTTTGTTTAAAGTTTACTAAAATTATTTGATATTGCACTATTATTGTGTTTATGAGGTAAACATCTCCTGAGACACTTCACTGTTAACTAGATGCGAAAAGATCTGGCAGTTTTGTCATTCACTAAATTATGGATTTGCTAGATATGTACAAACATAAGGGTTTTAAAATAAAACATTAATTATAACTCTATCATAGAATAGATATTGACTACCAGGGTGAAGCATCAGTAGCTAACTGTTCAAGATAAAGGAAGTTAGCCAATTTGTGGACAAATGCTGGCCAACTTCCCTAGAGTAGTTTGATCCAGAACCAACCAATTTTAGATATTTCAATTTTAGCCACTCGCTATAAAAAAACAGTGCTCATAAAATCTCCTGGTTAAAGTCAAGTTCTTACTGGCATTGACCTGAATTTAGACACAGATCAGCTAATGCACAGGCCTAAATGAGAGCAAACATATTCTGATAATAAAAAGTTATGTGCAGCTTATGTTATGATACATAAAACTTCTTTTTCTTCTTTTATATTTTGGAAGATACTAGGTATTTAGGTAAATTTAATATGTTTTTCTAAGGAAGTAAACAGGCAAAAGCCAAAGGTCCAAAGTAACTAAATATCTGTTTTGTTCTGTCATGTGTGATGTCAATAAAATTTCACTTGATCAGAGGATTAGGACATTGAAGATCAACAAGAATGTCACTGTTTGGAAACATTAACTTTGTGAAAGCATTCAAAGAATTGATAAATTTATCGCTGCCAAGTGGGGAAAAAAATTGATAAGGTCTTGGAAATCTGGAAAATTGAAAACATACACAATATTTGACAAATTTTGAAGGTCTGTTTATAGCTGAAAATGTTGTTGATATTTTCTCTCCCTATTAGGATCCAGCAGGCACTGGGACGTACATCAGACACTACTCCCTCGACGATGATTATCACTCCAGTAAGAAGATCTATCCGCCTCTCCAAACGAAAATCGGTCAGCTTCGCATCACGTCAGCGAGGTGAGGTTGACATGTGCGTCAGCAATTTGAGAGAAATTGAAGATTTGCCTCTGGAAGAACCGGTGCAGCTTGTTCTGAGATCAAACAGAGCTTTAGAGGAAGAGTTTGATCTTAATGATGAAGAGATGTCAATCTGAAACGCGATTGATTGATCCATTATTGGGAGCTTGCAATATTATTTTTAATCATAATGAAATGATTTTGTGCTTCAAACCATTCCAGAAGAATCTTCAATTAGAAACTATGCACAGCCCATATACTGTAGCTGCCTGTGTTTGCAGCGTAATGTCCCCTTTCCTGCAAACACAGAAGCAAAAATATTGTTGTTAGTTTAGTGTCACAAGCAGATCTAGTATAAATTTGGTACTCTTTCATACAGAATATCAAGACTTTACATTTTGCCTACCACACTTACATTCAGTTTACATTACAGCTGTACCAAGGCCTAGACTAATCTGAATATGAATGCCTTGAAGTGATTACCATTGTGTGTGTGGACTAATGATTCGAAGCATACGTGTAGAGAATTGTACCATTAGCTGAAGGGAAAACAGGTGGGTGAAATTATATGTGTACTAGGGGTGCAAAATGTTGGTTTCTTGAAAGAAAATTACAGATTTGTTTGATCAAAAATTGTAGTGAGATACAGAAGGGTTGAGTAAATTGATGGAGTTTACTTGGCTTTTAACTGTATAATAATTATTGAAATCATTTGTATAAAATCATAATATGTGAACGTCTCTATGAAATGTAAATACTGTGCCACATGATTAAACATTAAATACTGTAAGTTGATCAACAGGTAAATAATTCTTGCTGTGAGAGAAAGGCTGTATTAAGCATGTTTGGGGGTTGGTGGGGGGGGGGCCTTGTTTAGTTTTAAATAAAAACTTAAATGTATGAGAAGGCAGCCACCTGTGGCAATCAAGCCAAAAGCCAAGGCTGTCTGAGGTGGGATGCGATAGACCTCAAATATTAATTACTAAAATGCTTTATATTTCATTTCATATTACTCCAATTGATTTTGTACATGGGTTGGTAACAAATTTCAAGTTTGGTATCCCAAAGTTAATCCTTTACCAATCTTCTAATGTTGTGAGTTGTCTGTATCGACATGAGACCAATGACCTTGCATTGTTTAAGACAGCAACTTATGAGATGCAGACTGCTCAAAACATTCACAACCAATTTTTGTCCTAGAAAATCCACAATTAATAAATTGATGGCGGAAAGTTTCCCTTGACTTAGTAAACTTAAAGTGTTTCATTCAAAACATGAGTACATATTCCTAGTACTCTACCAGGTTTAATGGGAGAAAACCAAATAAAAGAAGCTTATTAAATTTGTTTTTCTGTGTCAAGATATTTGACCATGGATGTACTTTTCATAAGTTGAGTCCTAGTAAAGAGCTTGGTATGATAAAATTTAATGTCCTGCTTGTTCTCCATGCCAGTCACATGATCAGCAGTGTTGTCTAGCTGGAGGGACCTACAGTCGGCAGGGGTTTAGTGGTGGATGGAGGTGGGTCACCAGGGAGGAAGCAAAGAGGGCAAGGGCCGTACTTGTGGGATAGAGGAGGGGAGAGGAACAGAGAGTAGTAAAATGTTTGTTCCTACTTCAGTTCTGTACTACAGCATTTGAAATAGGCAGCACTGTAAGAATGCTGTCAGAATGTCACACTTTGCCTCTTTATTCTCAATTCCTTTTAAGTGTGCACAAATGCATTGTGGAAACTTTTTAAAAAGCCTTTGAGATTTTAAGATGTAATTACATTTAATTTATTCATTTTAATTTGCAAATTTGACAATCTTAGCTAGAATTAGTCATGAACTTGAAGGACTGCATCAAAATTTTAACATGTTTCATTGTGCATGTAATATAACATTGTTACTATTTATGTTTGATAGCTTCAACTGTAATTCTAGCAAAATTTCAGTCATAAGATTTAAGATAGAAACGTTAATATGTTATAAGTGCACTTGTATATAGACTCGCTATCCGGTGTATTAAGGAGAAATAAATCTTTAAGGAAGTTATCAATAATTGGGCTTAATATGAAGTTTTCAGGCTGCTGGAAACTTCACAACTTACATTGATGTAAATCTGTCGTCACCTTCAAGTTCTAACTGTTTGTACTATTGTGAAGCATGAACCTTCCATGCTGAAATGAACATCATTCTATTTACTGTTAATAATTTCAGTGAACAGAATACATTCAATTCATCATTCTATTTACTGTTAAGAATTCCAGTGGACATAATAGATTCAGTTCATCATTCTATTTACTGTTAAGAATTCCAGTGAACAGAATAGATTCAGTTCATCATCCTATTTAACTGTTAAGAATTTCAGTGAACAGAATAGATTCAGTTCATCATTCTATTTACTGTTAAGAATTCCAGTGAACAGAATAGATTCAGTTCATCATTCTATTTACTGTTAAGAATTCCAGTGGACATAATAGATTCAGTTCATCATTCTATTTACTGTTAAGAATTTCAGTGAACAGAATAGATTCAGTTCATCATTCTATTTACTGTTAAGAATTCCAGTGAACAGAATAGATTCAGTTCATCATTCTATTTACTGTTAAGAATTCCAGTGGACATAATAGATTCAGTTAATCATTCTATTTACTGTTAAGAATTTCAGTGAACAGAATAGATTCAGTTCATCATTCTATTTACTGTTAAGAATTCCAGTGAACAGAATAGATTCAGTTCATCATTCTATTTACTGTTAAGAATTCCAGTGGACATAATAGATTCAGTTCATCATTCTATTTACTGTTAAGAATTCCAGTGAACAGAATAGATTCAATTCATCATTCTATTTACTGTTAAGAATTCCAGTGGACATAATAGATTCAGTTCATCATTCTGTTCACTGTTAAGAATTCCAGTGAACAGAATAGATTCAATTCATCATTCTATTTACTGTTAAGAATTCCAGTGGACATAATAGATTCAATTCATCATTCTATTTACTGTTAAGAATTCCAGTGGACATAATAGATTCAGTTCATCATTCTGTTCACTGTTAAGAATTCCAGTGAACAGAATAGATTCAATTCATCATTCTATTTACTGTTAAGAATTCCAGTGGACATAATAGATTCAGTTCATCATTCTGTTCACATTAAGAATTTAAGTGAACAATAGATTGAGTTCATCATCCTATTTAACTGTTGAGAATTTCATGGACAGAATAGATTCAGTTAATCATTCTATTCACTGCTAAGAATATCATGGACAGAATAGATTCAGTTCATCATTCTATTTACTGCTATGAATTTCAGTGGACAGAATAGATTCTGTTTATCATTCTATTTACTGCTATGAATTTCAGTGAACAGAATAGATTCAGATTATTATTCTATTTACTGCTATGAATTTCAGTGGACAGAATAGATTCAGTTCATTATTCTAATTACTGCTATGAATTTCAGTGGACAGAGTAGATTCAGATTATCATTCTCTATTACTGTTAAGAAATTTCAGTGAACAGAATAGATTCAGTTCTGAACATTCCAGTGGATGAACACTTGATCATTTTCAGAATTATAAAACGTTTTAAAATACTTCTTGGACATTACTTATTTGAGATTCTTTTAGGGACAATTGTTTGTGGATGAGGTGAATTTGTAAAAAAAAAGATATCCCGGTAGCTATTACAAATGCACTGTCCATACTATTACCCTTGGAATTTAACCACTGTATGGTTTCAGACATCAATTAATTTAAAAGAAAACTCTTGTAAGGACCAAAAGCTGAAATAAAATAGTGTAAAATGCAAGTGTCCTTGATTTACTGTTGTCTTTTGAAGCTTTTATTTCATATGCTTGAATTTTAATCTTGCCAGGATCTTAAGACACTTGTTATTTATATGACATGTATGGATGGGCACACTTTTTGCTGTTGTAGCAAACCAAACTATCGAGTCTTTAGTATCTCATTTTGTTAAAGACTAATTGAAAAGCGAGATGAGTTGCATGGCAACGGTACGTTGCAGTCAAACTGTTAGATTTTTCTTCAAAGATGTTAGCAATTTTCAAAAAATGATTTGCATGAGTGAATATCTTCAAAATTTGCAACAGTTTGGTGAATTTGTTATGTTTTAATAAGTCAGGAAATCAAAAACGACAGAATAATTGCTTGTCAGTTTTATTAACGTATGATTTGCAGCAATTGATAATATCTTCATTTCACATAGAGTTAGTAAGTCAACAAACTATTGAAAGAATAAAATGTAACAAAATTGAAATCAGATCAAATATAGTAGTGATGAATTGACCACAAAAATCTCAGAGTGATCATTTCTTTGTGAGACAGTAAAATGCAGTTAGTAAAAGAACCCTTTGCACAAAGTTGTTGAGATGCAAAGTACTCACAAGATGCAAAGTACTGGCAAATCATTTTTTAATTGCAAAATGATAAATTACCAAAATTCAATAAGTCAGCAGTTCAACGAATTTCTGCACTTTGTTCGGATATAAGTCTAGATTTAAACATTTTACAGAAAATTGCTGAGATAGTGTAGTGAAGATTATAAGGTTTTTAAAGGACAGCTTAGCATTTCTAAAGTATAGTTATTTTAGGTATAATGGACACTAACTCCACGTGTATTACACTCGATCCCTGTAGATTGATCAGTGGCGTAGGAAGGTACTTTTGAGTGGGGGGGGGGCTGAAGATTGATGGCATTTTCACCTGGCCTTAGATGCAATTTGGTGCTCCAAATGAGATTTTTTTCTCATTTGGAAATGAAAAATGGGTTTTCTGACTTGCGAAGCGGGGGGAGGGGCGGAATGATACTTCCGCCCCTCCATAATTTTCACTGGGGGGGCTGGCGCCCCCCAGCCCCCCCCCCCCCGGTTCCTACGCCCTTGAGATTGATTCTTCTAAACTTCCATAATCAACAATTATATATGTTAACACCTTCATACTCTGAAGTAGCACGCGCAAAGGGGGCAGGGACTGCCCAACGTTCCATTTTCAGTCGGGAATATGATTCAGTCGGGAGATTTTAAACATTCAGTTGAGGCTGAAATATATGTACCACCCCTCCAGGTTTACATTCTATTTTCAACCCCACACTAAAATTCAAATGAATTAGTTTAGTACAACCTTGTGTTAAGATATAATTATA
This sequence comes from Apostichopus japonicus, assembly GCF_037975245.1. Classification (NCBI taxonomy): domain Eukaryota; kingdom Metazoa; phylum Echinodermata; class Holothuroidea; order Aspidochirotida; family Stichopodidae; genus Apostichopus; species Apostichopus japonicus. Next base: position 26,769,420 of record NC_092574.1, on the reverse strand, counting down.
GACTTAATGTTTACCCTAATTGCACTCCAGAATGCAACCGTTGACTTCTAAATGTCATTACTTTTTCTGGGTAGGACCCCTAGACCCAAGACAAGCAATTCGTCTTAAACGACTCCAGGGCCTCAACCTCTCCTTTATGAAAAAAATCCTCTATTCGCCAATATGGCCCTTCCGTAGAGATTAATGCGCCTATCTCAACCAGCCGAGGGAAATTTCTATTACCGTACCGCCTCTCACAGTTGACAATCATGTGTCCGTCACTGAAACTCTCTACTACTACTAGAGCTGTTCCCGTCCAGTTGGGTCAATATTTTATGTACTTTCATGTCAGATTCGGTTACAAATTTAAACGAAATTATTACTAACCAGTTCGTCTAGCACAGCAAAAATAACTCCGGTCAACTGGGTCGGTCCGTTACGAATAACTTAATAGTAAATACAGCATCTATCCATAATTAAAAGTATGTTTAGATCTTTCACAAAATACGTATAGTTTATGTAAAGAAATAAAGGAATGCGGTACGTAGGCCTACGTACCAATAAAATATATATAGCGGTCGGATAGGAACGTTTCCCAAGTTGATAAGAATAATCCGATCGAAAGTAATAATAAGTCGATTAATGTATGCGATCAACGACGTTGGTAGCTCGTCGTGTCGAGCGGTCGAAAGTCGAAGTGGTGTAAGTTCGAACTAGCGATACCACAAGGGTAGTTAAGGGCGCTAAAAGTTGACGGAAACCAGAGCCGGCTCTGACGGAAACCAGAGCCGTATATTTAGACGGAAATTAGAGATATAGAATCTCTAAGCCCGGGTCACATCTGCGCGATTCAACACGCGATTCAACTCGCAATTAAAATCACGCGAATCAGAAAAGTTGCTTCTGAGAAGTTGCGCTGATTAGGACATTGCTCTATTGCAAATCAACCCAAATCGACGGCGCAACTTTTATTGCGCGACAAGTTGATACCCGTGTCTAACTACGCGATTCAACCTTCAATTGTATTGCGAGTTGAATCGCGTGTTGAATCGCGCAGATGTGACCCGGGCTTAACGGAAACAGTAGCGGTGTCAAATTGCGCCGCTACACACACAGGGTCAATATGGGCAGTAGGCAGGCGCGTATCCAAGGGGGGGGGCGTTGGGGGCGCGCGCGCCGCCGGGTAAGAAAAAGAGGAGAGAAAAAAAGAGAAGAAAAAGGGAAAAGAGGGGGGAAAAAAGAGGAGGAGGAGAGGAAGGAAGGGAAAAGAAAAAGAAGAAAGAGAGAAAAAGGAGAAACGGAGGGAGTAGAAGATAATCGCCAAGACATCGGGAAGAGAAAGAGGAACAGTGACATCATTACAGCGCTGATCCCTATTATATACACAGGGTAGCCAGTGACGGATCAAGGATTTCGGAAGGGGCGTGTGCCTCACCCTACCCCTTACACCGACAACTCCATTTTTGACGTTTCCATTTTTCTCTCTCACTAATGATCTATATATATATACTATATATGGTCTATCATAACGGGTGTGTGTGTATATACGCCTTAAACAATTGTAGAATTGTGCTATGAAACCAACTGTGGCTGGTCTCGAACTCGACCGTGTCGTCGGGGAACATGACGCATTTCGGGAAGGGGGAGACCATCCCCCCCCCCTTCAGCGTGTTTCTTTATGATATCGCTAGTAATTTCACAATAGAAAATACAAGGCCTGGGAAGTGTCATTTCCAGCGATCTGGGAGGCATTTTCGGCCAAAATTTGCTTGTACGCTTCGCACCAACAAACGGTCCTGGGTAGTGCCATTTCCAACGATCTGGGAGGCATTTTCGGCCAAACTTTTCTTGTACGCTTCGCGCCAACTCATGGTGGAGCTACGCTTAGATAATTTGCCTACAGGCTTGGCTCCTCCCTTGGCAAATTCCTCGCTACGCGCCTGTTCGAATTTGTAAAGCAAACAGCAGATATCACATCATATCAGTGAGCATGAAAATGGCGTTCCAGGATGAACAGCCTCAAAACTGCCCGACTTGCCCAAAAAAAAAAGAACCAAAAATTTTCGCGCGCTCTGCGCGCGTTCAACATTTCAATGTCAATATCATATAAGCAAGCATCGGTTATTATACAAATAATAAATGGTTATGAGTGCAATAGTGCAAAAATTTCATGAGTTGAAAGATGGAATGTTCCATTCAACGAGGCGCAGTCGATTTGAATGGAACAAATTACATCAGGTGCGTATCCAGGGGGGGCGTTGGGGGCGCGCGCCCCCCGGGTAAGGAAAAGAGGAGAGAAAAAAAGAGAAGAAAAAAGGGAAAAGGAGGGGGAAAAAAAGAAAAGGAGGAGAGGAAGGAAGGGAAAAGAAAAAGAAAAAAAGAGGGAAAAAGGAGAAAGGAGGTCGTAGAAGATAGTCAAGACCTCGGGAAGAGAAAGAGGAACAGTCATAGTTAAAGCGCTGATCCCTATTATATACACAGGTAGCCAGTGACAGATCAAGGATTACGGAAGGGGTGTGCGCCTCACCCTACCCCTTACATCGACAACTCCATTTTTGACGTTTCCATTTTTCCTCTCTCACTAATGTATCTATATAAATACTATATATGGTCTATCATAACGCGCGTGTGTGTATGGACGCCTTAAACAATTGTAGAATTGTGCTATATGGAACCAACTGTGGCTGGTCTTGAACTCGACCGAGTCGTCGGGGAACATTTCGGGAAGGGGGCGACCGCCCCCCCCCCCCCCCGAGCAAATTTTCTTTATGACATCGCTAGTAATTTCAAAATAGACAATGCTTAGATGCAACTTACAAGGCCTGGGAAGTGTCATTTCCAGCGATCTGGGAGGCATTTTCGGCCAAAATTTTTCTTGTACGCTTCGCGCCAACTCATGGTGGCGCTTCGCTTAGATAGTTTGCCTACAGGCAATTACTCGCTACACGCCTGTTCGAATTTGTAAAGCAAAGAGCAGATATAACATCATATCAGTGAGCATTGAAATGCATTTTCCACGATGAACAGCCTCAAAAACTGTCTATGTGTGTAGTCAAAGGCGTAGGAGCCCAATTGGATTCGGGGGCTGTAATGACTTGCCCGAAGAAAAAAGCCAAAATTTTTCGCGCGCAAAGCGCGCGTCCAACATATCGATGCCAATATCATATAAGCAAACATCGGTCATTATATCAAATGGCATCGTCTACCGCACGGTCCGTCAAAGTTGCACAGTATACCGCCAAATGCTAATGTAAACAACCAAATATCTTATGTAGATGGAGAAAAAGCATACAGATCCATTTATGTCAAAACTCTCTTTTACAAAGGTAATGTCGGCCAAGCTTACAACTTTATTTTAATTACCACGGAGATCATTTTTAAGCTATTCATTGCTATTTATTTTTCTTTCAGTAGGTGTCCGAAAAAAATTGGAAAAAAATTGGTAAGGGGGGGGGGGCTGCTGCAGCCCCATCCTCCTACGGGACCTACGCCTATGTGTTTAGTGTTCGGTTTCGATATACCTGATATCGGAAATATCTCCTATTTTTCTGTTCCTTCAACCAAGTTTTACAATAGCCATTATAAGATGTTTTAATATTTCTACACCAATAAATTAACTGTGTCGGAATTTTCCAAAATTTCCTCACCAACATTATTCATCATACTTTCCTCTACTCGTGCAATTTTGACCTGTCTGTTAGGGGTTCAAGGAGGTTTTTCTATATTGGTTATCCATAGATTGAATTTTCTGCAACATTATGGGTATGTTTTCAAGTGATTTTATTCACGAGAAATGGGAATTTGCAAATTCTCAACAAATAATGGGCTTAAAACCTTCAAAAGTGGGGCTTTCGGATATTGTGGGCCGTGACGTAGAATCACCTACAAAAGCAATCATCCATAGGACATGCAATCAGGTCGAACATGATGTGTGACTGGTGACAATCTTCAAAAAGGTTATGGATGAAAGAAAAAAAATTTTGGGAAATACTTGGTTCTCAGGCAAAAGTGGACATCTGGTTGCTCATTTTCAAGCCCGAGAAGTGCCATTTCCGGTGATCTGGGGGGGGGGGGGGGGGTATCAAAACCAAACATTTTCTTGTACGCTCCGCGCCAACCGATGGTGGCGCTCCGCTTAGATAGTAATTCGCGCCCCACGGGTTAGAAAATCCTGGATACGCGCCTGTACATCTTTCAACGAATGAAATATTTGCACTATTGCACGGATGGAAACCATTCATTATTTGTTTTATACAACACCTTCAATATGGATATTATAATTTGGATATAATTAGATGTAAAATGCACTCATGCAACAGATTGTTTTGAACAGACAGGTTTCTCTGCTCTCTTACCATTGAAAAAAGTGCTATCAAAAAAGTATAACGCATGGTTCTATTTCATAGCGTGCAATAGCGCGGATTTTGCATGCAATCGACGAGCAATTGACCAATCAAATGGCCGGAATATCATTAGGTGTTGTATAATAGGCTACATCGCATGCCATCGTGTACCGTACGGTCCGTGAAAGTTGCGCAGTATACCGCGGGATGCTAATGTAAACAACGAAATGTCTTATGCAGATGGAGAAAAGGCATGGAGGTCCAATTATGTCAAAGCTCTCTTTTACATTAGACATGGCGAATTAGGGGCTGCAGCGCCCCCCCCCCCACCTCCTACGCCTATGTGTGTAGTGTTCGGTTTCGAAAATATCTGCTATTTTTTCATTTCCTTCAACCAAGTTTTATAATAGCCGTTATAAGAAGTTTTAATATTTCTACACCAATAAATTAACTGTATCTGAATTTTCCAAAATTTCCTCACCAACATTCTTCATCATACTTCCCTCTACTCGTGCAATTTTGACCGGTCTGTTAGGGGTTCAAGGAGGTTTTTCTATATTGGTTGTCCATTAGATGAAATTTTGTGCAACATTATGGGTATGTTTTGAAGTGAGTTTATTCACGAGAAATGGGAATTTGCAAATTCTGAACAAATAATGGGCTTAAAACCTAGAAAAGTGGGGCTGACGGTTATTGTGGGCCGCGACGTAGAATCACCTACAAAAGCAATCATCCACAGGACATGCAATGAGGTCGAACATGATTTGTGACTGGTGACAATCTTCAAAAAGGTTATGGATGGAAAAAAAACTATTGGGAAATACTTGGTTCTCAGGCAAAAAGTGTACATCTGGTTGGTCATTTTCAAGCCCGAGAAATGCCATTTCCGGTGATCTGGGGGGGGGGGGTATCAAAACTAGAAATTTTCTTCTACGCTGCGCGCCAACCGATGGTGGCGCTCCGCTTAGATAGTAATTCGCGCCCCCCGGGTTAGAAAATCCTGGATACGCCCCTGGTAGGGTTTGTCCTGTTTCTATTAGATGAAGATTCGGGAACGTCCTTACTACATGTCGATCAGTATACAAGTAGCCTACTTACAGGTCCATGATCATTCTGAGTTGAAGCACTATAGTAATTACAAGCATTTATTGCAACACTGATGTTAAGCTAAAAAGAAAATCGTTTAACATTAGAACTGCAAGCATTTTCTTCGCCCTGAGTTGAAGGGATGCAAGCTGGAGGAGGGTTGATTCTTGTCCGAACATATTCCCTCTTTCCGTGACCTAACGTCTCTCTTTTTGTAGTGACTACATCAGGTTGATTGTACTAGTTTTGGTAGCCTATACGTACTCCGAACTGTACAGGATTTGTATCTTCCCTCCAACCTTTAGTTTTCACAGGAACTGTTAAAGTTATCAGTTTTGTCCTCTCCCGTCACCCAGCCATCGAATGTTTTGTAGCTATGGGTCGAATGTCACAAACTATAAAATAACATACACATTTATTGCAATCTCTAGCATTATTTCATCATACCAAGATACGCAGCGATCAACTGACGCCCAGGATGCCGTTACTTAATAAATTGCTTAATTCTACGGAAGTTTTGTAAAAATGCATAGTGACACTTATAGCCAAAAAAACTTTTGATTATAAATCATGTACATATATGCATCCAATATCCCTAATGCCCTTATTGTAAGGGAACTTCCCCTGCGTAACCACGAACGACTTGAAATATGAATATTCAGATTTTGTATACCTCGTTTTGGCTTCCTCCAAACCATTAATAACGCATGTAAATCCTTTGTATGATTAACTTGATCTATTCTATCATTATATGGCAGATAAGGTCAAACTTCGTCCTGGAAGTATTTTTGAGAATCTATATTTACATTATACATAGGATTTCGTCATACCTACTAATTATTCATAACTCGTACGATCTCGCGAGATCCAATGACCTCATCAGTGTGTTGTAATTGTTTGTATGCTGAAGCATACGGAATACACGTATCCGATGCACGAAAATATCACAATACTATTTCAGTTAGGCTGCACAATATATTTACATAGGCTGGCACTGTTGAACACACGTACCACAGCAGAGTTCAGTTCAAGGCCTAACATAGTAACTTTGTCGACATGTTTTACTTTTAGCGGAGCGACATTTTCTGACTAGACACAGTTTAATGAGATGGTTACATTGCCGGTGTTTGACCAAATTTGAACTTGATTTGAAATATTGAAAATGGGATCCATTGACCAACTAAACCAATGGAATTATTCATCTGATATATCTGACTTTTCAGACTACCTGGCTACCAGTACCAATGCGAATGGAACTGTTGAAGACCTGGACAATATTCTTGGTAAGCCTACATTAAGCTAACCTGAAGTAACTGTGATAATGTAAAGTTTGGGTAGCTTACTTACCACTAGGGGTGACTCAGAACTAGCATTTTACTCTTAGGTTTAGATCAGGTTATGGTAATGTGCTGCAATTTTGACTTTGCGAATACACTGCAGGCTCCTAGAGTCCTAGGCCTATAGGCTACAATGACTCAAAGAAAGTTAAAGAAGTTAGCATCTAGGCTATAGGCCTAATCCCTAATCAGGTCTCAAACTTACGACCGGCCACATACAGTCCCAGTCCCATTCCGAAGCCCCAGTCTGAACAGTGTCCACTCCCATTGCCAAGTTAGGCCCTTACCAGTTACTTTTGCTAATCTGTCCCTAGGCCGAGGGTAGGTCTAGCCTATATATACTATACTAGTTAGGCCCTTACAAGTTACTGTTTACTTTTGCTAATTAGCCTCTAGTTTAGTGATAGTTAGGCCCTTACAATTTACTTTTGCTAATTTTGATTTAGCCTCTAGGTCTAGTTAGCCCTTACCAGTTACTTTTGCTAATCTGTATCAGCTTCTACTGTAGGTCTAGACCCATTTTTTACTGTGAAGAAGCAAACTGTCATTGTGTTGAATGTGTGAAGTAATTTCTGAAAGTGCTTCAAAACTTAAAAATGAAAATTGACATTCCTTCTTCCACTAACTTAGGCTGTGTAGATTACAGTTGCGTCCAATAAGTAATTACGATTGGATATTCCAAGAAGGCAACTGCAGTATCTATGAGTATAGCTACAATGTATCACAAGATGCAAAGTTAGGGAACCTGTGAAATTAGGTTATACTGGTGAACATACTTGGTAAAGTTTAGTTACGACTATGTTTCTCATTTGCAGGTGTTTTGCATGACGGTGACCCTACGTGGGATGATGACATGATCAATGATGGGGAATTTATGGATGAGAACAACGCAGACTTCTCAGAGTACCTCCATAACAACGATCTGTCTATCTTAACAGAACCACAGCTCCAATCCTCACCTCTCATCCTCAAATCTCCGGTGACAACTTCTACAGCTCCGGTTAATCAAAGTACTCCAGCAACAATCCCTGTCCTTTCAGCAGCTGATAAGGTACAAAATTTTGGAAAAGCATCATTGGACAATTTTTAAGTGAAAAATCTCTGTAATGGAAATGTTATTAACTCTGTACCTTGCAGATTGATTGTTATGATTTATGTTTATCATTCAAATTCAATCATCCGTAAGATTGGAAGAAATTTTGTTTTTTACAGAAGTTGTGAGTTATTTATCCAGAATTCCATCCCAAAATGGTCATCATGCTATACAAGTGCAAAGTTGTACAACTTAGCAGATTTTATTATTTTATTAGACAAACTCTTTTGAACACTGAATAATTTCCTGTCATCTAAGTTTTGAGTCCTTACGAGCTAATTTGTAAATTAATTAGCCAACTAGCCTTCATAAAGAGTGGCATGAGAAAATTGATTTTGAAATTCCTCCCCTATTCTTCCTCTATTGGTTGTGCTGTCTTTTAGCATTTATACCTAGTACTAAAAGTTGTTCAAATTCTCTTGCTGTCACCACTGATCATTCTGTTACAGAGATGCTAGTCATGTTTAGAAGAAACCTTGAAAATAGTGTCATGTAGTGTTACCTCTGTGTAGATATTCATTCTTCTGACACAGAGTATGATTTAATCTGTGTATTCCTTAGATGAGGATGTTTAAGCAGCTGCAATTACAACAGCAGAAGGAACAATTGGAACAACAGCAAACACAACAACAGCAGTTGCAACAGCCAATTGTGTTATCACCACAGCCTCAACAACTACAGCCTCAACAACAGCAGACACAGCCACAACAACAGCAGACACAGCAACAGCCGCTACAACAGCAGCAGACTAATACAAACCCTCTCCAGCAGATCATAAAGCTAGAAAGCACCCCACAGAAGCAGCTACTCGTTGTGGTACCCCCTTCAACCTGGTTCACCAGCACAGATACAACAGTCGTCACACAACCACAGGTAAGGAAACATGAAATTATAACGTTATCAATTATAATTTTGCATTTTACATACTTGTGGCCAACTATAGCTGGGACACCAATGACCTGTTACTAGTTTTTTAACCATAAATAACATTTTGGCATTTGATCGCTGAGTTTGCAGTAAGTTTTACCAACCTGAACTTGTTAAGTGTTCTGCTGAGGATGACTTAATGCTGGGAGTATGTTTCATTCAAATATCAGTAATTGGCGATGTAAACAACAATTTCATTCAAATCTGTCAAATTTGTCACCCAGATCGACAGTTTTGTACCAATAGGTGTGGTAGACACTTGTAAGCCCAGACAAACACCAACTCAAACATGGATAAGATTGTTTAGAACATATTATCGAAAAGGTAATATGAATATATGTATGCGTAACTAGCTTGAGATATCAACGATTCAATGGTTAATAACTGGCTAAAAATTAAATAGTGAAAGTTGAAGACAAGCCATGCGGTTTTCAGGAAGAGCGACTTGCACTTTCTGATGGAAAATAAAGTGACTATGCAATATACAATACAAATAAGGTTGTTCCTGTTTTCTGTTTGAAGAATTTACGTCATCATTCTACACCTATGCTGCAACAAAAGTCAAAGTCCCAAAAGCTGAATAATAATAATTTGAAGGAGCTATTGTTCAGTATCATCACTACTTACAGTAGCAACCATTTTATTGCATTACTGTTTATTTTCAAACTATCAGGATGCTTTCTTCATTGTTGCTGGTGCATAAGAATTCAAGTTTCAATTGATGACGTACAGTAGGTGTCTTGTCATACCATGTTTTTCATTCCAGAATGATACAATAACTTGAAAATGTCAAGGTTTTTGCTTTTGTTTTGCTTCTCTAAAAACTTCCTTCTAATAAATCTGTTCCAATAATAAAACCATAAGTAGTTCCTGCTGATAAGTTCAAGTCATGCTAGCTGAACAACCACAATTATACAATACTGTACAGTTTGCTATGATTGTAGTAAACAACGTTAAGACTGTTAGTTTAATACTGGAGTTATCTTACATCATTTTTATATTTAGGAAGGCTCCAATCCTCCAAGTAAACAACTTGTACCCAAAAAAAAGGCAAAATCCCCTGCAGCAAGGCTGAATCAATATCAAACTTGTAACAGAGTATGTTGGCAGACCAGCTATGCCTAATATATGTACTAGTGCACTGTGTAAGAGATTCTGTCCTAGCTGCAAGATGCTACACCCCCTCAGCAACCTACACTTTTGACATAGTGCCTAATGACAAGCATCCAGCTGCTTTAAGTTATTCCTCCTGAAGTCACTGGTGAAAGCAGTCACAGAATAATAATATTTGTATTTTGTCAGTTATATATTGTTTCATAATTTTCATTTATCTACTTGTTGCTTTGTTTTCATCTGTTTTTGAATGTATAAGTAACACAGTTGATTAGCTTCAATGGACTGGTTTGTTTTTGTATGTATAAGTATTACAGTGAGTTGATTAGCTGCAATGGACTGGTTGTAAGTTACTGTTGTTGTATACATGCATTGTTTTGGTGCAGGTGGTGATACAGCAGACTGCTGGTAACAACAATGTCACAACCACCACTCAGGGCAGTACTGTCTCCTCCATAACAACCCTGCCTGTCTCCTCGGTGACGACCTTGACAAATAACATTGACAAGTTACCAATATCGCCCTCACCGTCCTCTAAGGGAATGCTACCTCAGTTACCTAAAGGAGAAAAGAGAGTAGCTCACAATGCCATCGAGAAACGTTACCGACGGAGCATCAATGATAGGATTGAGACCCTGAGGCAGATGGTGGTTGGATCTGATGCTAAGGTGTGTGCACAGCTGGTTTATAAGTAAACAGTAATGATTATAATAGCTAAGCATCCAAATAGTGATTAATGTATCTCAAGAAGGGCGAATATCCCAAGGATAAGACATCTTCCCAATTTTAGTCAAATGTAGGTTCAGTAGAAATTTTGATTTAATGCATTTTGAGAAGTAGAATATTGCTAGGCTCTTGGAAAGAATTATTATGAAGTGTCCGGCACAACATTTAATGCAAGAAAGTTGCTAAAAGCTGGTAAGCATTGTCTGGGTAGTTGAACAGTGATGTATATATTGAGATTGGTAATCCAAACAAAATTGTTTACAATCTTAATTTTTATTCCTCAAAACGAATTCATGGTCTTGGTGACTTCGGTGATCATAACCAAATACCGGTGTAATGTATGCCATCATGATGAGGTGTGTTTGTGTTGTATATGTATGTGTGTGTTTGTAAACCTGGTTACTCAACAACAACAACAACAACAACATCCTATTAATCTCTTCTTGTTTCATTGAAATCATCAGTGAGTGAAATCAGCAGGCATTGTGAAGTTAATTTCAGTCAAGTTCACTGTACTGTATTATGCTCTACTCTACAGTAGGTCTAGTTAGGCCCTCACCAGTTACTGATCTTGCTGATAGTTTGTACATGTCCACATTATAAGCAAAATTACTCATTCAAAGTTAAAATTTAATTTCAGATTCAAAAGTCTGGCATTCTTCAGAAGGCAATCGATCAAATCAACTATCTGCGCAAGCTCTCTCAGTACTTGAAACAAGAAAATGCTGAGTTAAAGGCGCAGGTAAACCAAATGAAAGGTATGTGTTGTACAGTGACATCATTTATGTCAGCGACTAGTTGTTTGTACTTTACATAGTTTCTGAAACATATTTTGCAAATGTAAGTTGTTTGACAGGACTGCAGTATTTAGCACATTAGTGATTAGCAAGTCAGGTTTGCATATCCATGACCTACAAACCATAGTCTGACCCCTCCCCTTCCTCTCAGGTACCTGTCTCTGCCCTCTTCTCACTGGTAAACTTGACCATAATCAGGGTCTTGTTGACATTTCCTTACATGCAAACTGTGCAAATATATCGTGACATATAAGTTTCAGTGGCATGAAACAAATTCCAGTTTCAGTGCCATACCCACAAGGAGTGAAAGTCAGAGCAGCAAGAACTTGCAGACAGTGGCTAGATTTTACCAACGTAACTGTCAATGACTAAACCTTAGGTGGATGATAGTACTTATTATACAGGACTACCTGCACCATCCTCCATTCTCCTTTTATAAATGCAGGAGCTGCTAGCGTACACATCAAAGCAGAGCCGCCAACACCTCCGGCTTCAGACACTCAGTCTCCCGGTCCCAGTCCCACTCAAGTGGACTTTGAGCCCCCCAGCCCTAAGTCGGAGAACGGGGAAATTGATGACATCATGGGGATGACTGATCGCTCCCGTCTGACCCTCTGCATATTCATGTTTGCTGTTCTCCTCTTCAATCCCTTCGGGTTTATCCTCGGAAAGGCTGCTCAGAATTTTGCTTCCCCGGATGCCACATTTGAACATGGGATGAATGGTGGCGGTAGAACACTTAAAGGTGTCGCAGGTAAGTGTTTGATGTGTTTCCTCTGTTCCTCCTTCCAGCGGTCCCGTAGTACTGTACCTTTATAGCCTTAGCACGTTGGAGGTAGGGACTTGTATTACCAGAAGCTCTTTTAATCATGTAGTTTCTCAAAAGTAGTTTACATTACTGGTTGAGAGGTTTCTCACTCTGATGAAGCATGTAAATGCCAGTTGTCATCGCCTGCTGCTACGAGACTTGAGATGCTGATAAATGATACATATTGTTTGTAATTTGAAAAAATAAAAATAGGGAAAGTAGTACCACCAAATTGGATTTAAACGAATCTCTGTTTCCTGCAGCCGACGAAGAGATGAGTCCATTATGGAGTTTAGCAATGAGTTCGACTGTGTGGGTGGTCAATGCTATACTGATCCTTGGAGTGATCATACAGATACTTATCAAAGGAGAACCAGTCACCAAGCCCAACTCTGAGGCATCAGCTGAATTCTGGAAACACAGACAAGCTGCTGAAACACAGATCCATAGGGTGAGTAAATAGAGGAAGGAGATGTGTGGGTGAAGGGGGGGCGGGGGCAGGGGGGCATTATTGATGCTGGTGTTTGAAGGCAAGCATTAAAGAAAATGAGAGAAATAGACACTAGTAAGGTAAAATGATGACTTTAGTGTTTAAAATAAACCACTACCCTAAACAATGAAAAGATTGTGGGAGTAGGGAACCTTCTTTAACTCTAGTCCGGGTTACACCCTTTAAGAATGTTCAACTTATGTAATATCCCTGTAGTACAAATTCTAGGATTGCATCAGATCCTTAGTCCAGACAAAATTGTTCATGTTGATCCCAAAATCTATGTTTTACAAATTCTAACAAATCTCTTAAATATGATGCCCAGCCGTCTGTTGTTTAAACCTTAATTTCTCAAAGAGTAAAAGTATTCTTGAAAGTTACCCTAGACCTGTAGTAGTTGTACTTAAAGGGTCTGTGTATATAGACATATACCCTTGACCCAGAGCAGTTGTACTTAAAGAGTCTGTGTGCATCAACATACAAAAGTAAGGTTTGAATCTAATATCATCCTTAAATATTGTACTGATTGCAGGAAGCAATCAGCACTTCATGTCAACATTGTGTTGTGAGACATGACTTCACTGCCAAGACAATTCTTGCAGCATTTCATTTTAATAATTTGAGAAGATGAGCTGCTCCCAGTGACAGCATGAAACTGAATTTCACATGATATGTTTTTCATGGAGATAAGTTAAGTTAGAATGATGTAGTATTCATGCCAAGCCTGTGGCTGTCAAGTGTTCTTTGGTTATCTACAAACGTCAATATCTCCTCTTTGATCTTGTAGAATGAACATGTTGCAGCGCTGAGCCACAGCCATTTGGCCCTGAAGGCCTTGGGCCGTACCATTCCTGTCACCAGGTTTGACATGTGGGCCTGTACTGTTTGGAACTTTCTGAGGTTCTTACTCAACAAAGTGTTCATCGGCCGTTGGTTGGCAAAGCGAGCCGGTGGCCATGAGAAGGATGATAGCGAGGATGGTAAATACACCACAGCCGAGACGTCAGCCAGAGATGCAGCCTTGATGTATTTACAGTACTTGCAGATTGCCCTAGTCAGTAAGTCGGGTTTTATACATGCTGTAATCTATTAAACATGGTGCGTGCTGAAAAATGTAACATGAATGGAAACATTTCAGTTTAGAGGTCACTTTTGTCTTGTGAAAATTAATGAAATAAACATATTTTTGGAATTTTGAAATGTAACCAAATATTGCAGAAGAATGCTCAAAACTTAAATGTAGAAGTGGCTGCTAGTACAGAATTTACAACGTTTCCAAGGTGAGCATATACAATGATCAAAGTATTAATATTCGGATATCAAAATTGCTAAAGTGAACAAATTGGGACCCTCCTTGATATGACAGCACCTAACATTGCATATTTATTCAGTAATAGCCTTTGTTGGTTTTCCTTTGTGTGTATGATATAATGGTGGTTGTCTTCCTTGGTGTGTATGATATAATGGTGGTTGTTTTCCTTTGTGTGTGTGATATAATGGTGGCTGTTTTCCTTTGTGTGTGTGATATAATGGTGGTTGTTTTCCTTTGTGTGTGATATAACGGTGGCTGTTTTCCTTTGTGTGTGTGATATAATGGTGGTTGTCTTCCTTGGTGTGTATGATATAATGGTGGTTGTTTTCCTTTGTGTGTGATATAACGGTGGCTGTTTTCCTTTGTGTGTGTGATATAACGGTGGCTGTTTTCCTTTGTGTGTGTGATATAATGGTGGTTGTTTTCCTTTGTGTGTGTGTGATATAATGGTGGTTGTTTTCCTTTGTGTGTGTGATATAATGGTGGTTGTTTTCCTTTGTGTGTGTGATATAATGGTGGTTGTCTTCCTTTGTGTGTATGATATAATGGTGGTTGTTTTCCTTTGTGTGTGATATAACGGTGGCTGTTTTCCTTTGTGTGTGTGATATAACGGTGGTTGTTTTCCTTTGTGTATGATATAACGGTGGCTGTTTTGCTTCGTGTGTGTGATATAACGGTGGCTGTTTTCCTTCGTGTGTGTGATATAACGGTGGTTGTTTTCCTTCGTGTGTGTGATATAACGGTGGTTGTCTTCCTTTGTGTGTGTGATATAACGGTGGCTGTTTTCCTTTGTGTGTGTGATATAACGGTGGTTGTTTTCCTTTGTGTGTGTGATATAATGGTGGTTGTTTTCCTTTGTGTGTATGATATAATGGTGGTTGTCTTCCTTGGTGTGTGTGATATAATGGTGGTTGTCTTCCTTGGTGTGTGTGATATAATGGTGGTTGTCTTCCTTTGTGTGTATGATATAATGGTGGTTGTTTTCCTTTGTGTGTATGATATAATGGTGGTTGTCTTCCTTTGTGTGTATGATATAATGGTGGTTGTTTTCCTTTGTGTGTGTGATATAATGGTGGTTGTTTTCCTTTGTGTGTGTGATATAATGGTGGTTGTTTTCCTTTGTGTGTATGATATAATGGTGGTTGTTTTCCTTTGTGTGTGTGATATAATGGTGGTTGTTTTCCTTTGTGTGTATGATATAATGGTGGTTGTTTTCCTTTGTGTGTATGATATAATGGTGGTTGTTTTCCTTTGTGTGTATGATATAATGGTGGCTGTTTTCCTTTGTGTGTATGATATAATGGTGGTTGTTTTCCTTTGTGTGTGTGATATAATGGTGGCTGTTTTCCTTTGTGTGTGTGATATAATGGTGGTTGTTTTCCTTTGTGTGTGTGATACAGTACTGATTTCGCTTAACTCCCGTTGAAAAAAAATCAACGATCGATAAAAAACGTTGAAAATCGATAAAAAAAGTTGAAAATCGGTTAAAAACGAATAATTTCGTTGACAAGATTTAGACTACTGCGGGCACGGGTTGTCAACGAAGTTTCAACGAAAATTCCACGAAAGTTATCGCGATCAAAAACCGCAAAGGCTATTCTAGACATATCAAGGTTGTGACTTGCGTTGAATCCTTAGTTTAACTACAGCCGTTTTCAGACTCTACCAGAAGTTGTAGAGGAATATTACAAATGTTACAAAAGTTTGATTGTAGATAGAGTAAGTTCTTTACTAGGTGTTTGAAAAATGATTTGGCTAGGATAGTAAAAACTAGTCTTGATCGATCGTAATAAGCACGTTCTACGACTCTTAAGTTATAGGCTAGTATTAAACTAAGATAAGTTTAGGTTAGCTCACCAAGGAACGCAGCGTCAGAAAAACTAGAAATAAAAAAAATATCCACAATGAAACAGTCGTAGCTGGATATCAAAGAGATCTTTATTTCCAATAAATTCCTGTGTTACTTGACGTACTACAGTACCGTTTACTACAGAACATCACTCACTAAACAAACTTTTCTGAGCGCATTCCGTACAAAAAATCTCCCCCAGCTTCAATGCACGCAAAAATAAAAAAACATCCTGTTATTTTCCCCCTAACCCGTTACTGTAAGTTGCCCGCGAATGCAGATGGACTGCCCTGGTATTTAGGTCGCAGCCTGGGTCTGGGCCACCTGCAGTTTGCTGCTAACATGTGTATTCCCTACCCTGGATATCCCCACCACCAAACTTTTTTTTGAGAGGCTTAGTCCAATCATAAACCTGGCTTTGTCAAATTCACGCCTACCATCTGTTAATTAGCATAGTATTTATCTGAACCTTTGGCTGGCTGCCTCTAGAAGCAAACATTATTTTACCCCTACTGTTCGTAATGGAATGGATGTTACCTGAAAACCAAATATTCATTCATATTATAAGTAGAACAATCCAGCAGGGATAGAAAGTTTATCTTGAATGAACCAATCAGAAGTCGTGCTATTAATAAAACTTGAAACACCTGGCCAGCAAGAGAGTTGCAAACAATTGTATCCATGACTACTAAGAAAATAAAGCAGTGACTTGGGGCCCACGTTGGGTAGAAATCTGTGGAAAATGAATATATTTTCATTGCTTATTTGAGTATTGTATATTGGGAAGAGCTGATCAAACATTAGTAGGGAGGGCTTTCAACTGGCCTGACGGCTTTCAACTGGCCTGACGGCATGTACATTTAATTTAATGAGAAGGGGGAGTTTTTATGAGTCTCCCGGTATGCGTCACATGAGAAGTAAATGTTTTTGTTTTTCGGTTTTATCATCGTTTTTCAAGTGGAACAGCTCATAAAATCATATCAAATGAAAATAATACATATTTGAATATCCTTCCTTAGTTTTACTAATCAGGAATGTTTAATAAAGCATGCAATGCATCGTTCGAAAAAGGTAATTTTAAAGTAGAATTGAAAATGAACGACATAAAACAATATCTGTGAAGCGTGCGGAGCACAACTTTGAATATTCGTTGTGAAAGAAAACATAGCGAACGATGCTTATTGCGTACAGTAAATAAATTTCGCGGAACTGGTATAGAGAAATTACGTACTGCAGCTTACGTCGGAGAAGCTCATAAATGACACAGGTGGATAGAGCGCATCAAAATTCGGTTTAGGAAATCCCTATACAGCCGACAAAAGTCGATATCTCCTTCCGTTTTCGAGTTATATGCGATTTTGTGTTTTTGCGATATGGTTTTTAGTATATTTTCATTCAATAAGGTCGTTTTTGTGTGTGTTTAAGTAAGGGTGTGACCCAACAGATATTTCGCTAACCGTTTCACCGTATCGCCTGCCGGTCGGTTTAACGTTTAAACGCCGTTTCCCGATCGCGGTTTTTTTCGACGCACGGTCACTCGACTTTTAATGAAAATAGGACATAATTAGTACAATAATTAAGGTTTTTTCCCCAGCAGGTAGCAATTCAGGCAACAAGACACTCGATCAATGTATGTTAATTACTAATTAGGCCCAATAATATTGCGAACCTTTCGTGTAATAATTGCTGAAAAGAATAACACACATGATCAGTATTCGTGGTGTTCAGAAGTTCAGATCACTGAATTTATATCACTCGGCCTTCGGCAACATCGTAACTTTTGAAGAAAAAAACAATATATTTGTCTATCTATCACAAGATTTTTAACAAAAACTCGCCTAAATTAGTATACTTACCCACCTTTCCTGCTTACTTATTAAAAGTCATGTTAAGAAAACAAATTACGCACGCACGTGTTGTGCGATGGGTTGTAAAAATCAAGTTGAAACTGGTTTGAGCAGCCTCCGATTTCATTTTCTTTCTCTTGTGTCACATACATGATACAGTACCTTACATTAGATACAAAAGTTAATTCAACAACAGCCAAAATTTGTGTCGCAATAGGTTAAGTTTTAATCGCGCTGCACAGTACCATTCATAATTTGCATATAACATCAAAATTTACACTCGGCGTCCAGATGGCGGGAGATGTAACATCATGTTCAATCTGTTGTGTTGTTCCCATGGTGCGATGAACTTGGGCAAAGTTCAATGACCTACTTATGTTCTGTGACCAATGTCAGTGGGAATTATGTGTGTAAAATCTCGGGTTTTTCCATGTGTTATATATGTATAGAAGTTTTACGTAAGCGGAGCGAATTTTAAGGCGGCTCGTTGATTGTGAGGAAGCACTTATCTAAGCATCAATATTTGTGAAAAATATCGTAAGTTTTTCATTTTCATTCATTTTCTTTTATGTTTGCCGCAATCCCGCCCGCAATGCATGCACAGCATAATACCATGTGTGAAAAAAATGGCTGTACACGTGCAGACCTGAGAGAGCAAACTGGCCTTGTGTTGTTAATGTTATGACGGTACTTTCTAGAACGACCATTTGCCTCTTTTGGGGTCAACATATTTTCACACGGGATTTCAACATGCCATTGATCGATGTACACGGGTGATATATGTCACACATATTAACTGGGAAAACAAATTGACGACACTATCATGAGCTTGTGACTATTGGCCTACTACTTGAGTTATATTGAACACATTATTCATGCCTAAAACATTGTTTTTCTGTTTTTTTATAGATAGTTTGCAGTACATTACTAAGTTCTTCACATATTTTTAAATAATTTTCATGTTTAAAATGTAAACAAAATAGAAAAAATAAAGAGAAAACGCCTTTTTGAAAAATGGAAGCGTCCTCGCAGAATGGGCGGGGCATCTTTATTTTGCTTCAAGTAACATGTTTTCGCTCGGAAACAAAGTTTCATACTTCAACTCTCATAAAAAAACAAATTTACATCTCTTAGAAATAACTATTTTTCGTATTCTGCAAGTAAACCAAGTTTATATGTCCATTCACTGTTATTTAAATGGTTAAACAGAACTTCAACTTATTTGGAAGGGTGCCTCGTGGTACATAGCTTTGACTGCAACCTCTCTAAAAGCCTGGCGAAGTTAAGACTTATGTCACTGTGTTTGGGGTTCACAGTCAGAAAACGTCCCCCGTCAGTTTAATTACGCGTTTCTTTGAGTGTTACTACTCATATAAGCATGAGAATGCTTTCGAAAATATTCCCTCTTTCAAACGACTGAACTAAAGTCTAACTGATATTAATAAACGAAGTTACGCGTTTTCCGACGTTTCGTGTAACCACAAATTGACCTTCTATTTCGTTTAAAAAAGAATTTCAACGTACCGTTGAAAATTCCACGAAGGAAATGACTGAGATAACCAATCGATAAAATTCGATAAAAAACGATAAAAATCGATAAAAATCGCCGAATTTCGATGAAAAACGAAGAATTTCGGTTATTTTTCTTTCAACGAATTTTAACGGGAGTTAAGCGAAATCAGTACTGTATAATGGTGGTTGTTTTCCTTTGTGTGTGTGATATAATGGTGGTTGTTTTCCTTTGTGTGTATGATATAATGGTGGTTGTTTTCCTTTGTGTGTATGATATAATGGTTTTTGTTTTCCTTTGTGTGTATGATATAATGGTGGTTGTTTTCCTTTGTGTGTATGATATAATGGTGGTTGTTTTCCTTTGTGTGTGTGATATAATGGTGGTTGTTTTCCTTTGTGTGTGTGATATAATGGTGGTTGTTTTCCTTTGTGTGTGTGATATAATGGTGGTTGTTTTCCTTTGTGTGTGTGATATAATGGTGGTTGTTTTCCTTTGTGTGTGTGATATAATGGTGGTTGTTTTCCTTTGTGTGTGTGATATAATGGTGGCTGTTTTCCTTTGTGTGTGTGATATAATGGTGGTTGTTTTCCTTTGTGTGTGTGATATAATGGTGGTTGTTTTCCTTTGTGTGTGTGATATAATGGTGGTTGTTTTCCTTTGTGTGTGTGATATAACGGTGGCTGTTTTCCTTTGTGTGTGTGATATAACGGTGGTTGTTTTCCTTTGTGTGTGTGATATAACGGTGGCTGTTTTCCTTTGTGTGTGTGATATAATGGTGGTTGTTTTCCTTTGTGTGTGTGATATAATGGTGGTTGTTTTCCTTTGTGTGTGTGATATAATGGTGGTTGTTTTCCTTTGTGTGTGTGATATAATGGTGGTTGTTTTCCTTTGTGTGTGTGATATAATGGTGGTTGTTTTCCTTCGTGTGTGTGATATAATGGTGGTTGTTTTCCTTTGTGTGTGTGATATAATGGTGGTTGTTTCTGTCTCTACCTAACAGGCAGCAAACCTCTGTCCGCTTTAAGCGTTACCAGCATCGGACTCATGACTCTCAACCTAGCACACTGCGCTGGCAACGCCCTCACCTCAGAAAACATCGCTGAAGTCTACGCTACTGTAGCCTTAGCTCTCAAACACACTTATCACAAGAAGATGATGTTTGTTTCGGTGAGTCAGCTGATAACCATGCAGTCTTGTAATGTTTTACTTAAGTGGGTTCTCTGTGAGAATTGTATTAGATGAGGTATACTTGCAGGTAACTGAAGATGCTTTTAAGAACTTGGACACTTTTTCCCACTTTGGCGGTGTGGGGAGGGGTGGTGGGGTGGTTTATTCGTGAGATGGAAGGTACTGTTATGCTTTTATTTCATGATTAGCTGAATTTCTCAGAAAATGTGTAGAATCCTATTCTCCTCAGTTAGGAGAAGATAAACAGAGATGTAATATTTGCCCTTTTATATATCATCTACAATGAAAATATCTAGTATAGACTTATTTGAGTAACTTTTGCCTGAATTTTCACCGATACATCGGAAATATCGTTTTTTAATTTTTGTGTTCTCAACATTTCACTCATGAAAACTTTGATATGTTGCAATTTGACTTGCCTCTGTCTCTTCCAGCGATACTTCTTCTCCAAGGGAAGGACCTACACCAAGGAGTACAACACCCCTGCCTATCTGAGCTGGATGCACAATGCAATGGCGTATCAACTAGCCAAACAGGAAGACATCTCATTTGTTCCAAGAGAATCATTGTTCTCACAGATTGCAGAAAGTAGTAAGAATTTCTTGTTGATCTATGACGTAGCAATGTTTCCTAAATTGGGATCAAATTTATCAGGTAGTATCCCGAGATGGAGTTAGCAAAAGAGCGCATGCATCACTTTCTTAGTTGGCTGCACACTGCCCTTATGAGATTGTGTTGCGACTCGTCTCAACGGTAGTGACCTAGTTTTGATGAGTGCACCAAACAACCCTTTTCTGTTAACTGTTACTCATGTAGGTCACATGCACAATACTTAACCCATGATTGGCTAGATTTGTTCAAACTATACACTAGTAATTGTAACATGATACATACTGCCATTCAGGGAGATGCTACACATTGACTTTCCCCGACACAGAAAAGCAGATGCAAATACAAACTGGCAAGATCTGGATCTGTCTTAGTCTTATGCATATTCAAACTCCTTGACAATTCATGAATATTCACGTTTTGACGGTAGAGTTAATTCTGATTCATTTGGGCTCAGTGACAGATTTGTCGGTCCAACCTATCGGTTAGTGTTGGTAAAAATAATCATAGGAGGTTTGAGATTTATTCTGAGGCAGAAATCTTTAGTTAACTTTGTTATTAATCTATGAGGATGATCTGTACAGGATATTGTTGGTTATTTGCAAGGTCCAATTACAGCATCTTTATTGACAAGAAATAGACCAGATTTATAGGAGTAAAGATGATTTCAATAAGTAGGTCAAGATCTTCGCCCTTTAAGAAACCAAAAGAAGGTGACCCACATCAGACTATTTACAGTCAAGTCTTTTCTACTCAACGAGCTTTCATGTTCTGGTTCATCTTTACAATAGGAGAAAACATTAGACTGTACCAACATTGAAGCTCATTATTCAATCTTGTTTACAATTGTAAAGACTCGCACCACCAAGTGGGTGGATTTATTTGACAAATTGTAGAAACGATAAATTACTTTGGGATGTACAACTGCTCTGGATTTTGGCTTTTGAAATCTATATTTCAGAAAAAAATTCTGAAAAGTGTTTAAAGTATTTTGCACCTCAAACCATTTGCTCATAAGTCTTTTTATTCCCCCACCCACCAGGTAACCCTTTGTCGTGTCTGACTCAAGGATTACACGAGCAAATGTTGGAGTGTGCCCTCTATCAGCTGGTTGCACCGATGGAGAACAGTGGGAGGATGGGAGTTGCAAACAGGTAATTTAATAGTCTCTAAGAGCTACTGCTTTTCCACTGGCAATTAGATACAGCTTTTGCATTTGATGACAAATATTAATGGTAGTCATTTTCTCACTAGATTTCTTTGGAGTGTCTAGTTCAGTTCCCTCACAAATGCTCCCAAGACATTTGTATCTTCTCAAGAAGTTGCACTTGGCTGGTAAATTGCTATCAGAGATTGATGGCAGTAACATCTTTCCTCCCTAAGACTACTTTGTAGGCCTAACTGTTAGGATAATAAACAATATTCAGTGGTTTAGACAAACACAAAAAGTTACTATTACATCACATAAACTGCTACACAACAGTCTTGGCCAGTAAGAGGGATGTTGATGTGATAGGAATTTTAGTACATATTGCTTATTAATACTTTGAGTTTCTGGGGTGAAATCTGCTCTAAAATGTAATGGGTGGGGAGGGATAGGAATAGGATGTGCTAGTGGTCCTGTATATACCAAGGGCAGTAGCAAGGGAGAATGTTGGGAGTGGGGGGGGGGGGAGGGGGTGACAGGAGACAAGCATCATATTGACTTTGCCAATATGTATATTTTCATGTTACATAAAGTTGTCATTGTTGTTCTGAACATTTTTATTTTTGACAGCGAGCCTCAAGATGCCCTTCACATTCTCGCATATTTGGAGAATCCTGATAGCAGAGGTCAAATTCCGCAAGACACATCCAGCTTTGTGGGTAAGTTGCTACTTGCTGTCAGTTTAAGTTATGAGAGATAGCTAGCATTTCAAATGGTGTTTTTCAATGGAAATATTTAGGCCAGTGAGGTGTATATGGTGTAGAATATGGCACAGTATTCTAGATTGTAAAGATGTGTGTAAATGGTGTTAAAATTACCAAGTATGTTACACTCTTGGTTATCATATATTGCAGAGATGTGTGTTAATGATGTTGATATTACATTGTATGTTACACTCTGGTCTTTTTTCAGATTGCAGAGATGTGTGTAAGTGGTGGGCTGAGATTGTTGTTGTTGCTGCTCATTGGATGTTGGGGGATGAAGAGGCAGCTGAGAGGCGTTATTACAGCGTGGAGAAGCTACCTGCCGTGCTGGAATTCTCTGAGTAAGTTTGCAATCTCACTGGTCTGCTCCTTGTTCTTTACCAGGTAGATTACTGACATCCAAAGATAATTTAGGACTCACCACAATGCTGCAGTTATGCATTGCTAAGTGTTAACCTACTGCAAAAGACTATCACTAACTATACTGGTATGAGTACAAGTAAAATTTACTTTAATATGAGGTAATCAGTACAAGTATGAGGTACTCTGTATGAGGTACTCAGTACAAGTATTAGGTACTCAGAGTATGAGGTACTCAGTACAAGTTTGAGGTACTCAGTACAAGTATGAGGTACTCAGAGTCTGAGGTATTCAGAGTCTGAGGTACTCAGGGTATGAGGTACTCAGGGTAGGAGAACCTTCTGAGCCAGAGTTTGCTAGTTCACTAATGTGTTATACATTAATTACAGCTCCCACAAGTATTCACATGCAATCATTTCATTTCCTATTCAGCGACATTCTTCCCAAGGCAGCCCTGTTGGCCTTCAGAGCTCGTAAACTTTTGATGAGCGGCAGTGAAGAAATAGGAAGCAGCCAGGAGTGTAAGAGGCTGTGTGATAAAGCTAGCGCTTACTTACACAGGAGTGTCAACTATGCCGGGTCTTTGAGGCATGAAAAACTACATGCAGTAAGTATCATTGATAAGATGCTACTTTGCTTTTGTCTGTTTAAATTATTAGTCCTGAGGCCTGAAGGTAGCAATATTTAGTAACTTTTCATTTAGTATTTCTTGGAGGGGGGGGGCAAGTGGGGGAGGGGTAGCAGTAGGGGAAGAGATTTATACGGAAAATGTTTCAAGTGCCAAACTTAAGGCCTTTATTGTGATCATTTATCTTGACTTTAATCTTTACAGGGAATCCATCTGTTGGTCGCCGATTGGCTGTTGGCTACTCGCACCACTCTATGGCAGCTGAGACAATCTCAGGAGTCATCGTCCGTTAACCTGGCCACCTCCTCGGAGCTCACCATGTTCCAACAGGACGTCTCTGCTCTCAGACGGGTGGCTGGTACCATCAAGTCGGTCATGCCAAAGGTTTACCTGTACCAGGCAGTGTCTCGCTTCATGGCTGGTGCCAACCCTGCCCAGACACAGCAGTTACTGGATAGAAGTCTAAGGCAAAAGATACCATCCAACACCACTAGCATGTTTGCTACCAAGAAAGGTGAACACTTTCTGCTAGTTAAAAGGTTGCCTGGCTAAATTTGAATGAGCTCAAGAGTAACTTGAATTGTTTAAGGTTTTAATTTGACTGATGACTTCCTTGATTTTGATTGCATTCTCGGTTACATTGAATTTGAAATGATGGTTAAGTTGAATTTGAATTTGAGTAGATATAGTCTTCAGTAAATTTACTGATTCTAGACATAGTTTTGACTGAATTCTCCATTAATTTGAATGAATTAAGGCTTGTAACTTGAATCATTGTGTAACAGGTCGAACAGATGCATAGTAGCTTGAATTGTGATATGAAGGGTTGACAGACTTTGGTGTTACTGTGATTTGAATCCAGCTATCGATGACTGAGTGCAGGATTAATTTGATTTTTGAGGGTTGAACAAGTAAATTAATGCAGGATTGATGTGTTGAAGTCATATTGATTCCAGCTTAATTTTGATGAGTGATCAGTTTGATTTCAGATCAATTTTAAATTGATT
Organism: Apostichopus japonicus; assembly: GCF_037975245.1. Taxonomy (NCBI): domain Eukaryota; kingdom Metazoa; phylum Echinodermata; class Holothuroidea; order Aspidochirotida; family Stichopodidae; genus Apostichopus; species Apostichopus japonicus. The sequence goes on along the minus strand of NC_092574.1, from coordinate 26,744,497 downwards.
CCAGCCACAAGCTGAGTACAAACGTTGACACAAAGATTTCGACGTCTCTAACACTTTTGCCATTTCAAGATTCAGTGACTCATGGAATTATTGATGGATTTCTTCTTTATCCAGATAATCCAGGAGTAGTGCCTGTCAGCAAAAGAGACAGAGGTCAGGCCTTGGTGGTCGCCTGTCGCTATCTTCCAGAATCCATCCTCTCGTATCCCAATCAGAGAGAGAGGATGCTGAATGAGGCTGCCAGATGCTTTGAGCAAGCAGGAGACCGGTGGGGACTGAGAGAATGCCAGCAGCTATTAGCTAACATAAAGAAGGAATGTGGTGAAGCTGGAGAAGAAATCTCTAGAAGGACCGCCATTCTTACCAGTTAAATAATCAACTTAGTTTGAAAATGCTAACATAAAGAAGGAATGTGTTGAAGCTGGAGAAGAAATCTCTAGAAGGACTGCCATTCTAACTAGTTAAATATTCAACTTAGTTTGAAAAGGCTAACATAAAGAAGGAATGTGTTGAAGCTGGAGAAGAAATCTCTAGAAGGACTGCCATTCTTACTAGTTAAATATTCAACTTGGTTTGAAAAGTTGAAGGATTCTTGTAGAAGTTGTTTTTACAAACAATCGAAAGCAGTAACACTGTAAACACTGCTGAAAGACACAGGAGATCTTTGTTCATATGTGTACAGGGTGGGGCTATTTTAAAATGGTACACGTGTTTGTTTCATAGGTGATAAACAGATATAATCGAATCATTTTGGTACTTTTGGCAATTACATTCTTTATTTGTGAAATATTTCTACAGTCCACTGTTCTTCTCCCAATGGGAATTTAGTCAAAGGCGATGCCTTTAAACTCCATGTTTCTGAATTTTCACCAAACCCTTTAACCCAAACAATGCCAACATTGCTTCTATCAATTTCATTCTAGAGAATGGCTTAGAGTTGCCCATGATCTAAAAGATCATGTAAACAATGCTATTGAAAGTACAATGCTTGTAGATGGGTATCTCTAAGTTTGAACAATGTTGGAAGGGTCAGTAAAATCTCTGCAGATGAAGAGAAAGCTACCGCTGCTCAATTAAAGGAAGTTTATGAAATCCTTTCTAGCCCTACAATCCTGTCTAGCTCTACAAATGTCTATTGGAACTTTGAAGTCCTTAACCTAGGGCCATAGTTACAGTTCCAGCATTATAAATTCAAAATAGCTGTTACTATCTACATACAAAGATAACCATAAATCTTGATATGCATGCATTTGATTTGATAAGTACAGTATACTGCAGATATCCAGAAGGGGCGAGTTATTGTAAAAATTGGAATTATGAACATCTCAGCAACTTGAAATTGGATTCTGATATGCTTACTTATGTATAGTTAGATCAAAATGGCAATATTCTGTACTTTATATTGGCCTAGCCATATTGGCTCTGGGTTTAATTTCTAATCATTTGTTGCCTTTCATCAGAAACTGACTCTGAAAGTGTCATTCCATGTAGTATGCTTAATGCCTTCTGTGCATAAAATTACCTTGGTGACCTTGAAATGAATTCCAGACTTGAAACGTTTTTTTTTCTAAGAAATCGTCAAGGAGTCCATTTGTGAATATTATCAATTAGATAAGTGGAATTTCATGCTAATGAAGCACCCTGTTGGATTTTGTCTTTACAGGAATATCTTCTTTTTAATGTTTAATGTACTGCTACCAAATATCTTGGCTTTTCAACAAAATAACCTCGAGTTACAAAAGTTTTGAAATCTGTTTTCTAAGTGGAAATTCACTGTAAATATATATTGGCAGTCATATGTTAGAAGGTATGTGTTATGTACATAGAGGCAACAGGAAATTGTACAAACAATTGTTTTGTAAATATTTCTTAATTTTGGTTAATCTCACATTTTCAGTTTCATAGTTTGATGTTATTTTGATAATTATTTGCTTGCTTGCCCTTTCAGTCTTGTAGGTCAGTGCTATTATAAGTGACATTTATCAATAATCATAAGGTCACCACTGGTTTGAATCCTGTTGTAGACCAAATATTTACACGTTGTTTATATTTCCCAGCCAATTTTCAGTTATAAGTTTACTTAAAGAAGTGAAATTAATAGGTGGAGTAAATGCACAAATCCATCTAATACTGATTTGTCATTTAATTATATAGGTTATTGGGATCTGTAGCAGAACAGCCTTACAGAAGACTAAGAAAATCTGTTATACTTTCAGTCATAAAATAGACCAAAGTATTTACAGTTCCTGAAGTTTTTCTGTTAAAAAAGAGTGATTCATGAAAAGAGTGGTGTATTTGAACATTGTATCTTCAAGATGCTTTCATCTCTGAAGCTATGTTTTTATGGAAAATATACAAATCCCCCAAAAAATTAAGAAAGGCTAAGAATATTAGTTTTGAATGTGAAGATAAGTGGGTATTTATTCCAAAAGTCAGCTCGGTTGGTTTGTATTGGGCTTTAAATATGCATTTAATATTGAATTATTTGTAAATAACACTTTCTCCTTTGATTTGAGGTGTTAACCTAAGCAATGTAAATCAAGACAATTTCACATGATATTCTTGTTTTGCTTCTTCCACTGAAGGTACTTTGGATGAAAATATAAAATTGAAATCACCAGAAACCTCTGCTTTTCCTTTATTATTTACAAGAAAGAGTTCATTATGGAAGAGGTAATAAAAGGTATGTTTCTCCTGTTACTGGACCAGTAGCATCATCAGGAATTTTTGCCTAGTGAGGGTTGGGGAGGGGGGTTGGGTTGGGAGGGGTTGGGTGGGGTAGTAGAGAGGCTGGCAGCTGTAACTGTTTCGGAGGAGAGGCCTTGTTTCATATATAGAAGGTATCTTGTACAACATACACAGTATTGGTTGAAATTCAATTATCTTCTTGAATGTTTTGATAAATGCAAAAATTATATTCTGGCAGACCATCACGATGAATTTTGAGGTCAAAGGTGACTTGGAGATCAATTTTGGTCAACACAGAAATATATATAGAACATTTATATTGTGCTGGCATGGGAATAAAAGCTATTCCCAAAATTTATGTTTGAAAAATGACAAAATAGACGGTTATTCATCTATAATTTTAACTTCTTTATTTCTAGCTCTCTGGTCAATCTGTGTTACATAAATAAGTATTACTATTATATAAATATTGCCATAGTTACAAGGAAGCTCTCTTTTAACAGATAAATTAATTTGATATCTTAGAATTGTGAACACAATACATTATACTATAAAATGAAAAGTTCTTACATATTTAACAAGATGGTTAAGAGTTTGATGATGTGTTCCATTATAAACACAAATTGTTATCCATCCTTGTTGGCATAAAAACATGCCTTACAGAACTTAGTTACTTACAGAAGGTAGTCAACTATTACAAAATCAAAACAAAGAATTAACCTAAGGTGCAGTTGCTTGCAAAGATTGAGAAAGTTGTAAACAAATTAAAATCAGTCCATTCTCTGCAGTATATACTATAAATTTTTAATCAGGATTGGGGGTAGGGGAAGGGTAAATTTAACAGACCCCCTTGATCTATACTTTTGAGCCAACTTTATACCCTGTAGATATCAATCACCTATGTCTGTACCAAACTGCGACACAAAATATTTACTGTAAATTGCACATTAAAGCACCCTAACGAGTTGTGCAAATTGATTGCTTACATTAAAAGTACTGATAATTACCAAACCAGAAAGTAAAATTATTTTTCTTAAAGATGGAGGCATGTTTTAACTTATCAATTCTCTATAACTCATTCTCTCCATATAAATCAAATACTGTACATTAATATTGGACGTTAGAATTTCAATATAGTTAGTTGCTTAGAACTATTTGCGACAATTTTACACCTTAGTAAAAGCAACAGCTTAAATCTTGGATTAAATAATGAAAGACTTCATCTAAGCAAGAAATGCAAAATTCTTTTGTTACCCTAATATATGAAAAACATGCATATACTGTAGCCTACACCCATTAAGAATCCACATAAAGACACTGCATCCACAAAGAATCCCAATAGTCTCAATAATACTGATGATAAAGTCTCATATCAGTGGTCATAAATTCATTTAAAAGTCATGTTTATCCCCTAAAGGAGAGGAGATGGATCAAGGATTTTGTAGAGTGGATCCACCTGGATAATTGACAGTCATTGACTAACAAATAAATTATTAAATATGACAGAACTTCTATGTCCTTTGATGTTTCATTTGCAGATCTCCACAGGTTTCTTAACATTATATGACCTTTGACGCTTACAACAAATACTTTAATTGTAAATTTTGGACAGTTCAAACATGAATTATTTCTACAAACATATCTAAAAATTAACACAAAATACTAATTTCTGTGCACATTAGGAAATGATACTTGTTTTCAATTATATTCACAAGGCATGACACCTTGGAATATTCTTTACAAATGTCACAAAGAGGTCAAAGTTAAAGTAGATTCTAATGAAGAATTGACAAAACGGATCTTCAAAGTCAAGCATTAAGTACGGCAGACATCTTCTTAAAGAGATACTTTTATAACATCATAAATCCACCAGTCAAATAGCCTCCCAGATCTTGACAATACTTTTCATAATACTGTGCTTGCACTAGACTGGTTCTCCTGTAGTATGAGACAACTAAATTTCTTGGTTTGCTCTGAGGCTGCCCAATAATTTACAATATTTACAATCACAATTAAATAACTTTCTATGATATCAACTTGTAAATCCATCTGACAACAAAGAAGTTTGCTCTTTACAAACCCACTGGCTTTCAGAAAGAGCAACCAGCAAAAAAAAACCTAAAGTTTGTCCTGTTTTTATGATAAACAGTAATATTAACTGCTATGAACTTAGCTTAGAAAGACTCACTTTTAAATGATTTCAAACTAATACAGAAAACATGAATTTGAAGCAATATCCTGACACAAGGAGTTTGTTTAGCAATTAGTGGACATGCATATACAGAATAAAGCAAGCTGCTATAGGTATCACATGCATTCCTAATGCAAGCATAGAGTTTGTTTAGCAATCAGTGGACATGCATGACTAAAGCAAGCTGCTATAGGTATCACTTGCATTCCTAATGCAAGCATAGAGTTGTTTAGCAATCAGTGGACATGAATATAGAGTAGAGCAAGCTGCTATAGGTATCACTTGCATTCCTAATGCAAGCATAGAGTTTGTTTAGCAATCAGTGGACATGCATGACTAAAGCAAGCTGCTATAGGTATCACTTGCATTCCTAATGCAAGCATAGAGTTTGTACATGACTAAAGCAAGCTGCTATAGGTATCACTTGCATTCCTAATGCAAGCATAGAGTTTGTTTAGCAATCAGTGGACATGAATACACAGTAGAACAAGCTGCTATAGGTATCACTTGCATTCCTAATGCAAGGTCATGTAATGAACAATGAGCTGATTCAAGATTCACCTGTCCACTTCAAACTCAACATCCAGTTTTAAAAACACATAAATTACTTCAGTCAACAGTGACTGTGACTTTCTTCTTGAGGAGAAACACTGTACCTTTGTTACACATCTCTGATATCATTGAATGTATAATGTCTCAAGGTAAACAATAACCCTTTTCCTCCCCCTCCCCCCCCCCCTCCCCCTTTACCTATAATGAACATCCACTTGGAGTCTACAGTAATATACATCACAAACAGCACGGAGAGAAAGCACACAAGGATATCAAGACAAGTCTACCATCTCTGGTCTTACATACAGTCTCAAGCTATTCAACAAAGAAAAAATTTCATGAACTTTTATCTTTTAAAAGTGCATCAAATGTTAACAGTAGAACTGATTCAGCCTTCAAAGTGGACAGCTCTTCCTAAACGCTATAGAAATAATTCTATGTATTTGTGGAAGATTCCAGAGCACGTACTTCATGTTTACCTCTGTTTCTGTAACCATTCACATCTTTCTTGGCATCGGCCTTACCGAGTATCATCTCGTTGGTCACGATGGAAGAGGTCCTGTGAAGTAAGACTTGTTGTATATCTGAGCTGGATACTTTACTCCCTCCTCTGGACACCGCATCTAATAGATCCATCCTCACCTGGTGTTCCCGTCTCTTCATGTCCAGGTCCTCCTGGAATGCTAACATCCTTGCCTCGTGCTCTCGAATCATTATCTCTTTCTGGAGTTGTTGGTAGTCCATGTTTCGCAGGTCGTCGCTGTTGTCAGAGATGTGTCTGGACGACCCTGTCCACTTAGCGAACTTCTTCCTCACATATCCCATTGGACTGCTATGCGGGGACGGAGAGTAGCCATTCTGCATCTGTTCAGCCCTTCCAAGTGACGAAGATGAGTTTTGCTGCTGCTGTTGTCGGTGCATCTGATGTCCTTGGTTTTGGCTATAGATTGCTGGTGAGCTACCATGATGGGGCTTGGATTGGCGTTTTGTGATCTTGATATCCGAGCGTTGATTGTGTTGAGAATATTGTTGACGAGATGGAGAGGTTTGAGTTGACGATGCTGGAGTAGTTGATGATGAAGAAGGCTGCATGAGAGAGGTTTCTGACTGAGTTTGGCGTAGAGGAGGAGAAACAACAGTTTGTTCTTTGGGTTCCCCAATGTGGCCATTCTGTTTGGCCTTTTCAGGTGTTTTGGGAATGGAAGAGGCTGGACGGTCTGACAATTTGAAAATGAAAATGATAATGGGTTAGAATGAACAAAGCCATAATGAAAATTATCTTTGAAATGTAGCACACACAGGCTATGCATGTTTCTTGAGCTGTAGCAAAAATGACCTAATATGCATGGTTATACAAAGTTGGAAAAAACTAATCCAATTTTAATCTGAATACATAACATGCACAAGAGTGATGCAAGGAGAACTGCCACATGCATATCACTTCAGTAAAGTGACAAAGTTCACACAAATCATGCTTCAAATTATTGGCTTCAAATTTTTGGTCACTAAAAATTGCCACCAGTTTGAAACATTCTCTTCTGGATATTTGGAAACAGAATTATTATTTACGGTGGCAATGCAATAATTTTAGAAATTTCAATACAAAGTCACAATTAATTGACTGAATATTCAAACTATTTGGGTGCAGGAAGTCAACCCTATTTAAATAAGAAGGTGGAGAAGAGAGGAGGGGGGTGTGGGGGATATAGGATGGGGATATTGGCAAACATGTGGAATTAATTAGGTCTGAATGAAACATTATTCTTATTGCATTACAAAGTATTGAAAAACAAATGAAACGATGATGCTTTAATAAACTAAATAATAGAGATAATCATTCATGACAAAACATTTAAACCCTAAATACAAATGAAAATGAAAAATGAGGTAGGAAAGTAAAAGCAAAATAAAAATGCGTAATTTAAAAAATAGCAAATGGTGCACGGAATGAGAGACAAGGAAGAAGAAGATGAATGTGATGGCAGCCATTTATAAGATTCTATTCTTGAATAAATGTTAGCAACTGAGAAAATGTAAATATTTATCTTGACTGGCTCAGATGTTTATAGTGATTAAGAAGCTAGCTTATAACAATTGGAATGGATGGAACATTCATCATAGATGTTATAAACCAATGTTGAGCCACAGGGTGAGCTTGTCAATGTAACATATACAGTACTCCTGCCGAAAATTCAAAACTTCAGGGTTAATTTATGATATGTTTTAACCTAAAGTCTTCAATGAAATATTTAAATATATTTGGAGTTTTTTAGAGTTTTCCTTCGTGCCTCAAGGTAAAATAACAATATACCAACATATTATACTATCTTCTACTGAACTTATTTCTTCAATGTTCACGGTTTCTATCTGTCAATGAATGAGCGGGGTACTGCCAATGTCATACCAATGAGCAGCATACTGCCAAAGTCGTAAGTATGAGCAGCATACTAGCAAACACGTATGTACAAGAGGTATACTGTAAATTTTACATGATAGAGCTCTAAACATTTACCTATAGCTAGATAACTACAAAAATAGACCACACACAAACACAGGTGTATGGACACGCCATTAAGATTCCTATTAATACCGTAGGCCCATTCTGAATCCTGAACAATAAGGGTACGTTCACAAAAGGCTGCTTTTAAGTTTGTTATGTGTTTTCTTTGATTGCCTCACAGATACACTATGATCCTAATGCCCTGGGTGTTTATTGTTGATCAGTCACATGTGAAGCAGTTAACCTTCATGCTCCAGTGGGAGATTAAGTGAACAAAATGAAGTATCTGATGTTATAGGTTGCATCTGTCTGATGTTATAGGTAATTGCATCTGTGTATCAACAGTTCCCCCTATCATGGTGTATCAGGCTATGTGCTATACTAACTTCTCCCCCATAACAAAGCAAAAAGTCTTGATCTTTGCTAATTCTGCATAATATAGTCTTGATCATAGCAAATTGTCCTTCCCGCCCCCAAACTTGAGAAAATTTATATATATAATATATATTAAAAGTTAACTGTTCTTTTGCAAGAAACTTGAGTAATGGCTATCAACATTTCTAAATACTCTTACACACATTATTGACTGCAATGCACACTAATTTGAAAAGAGACAGAAATCCCCTGAAACCAGAGCATTTGTTCCATAACAACTAAAAACATATTACAAAGTAAATAAAAGGGACATCCCCTGCCCTCCTTTTCCAGATTTAAGCCACTGTGCTGTCTTTACTTTATTTTGTAACATCGAGAGGAGCTAACATCGAAAGAACGTTTCAAGTCTAATTAAATAAGTTACGTTGATGGGTAATTTGCTAATAACTGCCTATTAAATCATCCCACATTCAACCCCTGCCATTTCATCATCTGTAGCAAATGTTGTCACCTCTACAAATAAACTGGCTTCTACGAAAAAAATACATCCATTATTGCTTGTATTACTATCTCTGCTGAAGAGGAAAGCTAAAACATCTAAAGTGGCTATTAAAACGAGCAAATTATGCTCATTGAGTGACCTTTAACATTTCCTGGTTGGCAATTTTACGAAAGCGAGTGAAGTCTATTGGGAGCAGAAATCCGTGGGCTTGATGACAAATATTGACGACAGACTCTGTTGATCATGTAGGCAAAGGTTAGATTAATTGCATTCCTGGACATATTAATTGCTTCATAATGAACGTCTAAAAGTCATATAACTACTGGCTGAAGATTATTCACATTGTCTTAACTTCAAACAAAGATAGAACCATGTGAACATTATTACATCAGAAATTAATTTGAAAGATGCACTTTACTATACAGCGCAAGATGATGCTATTATGACATGCCATGGTACCTATCACGTCGAACGTTGCTTATTATCTACAAAGCCTGTTACAATATCGTTTACCATGATGTTTTATCAAACAAGCATCTCATTTTAAGCGGGGCAAGGTCGTGCAGCAATTATTTCTTCTACATTTTTAATCAAAAGTGCATCACCAATTACAAAGTGTTTTAAAATAAACTTGAACTGTTGTGCATGAAAGAGGTTACAGTAACTACGACGACGACGTTATCCCATCTCAGAGTCGAGTGCCCAAGATCTGATTTCCAATCACTGATGTTGACGTAAATCACAGCCATGAGATCCCTTAGATACTACGTCCCAGTTTACCACTCAGCGGTGCTATATAGCCCTCATGTGTGGGATATTAATTAGGTCTTTAAGTGCCAACTCAAGCAAACAGCTCGTGATTGAGAATCGTAACTCATTAGTTTGTATTTAAGCTCAGCAGGCTGTCTGCTCAGGTGATGTACTGTATCAGAGGAATATGAAGAAGATTCAGGCTAATATAGTAATTAAAAATTGTCTACGACTGTTCACAGCATTTTTACTCTGAACAAAAAAAGAAAAATCTGTCGCAAAATAAAGTTATGTACCTACATCTTAAGGGCATCAACTTGCAATTATTAACCTATGAAACTATACCAATTATTTACATTTTAATTCTGTTTTGCTTTTGGACAGAAATTAAGTAGCACTTTGATCATGCCCCTGTTAGGCATAGTAACGAACCACTCGAGTGAAACATAATGTACAAGGTGAAACATTTCTACAGAGCTAACATCCAACTGAAAGTTAATATGTGCAAGGTAGCAAACGTGCAAGAAAAATAGGATATATACTGCTCACATAAGATCAGATTTCACTGAATTATTGCTTTATAACTATCAGAAACACTACTGTTATCTGTAGAAACTATTCAATCAACAGTAGGAAAGAAAAATGCAAACTAAGGCAGAAAGATGATCATTTCATTTCCCATGACTTGTGACATTTTGTACTCTTTTCCATGACTTTTCCAGGCCTGGAACATGAGAAAAATGAAGGGCAAGAGCTGTAAAAAATAGCATCTGACAAATTCTAAGATCAGCATTGTGAAATAACAGAAGCCAATTTTTTTAATAACATGCTGAAAAATGTTTGGCAAGACAAATTTGTTAAATTCTGGGATCTTTCTCATGCAGCAAGGTAACAGCATTTAAGTTTTCATACTTCATAATGTTTAGTTGTACATTTTCTCTATCACTAAGGATTACAAATTTATTGTTTTCTGAATCTTGGCATAATTGCATCTCAACAACTCAAGTGGAGTTTTGCAGACTCCTTTAAGAAAAGAAAATATATTATTTACACCTAATCTGTGGATTGTCCAAACATTTGTCAGGCAGATTTGAAATTAAAATGACTGATTTATATCACTGACACCAAAGAGAAGTATTTCCCAAAGACTGCACATTTAAGTCTTTCCTCTTCATGAACTAAGATAACAATCATTAGTAAAATATTTGTGCAAACGAAGCACTCAAAAAACTATCAAAAAAGGTATTAAAAATTTAAACAAACAGAAACAAACACAAATGTGAAAGAACACAATGCACTCCTCAAAGATAGTCAGTCGATTACTAGAAATGAGTTTGTGAAAACTAAGAGATTTAATACAATGAGAGAACTGTGTAACATAGCAACACAAAATCATGAAACAACCATGATTAGTCAAAACATCTATTACTCACAATCAACTGGTAGAGATTTAAACCTGCAGAGAAAAAAACTCCAAATGCAGTCAAAGTTCTGATATGATATGACAGAGATCGAACAACAAAGCTAAAAATGAAGAAATAAACTAAATATATATTAATGTCCTTACAAACTGTAGAGTTTTCAATAATATGATGTTGGTGAAATGATGTAAAGCAAAGAAATAAATAGCGAACCGTTTGAGAAATACAAGTTGTTGCTAGTGCATGAATTTCTTATTATAGGTAAATGAAATCTAGTTAAAGCACTAGATGTTAAAAACTGCATCAGCTGCAAAACCAACTATTTCAACCTATTATTCGTTCACAAAATATTGCTACAATGCCTCTGACTGTTTACCCAATACCTCCCACCACCCACCCCATCCCCATGTGCTGCATCTATCCCACTTTCCAGTCCCACCAGTATTTAAGGATTTATCAATTCCGATATTCATTACTGGCATAAATTTCTTTGAATAATATAACATCACACTCAGTGCATGCTTACTACAAGACATTCAGTGTTATAGGTTCAGTCATATGTGACATTACAAGAGTAAGCATTTTTCATATAGGCATACAGTATGTATATATATATCAATATATATCTATGCACATATACCAAATAATGCAGATAATCATAACAGCAATCCTTGGCACATGATCTGTACATACGAAAGACGAATGAAAGTTAAATGCGTTCATGCGTAACCTTTCTATTCAAATATTGTACAGTGAAGTATGCTATTCTATCAACGATTGTACACAGATCTACGCCATGAAAGATTCTAAAGCTAGCAAGGATGATGGCGGCCTTGATTACTTCACGTTAGCCTGCGTCATGCAGCTGTGAATGAGCACAAAGCAAGTATTTTGTGTGGCATTAGCAGAGTCATAATATGTGGAGATAGTGTTATCAATGATACCTTACACAAGCTCAACATCTACCTGGCAAGGGGGAGGGGATGGGGTTGGCAGGAGGGAGGGATAGGGCAGGCAATCTCATCAAAAACATCCAAAAGCTACTTGAAACCAATGAGTGATTTGGTTTACTATTTCATTAATTCTTTCATTTCGTTGGACAAGTTACAGTAAGAATTTTGTTCTTGTTTTCCATGTTAGCATTTTGAAATATTCTTTTGTTATTATAAAAGTAATTTATTATAGTAATATTATGATAACTAAATTTGAATATTTATTGTTTTGAAATATATAGGAAGAGCAAGCAATTGGTGAGTGTGATCTGTAACTACCTGTTTTACTAGTTTGCATGTAACATTGCTTCCAAATTTATGTAATGCTCATCCATTTTTGTAATTCTTCAATAAAAACATGGAAAATGCATCTAAACTGCTGCACAAGCCAACAATACATGAAATCTAACAGCAATTTTCACCAACTTGAATATAAAATTAATATCCCAGACGATCCCTCTTAACCAATTGGTCACCCTCTCCCTTCTCTTTTTAGAGTAGGAGTTGTATAAGAAACAAGAGAGGTGTCAAGCAAGGTAAGATATCATCAAATAACTTGATACATCCAGCTAAAAAATACCTCTCTTCATCCAGTAAACAAGGATCTCTGGCTGGATGAAACATATTGGCAGCCATCTTGTTTGATGACACTCAGGCAGCCATCTTGTTAGCAGACACCAAGGCAACCATCTCCTTTACACACAAGAAGGCAGCCATCTTGATTACAGACACCAAGGCAACCATCTCCTATACATTTAAGAAGGCAGCCTTCTTGTTTGATGACACCAAGGCAGCCATCTTGTTAAAAGACATCTTGGCAACCACCTCATTTACACACAAGAAGGCAGCCATCTTGTTAAGAGACACCAAGGCAGCCATCTTGTTAACAGACACCATGGCAACCATCTCCTTTACATTTAAGAAGGCAGCCATCTTGATTACAGACACCATGGCAACCATCTTGGTTGCCGACAGGAAGGCAGCCATCTTGTTTACAGACAGCAAGATATTCACACATCATTAAGACTTAACATTGTTGAAAGCGCCATTCTTCTTAATGAACTTTAACCTGTTCTAGTTCTGGCTGACTCGTTGGGACGTTACTGTGACTAGATGATGTCATACTCTCAGTGAACCGAATATCTAGAGCATTAATTAATACATCTTTCCACCAATCAACAAACTGCAGTAATGGATTACTCCATCTAGCCATTAAGGTATTACTCCAGTTCTAGCAGATATACTCTCTCTCTATAAGACATGTGTTAATGTTGCCTCCCCCTGTCCTCCTCCCCCTTCCCTCCCCATCTCTCTCAGTGACTTCAAAAATTTACTTTGAAAAGATTGTGGGATCCTTGGAATTTTGTCATTGTAAATTAATATTACACTGTAGCCTGAATGTGCAACATGGCTTGCAAATCAAATTGAGTAGTTTCACTGCTAGACTCTTCATTTAGGAGTTGTTCAGAAATAGATTTGTTCAGTCAGGTGGATCAACATGCATTGACTATTTGCCTCTAACAATGCCTTCTACATGGGTTAAAAATAGAAAATGTACATTGTCGTGTGATCAAATGTTGTGTACATTTAACTCTTGCCCACCCTGGCCAATCACCTCACACCTTTTCAGGATGACACATTTCCATTTCATGTTGTTTGGTTCATCAAATTAAGAAACGACAACTTTCACATATGATTGCAGCAAAACTATTAATTAAGAACAAGAAAATTCACTTCACAAGATCAAGTTGTGGCACATATTATATTTGAAACAAATACAAGACTAGTTATGTTTACATAATAGAGTAAGAATATTTGGAAGGCACATTGTATGGTGAAAGCAATCATACTGACCAACTCAGGAACTAAAACATACATGAATGTGTTACTAAGGAAGCAAAGAAGGGTGAATAACGCATCAACGTATCAACAATTTGAAATTTTGACATTTGGCGAGATGCATCTTGACTAAACATCAATTTTCTCATTTTTGTCACTTTCACAAGTTAATACATCTCAACAAATCGTCAATTTTCAAATTGTTAACAATTTCCCGACCTAATGAATCTTGACAAAACGTCACTTTTCAGATTTTTGACATTTGACGATTTGGCATGATTTCGTTAAAATGTCAATTCTCATATTTTCGTCACCATGGCGAGTTGATGCATTGTCATTAAACATCAACTTTCAGAGTTTTGACATTTTGACCATTTGGTATGATATCGTGAAAATATCAATTTTCATATATTTGTCATCATGATGGTTTTCAACATTTTGACAATACAGAATCTTTTGTCAAAACGACAATTTTCAAGTTCTTTTGAAATTGAAAAGTTGTTCCATCTCATGAAAACGTCAGTTTACATGTGTGTCCCTTCTACACTTCCATATGTTACTGTATATCTACTTTAAAAACATCAACTCTCAGTTAGTCATTCGCTCACTCAGTCCAAATCAGTCAATATCAGTCAGTCAATCAGTCACTCAGTCCATCAGTCAATTAGTCAGTCACTCAGTACATCAGTCAATTAGTCAGTCAGTACAGTAAGTCACTCACTCAGTCAGTATTTCATTTTACACTCTTTTCATTACAGTTATTAAATAAACCTGATCACGTTAAATTTCAGGATCATGACATTCTGTACAGAAATGTTACATTCGGTTAGGATAAAATCAACATAGAGGGCAGTCTCTTTCAATATTTTCAACTACCGTACCAAGTTACCTACAAAATGAGCACCTTTGGTAATCAATAGTTAATGAACAAGAGTGAAAAAAAATTTGATACAGTTAACAAAATATGATACGTTTAGCCCAAGAAAACTTCAAACGGGATTAGTCCACCAAATGACAAGAAGAAAATGGAATGTTACAGAGAGAAAAATAACAAATAAATATCTAACTACAAATTTAAGGTTAGTTCAAGAGGGAAACAATACTCTAATTCATGTAAATCTATACTTATTTCTTGAATTTTATAAACAACTTTCCAAATTTCAAAAATCCTCCAGTCTAGAAGTTAACATTGACAAGTCTCCATCATTCAATGTTGATGAGAATGTTCATGAATCATAATAGTATTAGCCACTCTACAAACATCTGGAACATTCTCCCCTAACACCTTCCACTGCCTCTGACAAACTTGGCTAAGAGAGATGAGGTAAGCATCTTTCAATATAACTATGCTAACTAGACTCGGCCAGATAAGACAAGCTATGGTGACTGTCAAACTACTAAAACAGAGAATTTTACACTCACAGGGATTGAATTCATCTAATTTTCAAATTTCTGACAAGATGGCCATTCCACTGGGAAACCTGAAGGCGATAAGATACCCCAAAAGGGAAATAGTCATTACCACTATCACCCCTCCCCCCCCGCCCCTTCCATCCTCCCCTCACAGAATACACATTTGAAAGTACACATTTTCATAGGCAACTAAACATTGTCAGGAAACAATCTGTACATGAGGAGTAATGTCCTTTGTACAATAAATTCTCACATATGTATTGTACATTAAGTCTACCCTCCCCCCCCCCCATTCCCCCTATTGCATGCAACATTATTATTCACCACGGTGTCATCTGCAATTAAAAGTCTTCTGAACTATTTTATAACTTTAGTAGAAGATGCTACACATCAACTAAATACCTCAATAGGTTTCAGACATTTTGAGTTAAAACTGCCAAAAACCTAAGAAAAATCAATATAATTTGGGGGGTGAAATTGACAGCTTGAATTTAAAGATGAAATCATCCACTGAATCCTGGCAGTATTTATCTTTAATTTCCTGATGGATGAAAGGGAATAATGAGAAGAAAGAGAGAGGCAGGAAGATATTTAATCCTCTTTAATAAAACAGAAGATTCACAAATCAATTTCTAGATTTGCTTTCTTTCATTCTATCAGACGTGGTGAGGCAGTTACTTCACATCCCAATACTGGTTGGCGCAACCTTGGTTTGCTTATTAACTCTAGTCTGTGGTAAACTTTACATTAAGGCTTAGAGCAGGTACAGTATTAGGCTTTGACTCAACCTCAGACTGGGCAGCAGAAACAGGGAATATGGCACAGGTTTGAGATTGAGTGGGGAAGGGAAGGGGAGAGGGATGATGCAAGGGTCAGACCAATGTTCAATGTTGGGAAATTGCTGTCATTGCAGCTCCATGCTCATGTGATAATCATTGTTGTGAAGTCATGGGCCCTCTCCCCTTCTGCACAGCATCAAGGACCCTAACAAACAAATAAGTAAAACTAGTCAAAGATGGAAATCTGTACTCCAATCAAAGAAGAACATTTACAAAAGAAAAGAGCCTTCAGTCAAGATATATCACAAACAGTTACTAAATCGTTAATATGTTTGAACAACTAAAATAAAGGAAGTGTTATTTTCTTACTTTTCCTATGAAAAAAGCCTCTGACCTCAACTAAAAGACTATCACACTTTCTTACTGAAACTACTGAAAATACTCATATTATTGGTACTTGGAATCAAGACCTAAATGCTGATAAGAAGCAAACAATAATTAGATGTTAAATTATGCTATCTCTTTAAATATATTCATTTTATTGCATTTTCACTAGTTTGGCACATTTGTTAAAAAAGGATCCACCTATCTGAGGTAGAGATAAGGATTTGTTCAAAGCGGAAACCAAAATATACATCAAACTCACTTTTCACCCATAGGGGACACCCATTTACATCTATTCTGTGCACAAACTATGGAAACTATTTGGTGATGAATTCTCTGAGGCACATTAAATGTCACCGAGGCACATACTCAACAGAAGAAGACAGCAAAACTGATGCAACATTATTTGGCAGGACACAAGGGAGAACTTTTCCGGTGGATTTTTTCATCCAGTAGTTTGCCATGCATATTTAAAATTTTCAATTATATGACTGAGTCGCATGAAAGGTTACTAGGGAGACGGTGTTAGTATAGTAGTTGCCCATCAGAGAAAGTATCAGAAGGATTTATCATTGTCCTGAATAGTTTTTCTCCATAAATTTGTTCACTTAGATTTGTTGCACTATAGCTTAACATTTTGCCTCTTACCTCCAACATGTCCAAATACTTGGGATATCATCACCTAAAATTTCACAATTTTAGCAACTTGAAAAAAAAGCAGCCTAAGCATAACACATATTGTACAGGCTAATCTGATCAGCTAATAATAGTACATATTGTACATGCCAATGGCAGAAGCCATTGGCCTGTGAATGATACATATTGTATAGGCTAATGGGAGCAGCCTAATAATAATACATATTGTACAGGCTAATGGGAGCAGCCTAATAATAATACATATTGTACAGGCTAATGGGAGCAGCCTAATAATAATACATATTGTACAGGCTAATGGGAGCAGCCTAATAATAATACATATTGTACAGGCTAATGGGAGCAGCCTAATAATAATACATATTGTACAGGCTAATGGGAGCAGCCTATTCATAATACATATTGTGCAGGCTAATGGGAGCAGCCTAATAATAATACATATTGTACAGGCTAATGGGAGCAGCCTAATAATAATACATATTGTACAGGCTAATGAGAGCAGCCTAATACTAATACATATTGTACAGGCTAATGGGAGCAGCCTAATAATAATACATATTGTACAGGCTAATGGGAGCAGCCTAATAATAATACATATTGTACAGGCTATTAATGGGAGCAGCCTAATAATAATACATATTGTACAGGCTAATGAGAGCAGCCTAATACTAATACATATTGTACAGGCTAATGGGAGCAGCCTAATACTAATACATATTGTACAGGCTAATGGGAGCAGCCTAATACTAATACATATTGTACAGGCTAATGGGAGCAGCCTAATAATAATACATATTGTACAGGCTAATGTGATCAGCTAATAATAATACATATTGTACAGGCTAATGGGAGCAGCCTAATAATAATACATATTGTACAGGCTATTAATGGGAGCAGCCTAATAATAATACATATTGTACAGGCTATTAATGGGAGCAGCCTTATAATGGTACATATTGTACAGGCTATTAATGGAAGCAGCCTAATAATAATACATATTGTACAGGCTATTAATGGAAGCAGCCTAATAATAATACATATTGTACAGGCTTATGGGAGCAGTCTACAATACTACATATTTGCTGATAATTCATTGCAGTAATGTTATGTTATGGAAATCATGCCAAATCTTTGACTGACAATTGTCAAGTTGTTACTGTACCTGACTAATCATATGTTTACGTTCCTATGTCTACTGGCCGAGAAACACTTAAGTGCCTTCTTTTTCTAGAGAAACAGCAAAATTCCAGTGACATATTTAATAGCCAGTTTAAAAGCCTGAATTTTGGATTTGGATATGGAGTTATATATATATGATCTAAGTTGCACGATGCTAAAAAGGTAATTTAGACAATGTCGTGAAAGCAGTGTGCTGGTTGTTTGGATGCAGGTGTGTTAGTTAAGAGCATCATAGATTTTTATTCAATCTTTATCAGCTAAAAATTGAGTTTAGGGTGTTTTGATGATCAGCTCAAAATCTGAAATAGATCTCTATTCATTAGTCATGCTACCAAGTATTCAAGCTTAGCAATCTTGAGACAAGCTGTCATTCAATTTATGTCATGTTTCATTTATTCTAGTACTGTGATAACAGCTAATCCTTGAAACAGAATAAAAAATACCTGTGTAAATCTAGACCTAAATAAAGATTAAGCCAGATTCCAAACACAGTGTGCCTATACCATTCATAGAACACTCACTGGTCTTGTAACAATTCCTAATGAATGGAATGACACAGGTTGAATCAATCCTAAACAATGGATATTTAAATTAAAGAGAGGCTGGAATCCATTTAGCCTGTATGTTTACAATTATTCACATGGTAGCACTATTGACCAAATATTCTGTAAAATCAATGAAAGAGAATGAATGGAAAAGATTTCTTTTTCACGGTCCAAAAAAAGTTGTGAACAAGTGGCTGAATGCCTGTCATACAATGAGGTGTGTGTTGGTAAATCAATTTACTGACGCACATTAAGTGTCAGTGCTGTATGGTACTGCAGGGTGAAACACCCAAAACCAAAAAACAACAGACGAAAAGAAAGACAAATGCACAAACGTCTGTTTGATTGGTGGTTCAAGAGTATGATGAAGGGTTCATACACAGTTGATATTCCTTTAAATAAACAACAGCAAAATGTATGGTTAATAATTAAACCTTTGTAAACATTCCAAGTGGGTTTTTATATATGCTTAGAATTATCCTTGTATTGTGAGACAGCCACTGGATTGGTTACAGTCTGATAGCAGAATTGATGACTCATTCAGAGGATTTATCTTCGCTTGAGTTTATCATAAATTTAAAAGTTGAAAGTCTGAAGAAGATGAGAAATATATCAGAAATCAATACAAATATTGATAGAATGTTTCATGTAAGTTATTATGAGCAAGTCATCCCACTATCTCTGCTAATCTGGTGATAAATATATCGTAGTTTTAAAATCTCTCAACAAACAATAAATGATATTGTCTGCTGAATGGGAAGTCAAAACTCAAAATTCAAATATCCCATCAGCTTGGATAAGCACAATTTTGTAAATTCTTGAATTGCCCTTTCAGATCATTGACTAAAATAAATAAAATTCAATGCAACGTTCTGTAGAGTGTTACTTCTGTTGAATTTACAGTCACAATGCTCATTCTTTCATTATTTTTCACTCGTCACTGCTCCATGATCCGACTAACGTGTCTGTTCTCCTCATTTTCTACATGTTCAGCATAATAATACTCCCAAGGAGATCATGCTAGGAATGAGACTGCAGGCTCTCTAACTTTCATATCTTTAGCTAGACAGGATTTATTGCTGTAGATAAGCAGCTTGTTAAACATTTTTTTTTTTTTTTTTATTGCTTTCTTTAAGGTTAAGAATGTTAAAGTACATCTGAATTCAAACTGTTAAAGCCTTACATACTTTAAATCACATCAATTATGTGGAGAGAGACAGTTTTTAAACTGTTAACTACAGTACATAGAAACAGCTTTTACACTGTAATTAACTACAGTACGTAGAGTCAGCTTTTACACTGTCAACTAAGGTACAGCTTTTACACTGTTAAATACAGTACATAGACACACAGATTCTACACTGTTAACTACATAGCATGGGTAATTTTTCTGTTTTAAGCTTGCCTTTTTTGGGGGTAAGTCCTTGGTTTCTGTCTGAGACTGTCAAAACTAAATATTCTCTTATTGACATTGATAATGCAAAAATGCATCTCCCCCCCCCCCCCAATTTTAATAATTCTTCCACATTTTCAGGATTTTCAGAGGACACAATCATCAGCTGCTATTTGGCAAGCCAGTAAACTGTGGAATATTTATCTTTCTTTCAAAAATATTTCTACCTCAACTTCTACTTTCTCTTACAGCCCACTGTAATTTACTAAATTAAGATGAAACATTGGTTATTGGATTAAAAACTGAGAAATTAAATAGAAAATGAACAGGTAGTTAATAGTGTCAGCAATTAGAAATACTGAAATTATAATCAAGGTGATGATGCCACAGAGATTAATAATGAATAAATTTACAACAAATTTCCTTCTTTCTTTGTTGACAGCCATGTAATGACTGTAAATTCTCATTTTTTCTGATTTCTCACTTTGTCATTCCTTTTATTTTTTCTTTCACTCAGCTAAATTCCCATTTAGAAAGTTAGTTAAATATATCTTTAAAACATTTAAATATATCCCTGACATTTAAAAATTATTTGAATTTTTTTTTGGATTTTTTTTGTAAAATTTGTAATTGTCCAATATACTAATATGTCAAGACCTGAAATCCTAGGGTTATTCATGAATCTCAGTTCCAGACAACTACAGTGTCACTTTTATTGGAATAGGATGGTGATATGGTTACTAAGATGATTAATTATTTAGCCTTTTCCATTCCGTTACCATGGATGGGGATACATCTGAAGCTTTCTGAACTCCCATGTGACCTTAATTTGACGTAATCATTTTGAAACCATCTTATTATGAACTATGGTTGTCATGGCAGCACTCAGTTTTCCATCAGTGACATGTTGCCTGTGAGGTACCTAAGAGTCTTGATAAGTTTTGGTCAAACACACACAAAAAAATACTAGGAAATCTAAAGGTTTTCCCATTTCAAGAAAAAAAATTAAATCAAGTGTGAAAGATCTTTTCCAATAAAGATTCTATCACTAAACTTTGTCTTCATCTACCAATGGAAAGTAGGAAAGAAGTTTGAATAAGGGAAAGAAAAAAGACCCATGGATACAAATAAAATACAGATAAATAATCAATGTTATCACATCTTGCACATGTTTTTAAGTTGCCATTCATCTCTTCTATTTTACCAAAGGATACGTGAGGGATTCAACTTTTAGACTTTATTGCTATTTTGAGGCCTGGAATGCTACAAACTGATCAACACACTTGTAAAGTGATAACTTCCTTTTCAGTTTTATTTCCTTTTGTCCGTTTCAGTTATTGTTTTAAAGACAACATGACAAAGATGTCACTATTATCATTTTATGGCGATGTAAATTAAAGCGTGGAATACCACTGACTTGAAACAGAAGCTACGACAGCACGTAAATGTCTAAAGTAGTCTGGTTTACCTGAAACAGAAGCTAGGACAGACTGCAGGTTAATGTCCAAAGTAGTCTGGTTTACCTTCACGCTTAGTAAACATAAAAAAGACAAATGAGAAATGGCATGAGGTGCAATATCATCTCTCTGTCAGTTTTCTCGTAACCAAGTTTGGGTTACTTTACCAATCTTTCACTTGTTCTAAATAGTAAAAGGATATTGGTATGAGCTAACCATCACGGGAACGAAGTAAATGCAGGTGATCATTTGCATTATTTGACAAACTTAAACCGAGTCAAATGATCCAGACAAGTTTTATCACATGATGTACTTTGTTAATTTCCTAAACCCAAGCTTCTGAAGAGCCATAATTTTAACACAAAGCTTGTTAAACAGCTAAATGAAAGTGAGGGGGAGAAATCCTTCATGAAAATCTTTCAAAAGGACTATGGTAGATACAGGCATAAAACAACAGTCTCTAGAGTGGAATGCACAAAAACTTTAAACCTCAGGAAAGTGGAAAACTGAATAGCACCGAACTATTGACTACATGTCACAAAACGACACATGGAATGTCAGCTGTCATCCAATCATTAATAGACATAAAATGGTGAGAAGAATAGGACCTTGTATTATTAAAACAATCCATGTTAATGAAGTACTCTTGCCTACTGACAAAAAAGCTTTTCACCCCACCCCCCACCCCGCAAAAAAAAAAATACAGACAAAAAGGATAGATATATGGTCATATCCAGAAAGACAATGAAATTATTAAGAATTTGGTCTGTAGGAACCAAAAATTGTAAATATTCATATGTTACATTGGAAGTACATTTTCAGATATTTTACTTTTTCAGATCTAAAATTTTGACAGCAGTTGGAAAAATTGAAAGATAACCATTTCAAAGGAATGTAGTTGAGAAAATTACTAAAGATACACACAACAAAAAGTTAGCCTATATTTCTGATACAACCTAGATATATGTAAAAGACTACTAATTGAGGATCTGTTCTCTACAGTATTTGTGGAATGTCGTTAACTAGAGATTTTAAATCATTGCACATCTGTAATATTAATTTTCATGGCTAAATTTGTATTAAATATGCATTTTTAAAGATTTTATACAACCACTTTTTTTGCAGAATGCTACTTACAGTACATACTTTAAAAAGTATTACCCGATGATTAAATATTATTTTTAAATATACATGTTGAAATTGTAACCTATCCTTTATATACTGTAGCCTGCTGTGGAGAAACTTTCAGGTTACACTGTTGTTTTTTTGGTACTTCAGATATTAATATCCAGGGGTCTACAAAACCTATCAATACTGTATATACAAAACCAGATGAGCAGTAAGCAATAGACTGCAACGTTCCAGGCCATTGAGAAACAAATAACTCACTTGATTATTGTAATGGGGGAGAACGAACACAACTTGTGATGCATACATAACGCATCATGTGACTTTCAGCGTAATACACACTTGCGAACCTGATAATCTTTGGTAAGACAACCTCGGCAGATAGCTCTTAATGTACAATCTGTTTTCAAACTAAAGAGGCTCTTTGTATCTAGTGGCCATTTATCATTGTAGGAGAAAGGGGGGAGGGGAGGGGGGAGGGGGAGGGGGGAGAGTCCATGATATCAAAGCCTCCACCTCATAGATCATAAAGTACACTCTTGTCAAAAATAATGTTAAGTTCTGCCGCATATAAAGTCGAGCTGCGAGTTTGAAACATTCACAATAAATTGAGGCTTCTATCTCTGAAACATATCCTAGGTTATCCACCCATGACAACATTGCTGAGTGTAAACCTAGAGATATATTTTCAAACATTCTCCATTTTGCTTGTTGGTGTAATCCTATAGTAACAGAACTATATCATGAGGAAGATGATACTATAAGTAACATCTTCCTGATATCATCATTAAATGAATTTTTCATTTTTTTTTATTTGTTAATTTACAGCTTATTGCCTTTGGAGATGTTACTCCTAAAGATATGTCTACTTAAGGTGGGACTTGAATCCTGTACAAAAAAACAGAGGAAAAAATCATTCATCTTTTTGAAATAACACTAGAAAAAACTTCAGAAGTGCTGAAAATACAGAATTGTACGTTAGAAAACCACAACCATTGCAGAGAAAGAACCCAATATTAGAAATTAATTAGTCTAAAAAACAATCCCGGAATATATAAAGAAATACTCGCAAAAATAAAGAAGAAGAAGTCAGAATACAAGCAGACCTGGAGTTAAAAATATGACTTTTATAAACGTCGAAGAAAGATCATATACGGAAGAAAACATATAAGGAAGAAATTAAGCTTAAAAAAAAGAAATAGTTTGTCTCATTGTATTAATATCTGTCTTGTCCAGTGGAGGCAGATCATATCGTGTGGCCTGGAAGAGGGGGGTGGGGAGAAGGTGTGGGGGGATGGGAAGGGATGAAATCAGTTATTTGGCATAGATTTTGGTGTAGATAACACATGTCATAGGACCATGTGTAGTGATGATACAGTGGGAGGGAAGCAAGCTGTTTCTTTTGGGAAGTTTATCCACAGAGCTTTATTTGGGGGGGGTGAGGGAGGGGGCGAGGAAGTTGGGGAGGAGCAGTCCTTCCACACAACTCTTCACTGCTCAGACAGATAACAGTCAATTTCCTCTAAGATCTGTAAAGAGACGATCCACCACCATTTCAGACAAACGAAAAAGACCCCAAAGAGAGATTGAGATATTTTAATCTTAAACTTTGCAAACTAATGTAAATAGGTTTAAACTACAAGTTGAATGATACTAAGATAAAATCATGTTATCATCAAAGCCATTTTTCTATTAAGTCACCTCCTTTGAAATCTTCTTCCTTCAGGTCCCCGTCCTCTAAGGATTCCTCGGAAGAGAAACTTTTGGATAAGATGTGGGACAGGTTGAGCCTGGGCAAGTTCATCTGTTCTGGGTACAGCCAGGGTTTGTAGTGGGGGTTGTTCACACTCTTCCAGGCAGGATATCTTTGGCAGGCTTTGTGTAGATTCTTCAAAATCTACGGAAGAAGGTCATATACCAGTTTTGAGGCGGATAAAATTCAACACAAGATTTATGTCCAACGTTCCTTTGCTACTATAGGGAAATGGGATTATTTGTCAATTTCAACTATCCTTTAACCTTTAGAATGTTGTCGAATAGACTCTGGGTTTATGATATATATATATATCTATACATATATACATACATATAATATATATCCTTGTTAAGTCCTTGTTCTTTAAAAAGTTACAGTTTTAATGATCAGCTACATGCATCTTCTTGGATAAGAAGAAAGACTCAACAAAATTTGTACCAGAACTTTATATCTTTAATTGTGTGAAACATGGTTTTGAAATACACAATACAATATTTTAAGAACTTCATGTGAAGCCTGGAGCTTGAAATGAAAATATGCTACTTTAAGAAGAAAAAACCTGATGAAATACTTACAGATGGTGCCAAGTACTCAGCGACTTTGTTCACAGCCCACATAGGTACAGTACCTGCCAAAAGAAATGATATCTTAATAGGATATGTAGAGTACACAGCTGCCCACATAGGTACAGTATCTGCCGATAGAAATGATATCTTAATAGGATATGTACAGAGTACACAGCTGCCCACATAGGCACAGTACCTGCCCATAGAAATGATATCTTAATAGGATATGTACAGAGTACACAGCTGCCCACATAGGTACAGTACCTGCCAAAAGAAATGATATCTTAATAGGATATGTAGAGTACACAGCTGCCCACATAGGTACAGTATCTGCCGATAGAAATGATATCTTAATAGGATATGTAGAGTACACAGCTGCCCACATAGGCACAGAACCTGCCCATAGAAATGATATTTTAATAGGATATATATAGAGTACACAGCTGCCCACATAGGCACAGTACCTGCCCAAAGAAATGATATCTTAATAGGATATGTAGAGTAAGGTTAAGGTTAAGGTTAAGGTAGTAAAACTTGGTATAGCGCACATTACTGTAAAAAAACACTCAATGGCGCTGAACAAACCTAACAATTATCAAAACGATTTCTTAAATAAATGAGTCTTTAAAGCAGCTTTAAAAGTTCTGATGGTCTTTGAATTTCTTGTGTCGACGGGGAGAGCGTTCCAAAGTCTAGGGCCAGCGACGCTGAAAGAGCGGCCTGCGAAACAATTGCGGCGTGTGAAAGGAACCTTAAGAAGGATGCCCTTTGACGAGCGTGTTGAACGACCAGGTGTCTTAATTTCCAGCAACTCGGACAGATAAGCTGGTGCTGAATTATGTATACACTTATAAACGAGGAGGAGGATCTTGTACTCGGCACAGACATTGACGGGGAGGATGTGCAGCTCCTTCAATGCTGCGGAGGCACTATCATATTTTGATATGCCGAGAATAATTTTAGCCGTGTAATTTTGGATCCTTTGTAGGGGATGAATTGTGGAGGCCGGGAGGTTGATAAAAAGACCATTGCAATAGTCCATATGAGAGAAAATCATGGCATTTGCAATTGAGTACACAGCTGCCCACATACAGTAGGTACAGTATCTGCCGATAGAAATGATATCTTAATAGGATATGTAGAGTACACAGCTGCCCACATAGGCACAGAACCTGCCCATAGAAATGATATTTTAATAGGATATATATAGAGTACACAGCTGCCCACATAGGCACAGTACCTGCCCAAAGAAATGATATCTTAATAGGATATGTAGAGTAAACAGCTGCCCACATACAGTAGGTACAGTATCTGCCGATAGAAATGATATCTTAATAGGATATGTACAGAGTACAATTTTGTTCAAGTATTTACAGTAAATAAGACAACTGCTGAGTTTGAATGTTGAAAGCAAACAGCTGTTTCCATACTTATAACTCTTGTCTGTTCTTTCACACTCAGACAACCTGAAGTGAATGTCTGTGATACTGTTAATGTTATTAAAATACAGTTTGTTATAAAAATGTATTATTAGCTTTCATATTGTCAGTCATATGTGTATGGAAATATGAATATAAATACTGATGACCTAATACCATGCAATATTACATGACAAATTATGGAACATATATTTCATGATTTTAACACACACAGAATATAAATGTACTAGCTGTCATTGAAATATGCTCTTAACATGTAAGCGAATTCCAAACAGGATTTAATATTGGTAAACTCACATCAACACCACAGAAATGTTATCTTAGTAACTTTCCACATGTTAGAGCTCACCAAGATTAATTCAATTTTTTTTTTCAAAGGAAGAAATATCCCAAGATATTTCTTTTCAACAGTTTTTGTTGTTTGTGTCATAAGGGTGTAAATATGTTGGACAGACTTTTTTTATTATTATATTTTTTCTCCCTGGGGAGAGTGAAATTGAATTTCAGACCGATTCTCTAAACTTTCAGTCAGTAGACTGGAAAATGTCATATAAAACGTGACATATAAGGAGTTCATTAATTCATGAATTTCTCCAGAAATTGACTATAAGCTCATTTAATGCATAAAACCTACACATGGGTAACACATATTGCCAAATTTAGAAGTAATATAGTTCGAGCGATCAATTTTATAACGATTAAAGTTTTGATGTTGCAAAATCCTTCAGTGCATGGGACACTACAATACCATGTTACCATAATCACCATGGACAGTAACTATGAAGGCCTGTGGGGCTGCAGTACATAATTAATGTGCTAATATTCCTTTCAGCTATTATCTGCTGTACACTATGAAATTATTAGTACAAAACTTCTCAAAATAAATTAAATAAACAAATTTTGTCCTCCTAACAGTCATAGAAAACTACTGTGGAGATTATACACCTTACATTTATTCCAACTTACTGCAATTCCTACGAGACTTTCTCTCAATAAATACACTGTTTACTATCACTTACTGGCTAGTTTGCATCCTACACATTCTGCTGCAATGCATACAGTACTGAACGTCGCAATGGGCGCACACCAACAACAACAAAATGACTTCCTAAATAAATATCCAATAAAGCTGTCTTTGATACCACTTCCATAACACATGGTTCATATATTTTGAGAGCAGTTGCTTCAAGGAGAGCCAATGACTAGCTTGGCATCCTTCAGTCGTAATCAACACATGACTTACATAGTTATAATAGATTGGGAAGCCATAGTTATTACCATTAAGTCAATCAATGTTGAGGAGGCAGTCGATTCACACTTCATTATGAGCTTGTAACTGACAGCTATATGAGAACACCTTACAGTACTTACTATGATGTGAATGCGAATATCATGACTGTTGTTGTCTTATCAAAGCAATGATTAAGAGAACAAATTTGAGGAAAACATCAACAAAATATTGGAATTGCTCAGAAAGATATCCCTCGGCTAAAATGGGCCTCAAAAACCAGTAAGTTAACATCGAGGACACAAATTATTCTGACCTCTATCCTTGAAGTTTAAATCTTACCTTAACTTGGGGTTCAAGCCATGTGTTTCTTGGGACAGGGTTTTTGGCAACAGATGGTTAAAGGGGAAATTTGCCTTTTCTTGGAGACATAGGAGAAATATTACGTTCCTACGTCCCCCCCCCCCCCTCACTCACCTAGTTACTTTTAATTCCCAAATTTGCAAAATATTTTGTGGGTTATTTCATTTCAAACCCTCTTTTGAAGATAAACCGCTGTAACTTAAGGGTGTTAAAAGGCATCACCAGGACCTGTAAGAGGCCCACAAATATTGTTGCGTCATGATTTTGCCATGAGTTTCCCCTCTCTTTAAACTTTCTGATGGAAACCCCTAGAGGGGGGAGGGGGGAGTCATTCAAACACCATTGTACATACTGTGTTATCCTTCTTACATACATTTCAGAGGTATGGAAAGGATTTCACATGTTAACAAAGGATTTATAAACAGAAAAATTATAATCTTGCCGTAATATTATGCTTTGTAGTCCTTTCTTAAATTTTTGGGGTTGCGGTGAAGGTGGGGATACAGACATAATAGCTATTTAACAATTTATTCATGTTCCATGACAATTTCTAAAAGGGCTGAGGAAACTGTTTTCCTTAAGGATATCTGAAAGAGAGACGTGACCAAACTAAGATGAGATCTATGATGGCTAGCATTTGGAGCTATGAGCATGATCAAATAAAGTCAAACTCTAACAGATAATGTAACTATTACCAACAGACTGTGGGAGGGTGATCCTATGCCGGTGATGGGAGGGGTCATTGCCAAACGTTATCAAGAAGGTATACAAGCTTAACAAATGTAAACAACAGTTCAAGGTACAAGAAACGGGTGCAGAGTACATAATTTCTATCTATTGTAACTCTCCGATTGAATCAATAATAAAAGGAAAACACATCTTAATAAAGACTGCTCCTACCTTTAGGATCCATCTGTGTAACATATGTTAATTCACATGATGTTTTTCCTTTGGGTCTCATCAAATAACCTGTTAACATCGACTCTCCTCGTATCAAGCCCTTCCTGGGAGGAAATTCCTAAGTAAGAACAAAATGGAAAAAAGGTAAAACCATCACATATTAGAATTGTAAAAGAAAGAAAACAGCTTAGCAATCACATGAATATTACATAAGGACAGCTAAATGGAATACAGTTGGAATAAATTTAATCTTGGTAAAGTTAAAGATCATTTAATCCAGTGCTATTATCCATGTTATACATCTACAGTATGCCACCTTTTCCCTCGAAAGAGGTTCATCAATCAAAGTGGCTGAAAGTCATAGTCTAGCACAAAAGAGCATTGGGTGGAACTCAAAACACAATGCAGGAATTCAACAAGTCTGATGTTGCATTTCAATGTTTGCAATGCATACAAACTTGTCAACTGTGACACCCAGTGCAGTACATCTGAGTATTATCTAAGAACTATGCCATCTGTAGCTGTTTTGTTATCTGTGTGATTTATTTGATATGACTTTGTTTATTACTTATAGACAACAGATTGAAGATCCATGACAAATCATAGATCTAAACTAGCTTACAGTCTGAGCACTCCAGACTTTCAGAATATCTCAAACTTTGAATGTCTAGATACATTATCAGCACTCATATTTTGTTGTTTGTTGCCTAATGAATATTCATTGCTACAATTGATCCTATACAATTAAGTGAGGAGCCGAGATAAAGGCTGTGACCTCTGTTGACCTCAAATGATCTTTTACCTCTGCAGAAAACAATACAGATATTTTACCCAATAAGGTGAATCCACTTCCCAAATATGAAGTTTGCCCACCATACAGTGTTGAGTTATGGTGTTTACAAGGAAAGTCATCACACTAACACATACCCACACACTATTACCCACACACCACCACCAAACAACACACACCCACACACCATTACCCACACACTATTACCTATCGCATATATTCCTTTTTACTTCTAGCAAGGAACCATTAAGTGACAATTTAAATGAAGAAAATTAAAAAAACATATCCGCTGATAACTATTGTCTTCATCAGTCAATTTTTGCTCCACTATTAATATTGTCATGGCATCTGTCATCCATCCTATTTGAACAGAATCTTTTCTCACAAAATTTTACAATTGTACATAATCAGCTTCTTGAGAATGCTGTACACTATCTAGGTACCATTGACACACTAAATATAAAACTGGACGACAATTTTTTTTTTTTTTTTTTAATATGTATATCAGCAGAGCAAATATCTTTTCATGTACATGATCATAAGCAATCATGTAAGACAGTTTTATTACTGCTGGGAGTGCTCTGTTAGATCTTAAATTGATGGTGACCTAGCCAGTTATTAGAAAAGCAATTTTAGGCCTTTTCCCTGTTTTTGTCATTCATAACTAGAGCTCCATATGATATCATATAGTGTGTGCATTCACACTGCAAGAGAATAAATGGCCATTGACCGCTGGCAATGAACTTCACAACTTCTCTCCTTTTTTTAGAATTCACTACTAAATAAAGCACTATTGTAAAGACTACAGCTACTCAAAAATATTCTTCTCAGGAAAATTTTGATAAGCAATAAACGTATCAGCTAGTACCTAAAAATTAATATATGTGAATATTGGGTATCATATATCATGTTTCTGAATTTGTTTTTCTTAAAAAGTTTGTAGGGTTTTAGTATTTATACTGTTTAAACAATTGTGTCCATGAATTTTACTGTCAGTAATTAAACTTATTCATTAAAGTAACTTGAAAAGACAACAAAGGGTTGGAACAGGACTTGAACCAGTAACCTCAGGATCACAAGTTCTGTATTCAACTAACCCTTGTCTACTAATCCTCTTACATCTATCTCTTTGTGTTCACCCTGCTCATTAACCTGTCTGTATTATGTGTGTGTAGTTGTCCCTTCTGTTACTGTAACTTGTTTTTCAGCCTCTGAAGAAGATCGTGCTAGGATCGAAATGTCATGCCCTCTTACTTTTACACTAACTCAGCTATCAGACCTATTAGTTGGAGGAAATCTATTGTTCATTTACTAAATGAAGTAAAGTATAACTAGCAGTTGAGACATTTTGATAAATTTCAATGGACTAGCCTCCTATCTTTGTCAAGTAGATTGCATAACCACACACCTTACATAATCTGCCTAAATGTTTTGGTCCTCGGTTCCCATACAACAAAACAAGATTTTGCTGCTCAAAGATTTTTTTTTTATTTTCTGTTTTTTTAATTAATTTTCAAGCATCTTTATCATGTGAGGTAAAGATAAGTCTGTAGGATACTGGTAGGCGATTCAGTCGATCAAACTGAATGCATATTATTGTGTTGTCACATGGTATAAGTCTCAAATGTGTGCCCAGCTATGTAGCAAGTTCAAGCTGAACTCCCCACCCCCCCCCCCCCTCAAGAAAAAAGGTTCAATGCACCCCTGGTGCTCTCCCAATGTGTTTTGCAAAACATATAATGCAGGAATCCCCAAAGATACCCAAATGTACTGCAAGCTTGGGGTCCAGGGGCCCACCACACTGATAGAGCTTTGTACTCTACACTCACACTGGGACTTCATCTTGTTCCCCTCCCAACTGTTGCTCTCACTGTGCCCTTCAATATTCAAGTACCTGGAAATGTCTCTGATATCAATGCTAGCTGATAATTACTGCACATGTCTGCATGGTTTCATCAGGTGTCTTTGTTTTCCCATCCTAAGCATACAACCAGTTCTCATCCTCTTTAATTCACCTTCTCAGCTTATTAAATACAGCTTATCCAACTCACACTCCCTTACCCTTCAAACTTACTGGCTTAATTACCCAAATGTACCAACAGGTAATTGAGATGCAAAAGACATCAATTTCCAATTGGCCATGAAAGAGGTGCTAGTTTTGTCTGAGGCATGAAATGTGCCACTTCATTCAAAGCCACAGAACTGCTGGTTGGATAAAGGAGCAGGTACAAAATTATGTCTGTTTCCCCCCCTCCACCACCCCCCCCCCTCAAACACAACTCACCCTCCTAAACAACAATTCCTATCTCAGGCACTCTCACCCATACTTAAAACACAAACAATTGCTGCAACAGGAAATAAACACAAGAACTAAGAAAGAAATGGGACTTGATATATTGTTGACACAACAAATAAATGATCAAATGCTAGGTTAAAGTAAAGTGTTGAAGTTGCTGGTTAAGGTAACTTAATGAAGTACACCACTTTCATTAATCTTTAACCACAGTTGTTTCTGCTCTACTAGACTTCAATCATAAGACAGGAACCATGTCAGTAAGGTATAAACAGCTACATGTACGGTACAACTTCCTGAAAGCCAAGTTCTAACATCTGCATCTAACGATTCTCTCTCAAGAAAAATGACTGTGGAAAGGATATTTTGAGACATTAATTTGAGAAATGTCAAAGATGACAGTAAAGTTTGTAAACTGAATGCAATGTTCAAGTTCTTAGCTCTACAATATCAAAAGTCATCAGTTTCATCTATCACACACGGTTGGGGGAGGGTGGCGAGAACCGGTGGATCGAACAGTGCGTAACTTTTTGAGAATTTCACGCAATTATAGGAGAAATTGAATACTAACAGAAACCTTACGAAGCTGTGAAGTTGTGAACTATAATAAGAAAATGCTCTCAAAGTTGCTCCCACTCCTGTCTTCCAACTCACTTTCATTCTCTTTCTACTGTATAAAAGAATTTTAACAATTTATGATTATTCAAGTTTGACAGCTTTCCCACCGTTAAAGTTGGTCCTGAAGCACAGAACAGGTTGTACATACAGAAAATTGTTAACACTTTTCTGTGGTAATTCTACTTATAATCGATAACGAACCTATAATTCAAAAAGTGTCAAAAATCCATAATATCTGTTTAATTTCATATCTGTCAGTCACAGGCAGCCAACGTTCTTTATTCAGTTCTTGTGCGTTAGTATGTTATTAACATGAAATGTTATCAATACATCAATGAACAGCTAGTCACTTTAAAGGGCACGTTCTCACACTGATGTGAAATTAATTACAAGTCACCACATACTGAATTGTTTAGTACAGTACAGTATAGGCTTACTGTACTTAATCTTGTCCTACATGTTCTCAAACTGCTTTGGGTACAAGTACTAATTCCTTGAGGATGAGTGAGTACAAACACTAGAGTACTGAATACCAGTAGGGACTCACTACTGTACAACTCTGGTATGTGGTACACGAGGTATAATTGTAATTGATCTCATAAAGATGACACAACATTTTCAATCTCTTTAAGCTTTAAGTTTGCATGGTCGGAATTGATATCATACAATCATATATATGTTTCTTCTGACAGTGTAAATTTGCCCCTCAACCTTTCCTTCCTCTTTACCCCAGCTAATGACACCCCTCCCATGAAATAATAGCTATTTCATTAATTACTAGACTGTAGACAACCCAAACTCTCCATTTATTTACTAAACAGTAGAAATATTGATATTGACCAATTTTAAATTAAAACTTGCTTGAGAAGTAATAACTCAATGCGGTGGTCATTAGAGTACATGTGTTGTGTGAAGACAGGTGACAGAGACCTGTAGTAAATTACAGATGTCATATGAGCTAACAAATTAATTTTCAGGATCAATTGATGGAAAGGTAAGTGGGTGGTGGGTTAAGGAAATCAATATAAATGTTCAGAGCTTTAGACACAATCTATTTACAGTACACAAAGAGCAGCATAACCATACCACCTACACCTTTACACACAATCTACTTACCATATACACACAGAGTCATAATCATACCACCTATACTCATAGCAATGATTTTTATCTTTATATAATATATAAAAATTAAGTTTTATATCAACAGTCATCGTTCATTTTGATAGCCTTACAATACTTTCCCAACATAACACAGCAATATATACTGTATGTATAAAGCCTTGATCATAACATACAGTATGTTACAAAGACTACACAGTAAACCTGACCTGCATAATTACGCTTGACAGCTCATTTCATATCAGAAATGTGTCAAACTCATTTCATATAAGGTTCCAGTCAAAGGTACATCATAATCATCAACATGCATAACAAATTTATATATTAAAAAAAAAGCAACAGAGTTTCAAAAAGTAACAATGTATATTCTGTTCCACATTTTCTTAACAATTTTTCTAATATTTAATTATATTTAAATAGTATTAATAATTTGTGAAAATCTTGGTTGTTCCAAAACTGCACCAGGAAGTTTTGCTTCTCATTCACGTTTTCAGTCTCTTTAAACTAAATATATGATGTAGGCAGTTCAATTAACGCTGTAGGTGTATCAACTAAAAGAATGGTATGCCAGCAACTTTTACAAACTCTGATTTATAACCAAATGTTTAATGCTCAGATTCCATTATAGAAAGCGATGTCAACTACTAATTAGTGAAAGGCAGAGAAAATTCTATCACACACAGTAATAATCTATCCTTGAACCTATTATAAAGAAATAAATCAATATTTTCATCTGTTTGCTTGCTTCGATCAGCCATTACCATGAACAAGAACAAGATCTCTGGTGGTTGGCGGGGGTGGGGGGGGGGGGGGGGGGTAAATGATCTTCCAAAATAATTTTTATTGAAGGAAGGGGAAAGGGGAAGATACTTTATTCAAAAATTTAAGATAAAGAAGTGTAACTACACAATATATTGTATAGACCAGAGTTTATATATTAACAACCCACAATGAGGCATTGAGGGTAGCCAGTATAGACCCCAAATTATAGCATGCTATAATTGCTAGAAGTTTTCAAAAAGGTCTTTACTATCTAAATTGTTCTCAGACATATATAAGGAACACACAAGATGACTGAATCTCCCAGTGAGGAAAATTACCTCAAAGGTTGTAATAAAAACAGTTTAAGAATTTGACCAAAGGTGACCATATTTGAATATCTAGCATATTTGGGGCCACAACAGTATACCTTTAAGCCACAGACCTTCAGGATATGAGGATACCAAACAAGAAAAGTTCTGCAATTAAGAAACAAGCCCAATAAATTGAAGTTTGCTTACCGAGTGGTATATGGAGTGGTTAAATATGACATACT
The DNA here is from genome assembly GCF_037975245.1 of Apostichopus japonicus. NCBI lineage: Eukaryota > Metazoa > Echinodermata > Holothuroidea > Aspidochirotida > Stichopodidae > Apostichopus > Apostichopus japonicus. The sequence goes on along the minus strand of NC_092574.1, from coordinate 26,709,365 downwards.
CGGTTGGCGTCACCAGCCACGTTCTTTGCATTATGAAATCTCTGTTTTTCAGAGGCGAAGGACACTTGACTGCGGAAACAAAAAGGAAATTACAAAATTGATTTGCTATAGTAGCTCTTAATTAGGAGGATGCTATATAGACCCTCTGATGTCATATCTTAAACAGGTTAGATGAAACTAACATGCACGGTGGAAGGATCTCGAATGTAAGATGTAATGTTAGTTTAAATACAGTTCTTCATTGGTGTCTCGACAGATGTCCCACCAGCTGGTTCCGTTTGCTATCTTCTACACTTACATGATTTGAATCCCTTGCCATCAAAATATGCTTGAATGCAATTAAATTGCACAAAGTACTAAATGTCACAACAAACCCTTCAAGACTTCAAGCACGTTAAGTTAAAAACAAAGTAAAGACCATGAACAAGTTGTTAATTAGATCTTCTACACTCTCGTACTAGAGGTACCTCTCCTATCGACTATACTTTGTGTGAGATATTAGTACTGAAACTGTTATATTGTGGGCTCTTAATTTATCAAAAACATTGATCAATTATGTTCACGTTTTGACACCAGAATAAAGTCAAGAACATTGTACTAACTAATGAGTTAATCTGGTGCGAAGTGAAATACCAGTACAAAGCAGGCCTTTATAATATAACCAAAAATAATTCTGTCCAGTTTTATTTCTCTGAAAGATTTGAATCATGGATTTAACTAAGACTAAAATTTGGTCTACAGTATTCACACCTGTCTCAATAGCTTGTTCCATTGTTGATATCAAAATATTTTATTTTTATTTTGGAGAAAACCATTGTGCAACAATTTCCAATGTCATAGATGGAAGACACATCAAGCACTTCAAATGTTTTTCATTGTTTTTCACTAATGCAATTAGGACTCCTTGACATTTGAAATCACTGTTTAAGTTTGACCATGGAGCTATTTTAGCTCCATGGTTTGACGAAGTTTACTTGATCATACCTTACCACTTAACAATTTCATTCCCGTCATACCAGTGAATTATTTCCCAAGGTTATATAAATCATTTCAATTAGAGAAAAACAAACAATTATTCTCCTTTTTTTTTTTTTTGTAGTCCATGTATGACAGCACATATTTCTGCACAATGCCATCTTCCAACATAGAGTAAGGTTAACAATTTGAGTATTTTTATATATCTCAAAAACGCAACATTTTCAACATATTAAAGGAAATTTGACAACAATATGTTTTCTCTTTAAGCTATTAAAATCAACACCATCTCATTAGTTACTAGCCAGCATAATATTTAATATAACTACTGTAGATTCATTGTAACTATTACAATTATTGTCTGAAAACCTGAACAAATATCACATTGGAATTCATGCTTTAATAGTTACAGTAGATAAATTATGGAATATATAACACATTGTTAACTGTGAAATAGCAGAATTTATTAATGTCCTCCGGCAGCTTCTGTACCTTGAACCTTGGCATAAAATTATAATCATTTTACATGATATAGTAAGTTCATCGTAAAAGAGTAAGTGCTAATAATGACAATGGAACTGAGCATTGCTTTTTTGTATGGCCTAGATTCAGAAGAAAAGAAAAGTGGGAGATAGGGCAAGATTGATATTAAAAACAGAGACTAATAATGTAAACTTGGTAGATTGGAATACAGTTGTGTAGATGAGAAAGGTACAAGAATGAAGTAATTATTTCTAACAGCTTTTTACAATATATATTATAAGTAAGATCCATGTATGTATATGGTCGATTAAAGTTATTTGGTAATTTCATCAAGATCTACCGTATAACGTTATGAGAGTAAGAAGTATAATCTGAAAGGAAGAATTACACTTTTAACATAAATTAATAAACTGCTGAAAAGATCTTTTGCCAGGTGGCATAAGATGACGGACTCCCTTCAAGTATGTCTACATGTAGGATATGTGTTAGGGAAGCTCACCTGCATAATAGCTGATATCATTGTTTGGGTTGAGCATATAGACCTCTTTACCCTCCAACATGGTGGTATCCCACTCCTGTCTAAAGTGTGGGTCGTGTATCACATCATATCACATTAAGTACTGTACTGTATGTCTACATGTAGGATATATATTAATGTGTTAGGGAAGCTGCTCACCTGCATAATAGCTGATATCATTGTTTGGGTTGAGCATATAGACCTCTTTACCCTCCAGCATGGTGGTATCCCACTCCTGTCTAAAGTGTGGGTCGTGTATCACATCATAACATGTAGCTGCTGATACATCTTCCATAAACTTGACAGTCTAAAAGATAATGAAATAATAGAGAGAAAGTTTAATAAAGTATAAATAATTAAATGTAAAAACTAAAAACACAAAATGCAAAACAGATCTTTATTAATCTTTTAAGAGTGTCCATACATGCTTAAAATGAAGTTATTTAGTTACAAGAAAGAGGCCACTTATCAGGAATTTGAGAATGTTTCACAAAATCTCTCTCGTTTATAGTAATTTACAACCGTGCAGCACATAGGCGATGTAAGTTTCATATAGGGTACACACAACTCTAGATCGTTAAACCATCTCTTTACTGCTGTTAGATCAGTCATTAGAGGTCATATTCAGTGTTAATGAGGGAATAGGTAAAAGTTTTACAGTTACAGTCTTAACAAAGGTTCATTTATCAAAATGTTTATCATCAAATATTACCTGTGGTGTTGATAACTTGTACCCAGCACTAAGGATGACGTTATATTAGTTACATCACTTTTGTCATACATTCAGCTTCTACGATGAGTACATATAGACACCTTCAGTGAATCATTCAACTGCAACAAACATCAGCCAATTGAACATATGGTGCCATCATTTACATTTGTTTGATGCTACAGTATGCATACATACTGAACATAGCCAATGTGTAATGTGTGTACAGCCTTGCACGATGTAACAGTCCCAAGTATGCATCTATCAATGACACATTATTAATTCAGTTCACCAACACAGTTCTTGTTCAGGTGTTCATGTGTGCTCATGATGATAGGTTAACCATGTTTAGAAGGACAATAGTTTGCTAAGAGTACAGGACCTAAGGTTTGATTGCCAATGTTGTCTTTTTGGAACTTTTTCAAAGTTAGAAAACTTAAGTTCAGACTACAAAGCAGATCTAAGGTTTGTTGATATATAAGTAGGAGCTTTAAACTTCATTTTGAGAGCAAACTAACACTGCATGAATGTAATTGACCTTTAAAATTTACATACATGTACTGTAAGCATGTAGCAAACACAGAACAGTAGAATAGCAACTCAGCTATTCATATCAATTCCTTTCTTTCTAAAATGCACACTAAACATCTTTCAAAATAGCCCTCTTACTGACCAACGCGTATGACTCATCACCTTGACCGAAAATCCTGTGGCTCTGTGCGAGCAAGTTGGTTGGACTATTCCATTCATCGGGGGGGTCTTAAACGATGTTTCTATAATTAGGATTGCATTTGATAAATTAATTGGTACTTTCTTGCTTCAACATTTAATGATGCATATTCTACGGTCATTTTCTTTGAAATAATATTAAGTTCAATAAAATATGACGTTTTGAAAGCGAATCTCGGCTGTGATGTTGTAGGTGAACACTGTGCATTGCGTGGCTGTACCCTATTGCAGAGTACAGGATACACATATTACGTAACGGCGTGCCCACCGAAGAAAGCGAAACTTGTATTTTTCTTAGAAGACATTCGATTGGATTGTACTTGGTCCGATTGAAGATAGTGACCAATGAAAATGAATTTAACATCAATTTAAAGTTAAGAAAAAATCCTTTCCAAAACCGTTTGAACTAAATTTGTCAATGAATATTCAAGAGGATGGTTACGCAAACAAAGTACGGCTATCAAATGGTGATTTTCTTCAGTATTTACTGTGTGTTTTCAATGAGGGTTTTGAGTTCGATATTTATTAACCTTGCATCGTAAATCACCCAAGTCCGGTGGAATTTTAAACTGTATTGTTAAGAAAATAACAGAACTTGAGAGACGACACATTTCTCTGTTTAGTGCCGTTTGAACTAAGTTTTTTCGGTATAAACTTTTCGCGTTATGGCTGTAGGAAAATGGTCTATATGGTAAAGTCATAGGCCTAAAACTGCGGCGGTCGAACTCAGTTCGCGTGCCGCACAGGGAATGGCGCTAAGGAATTGATATGCCACATAACTAACACCCTCCCTCCTTACCTATCCCATCCAATTTACTACTTCCAATTCACATTCGTGATTTAAGAAACTTCATGCAATAATATTTCCTGCGTCCTCTTCGCTGCTAGGTGAATATCACGTCTTAAACTACAATTTAAGAAACAGCTGTTTCAAACATCTCACTAATTCTTTCGGCGACTTTAATCCCTATTCATTTAGCACAATAGCATTTCCATAAACTCGTACAGGGAATATACGACGTGTCTACGCGGCAATTTGTTTGTCAATGAGTTTATACGCGATTGTACTTGTTTATATGTCTTTACACGATCCTGTGTGCGTACACATGTCCAGTTATACATGAGCGGTACTGTAGACTACTTATTTAGGAGTATTTATATCATTTCAGTTGAAAATTACCAAACTCCCGATTTTCCCCTTATTCTCCCTATTTTTTGGCCCTGAAAAATGTTATTCTCCCTATTTTGGGGTCAAACAGGTTGACAGGTCTGCGTATAGCATAGGTATAGCAGGTAGTTACAGTGCATAGTAGAGGTACTGTATGCAGGTCTACAGTTATAGTGCATAGTACAGGTATAGCAGGTAGTTATAGTGCATAGTACAGGAGGTACAGGTACAGTACTGCACAGTAAGTATATAGTTACTAAATCTGCCTGTTTTATCTAACCAATCTGCAATACAGACTGTATGTTGTGTCTATAGCTAGCCATGCATATCATTTAAATATCACTTTAAAACAGTAGATTGACTGTACTTTGCTTATAAACTGCTTTCTTGGTGGATATATCCCCTACTGTAGCTATACAGAAAGTTCAATTGCATAAGTTTAAATAGATTCTCAGATAAAAAATAATTTGAATTTTTGTCACACCCAGACGTCAATATCTGAAGAGCCATGAAGGACATGTGAAAGAATCCATAAACCTAGAGTTAATTTTTCACACCCTCAGGAAGGTGCCTCCGTTTATTTACTGACATGTTAGTAGTGTTGTCAAGCTATTGAATATTAATAAACAATACATGCTAACTGTGACAGAGGGATGCAAAACTGTTATCGTCTAGTACACTGTTGATATGAGGTAGTTACAGCAGTAAATAAATTTAAAAAATTCAATGAGTATAAAATTATCAATACAGCACTGCATTGATGAATTCACTGTTGCATACATTTTGTGCAAACCAATTTGTACAAGGGTATGCCATATAAGGGTATACTTATCACTCATCAGTGAACAAGTTATGTACCGTAAATTATTTAAATTTCAATTTGCAGTTCTAGTAGTAGGGTCTATAACATTAATGATACCCATCCCAACAGCATGTACACACAATACTTTCCAAGGGGAGCGGGGTTGTCTAACAGTTCTGAGACTGCCTATAGCTGTGTTTAGAATATTTAGTACAACTGCAGGGACATGCTAGCAAGCTAGATTTTGACTAAAACGGAGAAAACAGGACTTTTCTCACTCAGTCTCTCCCATGCATAATTATGCCCTTTCTCTCGCCAAAATGTAGTGCATTTGATCACAAACTAGACTAGAAACTTCCCACACTTTTTTTGAAAACCCTTCACCCTAGCCCATTAATTATATCTAATTGATGCAATAATTGCTTTCTACACTGTACACATACAAGTTAATTAACAAACGTTAACTGCACTATTTGTACAGTTACTTAAATTGAACCATATTTGAGACATGTTTGATAACACTAGATGTCAGTACTATCCATAGTGTAATTTACCTACTGTATACTGCTCACTGCAAAAGAATCGGTATATACTTATTAAAACTCCCAGCAGGCAATAAAGATATCCCTGTATACTATAACAATTCACTAAATGCTGTAAAGTTCATCATGTAGGACAGGCCTAGCAACTACACAGTATTAATTTGAATTATACTGTAACACTGGGTATATCTTGACTACTGAAGGCACTTCACCATCACTTAATTAAAGTGCCCACAATTGTAAGTAAATATATACGTATATATATGACAAATCCAATATGGTCCACTTGCATCCATGTGTGTTCTTTTTTCATAACACAAACATTACCTCTAGTTCTTCCCCTCTGCACAATGTTGACATGTCAATTTTGTGGTTACAGTAGCTCTCAGTCAAATTTGAATAAAAATAAAAATGTATTAAACATATATACTCCAAAATAAGCCATAAATGAGTGTCAAAGAAACTGGGTGATAAAGTTTAAAAAACCCTCAAGTTTCCTTGTACCACATGTATCTAAATATTTATAGAAGAAATGAAATATTCATGAGCAGTTCCTGATTGGAAATGGAAACTGCCAGAATGGCTGTGCCTTACATCGGAATGACAGTCTAGAACAACACTGTAAAATTCCACTGGGCAGTACACTGCTTTAAATTTGACCACAATGATATTGTTTTCAACCACCACACATATCATATTGTCTCATGACTCAGAAAGCACTTAAAAACTGTAACAATATCATCTTTGAGATTGTTGATGTAAGTTCAGTTTGAGTATTACAAGCTTTATATTACAGTCTATGCAATCATGTACAGTATCTGTTTTACTGACATTGTAAACCACACAACCCTGAAAAATATAGACGAACAAAACTAAGTCTGCCAATAAGGTAAAATAGAAATGCTGCCTGACCAAAACCTCCCACATGCGTAACATGTACAGTATGCACATGTATGCATGCACAAACACATAAAGTACTATACGGTTGCACAAATTAGCTTCCATGCTCAGTTAGATAGGTGGTTCTTTGTAATTATATAGTACATATTATCTGTATTCGGCCATGCCCCAACATGTGTACCCCAACCTGTACTCATGCCCTTTAAAAGATAATGCGCAGATGTTTAAAATATATAATCAATGTACACATGCACTGCTTGTATACATGGGTACAGGAAATGGATGTGTCCAACAACATACATTTTCTTGAAAGGTGGAATGATGTATTCAGCCAATGTAACAATCTTTATTAAATCATACGAAATATTGTCATATTATCCAGCTCACTTGAGTATTCCTGTACAGTACTGCAATGTATTAATACTAGATATGTACTGTACACTAATATGCAGAACTGGCAGGTTTAGAGTCCATATACTGGTACTCACACTCGAGTGCAGCTGTCTGATACTCACATACTAACACTTGAACCCATACATACCCATGGTGCTAGACTATACTGGTGCTCTTGACGTTGTACATGTATGGTTCTCATACTCAGACACTGTACCCACACTATAATTCTGACCATGATCATGTGAATATTTTGCCTCCTTTCCACACTACATAATTCATAAAGAAAAAGCTCACTGTCGGTAAAATTTACTATGTACAGTTATCAGTGTGCTTGTATATAACTCTGCAATAATTTTATGTCACGGTACAACTAACCCGACATCAAAGTCAGTTTTGTAGTAAATAGCAACAGATGCATACTGTACATTGACAAGTCATACAATATACTGGTAGGTACAGTAGATGGATAATCACGTCAGATTTTGTGAAAACAAAGATGAGAATAAATTTTTCTATTTTCAATTTCAGAGTTTAATATTTAGAAGATAGCAAAAGCAGACCTGACACCAGCAAGTTGACTCCATTTCCGAATCCACGGCCCAAAAATATATTATAAAACTTAATGAAGTGAATCGTACCATTGCTGACCTTGCTCTTTGAGTCATAATATTAGAAGCATAAATACTTTTCAGTTTGGCTAACAATTTTCCATAGTGCTATATTTATTGGCCAGTGTTTACAGCCACTGTAGCTGATAATACCAAGAATAAAGAGTTGGATGATTTTGACTTGCTAAGCTTCTGGTAAATAGTGTATTTTGTTCTTGTTTTATTTTCTTTGTTTTTCTATAATCCCATGCACGTATAAAACAAGCAACTTTTATTTTACATTTATTTTAAATTCAGAGTAAGTATACAAAATTGCATTTATTGCCATTACACACATTATACAAAAAAATTTTTGAGAAAAACTTGAAAATTTATGAAGACACATTGTGAGGCTGAAAACTTGTTCATAACTGTCAGAACTACAAAATATATTGTTTTGTAATAAATTTATTACAGCTATATTTATATGTTTTAAACATAGTCAGTTTATGTGCCATTTTAAGATAGCCGCTATGAACTGTGTGCTAAGAAACAATATTGCTTAATGGGGGTCATATAAGGTCAAATGCCAACTTGAAGTTTATTCTATCTCGCAAGTAGCTGTATTGAAAACCATGTGGTAATTTGTGATTCACTGGAAAACTTAAATACCCTTAGGCCTGCATTGAGTAAATAAAGACTGCAATTTGTTTTCAAATGCCACCCCTGCCAGCAAACATATAAATGATGACTTATCTCTATGTTACTCAACACATATACAATACCTGCACACCATACCAGCACGAGGTTAAACTGAGGTCTATGGCCTACTAATGAAGGATTTTAATTAGTATTTTTACTACATGGTTCAATCTCTTACACCCACAACTGCCAGCTACCATGATTCTAAACCTGGAAGTTCAGCTTCCTATAGATAAGAAGAATATCTATACAACAATGGTGAAAGCAACAATGGTGTAGCATGCTGGTAGTGGTAGTAATGAATATCAGCTGGCCATGCTCTTAAAACATACACTACAGTACTTGGAAATTCAAACTGTACAAGGGCAAAGCATATTTTTTCAGAATTTTAAGGGTTTCAATTAAATTGCCAAATCACAAGGACAGAAAGGGATTCCTGGTTGTTGCAAAGTAGAATCAAACAATTTTTTTCAAATATTTCAGCAAATTGTCAAAACATTTCTTCAAAACATAGCATATTTTTTGTGTCACCAATTTGTGCTATTGCTTTTGTGTTTTTGTTTTGATTCGTTAGTTACAATTTCACAGACCAATGACAGAGCATCTGTACTAAAGATATGACTTACTTTAAGCATACGAGACTTCTCGTTGCCGGTGCCTGCCTTGGGGAGCTGTACCCAAACTTTGGTCCCATTTTTGCTGTACTTGGACTGCCATCCTTCTGTATCTTCGGCAAGATCTAAGAACCTCCTAAAGTCTCGATCATCCGCCACACGTACCTCCCCCACCTCCATGAGCAAAGACGCAGCTCGAGAAAATATTCCACACTGGTTAGATACAGTGCTGGATCACTGAAGAATGCAATGAGCTGATTGGTTGCACACGAACTGTGAATGAAAATAAAAACACAACATTACATATCTCTTCGGTGGATTCTGCAAGTTGAAACCCTCCCCCTTTCCTGACCCTTTTTATCCCACATATAGTCAAGAAAAGAACACTTTGTAATAAAATCATTGTTACATTAATAGCATCATAATGCATGATCTTACAAACTTTGAGAAATTTACTGTAATTAATATATCTTACATTTCCACATTACTTATCACTGCTTAACCCCTCCTTGGGTCTACAACACTGTTACTGTTAACCTCATCTATGCCATAGAATTTTTGCATTATAATTGAAAGAATCATTATTGCCATCAATATGCTAGATAGTCAAAACAACAGTCACTCCAATCTCAAACTTATTCTATAAGCATCAATCTTGCTGGTACTCCTCAATATATAGGAATACTTCAGTGAGTCTTGTAGAACCTCCAGAAAAAAAACTATATTTATAGTTTAAATAGGTTAAAAGCTGTAACAATTTAGGATGCAATAAAACCCAAAGGTCAATTCTGATGACCTTGAGGTTCGAGTACAGTGTCCTGTTTATTCTTTCTCTGAAATTTAACCCAAAATGCTGTACAGTTCATACTAGTACAAATATAAACTTTGACCTTTCAAAATTCAATACACTTAAAATACTTTTTTTTAAATCTTCATCAAATTAGTAATATACTTGTGCTATAACATGTATGACATTTATACAGTACTATAGTCACCTATTCAGTCTTGTTAATCATTGAAGCTGTCCAGTAAAGTGATTTGGATAAAACTTGAAGGAATTTTCAATATAGTACTGCGACTGCCACACGGCATGGTAAAGGTCAACTGTAGGCCCACAGTAGAGTTAAAGTCAACCGTAACTAAACCGTCTCATCAAATTCTTTGGAGTAAATTTGCTCAAGGTTCAGTTTGAAGCTTTTTACGTTTGTTTAAAGTTTGTTTCTAAAGTTGACAATTCATGTGTATCTTCCTATTTGCAATGCTGGTGCGTGACTGCATATATTGATATATCACCAATAACCAAGTGTAGGATACAGTCTAACTATCTGTTAGATCCTAACATTCTCTTTAATAACCTGTGGCAAGAAAACAAATTTGCTTAAAGGGCTTTAATTGCAATAGACATTGGCAAGTTTGCTTTCCAGTTTACAAAACTTCAAGTTGACCATTCTCAAGCCAACCATTCTAGCCGACCATTTCTAGCCATGCGTAGTAGGTGTGACTGCATGATGTAATTTTATCTGGTATCATATTACAAAATGTTCCCCATAAAACAGGCAAAACACATACAGTACAATATGAACATATACAGTAGGGCAACAAAATTGAATGCATTGTATAGTTGTTTGTGATCACTGAACAGAAGTCTTTTCCAGCACTTCATCAGAAACAAATTCAAATTATATGTACAGCACCGAACATTATAACACAAATTGTACATGGTTTACAGCCCGAGGTGAATTGTGCATGAGGTAAATATACAATGTGTTGTGTATACACTAGAACCATGAAACAGACTTGCTTTTAATCTAAGAGAACCACACGGATTCAGAGTAGCATATATACCAACTATTTCAACAATATTGATTCATAAATTTGAGGTAAGAAAAAGTGACTAAATCTAAGTTTTAAAAGTTTAAATGATTGTTTCATCGAGACTTGTTTCACTGTGAAATATCTACTGTACAGTACAGTACAGTACAGTACAGACATTAGGTTGGATATGTCTACTTTAACCATGATCAAAATCAAACCAGTACAAAAACAAAACAGGACTCACACTCGGAGCCAGGGGAAGGGTTGAGCCCACCTTGTGGTATATCCTTACATCAAGCAGCTGTATGCTTCCCTTTGATAAATTTGCAAATTCTCAGCAATGCTTGATTTGCCAATTACCAGCAAGTTTATGAAATCTACCCAGTATTATTCAAAACAAGATTCTAATTGATTAAACTAAGAATCCTCTTACATTTTATCTTCCCGAAAATCTGGAACAACAAATCCAAAATTTACATATGTATTTCATGCTGTTGTGGGTAATAAATGAAACTTTCACACATGTACTATGCCAATTAATTCTTTAATTAGTCTGCTTGACACCAGCTGGTGAGACTATCCCTTTAAAGTCAATCTGACAGCAATTAAATATTACTAAACCAGATCTTTTATATGATGAAACATCTGTGCTATAAAATGTGTTACATGTATATAATTAACAGATAAACCTGAATTAGTGCTGCCTAAATTATGATCCGTTACAGCAAACAGTGCTACTGTAGGTATGTATTGTGCAGTTAGCAGTCTACTACTGTAGGTATGTATGGTACAGGTAGCAGTCCTTTTAGTTGTACTGTAACACATGTAAATTATTTCCTTCATTCAAGAGAATGGTCATACATCAAGGCTAATCGGCTATAATTACAGTAGTAGGTAGTAGGGATTGCAATTATGACTCTGAAATACAGCTAGCTGCAGTTTTATGAAAACAAGGAACTCTCCAGTCTCCAGCCTCCAGGTCTTATACAACTATTATGAATTATTTGTTTTAAATTTTTGAATTTGGTTGAAACTATGCCATTTAGTTTTCACAAAAAAAAGAAAAAAACCAAAAAAAGATCTCTGTGATAAAATAACTACAGTAGACTCTTATAATTAGTAGAATCCAATACAGATAAGGAAAAAAATTGTCTCCTACAAAATTAAGGACTTTTTTTGTCATTTTCACTGTCTACTAGGTTTTGTTATTTCATCTTTGTTCATATCTGACATTTTGGTAGTTATTTATAATGTAGGCTAAGGTAGTTTTTGCAGGCACAGTTATATAAACCTGATCTCTCCTTATATGTTCAAAATAGTCAGGGGATTCAGGATTTTACAATAAACTCAGGTTGTGCCCTGGGGGTCATTGGGGCTGGCTCCTATCCATGGGGAGGGAGTTCTGAGACACTTCCCCCCAGAAAGAAAAAAGCATGTTGGAATTTAAATGGTGTGACCAGAAGCACATTTTGACTATACTTATTAGTTAGGTTCAGTATATATACATACAAATGCAGGGTTGTTTTGTTATTAACTACTACTACACCCCCCAGCACCCAACCCCCCCCCACCCAAAAAAAACAATCCACTCCAAGTAGTAGTATGTACTGCAAAGCTTGATACGTATGTGGTCAACACAAAATGCTGCATGAATTTGTCTTTGCTAATTGTAGGATGATATTGCATCAAAATCAAACATTTACTACAAATAGTTATTGGCACTGTACAGTATGTACTGTAAGTACTAATTATACAACAGGGACACACAGACTACTGTCTACATACATAAATAGTACAACTAATCAGTACATTACAGTACCATTATAATACAACAGGGACACACTATACTTACAGTACAACTATACAGTACATAAATGATAAACCAGCATTGTTACAACATGTAGGATTCTGGGTCCTGGACACAATGTTTTCACCAGGTACATATGCAATTAAGTCTTCAAATTGCTTGTGTCCAGGGATGCAAACTTTTTTTGTTTTGGGAAACAAACCCCAAGTACACACTCACAACTAGGTCAATGGAAAACTTAACAAAACACATTTTGAACAAAACTTCTTCTGAAAAGAGCCAAAAATTCTTCCAATCTTCAGTTCATTGAATTTGTTTGAAAATAAATATATCATAACAATCAACTGCAAGGTACAGAGTTTGCAGCACTCCACTACAGAGATTTTCATGCTAAAAGTAAAAACAGTACAACTAAACAGCATATTACAGTACCATAATCTCTTCCAACACCTGGCTGACACAGATAATTTACACAAGGTTATAGAATACACTAATTAATAATGATGGTAGTATTTACCAGTGGAGAACAAAACACACACAATTCGAAGGAGATCACTGTTTCAGTATAGCATACTGTATTTTAGGGTGATGAATTTTGCTATAATTAATAAAAAATAAAAAAAAGATCTACAAAAACTGCTCACGTACGTTGCATTTGTGCTGCTCACGTATAGTTGCATTTGTGCAGCAAGTTTTCCATTTACATCTACAGTACAGCATTTGAATTGTTTTCATGTTCCTGGAATTTTATATCACACAGTAAGTGTATGTGATAACACTGGCACACCAGGATCGATCAAATTAAGCTCACATCAAGATTAAATTGATTGAAGTTTATGCAAAAAGGACCTGTGTAAAAGTGAGAGGGCCTGACGTTTTGATCTTAGCAGGATCTTCTTCAGAGGCTGAATGACAGAAACTGCAAGGGGCAAAATACAAGCACAGAAAACAGATAGGTTAATGAGCAGGGTGAACACAAACTGTATTCTGTGCTTGTATTTTGTCCCTTGTAGTTTCTGTAGCTTGTCTCCCAGCCACTGAAGAAGATCCTGCTAGGATCAAAAGCTCAGGCCATCTTATTTTTAAACACTTGCTCACACAGGCTCTTTTGTTGATAAGCAGTTTGCTAACAGTTTTTTTTTTTTTAAACTTACCTGTTAGCTTACCAAAAATGTATTCTTCATGCAGGTTTACTGTTTTAGTATTATATAATCCATTGTCCAGAACTAAAGTGTAAATTTAATTCAGTGGTATTTAATCCTCAAAGGTGCAAGCTAAATATACAGAAATTAGAGTCTACAACAAAAAATAACAAAATCTCCTATTTTTCTACGGCATTATTTATCATATTACATTCAATCAGAATCAAATGATATATATGTCATACTTTACATGCTTTGATTACAGGACTTAAGCTTAACTTCCAAGGAAAACCATATCCAAACATTATTATTGACTTTTGTGATGATAGAGATCTATGTGATAAACATGAACTCTCACAAACAGATAAACAAGATTTCATTCCATTTAAAAGATATCAGAAGGTTAGGACAAAGACTTGAACAAGTAAACATTTTCATTTTTCTTCCGTTTGCAATTAACAAAGATTACATTTCTGTAACAGAGATGGATCATTTCCAATGCTGAATGTAAAATCTTGAAGTTATTAATATGACCCAACACTGATGCTGGTTCCATTGTCAAAACTGTTTACATAGACATTGAAAATATGGATTCATGAACAAAGGAAATTGGAGATGATTTCAGCTTGATTTCACATTATGACATCAAACACCGTCAAAATGACAGATAGCCATATGACTTTTAGGCACCGATATATCACAAACAGGGGAAGATGTCCCATTAATAATGAGGGGGAGATTCATCACAACAATGATCATAGAAGCTACTTTAAATATGAATTGCTATTTCTTTTAAGGTAGTACTATAGATAATTATAATAATAATCTTTTAATGAGAGTATTGATATCATCCAATAATTCACAGCAAACAAGGATCAACTAACACTCATAAATCCTCAAACAGCTCCAAAGCACTTCAGGCAATATGTAAGAAACTGACACAAGATACATTGAATATGAAACAACAATGTTAATACTTATTTTATTTGAGATTTACAAAATATAGAAATTACTGATTTAACAGTCACTGCAGAGGATTTAAGTTCTACTTAGGCTTTCATCTTAATTCATCTCAATAGCAAAAGAGATGTGTAATGAAGAAAGAAACCGAGACTTAAACTTCATTTTATTATTTTATATGACAATTAAAAGACATCTATATACAAAAGAGAGTCAATTAAACTAATTCAAATGTACAGCCTGTAAACATCACAAACAATGATGGTGTACATTGCAATGTGTCCTTTTGTTGAACTTCTTCCTGGCATGAGTATCACATAGAGATAATTTATTGGGCAGATCTCATAACATATATGCATAATGTACAAATTCTTACAACAATATTTACAAATTTTACATATCACACTTTTTGTGCACATGATGCAATATTCCTTTGATTATTTTATGGCAAGCCAAATTTCATAAACTTTAAAGCTGAACTAATACAAAACATTTACACATAACTATTCCCTGCAGCACTACTACATACATACGATACTTTTGATGAGCTTTCATGGCTCAAAGATGCTATTTCAGTCAGTTCATCATTTAAGTTTTAACTATAGTCTGTGGCTCTTGTGCATTTGTGTAACTAGACATTGGCAAAGCAATGCCAGGAAAATGTAACAACTGTTTTACTGTTACTGTTTCACTGGGGATTCTCTTAATTTCCACCCATTGTAGATTAGTATTAAAAACTGTGAGAATCTTGAGGGTGGTTAATTGGAAGATCACAATTTTATGTGGTAACTTCTGGTAAGAATGTATAAAGGTGTTCCGTAAAGATGATTTTTGACAATTTGGCAAAATTTTTAAGATCCAGAACAGTGTGAACTTGATCCAGAGATACTAAAAATGTAAGGTTCTCAGAAGATGTGACTGGTTCCAGATGAGGTAATATTTCAGCCCTGGTTAGTCCTTCTTACTTTCAATCACACATAAAATGCATTGACAAATTTCAAAATGTAAGGCATTTAATTATGTACTTAATTTGAGTGTTCAAGGTTGTAGATATATTTTGGGGGGATTTTTAACATTGAATAACAATGAAAAATATCAAAGATCAACTTAAAAACTGCTTCAAGAAACTAAAACTTATAATAGAAAATCCCATTCAATGCTTTAAGTTAACTTATTATTATTATCCTTCCATCCACTCAACAGTTCCCCCCCCCCCCCCAAATAAATATCCAACAATGGTAATGAGAGTTCAAATATTCACGAAGAATATTATAAACTATTGCTAGGCTTCGATAAGCACTCCCAAACTGAATGCAACATACTGTATTCCATGACAGACTGCGGTACTTACACCTGGAGTGTGGATACAGTGACATCATTAATTGCTATCATATTACAATGAAGTTTCACAATTAGGTTTATATGTACACTTCCTATGACGACATCAAATTATGGTTCAGATCACCGTCTGCTGCTGGGAATTATGTTGTACATACACTACATGTATAATTACGCGCCACGGCACAATCCTCACACATCACAATTCATACAACGAGTTACCAATTGGCTTTAATTAAATACATTTTTACAAAAGCAGCTGGATCAGAAATGGCCTCATTAGAGTGAACATGTGATGCTTACAACATACCGTGTACAATACAGTAGGTGTATATCTGGGGGGGGGGGGGGGGGGTGAGGAGGGAATTGTGTTTAATAATATTACTGGTATTCAGTGTGTATCATCCATAATCTTCATGTGCAGTATTGTATACATGCATACCTAACAAATATTTGTGTAAAATTGCTGTCAAAATTAGTTTTTATGTTTGAGACCATTTGGGAACAATAGTGCACATCCACTTTTCAAAACATTTTAGTTAATGGTATTAACCAAGCATTCAGTCTCATGAATATTCTAATTCTGAGTTAATATCTGATTTGAGGCAATTTAAAGTATAATTTGAAAAGGATTTCTGTCATTCTCTCTGTAGATTTTTTAGCCAAATCTGTAAGTTAATGAAGAACAGAGGGGGAGGGGTGGTAGTGCCAGAGGAACGAGGGGTTTAAGAGCCTACAGGCCATGAAATTAGAAGTTTAAATGTTTAGATAATGACCAAATTGCATGAAGTTGTTCTTTATGGATGGTTTTGTTAACTTAACTTGTATACATTTGTTTCTTTTTTTTCTTTTTTCTTTTTTTTTCTGGTTAGTTAAGTCTTTTTTCAATATGATTTTGATATGTATGTGATAATAAAATTTGAAGTAGGTAAAATAGTGCCAGCACCAGAATGTGATGCGCGAATTTATGTTTCTCCTTTTTTCTTTGGGGGCCGGAGGGAGAATTAAGGGGTGGGATGGAACATGCTGTAGTATTTAGTAAGATGCATTGTTCATGATAATATTGCAGGCCTTTACAAGAGCCATGATGCTGACATTAAACTTTTCATGAAGTGCTGGGCTATGTTACACTGATGCTCAGAGGCCTGGTACCTAGGTCTTCTAAAGGACTAGGACCAGGCTGCAACAAGGAATAATTTGGCCTAGTTTAGGCCCTGGGCCTAGATGGAAAGTGTTGGGCACAACCAGGGGTTGAGGTAGTAATGGTAGATGTGGGTGTCCAAATTTTTTAAAGTGGCCGTCCTACCATTTTGCGGCAATATGATGCTGAAGGCATCATTGCGATCACAAAGCAATCGACCCTCATGGTGGGGGTCACGCTAGGGTCCTGCCTTAGAGGCCCTTGTGGGGATTAAACTTTGCATTTTTTAGGTATCGGATGGTAACATGCAAGCTGTTTTAGTTTGTCAATACAATACAAGAACTAGGGAAATTTGGGGGAAAAAAACAATATTGACATCGTTGATTCATTTCTGTAACTCTGTATATTTTCTGAAAACTTTGCACTGCTTCACATATATTTTGCAAGCCGTGCACAGAAATATAGGCTGTCATTTTGCCAAACTGGCCATGCAAAAATTGCTGTATGGATGGCTGGCTGCCTAAACACCTAGGCATAAGCTGCACTAGGCTATGTACCCTAGCCAGGCTGTAGTTCTACTACTGCCAGTATGCTACTGGTAGACCTAGGCCCATATGCGTAACTTTTTACTAAGTCAAAGATATAAAACTTTCCTTAGCCTAAACTAAGGTTAACAAAGTTCAAACACAGTCTGCATTAGTAATGAAATCCTATCAACCTTGTCTAGGCTATCCATAGTCTGTAGTTAATCATAACAATTCTATCCTACTTATCAACTTAGTTTGGTAGTTGGGCTACTATAGGGGCTATATATATTTGGCCTAGCCTAAGCCTAGTGACGTTACATTGCCGATATCGAACAGCTGTGCACTGTAAATGATTACAGCAGGCAGCAATTGTAAACAACTCCCTGATTACAGATACTTTACATTTACCACAGTACATCCCCTGCCCCAACAAAATCAGACTATAACAGTTAGTAATACATACCTGTGTCTACAAATGCGAAGTTCACGACAGCAAATACCAGCGATTGCAAATTTAAAGTAGAAATGCAATTTATTTCCCTTGCCAAATGAATGAAACGAGGATAGACCACATTACGTCCGGTGCGAATGCGTTCTGCAATATCAGTTTTACACCCAGAAGGTTTACTCTGGTATTAAAACCGGTATACCGTTGTAACTTATCGATATAGCTTTTAACTCGTTGCAAATTGTGTGTTAGCCGGTTGGATCCTGTTCGAGCACTATATTTTGATCAGTAAAGTAAAACGTACGTTATACCAGTGCGGCGAATGTGAATTGACACCTGTCTGCTTTACTGTTTGTTACGCCATTCACGGCGCTACGTCATATTTATTAGACAGTAAAGAAGCCGAGGATGGCGTTATGCTGACAACTCTGTGCTTTAAAACTTTTCAAAAGCCTTTTTCTTTTCAATTCAACTTTATTTCAACCAACAGCGTTCAAAGAATTGACAGTGATGTGTTCAGGCAAGATAATGATAAATGGTTTAGGGGATTACACTAGGAAGCTACTAAAAGCTTGTGGGATGTGAATCCTCTCGGAGAACAAAGAAAACATGCTCAAGACTAGGCTACTCAAGACTATAAAGAACAATACAGTAAAACAGAGTAGAGGACAAAACATTAAACAGAAAGAAAAGGGCAAGGCTAGATAACAATATCATAATGTAACTTAAATATAATCAGATAGCAATTAGGATCTATAATTTCTTTTAAGCTAAGAAGGGAAGAAGAATATTTGATCGAATCTGGAAGAACATTTCAGGTGAACGGTCGTAAAATATCTTATGTTACGCTAGCTAATTGCGAGTCTACAGAAAGGGATGATGTTATCAGAACTATCTCTGGTGTAGTAACAATGACTACGAGGAGCAACCACATCGGAAAGTGAATTTGGTAGTAAATTGTGGCAGGATTGGAACATGAATACAGCTACTTGACGTTCAGTTGTATCAAAAATGGTTAGGAAGTTGTATTTTTTTAAATCGGTTTTGAATGTTCCAGATATGACTTGCTATCGCGCGATTGCACGGAAGATACGTTTTTTAGAAAAGGAAACGCTCATTGACATATACAGAAGCAGCATTACCCCAAACAATAGCACAGTAGGAAAGAAATGACAAAACAAGGGAATTGTAAATCGTTAGAAGAATCTTTTTGGGAAGAAGATGTTTTACTTGGAAATTATACCTGAGCCTTTAGCAAGTTTCCTGCAAATAATAGTAATATATGAGGCCCCCACGGCCCCACCTATCAAAAGTATCTCCAAGCAAGGCATCGGATTTCACAAAAGGAATACATTTGTTTTGAATTAAGATACCAGTACTATTACCAAGACTGATCCTTTTTCTGATAGGGGCGTAAAAGAAGCGCTGTAGATTTGTTGACAAAGGAATTTGTTAGCAGAGAACTGATCAGTACCATTACTATTGTCACAATGTGTTGAATAAGAGCATCGGAGCCCTCGTAAAGGATATTGGTGTCGTCAGCGTACAAGGTGAACATAGATTTGGGACTTGCTAAGGGAAGGTCATTTATGTAAATCCGAGGAACAGTACAGGTCCAAGCATAGGCGTACGAGGCGGGGGGGGGGCAGGTGGCAGACTGCCCCCCCCCAATTTCCAGAGGACAAGAAATTCGGGCAAAAGTCCTGAAAAATTCGGGCAGCCTAAGAGGAGAAAAAAATATATATACATAAATATGCAGTAACTTGCCCGAATTTTTTTCAAATTTTTGCCCGACAATTCCGTGGAGAGCGTTTTGTGGTATTTGTTTTGTGTCATTAATATTAATATAGGCCTAATGATTTTCTCTATTTAGCAGCATGATGCCCGAATATTTAATATATCAGAGCTACCACGCTTTTTGCAATATCGCCCAAAATTATTAACAGGAAAAATAAACTGTCCTATTTTTCCCCTTCAAAGTGATGTTACTATTTTTTCTTCTTCTAATTTACCAAATTTCTGGGGAAGTGTAAATTTCTAAAACGTGAGATTAAAAAATAAAGAATGTTTAGATGCAACTTGCAAGGCCCCAGAAGTGCCATTTCCCGCAATCTGAGAGGCATTTCTTGCCAAAAAAATTCTTGTACGCCAAGCGCCAACTGATGGTGGCCCTCCGCTTAGATAGTGTCACGGGAACTTTCGGGCACAAAAGTTTCTGCCCCCCCCCAACTGAAATGGTCCCGTACGCCTATGGGTCCAAGAACAGACCCTTTGGGGACACCGCGGTGTTAATAGTACGGATTTATATTATAATTGGAAATACTGACACTCAGGTTTGTTAGTCTGTAATCAGAGCAAAACGGTGGCGGTATATTAAAATTACACCAGTAGCTTATAGTGCGGAAACAGTCACTAACTACCTAACTGACCCACATCCATGTTGTGTCATCAACAAAGAATATATCGAAACGTTTCTTGGAGTAGGGTGAGAAGAAGGGTTGCATCAGTGGCGCGCACATGATTTCAAAGGTGTTGGTTGTTGGGGGGGGACCAAATTCAAATCCCCCCGACCGATGAAGGTAGTTGCCTGAACTTGTGTGTTAGGAAAAGAGGCGAATGAAGGATTTTATAAGTTAGGGGGACTGTACTTCGGTCATTGTAGCCGACTCCTATGTAGGGGATGTGGGGTCCTCCGCCCACCCCACCCCCACCACCCCTACCCCACCCCCTCCCCCCAAAAGAACTTTCGAACGTCAGTGGTGCATTGGGATGCCTAATTAGATTATAATTAAGGTCTATACATGTATTTCTAAACAGAATAATAATAAGAAATTCAACATTTCCCTGATTGATTGACTTAACGGGAGGGCCAGAGGGAAATGAGGGATTTTATAATCGAGACGGTGCTGCCCTGGGGTCATTGAATTTAGACGTCAAATGGTGCATTCTGAGGCATATTAAAACTATAAATCAGGTCATAAGCAGCCCTTAAATGCAAGGTTTTGGTAATAAATACTTAATGTGATGTTGAAAAAATGGGAACGACGTTGCATCTGTAGTAATGGTCCACTTCTTATCCCGCTAAATGCAAAATTCCCTCGACTGAACCATTTCCCCAGACTGACGGTCTGAGGTGGGGGTAGGGGGGCTACCCCTTTGTGTAAACACCACTGGGGAAGATACATTAGTGTTTTTTATTATCATTAGTGTTATTTTTATGATTATTATTACTATTATTATTATTAATATCATTATTATTATTAATATTATTCCATTTTCTGAGTCTCTATAGAAAGTGGCGTATACATCATACAAACCACTGACGCTCTGTATGTTACCAACCGAGCTTTCCAGCCCTTGGTTGGTGGCTGTCATATTATAGCCTTGCCTTTGCTGGGGTGCTAGTCAGAAGCCACAGTTTCTTTCATATAGAGTAACTGACTAAGAGATTCGCCTTCTTTTTTATAGTTCGGCTATAAATTAATATTTCTGCAATAAATGGCATTTTGATGCAACAGAGAACATTTACAACTAAACAAACATTCCAAATGTATCTAATTTCAAGGATAACGCAAGAAGAAATTATAATAGGAAAGTAAATATATTTTGAGGAAAATCTACGTTGCCACGGTGATGACATCACAGGCCAACCTCTTCCCTGGTCCACTTCCTTGAGTAACAGGGGATTTGGGTCAGCCAAAAAACTAGCAGTGTGGAGAATTTTGCCGTCGGGAAATCCCCTAAGCAGTAATAATTGCTCCTTTTTGCGTTCCTTGTACCAGTGCAGTTTTGCAGCAACCGGATTCAGGCGGTTCTATCAAGATCATGAAAAGTGCAGTAATACTAGCAACACAGCGCGAACGTCAAAATTAAGTGAGAATGAAACAACTTTGTCTACACTACAGTGACTTAAGTGATTCTTTTCTCGTTCTACTCATTACAATGAGGTGGAAGACATACATAATTTAACCAATTAAAGCAAAAACCCTTCTTAATGTAATTGTTACAATTTTGAATAACTTATGTGATCAGTTCGAACCTGAACAAGCGGCTGTAATTTTTTCCCCATGATGTCATTAGAACATCTTTGAAAATTGGTCAACTCGGTCTCTCGTCCATTCAGAATAAGCTGATAAGCTGTAGTCCAACTCGTACCTTACTGAAATTCCAACATACTGTAGTTTCCTACAAACTGACTGGACATGTAGATTTGTTTGGTTGTGTAACAACATTGTTTTCGTTATGTCACTTCGGTTTACTTATTTCACTAAAATGCATTTGGCTCAAACTGATTATTTCGTATAGTTGTTGTTTTTGACACAACTTGACATATAAAAGTTTTTCCCGTGAGTTGGACCCACATACCCCTCTTACCATTCTGAGCTTTTCATGCGAAGTTCCGCTGGGACCAAGTTAGTCTGTTATGCAGCAGTTAGTAATTTCACATTGTTCTCTGTATGTAATAGTCGCCCGTGACCGAGCTGACTTAAACCAGCACATCATCCTAATCACACACGCTGCACCAACAGACGCAATATCAATACCGTTTCAGGATGCGAACCACCAAAGCCCAACTGATACCGACCAAACATCGCCAGTGAACTGATTCATATATATGCCAACTTCACATTATATTGTGATATATAAGGAAAGTGGTTCACCTGCTTCACTAAATATACGAACCAATACTTAAACTATTAGAGAAATTTTGTGGGAATAGGCTCGTCTATTCTTACAGGTTTAGTTGGTGTCGCGCCTACCTATTGTACCAACATCATTCGGCCTAACGCAAATCCTGCGTCTTGGTCTGACGTTAGGCCTTTAAAAAAGGTTAGCCAAACTTAAAATCACGTTGCATAATGGACCAATGATTAGAAAGTCCTTCTTAACAGTGTTCTGCTTTGATGAAACAGCATCCTTGCCGTTCTGTTTTACAAATTTAAAAGTTGTAGTTACGCTAGGGTAGGCCGAGGCTTAGGCTAAATTATTCCCACAGCTTAACGTTTCCCAACCGGCAATAGGCTACTGCCAGTAGCAATACAGTTTAGGCTAGGATAACGTATTCGTAGCCCAAAAAGGAGGCCTGGCCGACGCTACAGCAGTGGTATAGGTCTAGCCAGACAAAGATAAACATTGCAGTGGTTCGATGCTAACCGCAATTATTTCAATGGTTTGCCAGAAATTCAACATCATGTTTCATGATTTTTCTCTTGAGGTTTAAATCTTGACATTGGCCTAAGCTAAGTAAAATAAATTTTTTAGGTTTGGAAACTAAGGCTCCTACTTTATGGGAAAAGTACTTCTAGTACTACTGTACGAGGCTACTGTACTAGGCCTAGTAGGATCGAAAGTCTTACGATACTAAGTTAGGTACAGGTAGGCTAACCTAATAACGTAAGAATTTAGCAAAATTAAGTGGCTAGTATTACTATTAGTCTTGATACCGGATCCCATTTTGTCTGACTGAATCGCCATATTCCCCCCATTTTCAGTCATATTGTCAAAAAAAATTGCTTCTAGCCTGGGCTATTGCCACTGGTGTTTAAAGCTTCATACATCATTTCATTCACAAGAATGAGTGTCAGTTTCATTATGACATTTTGTGAATTGTTTAAGTGCTTTGATCAAAAGTTAGCATGTTTACATTTAACATCCTCTAAAATTCTTACATTACTTAAGCTGTATTTTCCTTCACTAGTAGTATTGGTGTGTGTTGATCCAAAAAAATTGTTTGGTGTGAAGGATATGTTTATATCTTAAAATGAATTTAAGGTTTGTGTAACTGATCCTTCTGTACATAGCTAATGTAACAGGGATAATTTATCCAGTATCACATCACAAAATAATATGCAAAGTGAGCAATACAAGTGCAATGGATACAATCAGTTTTTGAACACAGGACAAAGCTCAGAGCCTTGAAAACTGCTACACAAATTTGGAACACAATATGTTCCAAGGCCTATCGCAGGTCACGAAGGAAAATTACAGTAGCGATCTAAATTTTCTCAAAGCAAAAATGAACATTACCATAAATTTTATAGCAAATCAATGCCATTGGTAGTACATCAGTAATGACGATTATCTGATTTTGTTATGTGGTTTATTATTAACAATCAACTATGTGATTTCACCAATCGTATGATCAGATTCCCTCACAATAAGGTTTATACTATAAACTCCTTGAGACAAAATCCTACAAAGCTAGGCAAAATTCCCCAAACATTGCTCACGCATGAAATTTTATTGTAATGCTGCTAATTCAATTCCAAAGTATTTTTCATATATGTCATTATTAAAAAGATGAAGTAGTAGTTCTAAGTAATTAAGACAAAAAGATGTAAAGTTTGGTTAATTCATTGTATTCAACATAGTAGTATTTAAGCTCAGTGAGTGTAAGTGTCACTAACCATTTAGAAGTATTATGACACATTTTAACTAGTGATATGTAAAATGTAGCTCTGTTCAATTTACCTTCAGATGTTCTACTGATGCAGCGCTGTTTGATGAAATAAACTTTAACGTTTACTAGAGGACAGATAGAGAACAGCCATGTTTGGACAACAAAATACCCAGTTTGGGAGTTCTGGGTTTGGTGCCAACCAAAGTAAGTTCTGTTATATTGTAAACTCTTATTCCTACAGTATGTCCAGAGTAGTTTGTTACTTCAGTACAAACATGAATCACTTGGTGTATACACAGAGAAACCTGAGTTGTTGATTTATTCCCATTAAGATTGCCCATTTTGTATTTCTTGTCGGAGGCAATAGGAATGGTGGCATGTGTGCACGTGTGTGTATATATGTGATGTTTGCTTGTAAACATGATAACTCAAAAAGTTGATGGTGAATTAACTTCATACTTGGTGTGCAGATCTGTCTTATTAAGTAAAAGAACTCTAGATATTCTTTTCTATGATGGCCAAAGATCATTTGAAGTCAATAGAGGTCAAAGTATAAAAACTTTATAAACATGATAACTCAAATAGGATATCTTTGTGGAACTGATGGAGGTCAAAGGCCATTTGTGGTCAACCTTAAAGTCAAAGTCTGAAAACCTAGTATACATGATAACTCAAACAGTACATCTTTGTTGACATTCATAGTTGGTATGTAGATCCAACTTGGGAAGTGCGAGAACCTAATTCAAATTTGTGAAGGTCAACATACCTGTGTCAAATTCTGAATCCATGTTAACACAATAACTCTTAACTTAAAGCTACAATTAATCTGTGAGTACTCTGATGCTGTAATTTTTTGGTGAACGAAGTTCATTAAAGTTTTGTGAAGGGGCTCACTATGCAATAGGTCTTCAACAGGCAACTTAAAAAGTAAAATTCTTACCAGTGAATTAATTGGTAGATTTGTTTGTGCTACAAATAAGAACTGGAAATGTCTGATCTTTCTGGATCTCACTTATTTCTGGGACAAATTTAATTGTCTTGCTATACAATACATTAGTCAGATAGTTAAACTGGAATGTTGAGCAAATTATGGTGGCAAGGAATTTCAAAGTCTTAGGCTTTTTGGTTAAAAACAGGTTGTACAGTTATTCTCACTAGTTATTTAATCAAGGTTTGATGAAACTTTATCAACATATGTTTGTACCCATTCTCTCTGCAGCATCTGCCTTCAGCACCCCTGCTAGTGGTGGGTTTGGAACACCCAGTGCCTTTGGTGCACAAACACCCAGTACAAACCTGTTTGGAAATACAGCTAACACTAATACCTCTGGTGGACTATTCGGTAACAACAACAACAACAGATTTGGTCAGCCAAATACGTCAAGTGGAACTGGTATGTGCAATGTGTCTCTATTTAAAATAAATCTGTTCATCTCAGTCTCTAATGGATACAAATGGCATCCCTGTGGGCATTGCACAAAAACAGTTGGAATTGTTTCATTGAGCAGAACATTTTGACGGGGTGGGGGTGGGGAGGAGGGGGATTTGGCTCTGTTACATCAAGTCTTCATTTCAAGTATGTCATAGTTTGAGCTGTTACCATGTTGACAAAAGATTGCTAGCCTGCAATATTAGTCAAGAGTCAGATATAATATCCTGAAATTGCAAGTATTTGAAATTAATTTAAAACTTGTTGTCCTTCCATGTTCGATCAATTCCAATCTTATAACCTCTTTGGATTCTTCTTGAAGGGTTTTCATTTGGTAGCAATGTATTTGGTACTAGCAACAACAACACTGCCACCAGTACAGGGGGAGGAGGTCTCTTTGGCACCCCAGCAAGCAACTCCTTTGGCACTGGAGCATTTGGAGCCAAGCCGGGTAGGTCAATTATCTTAGCAAGTCTTCACTGCCAGTAAGTGTAGAAACATGTAAAACATAGTTGCATATGCCGATTTGTGGCTGCACCCTGTTGTTTGTCCCCCAGGAGACACGGGTAGATGTGGTGCACTGCAGTGCCCCAGGAGGGATTGTTTGACCTTTGTGTGGGTGTGACAAGTTACCAATGACCACGTGTGTAATTGTAAAGTCGTGTGAGGGGGCTTTAGCCTCAAACAAGACTGTAAACCTTCAACTTTACTTGAATATTGGTAAGTGAGCATTGCAGATCGCTTTGCAATGTTCAATATCGTTGCATAACATCTGACCAATTCCATTTATGTGTAGCTGCAGGGTTTGGTACAAATACCTCAGGGAGCCTCTTTGGACAACAGCCAAGCAGTAGTGGCTCTCTGTTTGGACAGCCAACAAACACGGCCTCTACAGGAATCTTTGGAGCCAGTGTAGGAGGAAACCTCTTTGGTTCATCTCAATCAGGCACCACCATCAAATTTCAAGTAAGCAATTTGCTTGTACTATATATCTTCTTGTATTTTGAATAAATTGATTTTGCTCAAATCACCAGCATAATAGTGAGACACAATGCTGTCTCAGGCTTAAAAAGATTGATTGCTACACAAGAGTTTCTGTGGTACCCACAATGTTGGTGGATAGAGGGGCCCTTAATTGTTTACTGTACTACTGGTAACCAATTATTTGCAGCAATTATAAAAGAGTATGCTGTTCTTTCCCAATAAAGGCTCCAAACAGCCAGGACACAATGGTTAAGAATGGCACCACCCAACAGGTGAACACACGTCATCAAGTCATCAGTGCCATGAAGCAGTATGAAGGAAAGAGTTTTGAGGTAAGACTCTTGTTTTTACAAGTATTGTCAGAGCAAAGTTTTAAGCATGTTTCGTATTTGGGGGTATTAGTTACATGCAATATGAATTTGCTGTAGACAAGTAGCCACAGAAATTTGGTTGTGTTGGATGATTGGGCAACAGTTATTAAATTGCCCTGATTGTGGTTATTTCGTCTTGGTAACAGTCAAAGTTTAATTCCTCTGACAATGAAAATTGTGCTATTTCTATATTACCAAGTCTTAAGTTCAAATCCCAATTTCAAAGAAATCCCAGGTCAATCCCAAACTTCAACTCCTTCCATGTTTAAGTTCTATTTCCGGTTTTAATTCTGTTGCAGGTTTCAAATTTACTCTGTTTGTTTGCTTACATGTCTCCTCCCAACATTACACTCCTATCAAGCTGTCACTTCTGGTTGATGACTCCCTCTCTCATTTTACCACTCAAAGTGTCTAATTTTCTCTCTCTCTCTCTCAGGAACTCCGACTGGAGGATTATGTTGCCAATAGGAAAGGGGGCACGGGTACGGGCATCCTGGGCATGGGTATGACGCAACAAGACAGTAAATCCAGTGGACTCTTTGGACAAGCCAATACCACCAGTGGATTTACCTTTGGTACACAGAGCAAACCCCTCTTTGGGGGTGCCACCACTGGTAAGATGGATGAAGATTAAAAGTCATATAAGTTGAAACAGACTACTAGTTCTCTTTTTGTTTCTGCCATTAATCCCTCCTTTGTCATGCAATCTTTACCTCTAATATTCGTCAAGTTCATTTTGGAATAAGCTTTCCTTTGGGCCCTTGACGTGATTATCTCAATAGCGTCCAAAATGTGTCAGGACGGAGGGATTTTTCCAAAGCCAGAAATGAGTTGACAAGTATTTATCTTTTAGCAGACAAGTCTACTAAGGTTATCTCCATTTCATCAAGTGCAATCATAATATAATTCAATAAAGACACTTCAAAGTAGTGACTAGACCTAACATACTGCTTTAACCTTAGTACAACCCTTTCGCTTCTGTCTCTGTTCCTTTCCTTTTGAGGGAGTTTTGCAATAGTTTGTGTTGATTTGTATAAATTAGAAGTGACATAACGTGGTGGATGAAATTGAGTTTGTGGTTAATTTGTCTTGGTAACATTCAAAGTTTAATTCACTTTAATAAAAATAGTTTAGTAAAAATAAAGTTACATTAAATCCATTGTTTCTTCACATCATTGACTTCCTACTTAAGCTTAAATCCCAGCCATCTTTAGGTGGTTGCGATGTTCTGGGGGCCAAGCTTTCCATCAACTTTATCAAATTTGCTTCTGTTTGTTCCATTTTTGCATGATGACATCAGAGAGTTTTTATGTGGTGATGGAATGGTTAGGGAGCAATGTTAATGTAAAGGTTTAGTATTTAGCAGCTATGGTGCCATCCCCTGATTTATTTATATTTTTTATAAAAGTAAGAAAACTTTCTCACATAATGAAATAGTTAAAATTTGATATTATTGCTGTGTTGGCCTGCCATACATGTCTACTATTGCACAGTCAGATGCTCTGACAAGAGGGAGCATTTGTCAAATTTATAAACGAGCACAAACATTTATAGCAGCATTCTTATTTTTACACAAAAACCTTAATATTTATCATTTAATCAAACTTTAAAAACAGGAGAATTGCTATGCTAAATGAAAACACTCAATTAAACTCTTCCATTTGCCTTTAGCAGGAGGGTTTGGAACCAGTGGCAGTCTGTTTGGCCAGACGGCCCAGCCCCAACAGCAGCAGAGTGGTGGATTATTCGGGGCCGCTAAACCTGCCTTCGGCCAGACGACACAGAGCTCTTCCCTCTTCGGGAACACAGGGACAGGGACAAGTCTGTTTGGTCAAAATACGCAACAGAAGACCCTCTTCGGCCAGCCCACCACCACTCCGACCACCACGCCATTGTTTGGAGGTGGAACCAACACCTTTGGAGCAACAACCAACACCTTCGGCAATTCCAGCTTCGGTCAGAATACCTTCGGTCAGCCAAACCAGGTAGGAACCGGAGAGATACAAGGATACCACTGAGGATGAGGGAGCTATAACCCCTCCTCTACACCACTTTAGCTGCTCCCTTCTTATTGTGAAACTATTTTTTCAACTTTAAAAATTTGCATTTGAGATGTAACTTTGCATAATTCTAACCAATCCATGTGATATTCACAAATATTTCTTACTTTGTCTAAACTAAGAGGTTTGTGTGTTGTTTCATTCTTTTGTTCCTAATTAGTGAGCTCAGAACCACTTAATCATGCTAATTGATGAAAGGTATTGAGTAACACCTTTGTGAAGCATCAAACTAATCCAACCATTAGTCTAGACTCAAAGCACTGTTGTAACAGATATAAGTCGGACTTAGCCTTATTTACATGTAGCACTTTGGGCAGAACTTCTTTTCATCAATTGAATTTTCAGGCTTTCAGGAGAGGGGGGGGGGGGTTCAGGGGGACTACAGCCCCTGGACCCAATGTCAATTTAGAGACCCGGTAAAATATGGAGAAGGCCGTAAGATATTGGATATATGAACAGTGGAAAGAGGGTGTTCGGGATATAATTGCCACCAGGACCTGATCTAGGTCTTAATGCCCCTGACTGTGTAAGGAATAAGTTTGCAGCGGTTAACTATCTTGAGTAAAACATGTATGGCTTTGGAGGAAAGAACCCTAGTGTTAATTAATTTCAGCAATGAAATGTCATCATCTATTTTAAGTGTTAAATCTCCTCCATTTTCCAGACCGGCAGCTTGTTCAACAAACCAACAGGCTTTGGCACGAGTACCGGCAACACAGGACTTTCCTTCGGCACACAGAGCAACAGTCTGTTTGGAAATCAGAGCAAGCCGGGCGGTCTGACCCTCGGGGGAGGCACAAGTACTGGCTTTGGTGAGTCCATAGACATATATTAAGGAGAATGCAAGCACATCCATAGACATCCAATTTCATTGGGTACACTCTTCATACCCAAACCTGTGTAAGCTAATGTTATAGCCTGGGTGTACTGCCATTGAAGGAGACATAAAACTTAGCCATTTACCTTTAACTTAATCTAAAGAGATACAACTAGGGCTAGTGTATTTGTGACAAGATGTCCAAGTTGAGCCTTAATGTGACCAGGGAAAGGTTTTTTTTCATAGTTTTGACAACAGCCAGAATGTTTTATCTGTTTTCCATTTAAGTTTTGTTCATCATTCATAGTGAATGTTAAGCACCTTGTTGAGGTAAACAGAATATTATCACCTAAAATTAGTTGGTGGTTGACTGGTAGTTTAGGTGAAAGTCTTTAAATATTCAACTTTTCCCTGCAAAGAAAAATGAAATAAATACCATTAAAAGCAAACTATATTTAATTGTAAGTATGTCTGTGATGTGATTTCTGGACTTGCTCTACTCTCCAGTGCAGTAGATATCAAGGATTGGAACCTCAAAATCATGATACTCCCTATGTTCAGTATCATTTCCTTTAGCTGTTTGATTTTTACTTTTATTTAGGCTAATGATGATGATTGAGTTTGTTTTTCTGGAATGGTATTATCTTGATGGTGGTCATAGCATTCTCCTCTGTTTATATCTATGTCTCATCAGGTAAAATACCTTACTAACACATCTAACACATCTCGTCAATAAACATATCACTTGCCATTTTGGATGCTACAGTCACTTATTCTTGTTTAGCCAGATATCTGTTTGATGACTGTCTTTGTTCCAAACTTAACCCTAACAATCATACATCATGGTTCAGATTTTGGCACAAACAATGTAGATTAGTTTTGATACTTTGCTTTGTGAGATTATTTAATGCTTGCAGGTGATAGCAATTACCACTGGTTAGTAACTTGATATATTTAGGGCAAAACAAAATGGTTCTTTCTTTGATGGTGTGTGATCCATTGTACTATGACATCTCTGATATTCTAGTTTTTAGAATGTTACAATGCTCAAAATCTTGCATGTGTCATTAAGTCTTGGATCTTATGCATCTGTGCTCATGGTAGAACCTTTGATGGTAAGTGTAGATTAAATCATCTTTGATAAGTAATTCTTTATGCAGTCCTTCCAATCTCTCTAATTTATCCTTCCCTCTCCCCCCCTCCTGCCCCTCCACCCTTTCTCATAAGCTTCATTTGACATTCAGTCCCCAACTTTGCTTAAAAGATATTTCATGCAAAATTCTATCATCTCATCGCCAGGAACAACAACAGATGGAGGACTGTTTGGGAACAAAGGCACAACAGGGTTTGGCACAGGATTGGGGACAGGTAGTACGTTTGGATCTACCCTGGGGTCAACTTTCAACACTGGTAACACAGGGGGGTCCCTCTTTGGTAATAACAAGACGACTGGCTTTGGCTCTACCTTTGGTAACACCGGTAAGGGATTTGGAATATCAGGTTTTATAAATATCATATATAGATCCATATAAGTAAATGAATAATGGAAAACTGACTGGGAAGCTTTAGACTTTGGAAAAATTCAAAGAAATCTATAGCTAGGGCAGGGTTCATACCAGTGACTAGCTCTGGGTTACAAGCCCAGCACTGAAATATAGAAATGCTGCCTTAATGTTAGCAATAGATATCTTTTTCTGTCAGTTGTGTGTCTCCCAAGTAACGCCGTGAGCTTTCCATTAAATCCAAAAAATAATATTGTTATGTTCCTGTTTTTCCGTTTCACTGTTAAACTTATTATTGTCGTAAAGAGATTATGTTGTTATTCATTTGTTTTTATCCCCATTGTTTTATTAAAGGCCTTAATCTCGGAGGTGGCTTTGGAAGCACTGGATTAAACACGGGTGGAACCAACGCCCAGTTAGGAGGGTAAGCTCTTTAAATTGCATTCTTCTCTATTGTCTCATAAATTGAACAATAACATGAAATTTTCTTTAATTTTCACTTTCTGTACATCTTTTCTTTCAGCCTTATTTTTTGAATGTATAAAGTTTTAAGGCTTTTATGGAGCTACTGAACTAACTTTGTGAAAGAATATTCTTGAAAAGAGAGGAAAGATACCTGAAGTGGCATTCTCCTAGGCAGGTCTTGTTCGCTAAAATGCATGGGCAGGATAGTAATGTAACCATTAATAATTGCAGGATCAAGCAAGTTTTCATCTTATTCAGTACTTTTCCTCCATAAATAATAAAGCTTCAAGTAGGGTTTGCAGAATGTTACAGAGAGTAAAGTGATATTTTAGAATTCTTTTTCATTCCTGCTACAATTCATTTCTCTTTTTTTTCTCCATTTTTCTTCTTCTTCTTCTTCAGAAATGCTCCTTCCCAGAATGCACAGAGTCAGCTTCATCTTTTTAACCTACTGAACAGTCCTTATGGAGATAACCCTCTCTTTAAGAACAAGCTAACGGTAAGATCCCCACCATCAAATTATATCTCATCTTAAACCAGATTAGAACTTTTTACTCTCCATTATGTATTCTTTCATTTATCATTAGATAAACAAAGGATATCCTTTTTTGAAGGTTTCTACGGGAAATAGAAAGGATAATGGGAAAAAATTCATTGTTTTGATTTTCTGATATTTGAAGTTCAGATTTTCAGATTTTTTTTTTCTTCCCTCAGGAAAAGGATGCTAAAGATGGATCTAACAAGTCAACCAGTTTTGCTGGTCAGAAACCTTTGAATATTCCTTCACATTACAAGGTGAGTAAAGAGGCTGTTTTTACTTTGCATCAAACAGTGGAAAGGGTAAATGTCTCTGTTAATGGGCAGTTCCCATGCCATAGATTTGCTTCCCACACCAGAGGGTTTTACAGAATCTTTTCAGAAATGTGTTCCTGGTTTAGTCAATTAATCCTTGCTTTTCTTCTGCTCTTTAAGTTGCAATCTATCATGCTGTCCATTTTGTGATTGATATTTTCCAATCATAAATTCCTTAACAATGGAGTTCATAACCACGACAAGACAAGTTTAACTTCAGTTTGTGAAGAAAACACTTGAATCTTTTGAAACTTCCTGATGAGCCTTTTGTATGTGATTGTGTATATGAAATGTGTCTTGACAACAGGATTTTCAGAATCCACTGAAATCGCTAGTTTTGTTGGAAATTAAAATTGTTTTTGTGAAAACGACTTCAAAGATGCCTATCTTTGCCCAATCTTAATTATCTAATTATTGATAATGTTTAGGTTCTTTAAAATTGTCATCTGATTCAAAAACTATATGATCTGGGTATTCATATTTATTGCTTTAAATGCTTGAAATTTACCTCGCACGAAAAGACACTTTTGTGACCTTTTTACCATTTCTGGAATGAATAATTTATTGTTGTTGCAAACTACGTATGTTGGAAGTGTTTGGAAAACAAGATGTGGTAGTTTGTGTTTATCAATTAATTTGATTATCTGATTATGGTTTTTTTTATCACAGGTATCTGCAAGACAGTCGCCTAGTGCTAAACCAAAACCTCACTTTTCTAACAACAAGTCTTGGAAGGTAAGGTGTTCATTTAAGAAAGCATCATTCAAAATGCAGGACCATTTTATTTATTATTGTTGTTGTTTGTTTTTGGGTGTTCCAATTGTTTACTTGTTATTTTTAATTAATAATGTTAATTAAACTCCTATAAGAATGCATATCCTTGACTATTCAAGTTACACTCTAAAAATAATAATATATATATATACTGCAAACTCAGTTTAGTATGTGAAGGGTTTAAAGCAAAACTAACTCATGATATAAGGAGGAAAAAAAATACAACTTTATGAACAACTTGGTCAGAAATTCAAGGTAAATTTGTAAAGTCAAGCAAGATATTTGGATGGTAATCCTAATGCAGAATGTGACAGACATTGAAATCAATGTCAAACAAGTTCCTTGCAATGGTCAGTTTAAAGGTAGCTGACCTCAATAAATTGACTGATTGTCTTTTCACTTGGACTGAAACTTTTGACGTGTTCTACTGAGATGGAGGTTAAAGCTATCCCAAAAGCTATCCCTAGGTTACTCTCTCCACAATCCGGAAACCTTTATGCTTTTGCATTACTACCACACTAGTTTTACAGAATGTTTTACTCCCATATTTATAAGCTAGTTACAAAGGTGGCATCTTTCTCTTACAGGCTAAGTTCTTTGAAGGGCTTGAAGAGGAAGATCCAACCCTGAGTCCAGCTACATTTGTACCGAGAAGGAGTGTGAAGAAACTGGTCATCAAGAAGAAGTTGGAATTAGAGGTTTGTTAGCTTGCTTAACTCTCAAGTTTGAATAGATAGACCATACTTGTTATACTCCTCAAGACTTGTATCTGCCACAACTTTCACTAGGTTACATCTGTTGCTTTGATACAGTGGTAAATCGTACATGCTATGCCCAGAATATGGCAGTGTACTTTCAATCAATCTTTCAGCTTTGTCAGCTTTTCCTGATAGTGGGACTAGGGAGAGATGGATATTTGGGATGGGGGGGGGCAGGGGGAGAGGGTGACAGAAAGTTCCAAACCTGTCAACTAACAAATGTTATTCTTGGTCATCTATTTCTTATCTGACCTTCATTTTTTGCGCCCATGTCTTTAATTCTGGTAAAGTTTTACTCAACAATGAAATTGGACAAAGAACTACAAATTATTGGTAGATGTTTATGCTCATAATTGACCTCCTCCTTAGATACTTTTATAAATCTGGTTAACTCTACATCTTGTAATGCTGCAGTCTCTTCTCTATCAGTGGCATATCTGAGGCATCTTTTGAAATATCCGGTGTAATATCCTCTACAATATCCTCTGTAATATACTTTACATCATCCGCTGTAATATCCTCTGTAATATACTCTTCAACATATGCTGTAATACCCTCTACAATACCCTCTGTAATATACTCTACAATATACTCTGTAATATACTCTACAACGTCCGCTGTTATATCCTGTATAATATCCTCGTAATATATTCTGTAATATCCTCTACAATATCCTCTGTAATATCCTCTACGATACCCCCTGTAATATCCCCTACAACATCCTCTACAAAATATTTTGTAATATCCTCTGTAATATCCTCTACTGTATCTCCAATATCCTCTGTAATATACTCTACAATATCCTCTGTAATAAACTCTACAATATAGTTTAATAATATCCTTCTTGTGTTTTATTTATTTTCATCATTTCATCTTCTCAGGATAATCATGTGAATGACTCTTCTCTATTTGGCAAGACACTGTCAACGGACGATGACCTCATTGAACGTACTTCCATTTATCCAGAGAGAGATTCTGACAGAGATCATGCCACTGACAGACAAAAGTGAGTTTTTAATGCATACATATATATTCGGCAGAGTGTTCTCCCATCCCTCACCCCCATCCTACCCCCATCCCTAATACATCCATTGAAATTGAATACACTACACAAACAGGGAACCACCTTGCTGATTTTTAGCATTAATCTAAGTCAAAATGTTGCAGTTAAGTGTTACCCTTTAATAGCAGCCTTTTGTACACAGTTCAACCATCAAGGGTAGCTCATCTCTTGCTAAAGGTCAGATTCTTTCCAACAGAAGAAAAAGTAAAGGTGCAATGATAAACAAAGTTATATCTCTCATAAATTGTGCAACTTTGGTACAAGTTTGAGATGAAATTTTCAAATTTATTTTCTTTTCTTTTAATTTTCAGGCCAAATCAAGATGGAGGATCACCAAGGGGAAACCCCACCTCCTCAATGAACCAGACTTCCCCTGCTGGGGTTTTGTTTTCTCCCATTGAGCCAGCAAGGTAAGCACCGTTGATGTTTCTTAGAACGGTCTTGAACACATTCACAACATTGTTCAAGACTAATTTGATCTGGTCAAAAAACAAAAACAAAACTCTTTCTCTTCATGTGATAACTTTTAGTTTTTAGTTATTTTTGAAATCTTCTGTAGTCATAAAAAGAAAAATGTTTCTCTGGGCATAATATGCAGCCGATTAAATTCACTCAGCTTCCTATTTTAATGCTTCCATTAATAATTTTTAGTTGCTGCTACTTGTTCATAACCATTTCCAGAGATGTTAGGTATATGTCTGAGTAAATGAAACATTAAAAATATGTTGACATCACTATTTGTGTGACATCTTTACTGTGTATTGCAAATAAATTAGCATAAAATACATGATATGACCTCGCAAGAATGTGAATAGTTGATCAGGTTTCTGTTCATTCCCCTTTTTTCTCATTTGTCCTAAAGCTCAAGCAAGGAAGATGGTGATCCCAACTGCACCGTATCTGACCTCAATCCTACGGGAGGATCAAAACCAACCAAAAAGTCCCTGGAGTCTTCAGCAAAGGTTCCGCTTAGGCTTCAAGAATCCACCTCCGATCTGGACCAGTCTTCTTTCGTGGAGGTACCGGACGAGCTGGAAAATTTACCACCCCCTCACCCGGCTGGGGTTGTCTTACACAGTCAGGGGTACTACTGCATACCCTCCTTGAAGGAGTTGGCTTCCATCACCAGAGACGGGCATTGCGAGGTGGAGAATTTCACCATCGGCAGAGAAGGTTATGGAAGTGTCTTCTTCCCGGGGGTCACAGACATCTCCAACCTCAACTTGGATGAAATTGGTAAGATTTTGCAGTTTGCTTGTCCCAAGAATTTCTGATTTTTCATTTATTTTTATGTATATTAAATTATGACACATGTCATTCATACTCTTGTATTCAACCAGGATGCATTAAGATTTTTAAAATAGCCTACCAACTTTCACCAATATTTCAAAAAAACTTTTGACCTTCTGCCACAGAACCATCATGAAATTTTTGTGCCCCTGTTTACCTCAATGGCAATCTGAGAATAATAGACACTTATTGAAATGTTCAGTAACAGAGAATTTCTTTGGTGTAATAAATGTCTTATTATTACTATGATGACAATAAGTTTGTTATTCATTTTCCTACATTCAGTTTACTTCAGACGTAAAGAAATTACAGTCTACCCGGATGATGATTCGAAACCAGCTGAGGGTGAAGGGCTCAACAAGAGGGCTGAAGTAACCCTAGACAGGACCTGGCCAGTAGACAAGAGTAGCAGAGAACCAATAACAGTAAGTTGAAATACATCCTCCTCCCTCACCCCAACCCAACCCCCTTTATCTAAATTTGAAAATTAGCCTGTTGTCAATTTCTATCATTGGCAGTACCAGCTAGGTTTGACTGAAATACTTAAATAAAGTTAGCAATGGTGTTATGAAGTGTCTTGTACTCACATTCATCTCCTTGTCCTGGTTGCTTTAATAAGAGATGCCATACTAATTATATTTTGCTAGTGTACATTGTTTACTGTGACAGTTTGACTGCCAATATATGAAACATCCCAATCATTTTCTGCCTTCTAGTTACTGTTATTTTAGGTTTGTATTAATTAGTCTCATCAAATTCAATGTGCACTGCCAGATGTCAAATGGGTTGAAATGGCATGTTAGAAGTTAACAAATTCCTTGTTCACCCTACCCTTATACCATGGGTGTAACTCATAATAATTTGGTATCATAATTCATTGATTTATCTATCAGGATATTGAGCGATTAAATGCTCTCGGCTATGAAGAGAAACTGGAGCGTGCAACCACCAAGTTGGGAGCTAAGTTTATTGAGTACAGACCAGAAACAGGTTCCTGGGTTTTTGAGGTAAGGACAATAAATTAAGGATGTAGTATGTAGTCAGAAAGTAGGTTTATAATTATCATGTAATAATCATATAATTATCATGAAGAGTACTTTTCAAATGTTTTAGCACACCAGAACTTAAGGGCAGTACAGACAGCTTCCAATGTTAATAACTCTTGAAAGCTGTCGATAAATCTTAAAGAAATCTGATGCCTTTGTCACAGAATATATCAAACAGACAAAACACAACTAGAAACTGAGGTAAAGACATTAAATTAAGTACAATAGTCTAGTATGTAGTCAGAAAGTAGGTTTTTAATTATCATGTAATTATCATGAAGGTACTTTCAAATGTTTTAGCACCCAAGAACTTGAAGGCAGTACAGTCAACTTCTAATGTTAATAACTCTTGAAAGCTGTCGATAAATCTTAAAGGAATCTGATGCCTTTGTCACAGAATATATCAAACAGACAAAAACACAACTAGAATTATGATTACATAAAGGAGTGTTGGTTCTTCATTCGTTGTTAAGGGTGGCACTTATGTATTTAGTGGCACTCTATATGTAGCAATTACGATATTGTTAAGCTGCTGCTGGTCATTACCTGATGGCAAGCACCATCGAGGTTGATGTAAAGTTTGTGAAGACATTCATGGTCCCTAGTAAGGAATAGAGTACTTAGATGTGCATTGATGAGAAACAGTGAGTCTGTGTGTACTGTTATTAAAGTGGAAACTACCAAAGGTTGGTCATGTGAAAGTAGTGCAGTGAAAGAAATCTCCTCATCTGTGATTCTTTCATCCTTATTTTCTTTCTCCTCATCTGTGATTCTTTTATTCTCATATTCTTTCTCCTCATCTGTTATTCTTTTATCCTTATTTTCTTCCTCCTCATCTATGATTCTTTTCTCCTCGTATTCTTCCTCCTCATCTGTGATTCTTTTATCCTCATATTCTTTCTCCTCATCTGTGATTCTTTTATCCTTATTTTCTTTCTCCTCATCTGTGATTCTTTTATCCTTATTTTCTTTCTTCTCATCTGTGATTCTTTTATCCACATATTCTTTCTCCTCATCCGTGATTCTTTTATCCTCATATTCTTTCTCCTCATCTGTGATTCTTTTATCCTCATATTCTTTCTCCTCATCTGTGATTCGTTTATCCTCATATTCTTTCTCCTCATCTGTGATTCTTTTATCCACATATTCTTTCTCCTCATCCGTGATTCTTTTATCCACATATTTTTTCTCCTCATCTGTGATTCTTTTATCCTCATATTCTTTCTCCTCATCTGTGATTCTTTTATCCTCATATTCTTTCTCATCTGTGATTCTTTTATCCACATATTCTTTCTCCTCATCTGTGATTCTTTTATCCACATATTCTTTCTCCTCATCTGTGATTCTTTTCTCCTCATATTCTTCCTCCTCATCTGTGATTCTTTTATCCTCATATTCTTTCTCCTCATCTGTGATTCTTTTATCCTTATTTTCTTTCTCCTCATCTGTGATTCTTTTATCCTTATTTTCTTTCTTCTCATCTGTGATTCTTTTATCCACATATTCTTTCTCCTCATCCGTGATTCTTTTATCCTCATATTCTTTCTCCTCATCTGTGATTCTTTTATCCTCATATTCTTTCTCCTCATCTGTGATTCGTTTATCCTCATATTCTTTCTCCTCATCTGTGATTCTTTTATCCACATATTCTTTCTCCTCATCTGTGATTCTTTTATCCACATATTCTTTCTCCTCATCTGTGATTCTTTTATCCTCATATTCTTTCTCCTCATCTGTGATTCTTTTATCCTTATTTTCTTTCTCCTCATCTGTGATTCTTTTATCCTTATTTTCTTTCTCCTCATCTGTGATTCTTTTATCCACATATTCTTTCTCCTCATCTGTGATTCTTTTATCCTTATTTTCTTTCTCCTCATCTGTGATTCTTTTATCCTCATATTCTTTCTTCTCATCTGTGATTCTTTTATCCTTATTTTCTTTCTCCTCATCTGTGATTCTTTTATCCACATATTCTTTCTCCTCATCTGTGATTCTTTTATCCTTATTTTCTTTCTCCTCATCTGTGATTCTTTTATCCTTATTTTCTTTCTCCTCATCTGTGATTCTTTTATCCACATATTCTTTCTCCTCATCTGTGATTCTTTTATCCTCATATTCTTTCTCCTCATCTGTGATTCTTTTATCCTTATTTTCTTTCTCCTCATCTGTGATTCTTTTATCCTTATTTTCTTTCTCCTCATCTGTGATTCTTTTATCCACATATTCTTTCTCCTCATCTGTGATTCTTTTATCCTCATATTCTTTCTCCTCATCCGTGATTCTTTTATCCTCATATTCTTTCTCCTCATCTGTGATTCTTTTATCCTTATTTTCTTTCTCCTCATCTGTGATTCTTTTATCCTCATATTCTTTCTCCTCATCCGTGATTCTTTTATCCTCATATTCTTTCTCCTCATCTGTGATTCTTTTATCCACATATTCTTTCTCCTCATCCGTGATTCTTTTATCCTCATATTCTTTCTCCTCATCTGTGATTCTTTTATCCTCATATTCTTTCTCCTCATCTGTGATTCTTTTATCCTTATTTTCTTTCTCCTCATCTATGATTCTTTTATCCTCATATTTTTTCTCCTCATCTGTGATTCTTTTATCCACATATTCTTCCTCCTCATTTGTGATTCTTTTATCCACATATTCTTTTTCCTCATCTGTGATTCTTTTATCCTCATATTCTTTCTCCTCATCTGTGATTCTTTTATCCTTATTTTCTTTCTCCTCATCTGTGATTCTTTTATCCTCATATTCTTTCTCCTCATCTGTGATTCTTTTTTTATCCACATATTCTTTCTTCTCCTCATATGTGATTCTTTTATCCTCATATTCTTTCTCCTCATCTGTGATTCTTTTATCCTTATTTTCTTTCTCCTCATCCGTGATTCTTTTATCCACATATTCTTTCTCCTCATCTGTGATTCTTTTATCCACATATTCTTTCTCCTCATCTGTGATTCTTTTATCCTTATTTTCTTTCTCCTCATCTATGATTCTTTTATCCTCATATTTTTTCTCCTCATCTGTGATTCTTTTATCCACATATTCTTCCTCCTCATTTGTGATTCTTTTATCCACATATTCTTTTTCCTCATCTGTGATTCTTTTATCCTCATATTCTTTCTCCTCATCTGTGATTCTTTTATCCACATATTCTTTCTCCTCATCCGTGATTCTTTTATCCTCATATTCTTTCTCCTCATCTGTGATTCTTTTATCCTCATATTCTTTCTCCTCATCTGTGATTCTTTTATCCTTATTTTTTTTCTCCTCATCTATGATTCTTTTATCCTCATATTCTTTCTCCTCATCTGTGATTCTTTTATCCACATATTCTTCCTCCTCATCTGTGATTCTTTTATCCACATATTCTTTCTCCTCATCTGTGATTCTTTTATCCTCATATTCTTTCTCCTCATCTGTGATTCTTTTATCCTTATTTTCTTTCTCCTCATCTATGATTCTTTTATCCTCATATTCTTTCTCCTCATCTGTGATTC
Source organism: Apostichopus japonicus (assembly GCF_037975245.1). Lineage (NCBI taxonomy): Eukaryota > Metazoa > Echinodermata > Holothuroidea > Aspidochirotida > Stichopodidae > Apostichopus > Apostichopus japonicus. The sequence continues at coordinate 26,667,740 of NC_092574.1, read as the reverse complement.
TTTTATCCACATATTCTTTCTCCTCATCTGTGATTCTTTTATCCTCATATTCTTTCTCCTCATCTGTGATTCTTTTATCCTCATATTCTTTCTCCTCATCTGTGATTCTTTTATCCTTATTTTCTTTCTCCTCATCCGTGATTCTTTTATCCACATATTCTTTCTCCTCATCTGTGATTCTTTTATCCACATATTCTTTCTCCTCATCCGTGATTCTTTTATCCTCATATTCTTTCTCCTCATCTGTGATTCTTTTATCCACATATTCTTTCTCCTCATCCGTGATTCTTTTATCCTCATATTCTTTCTCCTCATCTGTGATTCTTTTATCCACATATTCTTTCTCCTCATCCGTGATTCTTTTATCCTCATATTCCTTCTCCTCATCTGTGATTCTTTTATCCTCATATTCTTTCTCCTCATCTGTGATTCTTTTATCCTCATATTCTTTCTCCTCATCTGTGATTCTTTTATCCTCATATTCTTTCTCCTCATCTGTGATTCTTTTATCCTCGTATTCTTTTTCCTCATCTGTGATTCTTTTATCCTCATATTCTTCCTCCTCATCTGTGATTCTTTTATCCTTGTATTCTTTCTCCTCATCTGTGATTCTTTTATCCTCATATTCTTCCTCCTCATCTGTGATTCTTTTATCCTCATATTCTTCCTCATCTGTGATTCTTTTATCCTCATATTCTTTCTCCTCATCTGTGATTCTTTTATCCTCATATTCTTTCCCTCCAGGTTCCCCACTTTTCAAAGTATAGCTTGCAAGATGACGATGAAGATGATGAGGTTGTACCTATGGAGCAGGGAAAGAAAAAACAGGAAGGCCAAAAGATTATCAAGGTGAGCTAGAAATTGAATTAAGAAGGTGGAAAAGTAAGGATTTTGTAGCCAATTTTGTTACTTATTTACTACACAATTGATGGACTTAGCTGATTTCATTCTGCAAATTCTGTCCGTTTCACAAATTTTATACTCTGGGAACTGCCAAACTGCTTGTAAGAGTATGGCATTCTTCCCCTGTAAATACCAACAAGAAACAGATCAAACAATTGTGGCGGTATTCATAACCATAGGTGCTCAAATGGAGGCCTGTGTGGTTATTTGTATTCCATTCTTTAGTTAACAGTGTTTACTACCAAGTAGTGCTGATATATGCTTAGTGTTATGTTAAGATCTATGCTTAGTTTAATATTTGTTCTATTCACAACGAGGGATGAACTTTGAGATAGGTGTCGTTAGCATTTATTTATATCGTTCTGGTTTGTAGAAAATTCCGTTGCAGGAGAAACATCTTCAGCCTAAAGTAGCAAGAGATACCTACCAGAAAGATGCTCCATCCCAGAGGCAGGCAGACACAGACATTCAGGGAGGGATCAGGAATGGTGACGCTTTCGCCAGAGATGATAAACAACCCCGGGGTCTTGGAGGGCAGAGCCTACCCTCCTGTTTTCTTCTTGGTGGACAGGGTAAGATTTCCGGTTCACATCAAGACAAATATTGCGCCATGAAGGTTAAACAAAGCAGATGAATGCACTTCAGATAAGAAGTGAACTTTTATGAACAAGATTGTACTTCTTAGGCTAGAAGAGTAATGCATCCTGCCAAAACTGACAGTGTCTTTTGTTGACATTTGCCATCAATTTTTCATTTGCAGAACTCACATTATCATTGAAATAATAGTTAATTGCACCTCTTGTCTTTTGTCATCTCCCTTCCCTCACCCTCCCTCCTCATCCCTCTGTGGCTCCTGTTGTGTTCATTCTGTGCTGTGGATTATTACAGTATTACTAAGTTTAACATATGTTTCAGAGGCTGAGTCAACCTTCATCTATCTTCATCCATCCTCTAACATCCTATCCATCCCCCTCCCAAAACCCCCTCCCAATACCCCCTCCCAATACCCCCGCCCACTCTACCCATCCATCTCACTTCCTCTGTGTGAAGCATTCAGCAGTTGACTTTTCATGTTGGTTTGTTCATCATGACAGCTTTACAACCACCAGAAGGAGATGAGGTTATGGAGGCCTTTGAACCAGATTTCCAGGCTCAGCCGAATGACAAGGAATACGATGGGTATGACCAGCAGGAATCGCCTGGATATGATGCAGCTGATGATGCTGCACCCCTGGTACCCCAACAGCGCCTGGCTGAGACCTTGGGCATCAGCACCCACCGGATGCAAGTGATGAAGGCATCGTTCTTCCAGGAGCCTCAGCCAATAGACAAGGATCCCAAGTTCTATGGTTAGTGTATATTAATTAAACAGAAGTTGTGTCTTCTGGATGTGTAGCTTCGGTTCACAAACTTGTAGTCCCACGACCTAAGCCACAATGACTGAGCCACAACCCACCCCTCAGAATCAATGTCCAGAATGCATGAACACTAGCTTGGACTACGGACAATGACAAGTTCCGAATAATGAAGATGACTTTTCCAGGTCTGGGGAAATCCCCCATAGAAAACTTCTGGTCCACCCCTCTATAGTTTACAGACTGTTGATGTAAATTGAATCACATTCAAGCTAATGAACCAACAAATTGATCTCATGATAGTTGTCACTCATTGTACATAAAATAAATCATCTTCTGACTTCAGATTTAAAGGAAATGAACGATTAGTAAGTGATGTTCTACAAATATTCAAGAATAAGTAGAAACAGGTTTCCTCTTCCTGTCTTGCCAAAAAAAAAAAGGAGATTACACTTTAGCTATGAGTTGGTGATTGAATGCTATGCCTAATCAAATATTCCACTAACAACAGAAAGATCGCTCTGACATGCTTATCCACCTTTTGTCTAATCCGTTCACAATAGTAGGATTTCTTGGAAACTTTTAGTGTTTTATTCTACTTAAGATGAATTGCAGAGGAGTTTACCAACCTGCTACTTCAGTCCTAGAAGAGGGAAGAGGATGGGGGTGGGGTGGGGTAAGTGGACGGTTAAGAACGATAGTTTATCGATGTTGTACTTCAATTCAATCAGAGGGCTAGGGTATGCAATACAACGTATGTATTACTTTGATTATTCTTGATATTCATTTTACCTCAGGCAAAGCTCAGAGTAGTTTTCTTGGTCACCAAGGATACCGACCGGATTCTTCAGTCCATTCTTTCAGCCACTCATTCCAAGAGACATGTAAGATTTCTCGCCTCCGTTTCGAAGTTTATCCGCAAACAGTTTCTAGTTTGCTTTCATGTTAACTATTTCAGCCACTTTTTCCTCTCTTAACAAAAACAATTCTTAATTCTGAATCAGCTGAAATGTGTCTTAAAGCAGCAACAGAATTACTCAAAATGATGTTACGTTTGATCTAAGCTAAGACTAAGACACAAGCACAAATTTGTCCACCAAGTGAAGTTTGTGAACAAGTCACAAATGAATTTGACCCTGTTTCTTAACAATTCGCCCACCAGACACTTTTATATCAGTTAGAATAACATGCAAACAGCAGATTAAAAAAAAGGCAAATTTTACTAAATTTATTTGAAATGAAACAGGACTAAAAGTGGAAAAGTTAATTGTCATGTGAAATTCATAATGGATTATCATCGAGATATATATAAAAACAATAAAGCTGCTTAAATTATAATATGGAGCACTTCCTTCTCTGGAAATGTTACTCTTGGCATTAAATGCAACCAACTAAACGATGCATCTTTGTGCAAGGCTCTTCCACCACGAGAAACGTTGCTGCTGTAAACATTGCTGGCTGCTCTGAGCTATGCTAACAATAGACCTGGCTAACGCCAAAAATTGCTTTGCAAAAGTTGAGAATGTCAATTAGCCTGTCATTATTATTATTTCTTCATAAGTGTTTGATTCTCTTGGTATTCACAGCTGGATATCTCAATCAGCATGCAGGCATGATGCCAGCACCTTTGAGTCTCAACAGAAGTTTACTCACGTCTAAAGGATACCGAGGGAGCCCGGTGGACACAGGTTATGATATGGATGGTAGACCATTTACCAAGAGAAGACCTCCACCGTCATCAGGTAGACGAGCTTAATGGGATATAGAGCTAATTAATGAGATCAAATATATCAAACATTTTTCCTCCTGCTCTTAGTTGAAACCCTGTTTGTTGTGATTTCTTGTTGCTGTATTGATGAGATATCTGTCTATCATAGTTAATATACTTCACTATAAGTTCACTCAGTGACGGGCAGTGGATTAATTGTAGCTACAAATTCTGTTGAAGGTCAAAGTTCATTTGCAGTAACCAGGGAGATATGATATCTGTCTATTGTTCTCATCATAGTTAATATACTTCACTATAAGTCCACTCAGTGAGGGCCAGTGGATTAATTGTAACTACAGATTCTGTTGAAGGTCAAAGTTCATTTGCAGTAACCAGGGAGATATGATATCTGTCTATTGTTCTCATCATAGTTGATATACTTCAGTAAAAGTTCACTCAGTGACGGGCAGTGGATTAATTGTAACTACAAATTCTGTTGAAGGTCAAAGTTCATTTGCAGTAACCATTGTTGGAAAACTAAACCTTCATCGAATGCATTTATTCAGTAACCTACAAACAGGCTTACTGTGTGTGAACTATCTTGTTGGTATGTAGGTACAGCTTATTTACTACATGTGCCTTTCCTGTGGATAATTTTCCGGTGGCTCAATTCAATATTTCTCATTTCTCATCCTTTCTGAAGTAATTAGGTAAGAAATCACTAATTTAAGTGGTGGCATTTATAGTTTCTTTGATAAGCAGTTAATGCTTTGTACCAACACAAATGACATTGGTACCGGCTCCATGGGTCTAAAGTTGTGACTTTAAAGTGACTGCTGGGTTCCTATCTTTCCTCAGGTCTTTTTGCATCACCTCAAACATCTGGGATGTTGCTCTCATCCTTCCATCTCCCCAACCAGAGGAGGATGGACACTTCAATGACAGAGCAGCCAATCAAAATGGTTGGTGCAAGACCAATACAGAAACAGGTTCCTCTGGCGAAGTCACTTGTTAACAGAAAGACAAATTACTTGGCAGATTTTGGTTGTATCAGGGAAAGGACTTTTAGAATCGGCTGGTCGTCAGGTTGGAATGTTACCCACAGTGGTCAGGCTGTGGGTCAACAGCTTATGAAGGGTGAGTTGTAATAAATAGGCATTAAGTGTAAGGTGTGAAGGTTAGCATAATAGGTTTACCTGTGTTATTTCAAGGAATTGTGAAGCTTATTCCCAGGCAAAAGGGCGGTTGGATGAGCATGGAGGGTATGTTAAATGCCTCGTTGACTACTAGGTACATTTTTTTTTCATTGAAATTGATAATTCTTTTTTTTGCATCTCAGCAGTAAAACAAAATATGGAAACCAAACTTTCACCATGGATAATTGCTCCACCTTGTATGTTGCACACATTTATTTTACTTATCCTGTAAAATATCTTACTAAATGTCACTTAGAAAGAGGGGAAAAAAGTGATTTGACTCTTATGCATGGAGCAAAGCTTAAAAAGGAAAGGCCAATAAAATTGAAAGTAGCATTTCTACTTCTGTTAATTTTGTCCTTTGTTTTGGGTACAACTTTACTTTTCTTTTTTTATTGTAGGGATGAAACATGAGACTGTCTCCTTCACCCTACTGCCAGCCAAGGCCCCCTCAAGACCCTCTGTTGATGTTGCTCCATACAGCGTATCCTTGGAGAAGGTTCACGTATCCAGTCATGCTCAACCAGGAGACAGACATGCAAAGGTAAGACAACAGAGGAGGAGGAGGAGGAGGAGGGAGGAGGAGGAGGGGGAGGAGGAGGAGGAGGTGGAAGGGAAACATGAAATATATATGAAATATATAACATGAAATATATAACTCTATGGATGTCACTTGGCATCATGCATTCTCAGTGGATGAATGGTACAAAGTATTGTAGAACTGCAAACTGGACCACCCTTGAAAGAGAATGAATGTGTGATGTGTCATTGGGCTCCATTCAGTGCCATTTATCTTGTAGAAATGGCAGAGAAGATTCTAACCTCCTGAGACTTACATGAAACAAGAAGGAAAAGAAAAGAAAAGAAAGAAAAGATGATTTTGTGATGTTGTAGTTACAGTTTTCAGCCATATTGGACATTGTACTACTATTGAGATTCAATCGAGCACTCTATTAATTTCAAGTGATTTGACAAACCTCCCCTCCCCCCCAGGTCATATCTTCATTAGTACTGTAATTTTGAACTACCAGCCTCAGCAACATCATGCCTTATGTTACTCTCACACTCTCATGTTCCAAGAACCATGATGGCATTTCAATATTGAAAATAGAATTCAAGATTTCATTGCATTATTTTGTCACATCTGTTGCAACCAAAGAAAGTCTCACTTTTGTAACATTGTGCTCCATTCTGAGAATAAAGCTAGGAGATAGAAAACCACATAATAACATACTGTGTAAAAGTATTAACTGAACTTTCTTTAAACATACACTTCATTAGATATATTCCTGTGACTGGAAGAAAGAATTCTTTTTCTGTATAATAAAGTCTTATTTGCTTTGAGACAGGGTTCTCCAAGCAGAGACAAACCCTAATTCCTGTTTTAATTGTAATTTAATCTCAGAACTTTTTATTGAAAACTTTAAACTTTGCCCAACATACTTCACCTCCTCATCTTCATCTCCTCAGGCACTTCACATCAATCTCTTGAAAGTCAACTTAGCTCACAGTCTCGGAGCAGAGGAGAAAGGATGTCCGACTTTCACCCTGAGCAGAGGAGTGGGTGCCATTCATGACTATGCTAGCATGGTCCACAAGGACGTGGAACAAAAGCTGAGCAGGGACCTGGTATCGTTGGAGCATTCGCGCCAGGTCTTTGATCTCCTGGTAGCCCTCTGGGGACAGATGGAAGACCAAGAGGAGGAGGAGGAAGGTAAAAGTCATCTGCATCATTTTAGTCATCTTCAGAGATTTATTTGCTCCCTCTATTGATGCTAGATTGCTGCACCAGAATAAGATTTGTATCCTACAGTAATTCAGATCATTGATATCTTACAAGTTATCCAAAACTTCGACCAAATTTTTGCAGCTTCTTGCAGCTAATTACTGTGAATGAAGTCATGGTGTCTTAGAGGAGGATGAGGGCTTGAAGTAGGAGTTGAATTAATGATGACAACCTGACACTTAGTTTAGTCTTTATACTGCTTCTGTTTCGATCTAGGGACATACCACGGTGATGTTTGTTCATGAGTCAAACGAAAAGTTATTCAGTTGTAAATAATTAATATAACGACATGTTTACCATCAACAATGATATCAGCAGTATTACATACCCTACACTGAATGTATTTCACTAAGGCACCATGTCAAAAAACAAAAGCTGCAGCAGCTGCAAATCCCCTGCAGCAAGGCTGCAATAATGTCAAACAGCAATAGAGAGACCACCTGTGCCCTGTTGTGTGAAGCTGTAGAGCAAAATCTTACATTTGACACAGTGCGGTTTGGAAAATAGAATTAACTGCAAATCTTTGTCTGCAACTTATGACTGCTAATAAAACCCCCCACAAACACCCCCTTCCCTTCCCCCTTGCAATAGGGACAAAATGGTATGGTGCGAACAGTGCATTTGAAAAGAATTCATTGTTGATATATCTCTCTTGGCCCTCTCCTTCCCAGATATTTCTAAATCCGGTTATGTGGGTCAGAAGATGAGAAGGATTGCCTTCTCTAAGTGGCTGGCCAACGCAGCTTCAGAGGTCGTCCAAAGGGAAGTGCAAGATTCCAAATTTAAGGTATGTTCCTGTTGCCATGACTACCAAGCTATGTTTAGACCTTCACCCAAGGTCACTTGATTATGTCGACTTAAGATTATGTTGCAAGATTTAATATTTTGCTATCTTGCTTGTAATACTTGGATAGATTCGTAAAGTTTGTGGTTAATATTCAAGGGTGCTGTTTGCAATAAGAACCTCGAAACTGGGTATTATAACCTGTCTGTATTACATGGTGTAGCTGAATCGAGAAGGTAATTATTGTATCACTTGAGTACTATCAATCAAAAGCTGTTTGAAATACCTATCATTGCACTATTGTTAGATTCATTTTATTTTGGTGGTGGCTGTCTGTTTGCACCCACACTGCGATAGCTACATGACACTGCTGGTCAACTGTTTTGAGAGTTTCTGCTATTAGTTGAATTGCTCTTCAAATGCAGTATGCTCTTCTAAAGAAATGGTTTTGAGATTTCATCTCTAGAGTATGAAACCTCTCTGAAATGTTATTTTCATCTAATAATTTGGAGACTTCACATTGTAAAAGCTGGGAGGGGATGCACGGCATGAAGTGTCATTGAGAAATGGGATCGAAATACTTAGCCATTTTTCAGAGAGAAGTAATTTTCAATTTCATTTAATTTAATAACTAAAGTTGAACTTGTTTTGGTATGAATAAGTTATAAATTCCATTTTCCTTCAGGACCTTGGTAACATTGAGGCGGTATTTTCACTGCTCACCGGTCATCAGATCGCAGAAGCCTGCGAGGTTGCCCAGCAGTCAGGTGACCACAGGTTAGCTCTCCTATTGGCTCAGGCAGGAAGCACCAGAGAGGCTAGGCAGCTGGTCACAGCTCAACTGGTAGACTGGAGAGAACTAGAGGTAAGAATTGGCTGGTATTATCAAATAGCTTTGTCATTTGACAAGAATGTGTCAGTGTTTTTGTAAACAGATCTTTCTGTCACAACTTGTAAGTTTATATTTGATTTCATATTTCTTCTTGTTCACTAAAATAAGATGAGCCAAAGAAAAAGTGTGACCATGGTTGTAACAGGTTTAGAAGGCCTTAGTGTTGTGAAACTACTGCAGATATATACTCTATTGTATGATATTGATTCAGCCTTGCTTGGGGGGGTGGGGTATGGGGGGGTGGGGTATGGGGGAGGGGAGATTTGCAGCTTGTCTGATTGACATACTAATACTAATAATACTATTTTTCATCAAGATTGTGTCCACTGTTTGTTTTACTTTGCTGTATTATTTTTATTTTCAGGCCGATCAATTCATTGCCCCAGAATACTTGAAGGTCTACGCTCTATTGGCTGGTATTCTAGTCTGGCCATCATCTAAAGGAGAAATCAACACATGTGAAAACCTGGACTGGAAGAGAGCTCTAGCTTTACACCTCTGGTAAGATAGAGTTATCACCTTTTAAAATATATTGAATTATCTTCTTTTTTCTTGGGGGTGGGGGGTTGCTTATGAAGATGGGAGCACCATTCTGGAAAGAAAGAAGGAATACTGAAAAGGCTAAGAGTTAGTAGTATTACACATATTTGGTGCCTGGCATGAGTTGTAACATTAAAGTAAACATTTCCATGAGTCTTCACTTCTAGCTACTAGTTATGCACCACTTGCTTTGTATTGTGTGTTATTGGGTTTTGTCGTTGATGAGTTAATTATCAAATGTTTTTTAAAGAGTTGACTATTAAAGAGTTCTTATAAGTAGAACTACAATTCCAGTCTTTACCTGTCAAATGTGGAACTGCTCTGAGAATCCTATATTTATTGATCAATCAACTAACAGAATCCTATGTTCGACATATCTTTCAGGCATCATTGTAACCCTACAGCATCTGTGGCAGATGCCTTGGCAGCCTATGAGGATGGTTTCACAGTGAGTACACTTCTACTTAGTGTGTCTCTCTCCAGTGTTATACAGTTCTGTAATCTGTTACAAGCTTTACCCATCTAAGCAAATATTTGTGTTTTTGTGTCATAATTTCTCTCTTCATCTGCACTTCAGCATAACTGTTTTGTTTATTTGTTGCTTTGAATGATTTTTAAGACAAATACTTACAAAATAAAAATCATTTAAAACCGGTAGTCTACAGTTTCTGTGTTTTGTCACTTGTGACCCAGACAGAAAACTGTAATATGATGGAAACTATGATTACAGGCAACCAGGTATTAGCATTGTGCTAAGAAACAGAAAATACATTAATATGAATTACCCCAGGTAATACAACTTGATAAGGAGGAATTGTCTGGTTTGGGGAACTTATTAACTGAAGCGTGTATTGTACAAGGTGCCACAAAAAAATCCCTGTGAGGCAAAAAGAAGTAAAGAAAAAGATGTATACGTAGAGAGTGATAAGCTGAAACATTCGTCAACGACACTCTTTGCTGATTTTATACTTTCTGATAGTTTTGTGTTTGTTTGTGATATTGCTATGTGTATCACGAACAAACATTCTTCACACTCAAAATAGCCAAGAAATTGAAATAAAAGATGGCTGAGGGGATGTGAATCTCTTATCAGTATTGAAGGTTTCATATTTTAATGCTTCTCTCTCTTCCCTTAGGGTCAATCTTCATCGGAGTTTTACTGTAAAAGACCAGCGCCCCCTTACATGGAGAAGAACGAGTCTCTCTTCACAGACGATAGTTCCCAACAGATCTTCGATACCTGCTATCACCTCTTGAAGCTTTACGGTGATAGGACTTACCCGTTGGAGAAAGTCCTAGCCCCACCCTGCCATTCATCTCATCACTTAGACTACAGAATCAGGTACCAACTAATTTAATGAAATGCTAAGAAAGTTGGTGACCCACTGTTTTCCAAAATTATTTCCAGATCTGGAAAAGTCCCCCCAAGTTCCCCCAAAATGGTTGTAAAAGTCATGGACCTTTGATGACCATTAGAAGGGATTAAAACAACTTCATATTGTTAGCTCATAGCTAACAGGCAACATTGGCTCCACTCTTTTTATGTTTTATAGCCAGGAATTGTAGCTAAGTTGTTTTGGGAATTATTTTAGTTATTTCATTTTGGCATCAATTTTCTAGTCATTGTTTCATTGAAATGCTTAATTTGAAAAATAAATTAACCAAATGAAATATTAAGAATGCCCAAACGTATCGGAAGTTAGGTGGACTAAATTATTAAGAGACTCCATAAAGATTAAGAGACTTAAGAAGATAAAAATCTTTTATTTTGTTTGGGGGAGGGGTGGGGGTCTTGGAAAGTTACAAATAACAGGAACGTTTCCAATTGCAACTTTGAGCTTAAAGTGACTGCTTGTCTTGAAGTTGTATTATAAACGGAAACAAAACAAGACATTTGCATCATATTTCTATTGTAAACATTTTAATATTTTGTGATTATGTTTCCATTTAGTTGGCATGTGATGCAATCTCTAGAAGCATTGGGTTACTCTCACCTCTCTGAGAAACACTCGTCCCATCTCCACACCAGTTACGCAGCTCAACTAGAGGCCATGGGTCTCTGGCACTGGGCAATCTTTGTCCTGCTGCATATAACTGATGTTAACAGGTAAGTGACGATGGCGAACAGTTAATTCATCTCTCAAACCTTTCTAATCAGTGTTGGGTTAATTTTAATCATAAGAATCGGTGAGTCGCAACAGATACGCTTGTTCATCAAGGTCCAGTAAGCATGGAGTGTAATTTACGACATTGATTGAGTTGTAACGATTGAGATTGGGTATGAGAACTACTTCTGTGGCATACTTATAATTAATGCAGTAAATTAGTATGAAATGATATGTTTGTAATTAGTAAAATGTTAATATTACTGAAATACAAGGAGCATACTGTTTACATTGTAAATAAATATGTTATAGAGAATCATAAGTAAACTGTAGGATACAATAATAACATTGACCATGTGAGTAATATCATTTTATGTTGAATTAATGTTTGGATTAATACATGAGTAAATACTAAATGACATAGTAAATATGTTAATACCAAAGGACATATGTGTACAGTACATTGCTTTACATAACAAGATAAATGTGTTAATATAAAATGCATGAGAGTGAACATATCGAAGAATAAATGAGTAAGTCAGATTTAGATGCCTTAGATACTGAATAAATATGTTAATATCGAATGGCATAATTCAGCAAGACAGTAAATATTGTAATATCACATGATACATATCAGTGTATAACAAGCCCCCCTCACCCTCACACACAATAAAAAAAATGTGAGACTAGCTAATGTATGAGTAATAAGTTCGATGCAGTGAGTTTAATTGTACCCGGATATTGTTCATAACAGTTATGACTCATGGATTCTAATTTGAGACGTCTACCTTAGTAGATTCCGAAAGTCAAAATATGTAGTCATAATGTATATTTATTGTAGTCGTGATTTATTGATTTTCATCTTCTGTTAATTCACAACCTGCTCTGTGTCGTCTTACCAACAGGCGAGAGGCATCTGTCAAGAGTATGTTAGAGAGACATGCATCGCTGGTGAAGTCATCAGAGAACGAAAGTATCGAGTCATTCCTGACAGAGAACCTCCACGTACAACCAGCATGGATTCACCAAGCCAAAGTAAGATCTCAAACTAGGTCCATCGCAAGATGATGTTACTTTAACGACTAAAATATACAGCTGTTTATTCAAGCAGAGTACCTGTAATGACACAGAAGTAATTCATCAAAGGTTGTCATTTATTCGGGCAGTTGCTCAGGTGGGCTTTAAGTCCTGCACCAGGGTTGACTTGTAAATAGGGTGGGGGAGTCATGAAGACTTGTTTAATATTTATCAGGATGGAGGAGTCATGAAGGTGATAGAGGACGGGGGCTGGTACCGGGCAAACATAGGGGTCGCTGCCACCATTTGTCATAATTTATTTCAAGCCCCGACATAAGTGATAAGTTGAAAGGCCAAGTTGTATGGAAAGATTTTACCGACGTTATCAGAGTTCATGTCAGGCAAAGGAAAGCAATGAAATAATAGAAACAGTGGGTTTGATGCAGCAGTGTTGTAACTAATGAGGAGTAAGAACTGGTTAATTTTGAATGACCCCCGATGAACTCTACCAACAAATTAAACTGAACTTGATATACCAAGATATACATCTGCTTCATAAGTTTGAGGTCAAACAATTGTATAAGCTTTCCATCTTTGTGGTGACCTGGTCAATTTTTTGTATCCATAATTTGATTTTTTTGGTCTTTTAGGCTTTGAGAGCATTGTATGAGAACAAACCTCACGATAGAGCTTGTCAACTCCAACAGGCTGGACAATGGAATGACTGTCATCGAGTAGTGATGAGGGACATTGCAGCAGACTGTATCATCAACGGTGAGATACAGATTATCCAAATGAATACTTATCAAAGGACGATTACCTGTAACATTAACGTTGAGAAACAGATTAGCAAAATCAATATTAAGAAAATGTCCGAGACCTGTATCATCAACGTTGAGAAACAGATTAGCAAAATGAATATTGATAAAATGACAGATTGCTGTATCATCAACGTTGAGAAACAGATTAGCAAAATGAATATTAGGAAAATGTCAGAGACCTGTAACATCAACGTTGACAAACAGATTAGCAAAATGAATATTAAGAAAATGTCAGAGACCTGTATCATCAACGTTGAGAAACAGATTAGCAAAATGAATATTAAGAAAATGACAGATAGCTGTATCATCAACGTTGAGAAACAGATTAGCAAAATCAATATTAAGAAAATGACAGATAGCTGTATCATCAACGTTGAGAAACAGATTAGCAAAATGAATATTAGGAAAATGACAGATAGCTGTATCATCAACGTTGAGAAACAGATTAGCAAAATGAATATTAAGAAAATGACAGATAGCTGTATCATCAACGTTGAGAAACAGATTAGCAAAATGAATATTAAGAAAATGTCAGAGACCTGTATCATCAACGTTGAGAAACAGATTAGCAAAATGAATATTAAGAAAATGTCAGAGACCTGTATCATCAACGTTGAGAAACAGATTAGCAAAATGAATATTAAGAAAATGACAGATAGCTGTATCATCAACTGTGAGAAACAGATTAGCAAAATGAATATTAAGAAAATGACAGATAGCTGTATCATCAACGTTGAGAAACAGATTAGCAAAATGAATATTAAGAAAATGACAGATAGCTGTATCATCAACTGTGAGAAACAGATTAGCAAAATGAATACTTATAAAAGGACGGTTACCTTTGTCATCAACGTTGAGAAACAGATTAGCAAAATGAATACTTATAAAAGGACGGTTACCTTTGTCATCAACGTTGAGAAACAGATTAGCAAAATGAATATTAAGAAAATGACAGATAGCTGTATCATCAACTGTGAGAAACAGATTAGCAAAATGAATACTTATAAAAGGACGGTTACCTTTGTCATCAACTGTGAGAAACAGATTAGCAAAATGAATACTTATAAAAGGACGGTTACCTTTGTCATCAACTGTGAGAAACAGATTAGCAAAATGAATACTTATAAAACGACGGTTACCTTTGTCATCAACTGTGAGAAACAGATTAGCAAAATGAATACTTATAAAACGACGGTTACCTTTGTCATCAACGTTGAGAAACAGATTAGCAAAATGAATACTTATAAAAGGACGGTTACCTTTGTCATCAACGTTGAGAAACAGATTAGCAAAATGAATACTTATAAAAGGACGGTTACCTTTGTCATCAACGTTGAGAAACAGATTAGCAAAATGAATATTAAGAAAATGACAGATAGCTGTATCATCAACTGTGAGAAACAGATTAGCAAAATGAATACTTATAAAAGGACGGTTACCTTTGTCATCAACTGTGAGAAACAGATTAGCAAAATGAATACTTATAAAACGACGGTTACCTTTGTCATCAACTGTGAGAAACAGATTAGCAAAATGAATACTTATAAAACGACGGTTACCTTTGTCATCAACTGTGAGAAACAGATTAGCAAAATGAATACTTATAAAACGACGGTTACCTTTGTCATCAACTGTGAGAAACAGATTAGCAAAATGAATACTTATAAAACGACGGTTACCTTTGTCATCAACTGTGAGAAACAGATTAGCAAAATGAATACTTATAAAACGACGGTTACCTTTGTCATCAACTGTGAGAAACAGATTAGCAAAATGAATACTTATAAAACGACGGTTACCTTTGTCATCAACTGTGAGAAACAGATTAGCAAAATGAATACTTATAAAACGACGGTTACCTTTGTCATCAACTGTGAGAAACAGATTAGCAAAATGAATACTTATAAAACGACGGTTACCTTTGTCATCAACTGTGAGAAACAGATTAGCAAAATGAATACTTATAAAACGACGGTTACCTTTGTCATCAACTGTGAGAAACAGATTAGCAAAATGAATACTTATAAAACGACGGTTACCTTTGTCATCAACTGTGAGAAACAGATTAGCAAAATGAATACTTATAAAACGACGGTTACCTTTGTCATCAACGTTGAGAAACAGATTAGCAAAATGAATACTTATAAAAGGACGGTTACCTTTGTCATCAACGTTGAGAAACAGATTAGCAAAATGAATACTTATAAAAGGACGGTTACCTTTGTCATCAACGTTGAGAAACAGATTAGCAAAATGAATATTAAGAAAATGACAGATAGCTGTATCATCAACTGTGAGAAACAGATTAGCAAAATGAATACTTATAAAAGGACGGTTACCTTTGTCATCAACTGTGAGAAACAGATTAGCAAAATGAATACTTATAAAACGACGGTTACCTTTGTCATCAACTGTGAGAAACAGATTAGCAAAATGAATACTTATAAAACGACGGTTACCTTTGTCATCAACTGTGAGAAACAGATTAGCAAAATGAATACTTATAAAACGACGGTTACCTTTGTCATCAACTGTGAGAAACAGATTAGCAAAATGAATACTTATAAAACGACGGTTACCTTTGTCATCAACTGTGAGAAACAGATTAGCAAAATGAATACTTATAAAACGACGGTTACCTTTGTCATCAACTGTGAGAAACAGATTAGCAAAATGAATACTTATAAAACGACGGTTACCTTTGTCATCAACTGTGAGAAACAGATTAGCAAAATGAATACTTATAAAACGACGGTTACCTTTATCGGTTACCTGTATCATCAACTGTGAGAAACAGATTAGCAAAATGAATACTTATAAAATGACGGTTACCTTTATCATCAACTGTGAGAAACAGATTAGCAAAATGAATACTTATAAAATGACAGTTACCTTTATCATCAACTGTGAGAAACAGATTAGCAAAATGAATACTTATAAAAGGACGGATACCTTTATCATCAACTGTGAGAAACAGATTAGCAAAATGAATACTTATAAAATGACATTTTTTTAACAGTCATACAAAGATATATTAAGTTTGATTGAGACCATAGTAAAATTCTTGATAAACTCAATATTGGTTTTAACTGATAGTATTGTTCAAAATAAATGTAAATTTTGTGAGTTTCTTGAAATTTTCTGAATGCATCTGGCAATAAACCACAGAAGGAAATCATCAGGCAATTCATGTTATCACAATTAATTTACAAATTAATTCCTCTCAAAGGGAAGATAAGTTTCTCTCAGTTTCTGTTTTTTTTTTTTATTTTTTTTTTTTTTCTTACATTTCAGCCAAGTTTGGAATTGAAGACCTTAAGACGGAAACTTCATTTTGTGATCTTCTCATTTTGACCAATATGTCGTCAGTCAAACACAAAACAAGAAAGAAAAAATTGGTTCAATTTCATAAAAGTTATTACTGATCATAGAGCTTATATTGATAATTTAATGGCCTTGCTCTTGCAGAGAATTACACATACCTGAGGAGCTACCTTGATGTACTCGGTATGGAAGAAAACTGCTGTTTGATTCAAGATTGGAACACAAACGGTCAGGTCTATTTGGATTTCATTAGAATCCGAGAGGTAAGGGTCATCCTATCATCACCATCGACATTGTTAACCTCTGTTGTAATAATAATTATTACCAGCCTTTCTTGGGTTTGCAGGGTTCAGGGGAACTTTCCTTACTCCACCTTTGTAAACCTATGTATATGTGTGAGGCCTTCGGTACCATTTGCTTTACAAAGGTTAACAAGGGTCAATTTCCTGGGGCCTGTGAGGTTTTCAAAACTTTATTAATGTAGCCATTGGAAAACTTTACAGCGAGGAAGAAAGTGAAAGATGTGGGGAGTAAATTTGACTGTGGTCTGCAAAATTTGTATCCATGCATGTTCCTCCTATTAATTATCCCTAGGTTCTCATCATTAGTTTCATCCACAGAGTTCTAGGAACAATGAAGAAATGTATATTTACTGCCTAGAACACATGGTTGAGGCATATGTCAGAAAGATATTGGTTTACTTTGTAGAAGATAGCACGTTCAGACTTGTTGTGACTGCAAAACAAACAAAACGTTAATTGGTATTTTTGACTTTCATGGACCTCATCTTTTGGGTGTACCCCCTACGGACACCCTTTGCCCTTCCCAGTTCCCCATAACCTTTCAAAGGTCTCCCGTGGAAAAAGATAAGCAACAAATAATGCATCACCTCTGATTGGTTGCTTTCTTCATCTGTCTGTATTTGAATTTTTTAGAGGATAGCGGAGCTAGAGCAAGGAGAGCCTTCGATAGCAGAACTTGAAAGGCTGCACCCAGATATTGCATCACTGTGCCAACGTGTGGGCAGTGTCAAGTGCAACAATGCCAAAGACAGACTCAGTGTAGCAGAAATGTCCAAGAGAACTGCAAACATGATGAAGATTGTGCTCAGCTTGCAGGTGAGTCAGTTTGTATGAGTTCGGTTGCTTTATTTCACCTGTTTAGTACCTTGTTTAGGTACCTTGATCCCCACTTCAAGTTGCAATCAAATGAAATATCTTCTTTCTTTTCCTGTTCCATCTACCACAGCAGGGCTCAGAAATGAAAGTTGTGACTGGGGGCAAGGAACCAGGTCCAATTCAGTCCCATCTGCTGGTTCCTCACATCAACAAGTTACCCCTCCCCGAGGACTATACGCTTCAAGAATTGAGACAGCTTGCCAGAAGTTGTCTGGTGGAACTCACCTCCTGATGTGTTTCCATTACGGTTACAGGAAGCTACTGAAGAGAATTAAAGCACTCCCATCTGCTGCCAAGACTTGTGCCTAGGTACCTGTCTCCTCTAACAGATGCACTCCACATGTCTGCATGTTCATTTACATTCGTGGTGTAGGGTGTACATGCCATCTGATGTAAATGCAGTTATGCCATGTGATTGTATTAGCAATGTCACTAGTTGTTCATCTAGAAGGCCATTTGCACTAAACGCCCCTCCTCCCCACACAACCCCCCCCAAAAAAAAAAAAAAACCTAAAGGAAAAAGAAAGACATGTGCTTTGAGTTCTCTATGGATATGTCACCATGTTTGCTATCTTTGTACCCCTTTCTAGGCTAACCACCTGATTTATTAGCAAAGAGTGCCCTCTATTAAGCATAGAAGCCCCTACAGACCATATTGTCTTTTCTTTATTGTTTCCATGGCAGTAACATGATGTAAGTAACTGTGTTAAAGTATTAGAATATATATGGTTCTTTTGTAACCGTGGAATTCCAATATATGGATTGGTACCATCCAATTATGAGAGGGTAGGTCAATAATTGACCTGTGAAGGTCATATTGGTCATATCATATGACCTGTGAAGGGTATATTAGGCATCTACTTATAAGTGGTCAAATCATTATTATTTGTGAAGGGTTATATCAGGCATATACTTATAAGTGGTCAAATCTGATGGAGCTGTTTTGCCATAGAACACAAAATATTTTGGTTTTCCTTTTCATGCCAGAATAAATTACTTTCTGTCGTAATTTAATCACATTTGTGGCTGTGTTTTCACTCCCGTGGAGCTGGTCCAACTTTTCAACTTTAGTAAGAAAATTGAGAGAGTAAATATGTTGACTGCACTAAAAATTATTTCATGTTGTTAATTAGCTGTCATATCATTTGTTAATGGTTTCAAAGGCCTATCTTGCAGCATTAACCATAACGCTACAGCTATCATTCTTACCAGAGGTTAGGAAATATCTCTGGAAACTTTGACATATCTTCAGGATGATCGTTCACAAAATTCATCGTCGACGTAGAAAATGTGTCTTAAATATAAGTAACTATTGAATTCAGGGTTCATTTGCTCGACTGAAATTTTTCCTCAAATCTGAAACCTTATTTGAGTTTGTTAATTATTACCTTATTAAGGCATGCATTCTTTTAATGAACATGTCATTCAAGGTTTTTGTCGAGAGAAAAATGGAATAGTGAAAAACATTGATCATGCTGTAAATGGTTTCTTCATTGTATATAAATTTATAATTATGAATAAATTCATATTATTCATGAGATGTCAAGGGTGATGCAGGTTGTGGTGTGTAAGTAGGTTAGCAGGTTAACAGAAAAAATGAAACCAGATGTAGAAAAATTGTGTCCAAATGTAATACCTGACTAACTTTCATTTGAATATGTACTATAATGAAAAGAAGATCGTTTCTGTGCCAGACATATAATAGGTTTCATCTTGCCCAGCTTGGCATCAGATGTTTAATTCTAAGTAAGATTGAATCTTCAGAGATGTGGTTCTTATGTAATAAGAAGATAGAATGTGGTTGTCCAGTAGTTGGATCAGCATCTCTCGTATGCAAATAAATAAGGAAATAAATTAAGGAAATAATTTGGAAAAGAGAAGGATTTTAAGATATGACTGACGAATAGTTCTGCTCAGAGAAACTATTTCTTGCTCTAGGCAGAAAGAATTATTTGTAGGTGTAGGGTGAGTGAGTGGATGGTTGGATGGGAGGGGGGGTTGTGGGGTTGTGGGAGGGTAGGGATTATCAACAAAATGAATTGGAAAGAGGATAAATTTCCATTTAGGAGAAGAATGATTTTTCTTTTCTTGATAGTGTTGATAGTGAGACAAAGTGAAGGTGATCTTTGTAACTAGCATGCTTGCACTATATATGGGAGGGGGGTTGTATGGGGGAGGGGAGGGGTTTTGTGTAAATGAGGTTTGATGCTTCATTGTATCAAATATGTTAAGTTTAACTGCATAAATTATACTTTTTGCACTCAAAAGGCTCAATAAAAGATGTAACCAAAATTATGTGGTAAAAGTTGCCTTTTTTTCTCAGGACATTTGTCCTTCTGTGTAAGTGTAACAGAATAAGGTTTTATGTTCTTATATCACTAAGTAAAAAAATATCTAAATTTTAGTGTTGTTTGATTACTGTTGGGTTTAACAAAAAAACATCACATTTTGAATGAATAACTTTGAAGATGAGGCAGGAAGGTTCAAAGGATATTACAAATTTTTTTTTGTTTTCATCAGGACTTAAAGGGTGTGAAGACTCGTGCAAAAAGAAACGTCTAATGCCGGTAATTTGACCTAGTTTCGAATGAGGTGTAACAAAATTGTTAAACACCACCATCGATCCCAGAAAATACGCACACAGCTTGCTACCTTCGGTAATTAGACACTAGTGTACAGTCAGTACATACAGCTGCGGTCAATACCCACAGCACAGTATACAAACGATACAGCGATGGACATCTCAGGTCCAGCTAAAGATAACAAGGTATCACGTTTCATTACTGTACTGTCTGCATTTTGTAGCGACACGAACAAAACGTCACTTGCAAGCAATGGAAAGTTAACTTTTTCAGATGGCCGCACGCGGTTTGGGGCGAGTCTTCAATGCCTTTAACCGACTTCCATTTGACTTGATAATTAGCCAGTATTTGTGACTATTTGGTCCTAACAAATAACTGTTGATGTGCGTTACAACCGGCCATCCATGCTTCTCCAACTCCCATTTCTATTGTTAAGAAGATAGTATGAGTCAATAATTCTTATCTACTGTCGAGTTATTCAAAAGTAGAAATGTTTGCAGCGATACCTCTGGCTGGGACTTTAACAGTTAGATTGACATAAACAACATTTACAAATTGATGATTTTTACTCTGTATGGCAGAAAACTAAACATGCTACTTAGGTGACTATTCCTTAACTGAAGACAGCAAAATAATAATATGAACAAATAACCTTGCAAACACAAGCAAGCGAACACAGAGCAAATGTTGTCTTAATGTAGAGTGTCAAACTAAAACTTGTCAATTAACTCAAATGATGAAAACCATAGTGGTAGCACCCCACCGTCGCTCCCTACCCTTCCCTCTACCCCTCCCACACCCTTCATAACGTGGTCTTCTCGATATTGCTTAGCTGGCTCCATTGTAGTGTCTATTGGAAGACACAACATTAACTTGATGTGGTTCAAACTTTTCACCTCATTTGTTTATTTATGTAAGCTCAATGTGGCCGCTCTAAATTTCAAAGCCTTTGTTGTAAGTCGCCCTCTAATTACGCGTCGATTGTCTTGTACGGGTAGTAGACTTTGATTGAGAGCGTCTTATTCGACCTTTGACCTATCCATTTCCGTCTTATAAACAAGCCCCATCTTTCGCTACGTAATTGATGTATCCTATTTCCAGCTTGAGTGAGTCATTCGTGAGATATGTTAGCGCTTCAAGGATTCCTCTTGCATGCGTTTACATTTGTGACGAAACATTTTTTTGATTTATCCGCCCTCCGTGAAAAGTCCGGAATAATGTCGCTATCATGGTGGGTGGCGATGAAGAAGATGGGCTAAGAAGCTAACTTTAATAATACATCTATGCCACCGCTGAAGTTATCGCTTCTCTGTCCAAGCGAACATATGATAAATGCATGTTTAGTACATGATTTAGGTAAATTGACCTTATGTACGAAGATAATACTCCTGGCAACCTGTCTACTCATCCATACCGAGCAGCATGAATGTGTCACAGAATGGAAACCCAAACGAGAAGTTCATCAAAAAGATGGAGAGTCATACCTACAGAGAATAATGATGATGTTAGATATTGCCTCTT
The DNA here is from genome assembly GCF_037975245.1 of Apostichopus japonicus. NCBI lineage: Eukaryota > Metazoa > Echinodermata > Holothuroidea > Aspidochirotida > Stichopodidae > Apostichopus > Apostichopus japonicus. Next base: position 26,646,028 of record NC_092574.1, on the reverse strand, counting down.
CCAGAGATATCATCATATTAACTTGAAAGCAACGAGAACTAGAATGATGAAGAAAAACCGTTTAATAACATCTCACGTGACTACGTTACTTTTATCTCAATCGGACGGATACTCTTACAGGCTGTTTGATTTAACTATTGTACTTCAAAATATCAAGAGTCATGCATTAGCTGAAGTTAATATACTTTCATAAAAATGATATATTTTTGGCTTTTTTTGGAATCGATGTATAACAATTGGGGGTATTTCACAGAATATTACTTTAAAATGAAAACCGCAAACGTATTCTTACTATCATATCGAACGGGCTAATGCTGCAGTATTTCGCATTGTACAGAAATTCTTATTTGTTATAGTTTATGTGACCCGGCTGTAGTCATGGCAACCCCACCCCCTTCCCCATATCCTAAATGAAATATATGCACACTTCTCGAGTTATTTCTATTTACTTGTTTTTTTTATGTTAATAGTGAAACCTACCGGTAACTACCGGTAAACATATTTGATTTCTTGGTAAAACATGTCTCTATACGTAAGAAAGTAAGATTAAGTTAAGGCTACAAATCTTGCTTTATTCGATGTTAACATCGATATAATACGGTTTTGAGCGCCACTGACCATTGTTTTGTACACTGTGGATATTAGGCGCTATATAAGTTATTTGATGGATTGATTGATTAACAGAAAACCTCTTCATTTCTCCCTTTATTCTCGTTTACTGTTACAACTATAACGTCTTTACCTGTATCGTGTTCATTAGATTTAATATGACATCGTGACGAAAAACAAATGCTCAATTTTCAAGGATTGTAAATATGTTTGTGCCCCACTATTCTTCTATGTTGAAAAAAGATACAAGGCATGGTACATTTGTTTCTGTTCAAAGTTCCTCTTTAAACTCATTATTGGACGAATATGTAATCAAACCTGACGGATTAGGTGCAATGTTTCCTTCCGCGTTAAAGACAAGTCCCATGAGCCTAAGCTGTTAGGCTAAACCGAAAGGCATCGCAAATCATTTCTGATTTCATCGGTAACGAAAAGAATCCTTGAAAAAGTAGCCTTGAATGATAGACGACCAAGGGCACGCACGTGAATATTTATGACCACTTAGAAGGCAACCGAGGGCGTAAGGTCACCCCCTTAATATTGGCGCAACGTAATCGAAAGGTCGGTTAGGTTATAGCTCATGTTTTGCGTCGTGATTTTCGAGAGATCATTCCGGTGCCACACTTGGACCATTTTTACGTTCGAAAATAAACAACAGGTTTTAAAGAAATATTTGACAAGTAAACATAAGAATATCATCATCGACCGAAACCAGTTTGTGTTTGGGAAAGAAAGAATAAAAAAAACGAAAAGAAAATGGGGGAAAAAATAATTCCCAGACTCGCACATTCGTTGGAAAACTTTGGTAGAGTTCATTAAATAAAACGCAAAGGATGGATACGTGCGTGGTATGTTAATAATATGACGTTATGGATAAGTTGTTATCGTTAGATGTTAGTGAGATAAGAACCAGTCTTGAAAGTATTTGTAAATAAATGTGTATTAAGATAAATCCAGACAGGTGGTATATCTTTATATCCATGTAAATGTCACAACATCTTCAATTATTATAACAACTTACCAAAATTCGTTTTAGAGTATTTCAGTTCGCCGTTTCCTTTTCCACAGTAAATATAAGGTAACACTGATAACTGTCAGGTCAAACGTTCTTATATAATTTTTAGTCTTAAGTCATGTTTGAACAAATGAACTGATTTGCAATAAGCAAACCAGAGAGATTTTTTTTTAAATGGGTTTTTCTTCATTATTTTTGGAACTAGAAACTTCGCTACAAAACATGCTAGTACAGTGTTGTTGTGTACCTGGTGTAGCGAGAACCATCGAAAATCATCAAAAGCAATATGGAATGCTACTTTCAGCTTCTATTACGCCCTTCCCCTCCCCGGCCTACAGCAGTGGCTTACCTAGAATAGCTGATCCAGGGCGAATCCTTCCTGTGTCACCCCGTGCAGGGGATGCCAGGGGTGCTGAAGAGGAGGTCTAAGGGGATGGGGTTCCCCCTCCCCTTTGAAATATTTTTGTGTATGTCAGGTGGCTTAGATGCAAAATGGTGCTATATTAGACAAAGCTTTGAACTGATTATATGTGGCAGGCTCCCCCCAACTGGTACCCGGGGCGGACTGCCCCACCCGGACCCCGCTTAGTCCGCCGCTGCCATACACTGAGATGATCACCTCACGATTCTACATACAAAACCTCTTCTGGAATTAATAGGAAATCAGTCAACCTCGTGACACTACATTGTAGGCCTAGGTGCGATAATCCACCATACAAAATGAATTAGATCGTAAACCAACCCTGCCCTCCTCACCACCCTTCCCACTACTCCATTATAATGAAATTGCACTTTGCTTTTCGAGAAGGAGATGAAGCTATGTGTTTTTTTAAATATTTTTATAGGGTTGACCTGTATATTTCCTTCGTTTGCTTTAAGAATATCCCGAAAATAGACAGGGACGCATTTGATTTGTGACTCCTCTTCATGACGTCCAAACATATCTTTCTTTCCCTTTAAGCTGGAGACAAGATTAATCTTGATATGCTGAATGTGTGCGTGCGTACGGTAAAAGTTTGTTCGTGATTCCATCTTGTTGAGATATGACTGTATCATCGTGAAATCATTCTAAACGACTGGCAAGTAAGACTATTACTGAGCAACGAGTTTTTTTACATGAATAAACAACTTAAGTGTTCGTTATACAGATACACAATCGGTAATATGACGTTCACGGTGTCCTAACGAGAGAAGTGGGAGTTTTATTCCACGTTATGCTACTGCATACAATAATTGCAACAGTTAAAGGAAATAAATATTAAAATAGGCTTTATTATGGTCTATCATTCCTGTCCCTAGGACCTACATGCACCACCATACCTCAGATTAATATACCTTAAAAGCCCGAGTAACAGGCTGTTTATATGTCATCTCAGGAAATTTCCGAAAAGCAATACCCGCTACCAATTATCAAAGGCTTTGCAAACTTTAGAGACCGCTTTAGTTTGACGAATTAATATAGCAATTAAATATGGTGCGTGGTGCTATTGGAGTAGATACAAACGTATATACGTTTCTACGTTAAGCCACTTAAATCAAGCATGTTACCATAGTAACTTACCGATATTATCGTGAATTTGATTCTTTTCTAGTTTAGACTTGATATTATATTAAAGGCCAAAAAAAAAACTAAAAAGTCAAGAGCCATCCTGGTCTTTTCTGGTTTTATCGCCTTTTCTTCGTCTTCCCTTTTTTTCTCTTTAGTACAAGTTGTTGCTTCATTTTCCAGCTTAATGTCTGCTCGAGAAAATCTGGAAAACACATTAGGAATTTAAAATTATCTTTGCTTTTTCCAGACCCAGGCTGCCTGAGACGAAGTGCCCATGAACTTAAGCAAGAAGCCGGGAAATTGTAAGGTAAAATTTACGATCAAACTTTGGATGGATTTTCCATTTACTACTGAAACACAGATGTGCTACTTTTTAAGCCGTTTACGGATATAAAATTGTTAAGTTTAACTAAAGCCACAAATCATAACCTGTCAATGCTAAAAGGTGCAGTTAGATAATGCTTTCGCTGATATCGTATTTCCTAACCGGCGGGAGCCGTTTCGTCTGTTTTACTCTTCTTCACCGAAGAGGGATTTTCAGATGATTTACCGACATCGCTCTATGTTTACATAACTTCATTTTACTCTGTCATGGCGAAAGGTTGTATCCTTCATACGTATAACTAACATTATTAAATGGTGCACACGTGTTAAACATAACAATGACTAAACTATATATACGTACAAACGTACAAACGTCTTAAAAATAGCTTGTACCTTTTGCTCCCGCGGTGTTATTTTTTCCCTCTGTTTTGAAAAAGAGAGTGAAAAGACAAAAAAATCGTGTTATCTGAGAAGATCTCTCGTTACTAACTATAGCTAATTAGTAAACCTGGACGTGCGCATGGAGTGCGTCGATGCACGCGTAAATTTGAGGAAACGCTTAGCAGTAGGCTATATCCAGCGATTATAGTGCTGTTTGTGTTAAGATTTGTTACTTGTGGTGAAACTTCTGGGTTGTTTATCTTTGAATCAAAACATGAAAAGAAACAAAGGTTTTCTTAATATCCCTCCTTTGTAATAGATTTGTCACTTTGTATGTACAATACATAGCCTACAGTCTAAAATCACAGAGTCAATTCCGAAATCACGATGTTTAATCAGGATGTTAACAACTCCCTGGTTAAATGAAGGAAAATGTCCTCGCGTAACAAATCTCTGATTTTATTTCAACATCGGCAATAAATCATCTTTATCGTGGGGTAAAGAGGGGGAGAGGAGAGGGGGGTGAATATGGGCAAATAAACTGTTTTGCTAATCGTTTATAATAATTAAATGAATTCCCGTTGTATACGTCACTTTTATGCTACTTTAGAGTGATAGTATTACACACCAAAATCATAACTATAAAGCAGCTTGTTGAATTGATTATGATAAATATCTTGATGTTCCTTTGTACTTAGTTCCGATAAATGATGTAGTTGATTAGCTCAGCTACTCAAGTTTCATGTTTAGTTTTTTTTTAAATGATTTGTAAATCTTTCAATTTACGTTTTACATGAAAGTGTCTGGGCGACAAAATATTGATAAGGGAACGAAATCTCTAGTTGCTTGCTTATGAACCCAGGGCTTGACCCGGGTGTCCTGGTGTCGTTGAAGCGACTCCCATCTGCGGTGTAGCCTTGGTGTCGTTAAAGCGACTCCCATCTGTGGTGTAGCCTTGGTGTCGTTGAAGCGAGTCCCATCTGTGATGTAGCCTTGGTGTCGTTAAAGCGACTCCCATCTGTAGTGTAGCCTTGGTGTCGTTGAAGCGACTCCCATCTTTGGGTCCTCCCATCCCATTAACTATTTTTATTTTGTGTTTATATATATAAGTGGGGGCGGGGGGGGGGGTGTACACATAAATTTGCATTGAACATATTTCGGCATAGAGTAATTAAGATAACAAGAATCGTTGTTCACCGGCCCACCCTTTTTTGTTAATATCCCAATCTAATTTTATCCCTAGATAGGCAACTGGCGATGATATCATTATAAGATGGAGGTATTATGGGAAGGTGTATAGGATTAATGGAGTAAAGCTGATGGAAAACATTACCCTTAAATCTGCTAGAAGTCAAAAAATGGTCACTCTTGATCACTTCAACACGTCATTTGACAGACGCCCTCAAAGTAGCTTCTTCTCTCAGTCTGGGTCACTTTACTGTCTCCACCTTCCAGTGTCTGCAGAAACTTGAATAAACATGATCATTCTTGACCGCCAATAAAGTACCTTTTAAAACATAAAAACAGTTATTTGGAATGCTCAAATCGGTATAGACAATTTCTGATGAATTTTGATGAGAGTGTATATAGTAACGGTCGAGAATCAACCAGTTGAGGTAGATATTTTAATATTATCACATAAATCTAAAAATATCATAGTTAATTTAAACATCTATGGCACTCCCTTGCGGTAATTCATAACAACGTCACATTCGTTACAGAATAACCGATATACATTAGATTATATTAGATATATGTATAAGCTGTGGAGCCTATCGTAGCAGTTCAATATTATAATATAGTACTGGAACGTTTTATTCCGAAGCCGACTATACAGATGTATAGGCTTTGGAGCCTATCGCAGCAGTTCATTGGTAAAATATAGTACTGACACGTTTTATTCCGAAGCCATCGATCCCAGAGAACTCAACGAAGCAAAAATAAACAAAATATTAATGATGCGACCGAAAGTACTATTTCATGTCAGTACTTTGCTTATTTTGTTGCATAACTTTGACTTTGTTAATCCCTTAGAAACGAAACTAGGTTTCTGCGCGAGACTAAATTGGTTGGCATCAAAGGGTCAGAAATATGTTTTTCTTCACTTGATATGTTTCCGTTTCTTCTGCTTTTCCTTAAAGAAGGGTAGATGGTATGTGCGGAGTATGTTGAGCTGTTATTAATGTACCTACGGGAAAGCATTGACGGATACTGGAAGTGACTTAGGTTGGACGTTAACAATCTGGATTTATGAGCATTAACACGGTAAATACATCACACATGGCGAAGTAAGTAAAATAAATACGATGAAATGATATAAGGTAGGGCGTAAGTTCCATCCAGGGTTCATCAAATTGACTCACGTGAATTTAATTGCCGTACACACAGATTATAAACGGTAACTAACTAGGAGGAAGAACAGCTTTCAAAACAATTTGCAAAAATGTTTCCTTTCAATGAGATAGAATGCTCTGATCTATAAATTCCTTATCAACATTAATTTAACACGCGGATTATATATATATATGATAGTCCTCACACACTGTTGTACAATATTAAATGCAATGCTTTGAATTTGCCGACAAGTTTTATTCACTGCTTCACCTACAAAAGCCAGAGGATTTACACTATTTACTAATTCCAGGTTACATCTAAGTTCTAATCAAACTGAACCTAAATGTAGATTACTCATTCTCTTCTCAATCACTAGCTTAGTACTCAGGGGCTGGGATGGTGGGTAACGTTTGATGCAACGATTCACGGCTGTACATAAACTAACAAACTAAGATCTAAATATTACAGTTTGACATTCACCGAGCACCACTACCTTCCAAACCCTCATAAAATGAATGTGTGTATACAGTACACAATGCAACCATACGCTGCCGTGTGCATAGTACGAAACTTTCAAAAATCCTATTCGTATAGCCAGCTGAAATCGAACAAGCAGAAATTGCAGTGTCTACACAGTTTGAACAAGTTGAGTTGACATCACGATTTCAGCCCACTTATAGACAGTGGTGTCGCCAGACATTGTAAGTTGGAGAGATGGTGTGGGTGGGGAGGAGACACCCAAATGAGGGCAACATTTGGAGGAACAGAATGTGGGAAGTGCAAACTGGCGCCATCCATTTCGATGTGGGGTCCAGTGGCCCGTGCGGGGGGGGGGGGGGTCGAGCGGCGAATCCCTTGTAGCTTTGCTGTTTTCATTATTACCAGAACTTATATTACCTTCAATTCAGCACAATATTGAACGTAGAAGTCAATTGAAGTCAGTAGAAGTTAAGGATTGGTGTATATCTTCCTGCCCAAGGTTTCTTTGACTTTGCATGTTTGGGGGAGTGGGGGGGGGGGGCAACCGATCATTGTGTTTTTCCTCCCCTTTGATCTGTCTTCATCATTTTGCAGTTCAAGCTTACCTCAGAATTGTAGATTAGAAAATAAATAAAACCGAGTATTCTTTTTTTCAATTTTATCTTCCTCTTTTATGTGTATATGATACTTGTAATCACCGAATAGGACACAATTAGATGTTATTACTATACATCCTAACAGAGTTACTCTTACGCTACGGTAGATATTTATAACCACGCTTCACTTTAAGTAATGGTGGTTTATTTGGGGGGTTTACCGACAAGACTCTCGGGCGTCTATTCTTACTTGTAGCAATTAATCTTATGGATTTAACAAAAGTTATACAAATCACCTGCGTGGAATCCTCTCGGCTGCTGTGTGAATAGTAATATGCAAGCAGTTATTTTCTCCGCTTTGTGAATTAACCACTCGTTCCAATGACACAGTAAATTATTCAATGATTGGTTCTCATAAGTGAGTATATTATAAAAGCGGTGAGGCAAAAGTAGAACTGCTAATATGATAAAAGGTTGCATAATTTTATAACCTTGTTGCTCTCTATCTTATGGTCAGGATACCGTAATCATTGGTTTTGATATCAATTTCAGATTGGGTTTGGACTAAACGAGAATTATTTGCTGGCATTATTATTCTTGAATGGAAAAACAGATAGCTGGCGGGTTGTAGTTATAAAGTAACATTTCCGGGAAGGAGTGACGTTAGAAATTCAAGTGTATTGAACAGCAGCGCCCTCATTTATTGGATAAGCATAATAAAAGCAGAGGCTTGAATATCTAAACTGTTTACACAGTCAATTCAAATAATGTTTTACGTTCACCCTTTATGTATCTTCTTTAGTGAAAATCATGTTTTGGAGGTTGTCAATGTTGATGGCAATTACAATTGTACATTATATTGTTGAAGTATTATTGGTAATGGGGTAGTCATAATGGGGGGAGGGGGTGGAAAGGGAGCCATCGCCTGACGCAGATAAGGGGAACATCATTGACATCTTCCTTTCTCCTGAGATGAAAAGGAGTCTTCAATTTTAACTCTTTGTCATGGGAGAGGGTCTAATACTACTCCCCTCCCCTCCGCCCTCCCCCTCTCCCTTTATCCCTCCATTAGTAGGGAAAAACGCGTTGTGTTTAACATAAGAATGTTGGTAATATCATTATGGGGCGCCTGGCATATGTTCGTTCCCTGGTACTGTGAGTTATCACTATATCATTGGTTTTCGATATGTTTTGGTTAAATAGTTCACCAAATTTGCAAGCTAAATATAAAATAATAAAAATAACCAAGCAAAAAATAACATTTATGCCTATACGAAACGGTGCTAAGTTGTTCCACTGACATTATTTGTAGAGTTCATAAATATTACATGTGAGTGTAGTAAGCGAATCTAACCAATTTCTATATTACATTATAGGCTACAATCACATGCATCAGAGAACAGGGTAAGTCCATATGTACAATAGCAAACAAACTTTTAATTTCATTGAACATAAAAGTTGTGACTAATTCGTTATTGTCTTTCACTTACTACTTCCAAGGAATAATGCTCTTTGTATTGGAATTCATCGTGTCATATTTATCATGCTATTTGTCTCATATTTATATATATTCTTCCCGTTCTAATAAGATATCAGCATGATTTCCAATGTCAACTCCAATATTGTTGATAGACACTCCCGAAGACAATTCACATATTGTTAAACACCGTAGAAGAGATATTCTCGAAAAAAAGAGTAAATTGCCCAAAACTTGGGTGATCCACAAACCTGATAAGACGTAGCCTTCCACCACAGTCGTTTTTATTGACACCACAGAGTAAACATGTTATTTTTTCGCGGTTAATCGCTCGTTAAACGTCCAGTCATGGTCACCTTCTTGTGATTCGAGTAAAGTACTTGAGAATGAATGAAGCGATGAAACTGGAAAGATAAACAATATTTCCGAATAGTTTGATGGGATATTACAACTTTGTTTTTATAGGAGGCGGAGTCTTAGATCAAAACAAAATAAACAATGTCTTTTCTGAAGAGGATCGGATCGGTACAGAGTTGAGTGGAACCGGAAATGGGAACTCTCGGTCCTGTCGATTCGTAACCTTCTACAGGAGAACCTATATAACTTAACAGTCACGTGACACGAGATTAGCTGTTTTATGTTATGTTGAATATACCGCAGATTTTACGGATCTTCTATACCACAAACAAACAGACTTTATTGTGTGTATGTAATCATGGTACTCATATTTTAGCATAGTTACATGTACTCGATATCATGGGTTTATGTTTGTACTCGGTGCAGTGAAATTGTATAAAAACTAGAAGATTATAATATACTCCTACCCGTGCTCAGAGCCTGGTACTCATACAGGGAGAATTCTACTTGTACTGGTACCCATGCTCTTGTACTCATCCAAGGAGGGAGGGGGGGAGTTCTATTTGTACTCGTCTTGTTTACTACAAAACTATCACAAACTGCAATGTAACTAACCGAAACTTGACAAAATTAATCGATTGTTTTTTTTGGGGGGGGGGGATTTATAGAAGTATGTAACATCCGCCCCACATATGAGCACCCCTCCCATATTCACACCATAGTAGTATTTATATCTAGATCTATAGCCTATGTAATGTAAACTAATAGGGAGATGTTCTAATTTTAAGATAAATTAATATAAGAAACACATGGGCTGGTACCTAAAAGATGAAGGCGGGGGTTGGGTTGGGTGGGTGGAGGGGAGGGGAGGGGGAGTGGCAGGGGAGTGACAGGGAGATGAATCTCGATAATATTCACAACAGTGGTCACGGAGGAGTGGTACCATCGCAATCGGTAATTTCATTTTTCGTACTTCGGTGACGCTGTCCACCTGTCGCCCAATAAACACAAGGTATATGTGTTACCTTATAACTGCTACAATTTCCATTCCTAGTCTCCCGTCTTCAGCAGTTCAGCATTCATTATGGTTTGTAGGAATGTAGTGTGTGTGTCAAGGTTGAAATTGGATAATAAAGATTTGGTCTTGTATCTTCTCCATCTACAGTTTTAATGTTTAGATGGCGCTGTGCAGGTACCATAATATGCAGATATATAAAACAGTTGAATTTGGGTAGAAAGAGAGAACCGACTAGAATCGTACCTATTTCAAAATGGATATTGAAGAGTGAAAATTAACCATACGAGAGGATTGAATATGTTTTAAGGCAGTTTAAGAAAAATTCAGGGTTGTGTTGATTTCTTTTAATGACAGGTCGACATGCTGAGTTCAAAATAAAATTGTGCTCAAAGTATAAAAAAGAAACACTATTTATAGAGATGAAAGACAGAAAACAATAGGGTCCTTGATGGGGACTTCAGTGTCCCTCCTGATCCTTTTTTTTCTACTAAACTAAACCATAAAACTTGAAGCTCTATCGTATCGTTTCAAATTGTAAAGCATTAATATTTGTTTGATAGGTTTATTTTTATTGAAAAATTAAGTAAACCCCTTGCACCATTTGGTTATAGTATGCAAATTACTCAACTGTATATATACGCAACACTGCATTGATTATTGTAGACACCTTTGAACTGATTACGAACGAACTTACACACCTTACAGCACGTTTCTTTCTCCCGGGCGGACACATTCTTCCCTCCAGACTCCAATGCGAATCAGAAAGAAGACAGACAACTAAAACCACTTCAGATTCCAAACAATGTAATCTTCAGAATGATTAGGGTTGGTTACGTAATTACTAGCTGTATTCATGTACCATTATGCTCTTTAATGAAACCACCAGGATGTACTCCCAGAAATCGGAAATGTTTAACAATAGCCCCCTTCTAGAATACAATGATCTATTCAATTGTTAATGATAGTTTTCAAAGTAAGTATAAGTAAACTTATTTCCGGGTACAAAATGGGACATTTTGTGTTGAAGATTTGTCTATTTTAACGTATTATCAGAAAAAACCGTGGGAACTTAAGTCCATATAGTACTGGCAGACGATAACATCACACTGTGTCAGTGTTTAATACGACCGAAACAAAGGAACGCCGAAAGGGACAGCAAAGTTAACCCTTCCGTGATTAGCCTTAATCCTTCAAAGACACAGGCAGACAGACAGACAGACAGACAAGACAGCCAGACAAGAACATAAATACGACACCAGTAAACGACGTTCATTGAAAGGGTCCATCTCCGCGTTTCATTGTTTATCTACTTTCTGCCATGAAACGCCGGAAATTTATTTCGTTACTTTTAGAGAAAAAAGAGCGTTTAGGCTTTGGTTGTAACATTGCATAAAGAGAGAACATTGTATCACGGTGGCTGGCATTATTCCTCCGCGTTTTTTTCTTGGGGGGGGGGGGTTGTTGTCATTTTCAATTTGTTAAGAGTTTAACAAAAGTAGGCCTACGTGTTTGTTAGTAACATATATCCCAGAGCTCTCAAAAATTCAAGAATCACATCAAATCCATTTTCAATTCGGCTTCATTATAGTGGAAGTTTCTCTTCAAGTAGTATATAATCTGACGACTTTACAGATTGTACACGAAGAACTGAATTCATACCACATTTTCACGTCCAGACTGGCGCAATAATAAGGTTATATATTAGCATTTTAAAACGAATAAAATTATTCGCCCCTGTATCATTTATGCAGAACATATATTCATGTATGGGAACTCTGCCGTCGCAGTTTGTTGATGTTCAATTCGCCCACCTAAAAAAGAAAAAAAAACACATTTCAAAGATCATTTAACTAATTTATTGGAACGGCACATGTTGTACACACTTACAGACAAGGAACTATATATCAATATTATACGTTAGGCTCAAGTAGCCTATACTTACTTACACAAGGGAAGACAACACGTGTGGAACAACTACGTGGCTTAGTCATATTTCTCTTAGAAATGCTTCACACTTTACACTTTCAGTTGTTTACGTTTCACAAGAGATATTTTGTCTTCTTCTACGTTTATTAAATCTACTTCTGAATTATACCCCTAAATCTCTTGGACCCCAGAGCCTTAGGAGAAAGATAAGAAAAGAAACGGCAGCTGAATCACTTCGGGACATTTTATCTTTTCCATCTTGTCAAGTTAATCCCGGCTCATCTTCCTCAGCTTGGACGATACCTCCTTCTGCACCTTAACAAGCTGTTGTTTCTTCAAAGCCAATCTTTTGTTTCGAAAACTAAATTAACTGAAATGATTATCTTTGTAGGAAATATTTAAAAGGAAGAGAAACTCTTTCCTTTTGTTTAAGGAATTATATGTAGGCTATCCCTCCTAGATCAATTTGTCGATTATGTCATGTTGTACATTCCTTCTCACTTAATATATTTTCTTGTTCACTTTTCAATTTACACCATCAGATAAAGCAACCCGAACGCGTCATTTGCGCGTGCGCGTAGTTCGGAGAGAAGACTTGCCAAAGATTCCGACTCGGTAAAGTCAAAGGCCATTCACTAACGGTTTGACTAAAAGTAAATTCAGTCACGGAAGAATGACAGTTTGTGAAATATATCGGCATCAAAAGAGACTGATTCCTTAAAAAATAGTTAGTTAAAGGGTCCACTTGTCTCTCAACTGAGTCCGCTTGTCCTTAAATCATTTTGTACCGTTTTGTTATTTATTGTCCTTTCGATGTGGGGAGTTTATAACAGACGTGTGTTTTGGTCCGAATGAACGAGAAAAAACGACAGAAAAACCGCTGGAATTAGGAGTCGTTGGAAACTGACTGCAGGTGACAAATACTCCCACCCTCTCTCTACGCATGGAGATAAGAAAACACACAAAAAAAAAGGGGGGGGGGGAGGTATAAGCAGTTTGAGGATCTTAGAAGCCGTAAATTTTGAGATAATGAGGCAAAGAAAAATATATCAGATTTATCTTAATTTGTCGTTGACAAAATGGATGAGGCCGCTGAAAGCTTTTTACTTTCTGAAAAAGTAACCTATTTTGATTTTTTTGATTTTTTATCTTCTGTTATCGTTGTACATCGACGCTTACTGGAATCAAAGAATCATAATATCGATAAACGCTTGTTTAAAAGAGGTAGGCCACCATCTGACCAGCATCGGATGTTGAAAGGTTGATGACGATCGTCATAAAGGGCGGAAGGAACTTGTTTCTATGTGTATAAAGAATAGTGTCTCCGATAAACAAACAAATTCCAAAGTAAAAGGGGATTCATTGCAGGAGGGTATAACCCTCTACCTTGTATGGGGGACTGCAAGGGGGACAGAGGGGCTAAGTGGTGGTTTGAAAGTTATATAAACAATTCGTGGAACGGAAGTAAATAAAAAATATTAATTTATCTAATTAGAAACAGCTGGGGTTTGGGGTATAATGAGACAGGTGTATATGTAATAATAAAACGGATATTTTTTTTTGCTGATTCAGATGTCTTCAGCCCCCTAAATTGGCTAAAATTGATCTCCCCCCCCCCGCACCCCGTCCCTATAATTGTACTACTATTGTTAGTTGGTTGTTGGATTACAAGCATATGGCTCTGAATAAAACAATTTTGTACCTCGGCGATACATAACATGTTTATAGATTACCCATAACTAATTTCAACAAAGATCAAACTTATTTGTAATATTTTATGTGATGGAATGACTAGGAAGCTGATACTGTACAGACTAAACTTTAAAGTGATACTCTTCACGAGCGAACTAAGCCTGACTTCGAAGCTAATGACAATGCACAAACTAAACTTTAAAGTGATACTCTCGCCTATAGCGAACTAAGTGATGAAGTTATATACCTGTTTATCCCTGTGAGTCAAATCACTCTCAGGGACGGGCTTATAGAGACACAACGACGGCAACAACAACTACAAATTAAACAAACATGGGGATTGGATGAAAACAACAAAATTGGGACATAAGATAAAATATTGAGAAAAGTAAACAAACTCTTGGAAATAATTCACTTGGCTCTTAATTCTGTACGTTATTATCTATTTTACCTCTTTACCCCGCTACTAGCCAAATGAAGGGGGAGGGGGACCTGTGTCCTTTGGAGGGAATATGCAAGTAGTTCTCTCAAGCAAGAAATAATATGGCCGCAGAAAGAAAACGCTGGCTACGCCATTTCTTCAAAAACCAGTGGCGGATCAAGAATTTTTTTCGGGAGACCAGTATCGGTAGCTGTCAAAACCGAAAACAATGGTGCATTATTAAAGACATCGATAAAAAGTTAAGTGATGAACGCGCACGAAGAGTGTGAAATTTTCAACTGTATTTTATTATGAACTAAAATATGTTTTTGTTTGTTGCTAATTTGTAGTACCAAAAACTTTTCAGAAGGGGAAAGCCCGGGCCCCACGGCACCCTCACTGGTTCTGCCACAGAACATGTCAATCAAGGTACGCCCACTAGTTATACTACGCATACGGCGCCATGTTTAAAACTACACTATTAGAAGTCACTTACAATATTTTATTTACCGATTCAACTCATCTGGTAAAGGGATTCACTGTGAAATCTCTCTCTTATTGTAAATACAATCCTGGACACGAGATGATGACAAATATAGTTAAAGTCATTAGACAGTCGAACACTTATCCTATACAAACCCGATAACTTATCAATAGCCTTTATAGTGAGTCTAAATGTAACACTTTCTCAGCAGATAATTATAGAAGTCGTTATACATTGCTCGACCAGGTTATACGTATACAAGAATCGGTGTAGAGTTCGTAGCCCCATAAACACAACACTAGCCAATTAGTCTATAATAATTAGCGAATTGTAATATATATTTTTTAATTAAACTAAATGAGTAACATAGACACTTTACAGCGTTCATACTTGGTGCATTGTGCTAATACACCTGATATGGAAGTTAAATACTGTTTTAATATGAACCACAATTACCACCTGCTTCAAACCTGAGGTAATGTGGTAAGTTTAAATATTCTGCTAAGGTATACGGCTGTAAAATATACACTCATGAAACCATATAGCTTTACGCGTAAACTATAGTAAGTTATGGAACGCCTGTTCTGTGCTGGCCGTTATAATTCTTGATTCCCTCTTGCATCACACTCATCATTAGTTTATACACACCGATTATCTTCGGTTGAACGCCCCTGTATACCTTTTCAGAGCCTGACATAGGGGCGGGGTTATACCCAATCATTTTCACAGCAGGGAAGTTCACGCGGGCGCGGTCCCACCACAAATGGAAATTTAGCACAACCGAACTTTGATCTGACTCCTCATCAACCCACCCCCCCCCCACCCGTCCCCATCTCTTCCCCTCAGTATCAAACCTGTTTAAGAGTAGCTGCGTTTGGTAAGAATGATCTACGCAACACAATTTCAAGCACCCGCCCGTCTCCAACATCCCCCCCTCCCCATCCCCTCCTAATCGTCTTTAACTATGTAAACACAAAACATTCTATGATGGTTAATTTAATGATACGTCTCCACTTTAGAAGTATACGAAGACTTGCCCGTTTTTAAGTCTAAAGTAATGCATATCACTTTAAATTCTCCTAAATTCAGCGCAATTAAGGATTTCGTGTAGGGAAGGTGATTACTTCTGAGGTATTTGTACAGAGTGTCCTAATGAGTAATCTCGTATAGCCGTGTGTAACGTCTGGTATGTATCAAATCATGCGAGCGAGGATAAAACATAAGTGACTTTTCTTGGTTATTATACTAAGACAAGGGATTTGGCTTGAAGAGGAAGGCCCCTTATAGTTTCTTGCGACTTACTTTGATGAAAAACATGCTGAGCCCGATGGTTTAAGTGTGAACGGGTAATAATATTATAAAAGTCAGGGATAAAAATAAAAATAAAGCGGAAAAGACAACAAGAAAACTTGGTCGAAAAAGATTAACTTCTTCAGCCCAGACTTGGAAAAATGCCGAAATTATAAAAAATTCCCGTTGTACACATGAATGTTTCATTTATTATCTCGAAGTTGGGAAAACGTTGCGACTTTTTATTAACCGTTTTGAAAGTCTTTGGTTTTAAAGGCAGACTGTACACATTGCCGCCAAACTCCTCAAATGAATTGTGCAACATAGGCATGGAGGAGTTTGGCTTTAAAACTATAGTTGACATTTTGTAATCCTTACAACTTCTAGCAATAATATCTGACATATCTTTTATTCTGTAGATAAAATAGCTTGCGCGTATTGAGGTAACCCTTTAAAATTACGTCAAATTGGACGAATTCTACCCGACTAGGAGCGAGGCAGGGTGAAATGTTTGGAGGGGGATTGGAGAAAATATTATACGATATGAGGTTGTGACATTTCATGAAGACAGATACAAAAAGATGAGGAAGGGGAGGGGGGGGGGGGTGGAGGTGCTAGAAATGATTTGCAAGATGGTAATGTGGTAAATGATATATAATAATAATGTTTCAAAATATAATTTAAATAAAATAGGTCCAAGGCAGGGGTAGGAACCGGGGGGTACACTGGGGCACGTGCCCACACTTGTTTTTCTAAAATAGCAAATGTGCCCTACTGGCAAATAAAATGTGCCCCTTTGATGAAGAACTGTCTTTTGGATATCTTAAGCCTTTGTTAATTTTAATATTTTATTTTAATTAATTATTTTTAGTCTGTACATGCTATTTTTAAAATGGCATCCCATATCTCTTTGTAGCATGGTTAACAATAAACAATCTCAATAAATAGTATTGACAGCATACTAACACATCATATATATTTAAGTGATATGGCCGGTGTGTATCGATTTATAGCATAACGAGTGGTGGTTGTGGAATGAGAAAGTGCCCCTCTGATGTTGTGCCCCCCCCCCACTTTTTGGAAGCTTCCTACCCCCCTGGTCCAAGGCAAGGGATAGTTGTAAAAGTAAGCTACCATACCAATCGATTCTTTGAATATATGGTTTTACATGAGCAAACTTTCACTAGAACCAGGGGGTGGTTAAGGGGTATTCCCCTATCAGCTGCTAAAAACACAAGAAATACGAAAGAATCATAAGAAGGAGATGCCATTCATATATATATATATATATATATTTATATATAATATATATATATATATATTTATATATATATATATATATATATATATATATATATATATATATATATATATATATATATATATATTACAATACATCTCTTCGTTACATGTATTTATCTTGCGAGGGAACTTCAGTCACTGGACCCCAACCCCAGCCCTCCCCCTTTTCGTACGCTTCCCCCTACACACCCAGTCAATCACAGTGTGCCCCCGAAACAGAAATGTTCTCATACGGACTCATATACGAATAAACACCGCGAAGGTAAAACAAAACCAGGGAGCTGCCACGGAGCTCCCTGAAAAATTTCACATGAATGCAACTTGGTGGTCAAATCATTGCTTGCTTGCGTGCGTGGATGGTGGCAGTATTATATATATATATATACCGGTTCATCCATTCAGTGATACAAGATAAAAGTTTATTTGACCTTGTCTTCCACTGACCGCCTCATGATCCAGGGGATTTGGACAGGTGTCCCGACGAAGATATTTTCATCTCTCGAGAAAACTTATGGCGTTCCCACCGGTGACTCACCACGGATGAATTTAACTTCGTATTCGACGCACGTACAGACAATTTCGTCAGAAAAAAAACACAGAAGTTTATCGATATTAAGCCGTAAAATTCGAGATAAAAATGTGTAAGTTATTCTTTACTACTGATATGGTATTAAGTATAGTTTTTTTTTGTCGAACCAAGATGTTTTAAGTGACGTTTCCTGGTTGACAGATTTACACTCAAGATTCTTTTTACAACCCCAAAGAAGTTTTTTTTCCTACTTTACAAACTATAAACTATATTCCATCTTGAATTATGAAGTCTCTCGTAGCTCAGGGACCAAGTCCCCAGCTTGCCGTAACGAACATAGGGGGACATCGTAAATACATATATTAATAATAAAAAATTTAAGAAAAAAGTAGAAGAACCACTGTGCTAAATGTAACAACCTGACATATTCAGCTAATGTTAAATATTACTGTCTTGTTATAATTTCATCGTTGCATATTTTATTGTCAATATTTGTTGAGAGAACTTGCTTAAAGAAAGTCATAAACTTATGGTTTTAATTACCATAAAAATCCTAAATATGCTACAAAGAAAGAAATACAATCCCTGATGAGCGATTAATTTAACAACAAAGATTTTAAAAAAGAAACCAACAAGCAGTATTTCTTACTTTCGAAATTCGGATTTCGAAGAATATTTAAAATGTCCATAAGACATAAAAAACTATAAAAAAAAATAGAAATATGAAATATCATCAGGGCATCTTCTTTTTGCAGCATTGTACAATGAATCTTAAAAGTTTGCCCATACCATAATTCATTAACAATACAGCTAATTAGCTGTAAAGAAAGCTAATTAAAGGACTATATATAGTGCAGACATAAATTGATGTTTGTCTTATACAAGTGGAAACTTTATAAAATTTTGCAGATGGAATGTCCATATTTTGTTGACCTTGGACTGCAGCATGGTTACGATTCCAAATTAGGTTAGACTTTATTGGTTGTAGAGCTAATACAATACCGACTTGAATTTCAGTGTACACATAATCTGACGTATCCCCTTTTGAAGTAGAAAACTAACTTCAACTTCTCAAGAAAAAGAAAGCACGTGGGTCTTATGAATTACCAGCCCCTTTGAGCTGAATCCCATGTGCAGTGTGCAGTGTACTTCAATTTGCCGCACACAGCCTACGTAGACATGTGTTTGAGGTTTCAAACATTTTCAGACATAGAAGTAAACAGACGATCGCGATTTGGTGAAGGCAATTTTAATTGTTAGTCTCAAAACAATGTTCCTCTTAGTCCAAGACCTCACAGAACTGCTGCTTGGTTCCACTTTGTTTTTAGTCAGAAGTATTTATTTTTAAAACACTCCCCCCGCCCCCCCCCCCCCCGAAATACCGCGTCTCCTTCAAACTCTAATACCTTACAGTTAACTAGGTCACATCCTTCACCTCAACGCACATAGTATTTTACCGGTATACATGCTTCATTTTTAAACTCATATATCGGGTGAAACGATCTGATTTATATTCAGTTTATCTATAGACTCGTTCTAACAACCTAACTTATCAAAAAATTGACTTTGAAAGATTAAAGGAATAATAAGGTGCACACACACATATCTATATATACTTGAAATTGTAGTGAGTTGAAACTCCAGAACAGTGAAGGAATCTCCAGCCTCCACCAGGATTCGAACCCGGGCCTCCCGCTTTATGAGCTGACACCCTAACCATTAGGCTAGTATAGATACTTCTTCCTTACTCAGCAAAGAGGTTTATTTTCATATGAATTCATATTTTTTTTAAATTAAAGTAAATATTGGTGGAACTCTTATTAGACTAATTTTCGTGTAAGAGAACATTTTCGTTAATGCTGCTAAATTCCGTGTTCTTCTGTTTTGTATTTAGATTTAAATCAACTGCCTTTATATCTTGCAAACTTATTCGTGCTATCAGTAGTTGTACTATAGATCATTGTGTGATATATTGTTGCAGTGTGTCAGATGCCGCACATAACAATACATATATAACACAGGTCAAACTTCAAAGTTTAAGTTTATTTTTATTTTTATTCATCTTCAACATATCACTTTAATGAATGTATATACGCTCGTCGCAGTACTTCTGTTCATGAGCTCTCGTTACATGTGACTAGAAATCGCTCTCTTTTTATCTCTTCCGTTTAGCTTTTTATGGATATCTTTCCAATAATTGCCGATATTTTTTAAACAACTTTATCTTTGTCCTTTAATTTGCTCCGTAAGAAAAAAGTGATTGAAGTTATAAAGTGAATGTCAAAACAATGTGAATGATAACGAAGAAGATTTTAACTGGAATATGACATCAATTTATAACAACAGAGGGTGAATTCTTTCCCTAGTAGGATTATGGAGTTGTCCAGATGGTTATGTGGAAGATATATAGATTGATAAGACATTTCAATTCATACAGTACTAAATTATGGAAGTTATAATATAGTTTAAGTAAAGTCCATGTCTTAAATGTACAACGATATGATATGAGGCAGGATGGAAGAGAGAGATGAAACAAAAACATGGAAATGAAATATTGTAACATAAGGTTATTTAATACAGAGTCGTTCTAATTTCAAATAGGGTATGCATATTTACTGCGTCAGTAAGCCATGATCCCCATATATTTTGTATTTACGTTACTTCAATGTCACGCTTTAAGCACATTTCGCCTTACTACAGATAGCAGGCCTATGCCCTCCACATAGCTCAAATTTAAACATAAAACTACAAGTTAGATATAAAAAAACTGTTGCCGCTTTATTTGTGATGTCATTCATTGACTACAGGGGTGGTGAGAGGAGGTTGGAAGTATGGTACTTGCGACTTTTGTTAATTAATAATGGTATTGTTAATCAATGGTCTTAATTATCATAGGGTATCGGGGACCTGTTATGAATGTGAATAGACCCACATTAAGTTTGTTTACCCAAATGTAGACATTCCGTGTACGTTATTGTTGTCGTTGTTGCCCGTATGTATATTGGTGTTGTTCGGTGTTGCTTGTAGCGGAACTGTTTTTCATTAAGTTTTTTGTAGTGTCGACTACACTACAAATGACTTAAGAAAAGCATATTCCCAAGGTCATTATTATTTTCTTAAACATAATTCAAATAACTTTGGACCTGAGTTAAATGCTGCATTTTAACCAACCTCAACCCACACCCCCACCCCACCCCCACCCCACCCCACGTCTCCGTTTGAGTATGTTCTACGCTTCTTATTTCCTGTTCTAAGCTTTTCAGAAAAAGCCGTCAAGCGATGCGTCTACAACCACGTATTAAATTTATGTGTGGTTTTCTCTGTGCACATCTGAAGAAGATCCACCAGTTATCATTGGCGAACAACGTTTATTGGTTATCAGCGCATTTTCAAAGAAAAACCTGTTACATCTGCAATCGAATCTATCCAATATCGTTTCCATAGCAACATAACGACCAATAATAATAATCCTGGTTTACTCGAAAACTCCTGGGAACAAACTGGTTTGATTAACGAGGGATTCCCCTAGTTTTGTCACTCTTTTGGTTCCATAGGGTCCTGTCTTTACACCCCATCTTGGGTCCCTCGATACCTTAACCTATCAGTGAAGGTCGATTGTGTCACTGTGGTTCGATCGTCATTCGGTAATTTACTAAATCACCGTCAAGGTGCTACAGATATTCTCATGAACAACTCTCTTGTGGCCTTTTGAGTCATCCAGCAATGTAATTGGGGGGGGGGGGGGGTGGTCATTAAAGGAGTTCTCCAGTCCAGTGAAGGAACGATATCAACTAAACCTTTGGTTCGTTAAAAATCTTAATGGAGAAGATTTGTCGTTGTGTTCATTTAAACTTTCCATAATCCTGTTTTCCTCTATACTTAATCAATTAAGTTTACAAGTACTTTTCAAGAAAAGTCACCCAGGTAATTGAACCTGGGCACGAAAACCAAACAACCGAACGACTGATCCGCTCTCAACCCCAGTACCCTCGCATCGAGACTGTAACTGTGTGATCATCGTCGGGTGTGCATCACCACTCCCCTCGGAAGGGAACAGTTACTACACATGATTTTAGCAAAAAGGAATAAAGTTTTCAAGTTGAAAACATTTCGTTGAAACGCAAAGAAGTATTTATTTTCGTCTGTAGTGAGAAAAAAAAAGGGTTTGTAGTTTTAAGATTTACCAGTCAATGAAAGTAACAAATTCTGTCGTAATTGTTATGGGTATGTTGGATACATTTGATATGTATGAGAACGTTTTTGGTCTGGAAAGCGAAGTTTTGATTTGGGGGCTAAATTAAGACCTTATCTTCTCTCTTCTGTTGCTATACAGTCTAATTGGATGTTTAAGAGATGTCTACGGTGCGCAGCCGCAGAGGCTATACGTCATAAAACCGCTCAGCTAGTTCATAATTATGCTAAAATTATTGTAAAATTATTTCATGCTTAGTTTCTTGGAGTTTTTCATATCAATGTAGAAGAAGGAAACCTTTTTCTCTTCGACTGACTAACCATCCATTGTTGAAGACGGAAAGGGGGAGTGGGGGGGGGGGGGGGCATTAGCACTTTTTCGTGTCCTTTTTGTTCTTATCTCCGTCTCTGTCTTCTTTCCATTATTATCCTACATTACTCCTGTTTACGAAAGGTATGTTAAATGAGACACCGTGTCGCTATCAGCCACCAAATGGTTCCAGGTTTGTCCTGGAAATAGATTTTCAATTCTTCAGAACGAAATGTTTAAATATGAACTAATTATTCCCAGGGTAAGTCTGTAAGGATCGGTTGTTATGGAAACGAGTATCTACAAATACTTGTCATTGTTATAAAACGAATTACTCGTCATTTGAAATACATCTTTCAGCTTTCATGGCCAATTAAAACTTAACAACTCTCGGTAGATTATAACAATGTCAGAGTCCTTTGTTATAAGGTGCCTCACTCATTTGGCAAGGGTGTTATCACGGATCATTAGAGGGGTAATCTTGAGTGCCAACGGGCCCTTAAAAGGTCCAAGGGGACCTTTTGTCTCGAGGTTACCATAGGTACTTTCTCAAGGTTACAAAGCGAGGAGAAAAAAATATTGACATCTACTCCTTGTAAAATTGTCTTTATTGATCGAATGAGTCTGAAATAGGTAGAAACTTCGAAGAGTTTCTTCCAAGTGTACACGTTAATAAAGAAAGCAGAAAGACATGATACACAATAATGCTGACGTTTATTGGTGTTAAAATTTGGTTAACGCGACGAAAATCTGACGCCGCTTGAAATTACGATGTATTTTAGAATCGACTGCTTGTTCAGAAAAACGTTAGGTTGATGCTCCCACGCAAGGGAAATTAATATTGTTTTACTAGAGTTTACTTATCTCAAGTTTGTTCATATGCAATTCACAACATATCACACATTCCTGGTAGAACGTTGGGTTGTTTTATTTTTGCTATTTATATCAGGGAGATCGATTAGAGCTCCATGCTTGTCTACAACATTTTCTATAGAATATATCCCAGATATTGTGTTTTACTGTGCAGTGATTGGTGCGTTATTTCCCGTACAAACTAGCGTAACATTTTCTTTGACCATAAACGCGTAAGTCACCGATAATTAAACTCATCATATTTTGATAATCGCATAAAGAGTCTATTCCGACTACCTCTTTAAAGTAATTAATTAATAAGCAACTGTCGTTAAAAGGTCAACTTTTAAGTAGGAAAGTTTTGGACAAGAGAGAATAAATGGATAATTGAGATGTGTAAGATCGAAATGTGTGTCTAGTCGACTACAGTGAATGTGAAATGAGAATTTATCCTTCCAGTTCCCTCGACGTTGTATCATATAAGATGTAGGTTGCATAAATCCATTAAAGTGATATGTTAGGCTACAGATGAATGATTTCAGTCAGCCATTAAATATCAAGATTTCATAAAACTCGCTGGATTAATCTAAAAAGATCTGAGCGCTATTATGACGTTATTCCTTACCTTTTTTTTACTGGAAGTTTCTGTTTTATGTTTGTTGCTTATTAATTTTAAATCTGTTCAGCGTTTTTCATTTTTTGTTTCCCTGTTAATGAGAATCACGACGCTAATTGTAATATATTATGTTACATATATTTATATATATTAATTATTATTTTGAATAGGTTTATACAATTAATCACGGGTATTGTACAATCGTTTAGGCCAGTCTGTCGAGGCAACATGGACGTCTCCCCGACAACGTGAATCACGTACGAGATACCACAAAACATAACTTGATTATACACACTGTCTGCGGAAACTGTACAACCTACTCGGTCTTGTGCATGCTTCGGAGTTGCCCAGCGCAATCGGGAATCCGCCGTTTAGTAACGGCTATTACATGTGTTATTGCAACAATCATTGTAATGAGACATTTTGTATGTTTTCAGAAAGGCTAGGTGAATCTTACTTGAATTTAAGACGAGACCAATATTGGCTTATATTTGATAGTGATAATTTGCATTACAGTATGAATGATATTAACTGCACACACATACACACGCATGCGCAACAAAAAAGAACGCTGATAGACAAAACTACAAAGAAAGTCAACTTTTCAAATATTTATTTCATTGCTTTGTCTGTACAGAGATCGAATGTGTTACATTCGTCGTTATTTCACATTCTTTTCTTAAAGTTTTATTACTTTTTAGTTTTATTATTAACTTATCAGCTTCCACATCATTCGCCATATTTGTATCAGCCTATATTACCGTGACATCATAGTAAATATGCAGTCGTTTTCATTGATTTTGATTACTTTATCAACGGTAGTTTATGCTATTTCTTAGCAAGAACAAAAACAGGTTGAACTTCATACTATTACAAATCAAATTGCTTTGAAAAACTTAATGAACCTCATGCATTTCACGAAATAAAGTGGTTATTTTCATATAAATATTAATTCAGCCCTTATTTTTAAGCGAACAGAGAGACCCTGTCAGTGTCAACTCTGACGGTTTTATATTATACCGTAAGTTTAGACGGAGGGAGGAAGGGAGGGGGTAGAAGGGGGTGAGAGGGGGATATGTATGTGTATGAGTAGCATCAGTGAAACATACTCGACCACATCAAGGCGTGATGATTTTTCTTTGGAGGAGAGAGGGAACGGTGGGTGAGGGGGAGGGGGAGGGGGTTAAAAATGGTGAATTTAGTATCAAATAATACTGCAAATGTACCAAAGTCAATCCTTAAACACTACTTCAATGGTTGAAGGAGGGACATCAGTATATGACGTCACTCACAGCCACATTTCATAGAGGTATACCATTAAGTATTCGTGGAAGCCGTGCATCGTACCTATAGCACGCACACGTCATTTGTAGGGTACGAAGTTGCTTTGGCCTACATAATACACGCCGCATACACACCAGGCCTATAAATGGTTGATCGACATGGTGTTATATACGGGAGGGACATTCCCCCAATAATTATCACAGCAATTATGTTCACGTAGGCGTGGGAGGCAATCAGGGGGTAGCTAGACTCCTTTTTAGGGGGACCAAATATTTTCCAAGGGGGCAGGCAGAACCTATTTCCTAAGCAAAAAACCCAAATTTTCGACAAATTGCCCCGCCCCCTGGGGCTACGCCACTCGTGGCAACACCAACAACACTTAACATCGTCTGATACATATTTTCCGCTCCATCCCCTCCCCCCCCCCCCTTCCCATTCTGAAACCATGTAGGAATCCCTGCATCGTTAGGTGTGATCACTTTACAACAATTGTTTTATTTGATTATGAAATCCTTGTCTCATTTCCAAGCATTGACCTAGCAATACCTTCATAGCAGATAGAGCTATACCTATCTTACCGACGAGTTGGAGGCAGCTCTGTGATTCAAAGTGGCGCCAAAAGATGTTTTGTTGTCATGTAGGATAGGCCAACATTTCCTCCTCATTTTTATCGTGCTAAGAATACATAGAATTGCATTTTGTACGTGGTTTAGGAAATTTATATTAAAATAACTTAAGAATAATTAAAGTGCATGTCAAAGAATAATTAACACATTTAATCCTTTTAAATAATATCTTACCTAACATTCAACACTAATACAGAATTATGAGCCTAGCTATAGTGATTTCATAAATTAATACTTTCTTTCAATATAGTGTGTCCATTCATCAAGAGACTCGTAAAACCAGTCATTGCCAAAGTCTTCAAAACTTGAAAACGGTATTTGCTGCTCGTCTTTACTCTACCTTATTGCGTGGCTACGAGTTTTTCTGCTGCGAGTATACCATAGCAACACCACCCCTTCCTCTCTCCCTCCCCCTTCCTCTCTCCCTCCCCCTTCCTCCCACTCTCTCTCCCCCTCCCTCCCATTTCCTCCCCAAACTTACACCCGCATCTTCATCGCCCAGGAAATGGTTCCATTTCAACTCGATAATTTATCACACCAGCTCAAATAAGTGGTCCAAGTTTGAATGCGTCCTCGCGTAGGAGAAACGGTCGGCCAAGAAGAACTTCTATGTCTAGCCGTCACCTTTAAACGATACTTGCAAGATTCCAGTTAGACTCTATGCTTTTATACTAATCGTTATGTTGTATGAACTTTACTCACAAAGTGACATAACCCAAATTTTACTCTTCTTGTCGTCTGTATACCCGGACATTTGGTTATGGCTAGTTCTCTATGTCAATATTAGGTGGATAATTCCAGAGCCCAAACATGTTGAGGCCAGCCTGTCCTTCCCTTCCCTCTAGTCGGGAGAATTACTTCACCTTCGTAAATCTACAGGAGAAGAAAAGGAGGTAAAGACAGTGAAGGTACAAAGATAAAAATCATAAATCCTTTTAACATTTAATATTTTATATCATAATGTTGTACATGCATATCGCAAAAATATATATATATAAAGCTAATGCTAAGTTACAATTAGCATTAAATACATCTTTAAAATAAATCATTTAGCAAAATGGAAACAGAATTTGAAGAGAAAAATATTAAAGTTACGTCTAAGATAAACTTCAAGTATGTAAATTTATCATCCCTTGGCTTACGTGAAGTGATGTACCTTTAAAGTAACTTAGACACTGGAAAAGAAACAAAAAAAATCATAAAAATTTATGCTCCAACCTATAAACATTCTTAATGAAACACATAATGGTCAATTTGCAATTATTGATAGAAGGAAAACAGCAACAACAACAAAAAGACCCACATATTTCAATTAATTAGTGGAGAGGGAACAGTTTTAAAACTTTAAAAATTAGTGAAAACCCCATATACAAAGCAAGTTTACAACATGAAAACAACATTAATTAAACATAATTACGGTAACTTTGCTATAACGTGAAAGACCATCAAAATTAAGTAGGTCTCTGAAACGGTTTTAACTTTTGAAATGTCATGACCTCAACTAGCATTAGCTACAAGATGGGTTAAATTAACGTAATGAAAAATAACGATGGTAACTTTGTTTTAAATTCGATATATCAAACAATAGTGACAATGACGAATTGCTTCTTTTTTACAATTATCATGAAAATATAAACCACTAGTATTGTCATTTGACCAAAGGTTCTATTCTGAATTGAATTGAATTGAATTTATTTGCTACATTCCATTTTACATTTTGAATAGTATAGGATAAATATAGATGGTATCAAATACAGTAAACAGTAAATATAGAGTATTGAAATAATATGTGAGATGGAAGTAGAGGAACCAGAAATAAGTGGATACTTTTCTGGTCTGGTCCCTTTGTAACAAAGAAAGTGCAAAGTACATCACCCACCCCACCACCCCCCCCTCCCCCCAAAAAACCAACAAAGTCAAAATCTTATGAAAAGAGAAAGAAAGAAACATAAGAGAAAAAAACAGGAAGTACAACTAAGATGGATTGCTATGCAGTAGGTATTGTTTTAGTTTTTGCTTAAAAGTATTGAGTGCTGGAGAAATTTTAATGGCATGATTAAGAGAATTCCAGAAGGGTACACCTGTGCTACGAATTTGAGAATGGTTAAGACTAGTTCTAGAGTATTCATCGAACGAGTGTTATAAGTGTGATAACTAGAATTGCAAGTATAAAAGTTATTAAAAGCTGGTGGGAGAAGAGTATTCTCTGTATTTTCTCTGTATTTTCAGATAATATTTCCCTTGGTTTGACGTTTTTACACCCACGGACTTTGTTACTCTCTTGATAGACGGAAAGACTCTCTCAGATGAATACATGTTATCTCGAAGAACATGAAAACACGATGCAATTTAGTTAAACATCTGGTCTTAAAATGTCTTTGACGAACCAATTACTATAAATACGCATCTCTCTATGTAAGCCATCTGCCATAACTATTCAGTTATCTTTGACATGTTTTTAAACGTGGAGGAATTGTCACTCTTGTCAAAGGTGATTTGAGATAAGGAGAATATGAGATGACTCATATTGCACCAAAAATCAACACGGACAAGAAAATAGTAACTATCATGAAAATAAGACAGGCTGACAGCTTAAAGCTGTATTTCTGTGTGAGGAATTTCATCTTTTCAAGCTATGAATATTCATAAATAATTGAAGATCTTTCCATCTCAGAGATATCTGTGGTTACAATTACGTATAATAACTTCTTCTACGTGACTAACATCTCCGACGGAGAAAATTGGTGTCCCACAAATTTAAGTGTCCATGCTATGTTTTTCATTGATAAAACTAAATTTTATGTCAAAGTTTACCGTTCATTGTACGATTTTGTGGGGCATCATGTAGGGCCTATAACAGGTTACGTTTCCACGGTAAAAATTTTGTCCTTTAAACCAAATCTCTTTGGAGCTAAGATAGGAACTGCCAAATGATGAAGAAATGAAATCAAACTAAAGCTTGTAAAACAGAAGGATTATGCGTTTTAATTCTCGGTTTCCTATCACACGGAGAACTACTGCATTCGTTGATAAGATATGACTGTAACAAACTGCATCGGTAGCTTCAGTGATTTTTCTCTTCATATGAAATTAGTTAATAAATTGTATTTGAATTGTCCAAAATAGTGCAGCAAGAGTGATTCTTAACATGAGAAAATCTGACCATATCTCATCAGCTCTATATCACCTTCACTGGCTTCCAATTCAACAAAGAATCAACTACAAAATTCTTTTGCTAACTTGGAAGGCCCTTCGTGGGCAAACACTTCAATATTTGTGTGATCTCATCTCCCCTTACAAACCAACTTATTCTCTCAGCTTTCAACATGCTATAATCTCCTTACTGAGCCTCAGTTCAAATTAAATGGATATGGTGGTCGTGCATTTCTAGAATTGGCCCTCCCTCTTTCATGGAATTCCATGCCACATGAACTCATACATTTACCACTCACTGAACAGTTTCAAGAAACAGCTTGAAACCTTTCTCTTCCAAAGAGCTTTGGCAGTGTTCCACGATATCAGAATACTGATTGATGATGATAGCGGTATAATGAAGGGGCAAATGAGAAAATTGCTGAGGCGAATCTGAGGCGAAACTGAGGCGAATCTGCATACCAAAGATGTTACATTCACCAAACTTTAACTTATACTGAGTGAGCTGGTTTAAAATGTTGGCGGATTTTAACCACTGATGACCTCGTATGACCTTTGACCTCAAAACAAACAAAAATCCAATCGAAACGAAGACCTCATTACAAATGATCTACGCATGTTAAGTTTCAGAGTCACCAAATTTGAAGTTATTACATTAGTAACTTTAACGTGTAGTTGTACCTATTAATGGGTATACGAACAATTATGACACGCAACCAGCTGCTTAGACTCGCTTGTCTCCTGCTGCAAAAAACAAACAAATTAATTGCCTATAAAGACGACACGTCCCTTATAAGACTCGCTGCTTCATACACTTGACGTTAAAAGTCGAGGTAACTCTATCTATTCAATTAAATAAAATACACTCCTTAAAATTGTGGCAAAAACCAGATTCCTCTTGGCTAACAAAATACCTCCGTTTGATTTTGAAAACGCGCCTTTTGACGTTTGCCTGAATGCCCAATGCGTTTAACTACAAGTTGGTGTAAATACTTACTAATTGAAAAATATAATCCTTTACATAAGATCAAAGTCAAAAATGTAGAGGGTCAAACGTAACGCATGCTTTAACTTATGAAATTTGAACAACAACTAAAAAATAGTCTCGAATACCGCGCTTATTCCGTGGTTCATTAGCGGGTGTGATGAAAAGGGAGACAAGTTTGATTAACACAAACACACAGGTAATAAGATTTTTATGATACATTTGCGTCCTTTTAAGACTAATTACTCCATAAATATCACGACAAGATCAATACCGTTTGATCTAGAACAGTCCTGCTCTTAAAAATCTCTCCCCCAAGTCCTTCTCTTCAAGGTTTCGAGTTGGTAATTAAGCATTTATTGTTTTTTTTTTGCCACGCGACTAAGTTAAAACCATAAAAGGGGGTGTGTGCTTTATCTCAGTGGTGGATAAAACAAGCTTAGGAATTACCATAGCCTGTCAAGTTTGTCGTTTGACCGAGGAAGAATAAAATGCAATGGGCTGAAGTGATGATGAGGTGCAGAAGGGGTGTAGATTTAGTTACTGCAGGAGGGTATCTTTCTTTGTTTAACGTTTATTACACTCGATCAAAACTAAAGACAAAACTGTGTCAAACACTTTGTTCTTTTCAGTTTCATCGATAACGTTCCAAAGTTTTTGTTTAATTCATGTGCTTTTATTTGAACCAAAGGACATCAGATTTATTTTTTTCTTCTTTTTTTTTAATCAACGACTATTTACGCTCCGAGATAACGAGGAGTGCGTGCGGGTTGTGGGTGGTAGGGGGAGATTATGAGGTGTGCCCACGGGATGGGGTGGTGGGCAGGGGGTGGTGGAGCGATGAAAGAAGGGAGTTGCAATGGATTGGTGTCGAGGAGAACGGAGTTTTTCCTCCATTTTCATGAGACACCGATATATCAACATACATATGTTAAACATATCCTCTTACATCCATTTATTGATGCACAACACAAAATGTTAACCAACTGTTGCATACAAATGGAATGAACGCAAATTAGATTATATGCAACAATACAATTGGAATTAGGTTATCTTTGGTGACAAAAATGGAGTTACTATGCCGTTTCGTGAATATCCAGATATGTTGTGAACCCTGCACCTAAATACGTATATAGGCTATACATAATACATACAAACGGAGTTGGATATAACCTAGCCCATAGAATATCGCGGTATAATCGAGTCCCAAACAATGTACGGGTGTGCTTGTCGCAGACGTGGAGTACAACACTCCCCTTGGTATGAGTACGAGTACAAGCCTCTAAACGCAAGTATACCAGTACTAATTTATGTACTAGTATATCTACACGAGACCGTCAAAATCCCCCGATTACTCTATATAGCGCAAAACTATATGATAGCACGAAGAACCACGACCTCAATATGGAGCGACAACAAAAGGAGGCGTGAAATTTTTGGAACTCAAAACGTCGGAACTCAAAATATTTAAAGTTTTCATAGTCCAATCTAGCTTTTTTACATCCTGACTTGAATATCTAAAACACAATAACATCGCCAAATCAAACTATACCATATGGTGGCATGCTCCCCCTTCCTTGTCCGTAACATCAACTCGCACTTCCCCGTCGCTGCTTTCACCCCTCCTCTCCCTCCCCTCCCCCTAATAAAGATAACAAATAAGTTCAAAACCAGCCTTTAGATCGCTCATTTCAAGTCATCTTATTATAGATTGAAATAATATCCATCTTTTATCTTTATATAGCTTGAAATAATATCCATCTTTTATCTTTAGTTGTTAAATACTTCTTAAATAATATCCATCTTTTATCTTTATACGTTAAATAATTCTTAAATAATATCCAACTTTTATCGTTATATGTTAAATACTTTTATCTTCTATCTATTGCAATTTTCAACTCGAATTATCTGACTTCATCACAGGGTAATCGTTGCTAAGGTCTACGGGCGCATAATAACATCGAAATGATTTCTGATAATATCGTAATACTGTGATACTGATACTATGATCATAATGATATAGTGCTGTAACAATCTACATAACAAAGACCTATCTTTTTTATTAATAATTTCTATAACTTTGTATAAACTGATCGAAGTTAAATTCTTTATACTTAAAGTGTAAATTAATCAGTCACGTTAAAACATTTCCTATTCGTCAAATGATCAGAACATATATATATAGAAGTTAGCAGTTTTCTGATATCTGGATTTCATTTGGATATCTTTTACATTTCAGAGATTCAATCGGATGCTTTAAGCACCAACACGAGATTTACACAATAAATATGTATGTATTGAGCGCCTTTAACCTGGTTGTCACTTATAATTACATATACGTGAACACAAGTTATCCAGGCAAGGGTAATAAACTCAATGGTTCACGCGTTTATCTCACTGAGAATACATGAGGCGTGTTACGTCTCGGTTAAAACTTTATGGCTACATGAATAAGAACTGTATCGCCCTTATAGCTTAAAATTGTTTATTCGTCACATCAAAATTAAATGATTTCTTGTTGGTTTTTGCCAATTCGTCATTTGATATTTTTATATCTTACATTGCTTCTGACACACCTACCTAACTATTGTTCATGTTGAAGTTTGAACATGTTACAAAAATAACGAGAGATAAGTAAACAAAGGACAAATATACGAAAAATAAATATGAAGACTATAAAATTTGATCTATAATTTGATCTAGCGGGGGGACTGGACACTCCCATCAAGTTCTGCCAAATATTCAAATATAACAAGAACAAGGTTATAAAAAATATGTTTGCTGACGCAAATGAGAGGTCCAATGGGAGCGTAAAATTTCATTGAGAGTGACGTCACACCCCCGATGGGGGAAAACACCATGAATTATTATGAGTCCCGTATTATGTTTGAAGCCTCCGGTTGCTGTTTGCAGTAGAATTTCATGTTGTCACGTGATGTAACCAGAAAGCCAGTTGGCTTTGTTATATCCTTGCCATATAAATTCAAATAACTGACTAATGTAGAACAAGTGAGTTAAATTTGTCCAAGACAACCAGAAAAGCTCAGAGATTTTCAGCACTTATTTGTAGCACACACTTATGGGCCATCAGCCATTTCATTCACTGGTAGGGATTTTACAGTATAGAATGTTTATTCCAGTATGTTTCAATATCCAGAAAGAGAAATCTTCCTATGTGAAATATAGACCCATATATGTATTAATAAAATCAGCTCTGCCACCTTGCAACTATCCCTTTAATAATTTTAATTAATGAATGAGCCTCTGCATGACACTGTTCATACACTGTGAAATATTTTCACAACTTAGCCAAAGCAAACATCATCTAGTACAAATGATAGAAAAAATGGCAAATTTTGAGTCCATTTGAGATAACCTAATGACCCCTTAAGCCAATTTTTCCACCATTTGAGATCACCTGTTCACCTTTTGAAGCTAACCCTTTGAAGTTCACCCTTAAAGCTCAGAGGGTGAAAACTGATAAGGGCCTGCTGAGTTTCTTAAAGTGAGTGTGTTAAAGATTATCAACAGATTGAAGCAGATTTAAGTTCCTGGATAACTGTATGTATTGTGGAAGACTTAAACAGCCCCTTTACAAAACTGAATTGAATTTGGCCAACCTATGCTCACCAAAAGAAAATCATAGCATTGAAGATCTCACAGGTTAATAGTAGCTGTAATTTTGGAATTATCATGTTTAATAGGTTTCAGACTTTGACACCTGTTGACTTCATTTGACCTTTGACCTCTACCGATTTCAATAGGGTTCTTGCACTCACCAAACTGGATCTACATACCAAGTATAATGTTCAAAAAAGATGTACTTCTTGAGTTATCGTGTTTACAATATTTGCAGACTTTGATTTAAATGTTGACCGCAAAGGACCTTTGACCTCCATCAATTTCAGTAGGGTTCCTCTACTCAATATGGGACATTAACAGGCCAATCATGAGATTCATGAAAGCTTCTCTTCTTGAGATATCGTGTATACAATGTTTCCAAAGTTTAACCTCTGGTGACCTAGTATGACCTTTGATCCCAGCTACAAATAATAGCAGCCGAGAACTCACTATGCTGCATGTACATGCCAACTTTGAAGTCCATCCAACGTTGCAATATTGAGTTATCGTGTTCACAAGGTTTTCACAGTTTGACCTCTGGTCACCAAGCACGACCTTTGATCCCAGTCAAAAACAATATCAGCCGATAACGTAATATGGTGCATCTAAATACGCCGTTTGAAGTTCATCCACCTTTATAATATTGAATTATCGTGTTTACGAGCCAAGGCGTCACGTACACACGGCATCATTACCGTAATGATTCCTTTTGCTCTCAGCAAGGGAAAAAAAAAAAGATTATTATACATAGCATGTGTATCGCGTTGAAAAACATCCAATGTTAGTCAAATATACCAGTTAAAAATATGGATAGATATAAATTAGTCGGGATTTGGAAGTGAAAATCTAACACCAGGTGTAATTCCCATTTTTTAAATGCATTTTAAACCTGTTATTTGAGACAAAAGGTGTTTGTATTCCTTTGATTCTGGATGCTACACAATGTAGCGTTCACCGTCACGATAAGCCCCAATATTTGAATGGCCTCTTCCCAACGGCCAGGTCTTACAGAAGTTTGAACTTGTTTTAATTAATATCAAATAATATCAAACTTACATTTTCGTCCACTGAAGACATCATGTAGGCTACACCCGTAACCACCCTGCGTGGATAACTATTAGTGTGGCGTTGCCTAAACTTGCAAGGTTTTGCACAATACAGCAATACACGCAATTAAGTGTTATTTGGTAAATATAGAATAACCTGAAACAACTCCCCACACCCTAATATTTAAAGAAATGGTCAGGTATTTGAATAACTTAAATTTACTCGTGTATTTCTTCACAAATTTCAGTTTAGTTCACTGTAAAGCACTTTGATGGTCACATTTGCAGTCCCTTCGTTTTCCGAACTGACGCAGACATACAAGAAAATATTTATATATTTCTACCATGTAACGTACAGAGAAACGACAACAGTTCAATTGATAAAAATCGTTATATATTGTTGCCTATATGATAGTGTTATTACCTACTTAATCGCCTTCTCATTTTTTTTGTCCCCGAATTTTCCACGAAAAGTAGGATTTTTGTTGCCAAGATGATGAAGAATACAAATTCCATACCAGCACCAAGAAATGACGCACAGTCAATCAAAAGACCAACTAAAACAGTTATCTTTAAATGTTGATGAATTCCTTTTTTCTTTTCTTTTATGTGCCTTTCTATATTGTCAGATAACTTTTCATTACACACTTCAAGTTTATTTATGATTATAGACCAAAATTTGGCTTCGATGGTTCACGCGGTTTGGACGAACAATGATAAGGTTTAACCGACTTTCATTTGGTCCGGGGCGTTAAAGCAGATGAATTGAGTAGAATTTTTAAGTCAAAAGCTTCTGTTTTGGTTTTACAATTATTCCTCTTGATCATACACGAAATGGGAAATGCCTGTGCGTGTGTGTGTGTGGGGGGGGGGGGGCAACTAGAATCGGATTTTGTCTTAATGCCTAGCACAATACGAAGTGGACACATCTCACTCAGTCTGTTACACATTTTACTCAAACATGCGAATTAGGAAGAGAGGGAGAGAGAGAGGTGGGGGGGGGGTAGTGGTTACTCTCCCATTAACTCTCATTTCCAGCCTTTGAGGGGGGGGGTAGTGGTTACTCTCCCATTAACTCTCATTTCCAGCCTTTGAGGGGGGGTGGGTAGTGGTTACTCCCCCATTAACTTTCATTTCCAGCCTTTCACTTCTTTCATACAATGAATTTCTATTTTCAAATTACCCTAAAAGCTAGATTTTGTTTAGAGTTTCTTCAATGTTCATTACATAAATCTTCCTGTGAGCTGTATACGAATAATACCTTCCACATGTACTGTATGTAACCATTCCATAGGTTAACACGTGACATGTTGCTTTAAACTGTCTAAGTCAGTGTATTGTGGTCCATAGTTATTTCTGATAACATCTTATCGTTTGTACGGGTATTTACGGTTATTTTTATTATTTTTTGTTACTTACGATATTCGCTATTGTGCCATATTAAAATGAATAAACTGTGACTCAGTCCATAGAAGAAGCGTTTGGTGTGTTTGTTACGTGATGTGTTCGCTGCGTGATGGGTTTGTTGCGTGGTGTGTTTGTTACGTGGTGTGTTTGTTGCGTTGTGTGTTCGCTGCTTGGTGTATTCGTTGCGTGTAATCAGCCAGACAATGTTCGTATAAACCACACCATACTCTATATGCATTGCTCGAAGATGTATTTTTATTTCTCTTAATTTTGCACATATACGAATTGAAAAAAATACTACTTAAAACTACCACGAAAGTGGTGAAAAATTGTACTCTGATCCAATCTAGGTTATTGTGTTATTAATCTGGTACTCATATTAATATTACAGTATCTGAGTACTCGCATCAATAATCATTGTACTTATACGTAGTATAAATCAGATATTAGTGGTACCTAATGTGATACCCACAAGGTTCTTACAATTAGGACCATCCCTAACTCCTTGTCGCCTCGTTATCATTGAGCTTCTTCCAGCCTTATACAGTCAGGGCTTCTCAATTTTCTGCTTGGACTAGAGAGATTCATTCTTTGACGCAAAAAGCAAGAAAAGCCAATCTCATAGATAGCCAAACTATATGTTAACATTGTTCTGTGTGTAGAGTAGACCGATAGGATGCCCAAGATTAACACCTTAAGGGACTGCTCGGCCAGATAAGTGCAATTTCTTTCTTTTATTGTTTTTTATGACCTTTGACTTCCACATAAAACAATACAGTTCGTGTACTTAGGTTAAAGGAGCATTGCCAGCTTAAAATACAAATCAACACATCAACAAGGTAATAGTCGCAGTAAGCTAACGATATCATCGAATCAAGTTGAGTATCGCGTATTATCATTATTATTATTGCTACTACTTATTATTGCTTATTATTAATATCAGCATCGCCCTGCTTAGAGTGAAAATTTATCCAAATCGGTCATGTTTATCCAGTTTCCATTTCATATTTTATGCAATCTCAAGTACTTCACTTCCATTCATTGAGACATTAAATGGACAAACACAGGAACCTATACAGGCATCCCCCTCCCCAACCCCCCCACCCCTCGCCTACCTTCCCCCGCCTACCCTCCCCCATATCAATGAGTTAATGGACACATTTGTAAACTACAGTCTTTACTCACATAAAATGATATCAGTATTAAAGCCGTGGAAACACACGCACACATATCCACAAACTGATCCGACCGAATTATCACACAGTCACAGTAAGTATGAATAATAGATGGCGCTCTTACCTTGCGACAAGTAGAGTTCCTCTCTATAAAGGAACTCTAGCGACAAGCAGTGCCGTGAATGCTCTGGTTATGTTTACTATAGTTTAAGTCTATGAACGACTATTCTTTATGCAGAAGAAAAGTGAAGTACTTTACCAGTTTCCTAATATTTCTGATATGAGACGAAGTAGGGGGGGGGGGGGGGCTTGAAAGTTGGCGGGAGGTTAGGGTGAGACATGGACAAGACACCGGAAACAAACTAGCTGGTGGGGGGGGGGACACAAAACCTGAGAACCTCAGTCAAATTGTAATGAAATTAGCAAAGTACCATCAACGAAATGTGTTTTGTAGTGTAAAAAGCGTGCAATGGACGCACACTATCTGTTTGGAGTTTATGTTAGATAGTACAGACTACTTGACCCCGGGGATATAGAAGAACTAGACCCCAACTTGTTCACCCTTCCCGGTTAACGAATTCGGAATTTCGTCACTTTGAACCAATGCAATATGGTGATCATGTATTCTGTCTTCTTAAGAAAATATAGGCATTTTAAACAATTGAATAATTAACTATTGCTTATTTTTAATTTTATCAAATTAATAACAATCTAGAAAAGACAGAAATCAAGTATTTTCGTTGTAGGCTTATCTGGCGTAAGAAATATATATATATTGTTAAGTATTCAATTATTGACTTCAGTTTGCCAAAAGTAGAATTTTAAAGAAATATAAAACAGAGAAAAAGTGAGAAAACAACGGCAGGATCTCACGACCATTTCAAACGGAAATTGCAATCAGTAATTTGAAATGCTGTGCGTATTATTGGTACGGGCCTTCCATCTCTTCCACTCTCTGTACCAGGAGCGTGCACTCAAGAGAGTCGATAATATACTGAACGAGGACTCACATCCTGCTCATCAGTACTTCCAGTTCTTGCCCTCTGGTAAAAGGTTACGTACATTCAGGGGATCAAAGAGGCTCACAAACAGTCATTATCCTGATCTTGTGAAGATATATAATACACATAATGCCCGCTGATTAGTTCTAGTCTTGCCTTCACGTTTTAGCCACTGCTTCTTATTGTGTAATATGCTATATTTGTTATACTTTTTTACCTCTGAATACTCTTTTTATATCATGAGTAGTATACATAGTACCCTTCTATATCCTTTACCTAGTCATACGAATTGTTTACATCTTTATTTATTGTCTTAATCGTTTCATTGTTTTCGCTTGAGCTCCTGTTTTCATCCAATTTCCATTGTATATATTCTATCCATTGGCTGATTAAATTTCTACCTAAACTAATTTTAACTTTTTCAGTTTGCCCTGCTACACGAAAAAACTGTATTGATTGACATTATTGTACGTATACCCTATATGTGGGTTGTGTTATCTCGTGGAAGACGTTGCATATACAGGCTACGCCTTCATCACATTCTTCATTTGAATTTAATGACGTTCCATACACGTAGTACGTGTTATGGCAGTATAATAAACAAACAGGTTATCCAGAATTTTTACCTTATTTTTCACACCAGTCAAATATCAATTTCTACAGTTTCATAGTGACATACACATGCTCACAAGAAGAAGAAGATGAAGAAGATACCGAACAACAGTTGTTGGCGATATTTACTTGTAGTTCCACTTTTCTCGCGTAACTCGACTAAAACCTGTCGCTAATTGGCTGTGCGACCAGGCGTGCTCATAAAACTGAACCGAATCGTGCCCTGGACGTGTTGTTAAACGGCGAGGAACCACGATCGGGGCGCACCCTCCTAATTTGATACAAGTTTGCCATCCTCATATAAATTTCGAGGATAATTCAAGGCTCACTTAAAAGATCATATCTGGTAGAAAGATTATTGTTGGTCCCAGAGCGTATATATAAAGACAATAGAACAAATGAAAGTTATGCGGACATTTGTTTATCTCTTCTTAATGCGCATATGGTAAGCAATAATATCAACGATCCATGTCTTCTTCTAAATAAAATGTAAAACTTTCATTCCCGCCACCCCTCCCCACCAGCAGCAACCACCCCCCCCCCCGACCGAAAATGAAAAGAAAAGAATAATATCCAAAAGTATTCTCTCTGGTAAGTTAACGAATTCTTTGGAAAACTTTGAATGAAATAGCAAAAGCTGTAAAATACATTTTCGTGCCGTGGTTACCTTCTGTTTCGTTAAAACTGGTACGAACCAAAGAACTTCATATAGTTTTTGAAATATTTCAAGTAAAAAAAAAAACATGTTTAAAGCCGCAAGAAAATTGCTCTGTCTGACATAAAATTGATTTTGTAAGTGTAGGAGCGGTTTTATGAATTAAATAAAATTGAGAAACTGTGGTTTGGTCAATAACTTGGTAGCACATGCCCACGGAAGAGAAAGCATAGCCATAAAATGATAGCATACAGTTGTATTGGCTCAACGGACGTTCGGTGCAAGAAAATGAAAGAATTCTACTGGTAAAGGTAGAGGAAATTGTGGAAAGGAAGGGTTAAAAATTGGTCTCACATTTGATATTTCCCTTAGTTTGTATCGGTGTCTCAGCAGCGTTTTAGCAGCAACTATCAATTACTTCAGACCGACTGACCGGAGAGAAAATATTTGTTTTATTGTTGATTGGGAAGAGGGGGGGGGGGTTGAACATTTTGAGAATATGGGTAGAATATGATAATATCCGAAAAGAACTTCGCCGATACCGTAAGTCGGAATTAATGCTGAAATTAATTAAAATGGTATGTATGGCGAATTATTATATATATATATATATATAATCTGAAAATTACAATATAAATTTTGTGCCCATTTATACAATTTTGTACACACACGTTAGAATGGACAGAACCTTGCTACTTTTGTTTACATATTTTTCGGCATCGAACTTTTGGCAATGGTAATATTAAAATAAAATATTAACATAAAATGACAGTGATTGAACGATACGGACTATTAACGTCTTTATGTGATCTGATAACATGGACTGGCCAGGTGAGATAAAGTATCGTCTCGTGCTATAATGGCAGTAGAAAAAGATCAAATATATGATTTTATGATTTATTAATGTCTAGATATAGAACTCAATTCAATTGTTTATAATGCAAACTTTACGAATGATTGTTGACTGTGTCCTGCGTTTAATCAAGGTACCAATATTTGTTACCAATATTTAATTAGAATATCACCCTTATTTTTTATCAACCTTGTTTTTGTCACTTTGGTTCCACTTTTTCTACGTATAAATCAGTTATATTTCAATACATGGATTAACTTAAGTACAGAATGAAAAAAAAACCTGCAATTGTAAGAAACACCTTTAATATTGGCAAATGTTTAGCAAACCTGAAGCTCAAAACCATTAAAATGAGCACAAGATATATATTGGGTTATTTATCTAGCGTATTTTCAAGTTTCTCTAAATACATTTACTGTGCTTCTTCCTGCATCTCTTGAAACTTGCATTTATATATTTCTAAACAATCTGTGCCGAAGGTCTGATGTTTAATAATATTTTTTTTTTTCTGTATGCGAAACATCATGAATTCAGAAACCTACATTGGACAACATTTTCGCTTTTTTAACAATGACCGACATTTTATTGTTGTCACGTGGGTTCCAAACATCCATTTGCGTAAACATTAGTTTCACATGTATGTGTACATTCACAGACAGTAAGATACAGCCCATGACGAAGATAAGAGTATTTCAATGTTCTGTGCATTTATCTGACTTAAGTACAGCAGTTTCAAACAGTTAGCCTGGAGGAACCTAACCAGGGTCAAAGTTCATACGTTTAAGATATAGTTAATGACAGTTATGAAGTAGTTACTAGACCCATATCTTATTTGATGTTCCCATTAGGTATACACCAAGGATCCCCTGATACTCATTCGATTAAACAACGTTGGTAGTTGTGGGAGTTTTAAGACGGACCCCTTGTTACACCCCAGGTTTTTTATGTGAAGTACTATGGAATGCCGAATGATCTCAAAGAAAAGAGAGCTGCAGGGACAATGGTAAAGAAACAAAGGAATGAGGAGAGTATAAAAATCAATATTTGATTCGAATTAGTAATAGAAAATATCTTTTTGTGAAATGAGCCATAGAAGCACGAATTCGATATACGGAGAATGGGTGGAGGAAGGGGACGATGGACGAGGGGAACAGGTATCTCTAGGGTAACTGTGGTTGGTTTTTGAAGAAAAAAACACCATTGTAATGCGTTTAACATCGATGACAGATTCTGGGTGTAAGAAGAAAATAAAATAGCTTGACATTTCTGTATCGCATTGTTTCATTTTATATCGCTTGGCATTGCGTTACATCACATTTCCTTGCACTGAGGAGTTCAATCGCATTGTAACACATCGTATCGTATCGTACGCCTTTGTGTTACGCCGAAGTGTTTTGTATTACGCCGAAGATCTTTGTATTACGCCAAAGTGCTTTGTATTACGCCGAAGTGCTTTGTGTTACGCCGAAGTGCTTTGTATTACATTTTTCTGCATCATATTGTATTACATCACAATTGCATGGCAACGCATTTCATTGCATCTCGTCCATACTGGTGAACACCTACCTATCATAGGCTATTACATCGTATTGAATCGCACTGCATTACATTGCATTGACTTTGCATAGGATCACATCTTATTAACCGCTAGGCATCACATCGCACTGTAAGGTAATATATTACATCGTACTGTATTGCACTGCATCACATTGCATGGCAACATCACATTGCATTGCATTGTATAGTATTATATTGCACCATAGGTTCTCTGTGTATTTCTTTACATTCCTTTCCACTTGGTTACATAGCCTTATGGTATTTAGAATGTAACTTGTATTACATTCCCTTCTGAAAACTCATGTAAATCATATGAGCCATCGTTTGACGTTGAAGCAAAATCAATAATTATACTTTATTCCCTTCCTATTCTATTTGTAGGCGTTCACAAATCCACTACTCTTGTGTTAGAAGCAAGGTGGACTGGGCTGTTAGCTTTGAACTTTCTCAACAGAGTCTTGCCTTGACAAGATCAGTAAATCCCATCGACACGTAAAGTAAAAGACCGTGTGTTGTTGGTCAAGTGTCGTACAATCAATCACGCCATATCTCTCACCTAACAACGGTTAAACCTAAAGAGGACGTCAACATTATCTGATCTCGTCGTGTGGCTTGTTCCTGGTATCATGACTTGAAAATATGACACAGATTTGAGGTCAAGTCTGTATTAGCCATCATAGAAAGTCATCCAAGGTTTCGCAAAATAAATTGTTTTCTTGATATCTGCTTGTCCGCTTAAGTATTGGATGAGCAACCTACCTAAACATCTGAGTTTGGCCACAGCAAATGCAACGACAGGGAATCTAATTATTCAGCTGTACGAAAGATGGCAGTTTTAACGAAAAAGTTGACAAAATAGTCGAATTGTTATAGTAAAATTCTTTAAGACCACAATCCTGATCACCTCAGGTTTTCCTTTGTGTTTTAGTTACATACAGTCAGTGATGAAGTTGCAAGTTCTTTCCTAATAAAGGACCTTGGTTTATCGACAAGACTCTAACCTAATCATATCGTTCCTTTCCCTTCAATCCTGCGTTCGAACAAAAAAATACGTAAAGCCGCTACTCTTTCCGTAGCAGTGAATTATTATTTTTAAAATTGATATCAAATTAATGTGTACGTTATCATAACACAACAATTTAGTATATTAAATATTGGAAAACACTTCCAGAATGTAATTGACTTATAAAAAAGATTTGCGGTAGAACCATCAACATTTCTTTTAAACTGCTTTTGCTCTACGTTCTCTTGTTTCCCTCACCCATCCCTCTGTCCGATAATGACACAGAATTTATTTTGACACTTATTATCATCATGTTGGATAGAAATTAAAATTAAGGCAGATCCTAAACACATTCGAGACACGCATTCGGATTCAAAGCCACTTCGGATAATGTCAGGTCTAAATCGAAGCGAATTCAGGAATAGGAAACTTTGTTCCCTTTGGTTATGTCACAATTGATAACTGTAAAACGACGTAAACCTTGAGTTAGATATATCGAGCATGAATCCCAACAAGGCACGTTTTAATAGTCTTGGGACTATCAGTACCCAGACTCTCAGTTTTTCCTACATCATGTAATAATTCCTGTTACATTTCACCCTAATTTACATTCTGCTGTTATCCAGAACTTTATACCTTTTCATTTCTACAGTTGTCTTTTCAAATCATATTCACATTCCCAACCATTTCATTTCATGATTCTGCAAGTTTACTCTGCTCCCAATGTAGGAGGAGGTAGAGGATGGGTTGGAATCGACCATCGTCTCCCCCCTAACCCCCCCCCCTCCTTCACCTAGACTCCCACCTCGAATGACAGACATTATCCACTTGCAGAAATATGCGGTGTATAATTAAGTCGTGACTAGCAGTAGGAAAAATGTAAAATTGTTCTTTATCATAACAAGACTTATAAATAATGGTTTCATCAAAGTCAAGTAAAATAACTCACTACCGCTTGTAACATGCATAGTGTGCTTAAACCAGTCCATAGTCAACGGGAACATATCCTTG
Organism: Apostichopus japonicus; assembly: GCF_037975245.1. Taxonomy (NCBI): domain Eukaryota; kingdom Metazoa; phylum Echinodermata; class Holothuroidea; order Aspidochirotida; family Stichopodidae; genus Apostichopus; species Apostichopus japonicus. Next base: position 26,602,286 of record NC_092574.1, on the reverse strand, counting down.
AACTATGTGTATTTAAGCAAAGCTATAACATAGAACGAACCAATTATGGAGTGAGTTATAGTTAAAATTCTGGGGAAGTGTTGAACTTGTGCTATATAACTATTTCTCCGTCATTTTCCAATTTCCCCGCCAGTGAACAATCCCTCACTCAGCTCTATAATACCAAATATGATATATGACGTAATAAAAATATAATTGGCAAAAGCATTTTTCCGATACCAAATTTAAGCTTTAAAACACTTCTGTATCCATTCCACGCTATAACCAAAGTATAGGTAACCAAAGGAAAAGGATCAATCAAGAATCGTTCGCCTCCAAAATATTTCACAATGTTGTATTGCATTTTAGTAAACTTTAAAAAAAATCATGGCTTTGGATTTATCATAAAGTGAATTGATCTATCCTACCACAAACTTATTCATGAATTTAATCTACGATATTTCTTGCACATTGTCATATTTTAAATTTATTTATGACCTTATCAACCTTGAAATAGTCATAGACATGAAAGTCCATCCTCTGTATATTGAGATTCGAAATATTCGACGTAGCGGGAAGTTGAGGAATACAAGGAATGTTTTGCTAATTTCTCGGTTTAACTCGAAAAACAGGTTACTTGTCATTCTTGTACTATCAACACTTTTTTGCAGATGTTATTTAAGCCGGTGAATTGAAATCCATTAGTTATTGGTGAAGAAAGTTTTAGTGTCATATACTACTACCTACACACTTAACAAATGTAATCACCACAGCTTGTGAATTTCGCCTTTCCGAATTGAGACAAACTTAAGTCTTCTTGCCCCTCTGTATAATACGCACATTGTAAACTTCTCATTATCGATAGCCTATGTTTAAATATGAAAATGCTTGTTAGATTTGAAACAAATAAATCCATCTAATAACTTAATAAATAACTGTACTCACTGTATTTATATAATTACATCGATGTAGTACCATCGGTAATAACTGAAACATGAATAAAGCCCTAATTTAACAAAATTAAGTAATTAGTATGTAGGAAAGGAACTTCACATATTTTATGTGTGTAACTTGTTTAGCCTTGCAAAAATTATCGCATCGACAGTTCCCCTACCCTTATTTCACTGAGACAAATATAATTCAATTGTGTACTATAAATTTCAAATTTTGTACTTCCTTAACCTTCGGGATACGCAGTCTTTTTCCCTCCCAGCCCCCCCCCCCTTCCACTCCTCTTTCGTCATCTCCACCATTCTAAACCCCGAAACAGTTTAATTTGGTAGCTGAGGTAATACTCTGAAATATTAACATAAATAATATGTAACTAACATATAACTTAACGTGACCATTAATCACAACCTAAGATAACTCAACATGAATAACATGAAAGCATTAAGTGTAGAGCGGTCAGGTCCTCGGACCTCATTATTTACTTCCTTAATTTGTATAATATCGTGAAACAGCTCAGTTGCGTCTTCTGAACAAAAGTGCCAATGAATGAAGGCAACCTTTTCTTAGTCAAAGGGAGGTGAGATGTTTATCAAAGGGATATATTTTTATTAATGACATGTTTTATAAATTAACTCTTTTTACAAAATAATGAGAAACACAACCATGCCTGTCAGCTTTGGGTCCACTTTTGGCATGAGTACATGTGAAGATTTGGATTTATTTCCATTTTTGAACCAATTAGTCCCCCCCCCCCCCCCAACACCCTCTCTTCATCTTTCTTCTTCGGTGAAAATATGAATGCTAACTTACACCAAACACATGAAGACAAGAAAACTAATTTAAGGTCAGTTTTCTTTGTATATGATAAGATATTTTATATTATGTACCTTCCTTTTCTGTTTCATCTTTATTTCATTATTTTTCTTTCATTCAGCACGAATTGAAGTTCTCTGTCATTTAAATATATAGGACAAATATGTTTTCGACAGTTTTTTTCATTACATTTTCTTTCATAGTCTTAACATTTACGACTGAAATTAATTCAGAATATTGTAATTACAATTATTATCGATATGACAAGTTATTACAGATATAGTTATATTTCCGTCCTGTCTTTCCTAACTTTACAATGTCTTGCAAACTTTCCAAGATCACAGAGACGAAATATTCTATCGTTGATTGTTGTTTGCTCTTAAAGAACAAAATAGTTCTACCAAGTTACTTCCTAATGAAGCAAAATAAGGAAAATGTTTTCTTGGTATGTTATTCTTCAATCAAGATTGGGGGTACACAATGGTCCACTTTTATTGGTCGATAATCAACCAATAAGGATTATCGAACTATTTTACAATTTGATTTTAAAGATTGTCAACATTGTACGACTCTATATAGCAGAATGACGAATAAAACAAAATTAAATTTGGGAGTTATTATATATAATTATACATCAGAGAATATCATTGCAACATTGTAGCTACAACTCCTGTAAGAAGCACCTATCTATAAAATAACGACGTGAATTACACAGTTGTTTTTATGGGGGGGGGTTGAATAATTTGCACCTAAAAGCTACTTTGCATATCAAATCAGAAAAAAGGACATCATTAAATCTATGCATATTTCGAATGGATTGTACAATTTATATTAAAAATAACATTTGATATGCATTGCTTTTGAGAACGAATGAAATACTCGAATATACGATGCACAGAAATATGTATATTAATTATTATTGATCAAGTCAATATACTAGTCAATTTTAACATGGATGGAATTACGTGGTTTAATTTTACATGAAAAGTTGTTAATATGTACGTTAACCAATATTTGTGTCTGTCAAATTAACCAGGATTTCGTTGGTAAACCAAAGACCGCATTCCTGATTTAAAGTTGAACATTTTAATGGCTCGAGTTATTGATAGTGATTTTAGTGTATAATTTATGCATTTTCAAACCATTCAATATCTCTATTGTTTTTGGTTTTCAAAGGTTGAGCTTTTAATTAGTTGGAAAATATTTTATTGCGAATATTTTTTAGCAATAGGATATAACAATGTTTATTCGTATTATTCTTTGGTTGACCTGTACAGTCTGAAGACATATATAGCTTCTAGAAATAGCAAGGAGAATATGCTGGGGGGGGGGGGAGGGGGGAACAAATATATAAATGTATATTCAGTTTTATTTTTCAGATGTTTTTAAGATTATAAAAAATTACGGCTGTTCGGAAAATGGAGACAAATACAACCACTATCTCTTGAAAGGAAAATTAGATATGGGGTCGAATTTCTTATACTTCTATGATTTATTGACCAGGATAATCTTAGAAGAACAATAATCATAGCGAAACAAAACATATTTTTAATTTCCAATAATAAACGCTAAAGACATGTTCATATTAAATTTAAAAAAAATAATAAAAGTTAAATTTTATTTTGTAAATAAATGTATCTTACAACCAGGTCTCAAACAGGGAGATATTAATTATAATTAAACGTCTATAAGAGAAATACACCGTTAATTGTCGTTTACTTGTTCCCAATCATTAAAACTCTCATTCCGTTAACTGCTAACAGATACTTTCCTTTTTAATCACAAACAGGAAGGACACAGCAATATTTTTAATCCGTTTGATAACTGTTTTTAATTACTTCAAATACAACTTGGTTTTCCAGCTTATAACAATTTTTGAAACTTTTGACAATTGTTCTTAATTATTTCAAATGCAACTTGGTTTTCCAACCTATAACAGTTACTGCGTTGTCGTGCAATTCTAGCATCAAAGAGCTCAAATAATTATAAAGCTTCATGAATTTAATATTATATTTATCTAGCTCAAATGTTTACCCAACCAGGTTAGACAAATTATAAATTAGAGGAGACAAATGAAACCTTTTCCGGCAGGGAATTTTTCTTGAAATATCTTCACTTAATTTTTGGACATCTTATGGACATTTTTAGTTGGTTTTGTTGACAACAAGATTTTAACGTCTATTTTTCTCCCTCTAACTGACGACAAAAGGAGTTAAAAAGAAGCGTTCCACTCTCCAATGACAACAAATTGTCTATGCAGAAGGCCGCCGACAAGCCATATTTCACGGATAACGACAGAAATATACTCTTCACCCAAACTTAATTTTCAGGTTAGCACTAAAATACCAATCGGCTCTTTTAGGCCGAGGACGCCTTTGAGGCGTAGGGATACTTAAGCTAATGAGCGCGAAAAGTGTGGTTCGCATAAAACTTTATTCGGAGACCGCCTGCTTGTTGTCAAGGTGATCTATTATTGTGAGATAATTCAGAGGGAGGAGGATAGGCAGACGACAGGCAGATGAATCAAAAGACCTATGAGAACTAAAAAACTTTTTAAAAAGTTTGAAAAGTTGGCAAAAACTTTTTGGAAACTTTGAAAGAATGTAAAGTGACGAGTTGCGCACTTTTTTTTTTACTTCGAAAATGATTTCTTAAGCGAAATGTAAAATGAAAGTCGATTTAGTTAACACCGTGTGAAGTGAAGGTATATGCAATACTATGGTACACGCTGTAATGCTATGGTATTCGACGGGATTCAACGAGCGCATCTTCCCCGAACGTTACCGTTATGTCGACCTGGTTTTATGCGCTATGGGTGAGCAGACGATCGATGTAACACCGTCCCTGCTTCCTCCACGTTCATATAAAACCGTGTTTATTATTCCTTGGTTAAGTCTCCTGTCTTTTAGCAATTTCAATTGGCAAATGAGAAAACTAAAACAAGACGCCATTAAGCTAAAATGATGGTTACACCTTTCTTTGTTGGCGGGCTTTTTTTTCTGTTTTTACATGTGATAATACAGATTAACCAAACTTTTTTTTTATACTTTTGAAGCGGAATAAAATTTAATGCCTCGTTGCTTTAAAACAATATGACAAGTAATTGATTTCTGGCCGGTGGACATGTGCTAGTCGTGTGGAATCTTGATATTTTACAAAAGATTTGCGTCCAATTCGAACGCCTGTTTCATCTACCCGACCCATCCCGACATCGCCAGAAAGAGATTGAAGAGCGTCTACAGGAGGGGAATGAAACTGTTTAAACCCAAACAACGTAGCCCTATAAACAAGAAAAACAATCGCCTAATTATTTATCCTTTAAACGATATATATATAGATATATGTATAAATATGGGGGAGAAGTTTGATTAATCAACCAAAAAGAAAAATGAGATGAATTTATGATATTACTACTGACCGTTTCACGCTTGCGGCTTCTCTCCTTGCCTTCGATTCTGAGCAACTCCGTTCGTAAATGAGCACAATCTTGGTTTCTGCTACTGCCATCCGATAAAATATCCGTCAGATAAGCGATGTAACTCGTGGCAAGCCTTAACGTTTTGATTTTGGATAGTTTCGTATCGGCTGGTACGTTAGGGATACGATCCCGTAGCTCGGCGAAAGCGGTATTTATACTCTGTGTCCTTTTACGTTCCTTCTTGCACACACTGCCCTTGCGACGCCCGTTGAGACGGTTGTTGCCTACCGGCGAAACAGGATGCGAATGGTCGTTCAACGGCGACGTAGAGAATGTACACGAACTCGGTGTCGACTGGCTGTTGACGATGTAATCTGGGGGTGATCTCGCGTAGCCGTTCAAGGGGCTATTCCCCATGTCAGTGAGGGTACAGGTCCTATCTAAACCATTGTGGTAATTCTCTCCATCTGTATAACTGATCCGAACTCTTGGATCATGATAATCTGGCGGTGATGGCATAACCCTGTACTCATGCCCTTCCAACATCTCTACACATGAATTGCCATAACCAGGCTGCGGCATTCCAGCGGGCGGATGGTCCGTGTATAGAACGTGGTTGGCCGTGTTACCATCGGACATAAATCGGCAATCAGCCCGTGTGGTTCTTAGATCTATTGGTGCTTGCATGTGGTCGCCCATAACACTCATACTCTCAAATAATTGCCGACACACGCCGACCAACCTCCACAATCTTGAAAAGTTTTGGTTTACAAAGAGAAAACGTCTTGTAAATCCACGAAAAAAAATAGAAGGGAGAGGGAAAATGAAAGAAGAAACTAACATGTATCAAGTCTATCTCTGCTGTCAAAAAAAACTAGCCTAAGTGATTCTTTTGCCGTGACTGTTTTGAAATTTATAAATGGTATCGTGGAAAAGTTTTTCTACTCCCAACGTGTGATTTTTGGACAGGACACAGCCAACTCACCCAGGTTAGGTAGCAGCCTCATGTAAACAATCCATTCAACCGTGACACCCCGTCAATTTAAAAGCTAGCCATAGAGCTCTTCATGAGATCGTAATCACACTTCGATCGAAACTCCTAGCAAGAGTTTATGCGCCTGCTCACTTCGAAGCAGCAAACCGTAAAGATTTTCTAGACTCGTCCATTAGTTTGCAGGGATGAAAAGAGATTTGACGATTTAAAAGCCATTTCTTTACACATGATCCAGACGGGGAGAACTGCAAAACTAGATATTTTGAAAGGTTTTCTTTGCTAAAAGTGTCCAATTGCTGTGTGACATGATGCAGAGATTTAAAACAATTGCATAAACGAAAATGAGATAAATCCCCTATTGGAAAGTTGATTCATCCACTTTCTTTAAAATATGACATTTCGTACGCCTTGCTGTCTAATTACTGGTCATAACTCAAAGTTTGTTCTTAAGGGTGGTCCGTCGACGTGATTATTTACAATCTTATGTTAATGTTGTCCACTTTACGTCAGTAATATTGAAAGTTTTGCTTGTGGTTTCAAGTCCTGTAAGGTTCAAAGCCCATCCTTCACAAGTTGTTGGTTTTTCATCTCTCGAAGAACTGAGACACTTGATGATTCTTTCAAGTGAAGTTAAAATTCATTGCTGTCCATGAGTATATTGCTACTTTTTTGGCCATTTGGCAAATTGACGCATGCCCAGAATTTTTTTCTTTCTGAAAACTTAAAACCATATAAACATACTATTTGCGCATGCGTGTGCTGTAACACCCGGTCTGGTCAGATGGTATAAACCTACAATCGCGTATTATATTGGTACGTACGTGCCGAGTACCTCTGAAAACAGATGATTAAAATAATATTGTCGGTTTCTCGTTTTCGCTGAAAGATTTGTTGACATAATTCATGTCCAATAAATTGCTGCCTATAGGCCTAATTATTCCGTTTTTTCATGAATAAGAGAGATTTAGTTAAGTACATAACTTTCAGATGTGGGACGCTCTTCTCACGTCATGAGGTTGATTTTAGTGTACCCATTCCACGAAACGAATTCCGATTTCAATAAAATGACGGCTCACGAATCTTGGATAACGTAAACACGATCCCAATGGAATATAGCGTATGTATCATAAGTAAGGTCAACATATGTAATCCAAGCATTAAAAGTAAAGTTAGGGTGTATGGAAGGGACCACCGTAACTAGACTTAACTAAGTGTCACAGGTCAATAAACAACAAATATTAATCTGTTCAGCAGCCATGTTTCAGTGACGTATATAAACTCATTCATGTTGTGACATTTTAAAACCCGTGGACCTTATCATTCTTTTGATTCAGTGTATGTCTCCCAACTTCCAAGCTTTTGTCATTATTGATGTTGACGTCACGAGCAATCTGATTGGCTGAAAACTCCATAATTGCAGACCTGTTTGGAGAAATATCACATCTATTGACACTTTTAAGAAGCATTTGAAAACTTATCTTTTTAGGCTTGAGTATGGGCATTAATCTTATTCGTTGTTTTATGCACATTACTTTGCCCATTTTTATGTATATTTATATTTTTATGTTCTTTATTGTAGTTTATATCCCTGTCTTATATCATTTTTTACTTTTATTACTGTTGTTATTACTTTTAGGTTTCTTAAGTTTGGTAATATTATATTCCAGGAATTGGTTCTTTTGTACAGTGCTCTTGAGCATGATTTATTTCATGATAACAGCACTTTAATATATGGTATTTATTATTATTAGTATAAATTCGCCACCTGGGCGAATTGGCGCACGGGCTTACCCGCTCGAAAAAGGTGCGCCGCTGAGTGCGAGGCGCAAAGGGGGGGGGGCGTTAGTTTAAGGGTCAATGGCGAAGAATTCCTCTTGGTGGCGAACATTGCTAGTATCATCCGTGGCGCAATCTTCGCAGCTTGTTTCAAGGATCCAGCGCCGCCAATATAATCACTGAGTCGTTAGCACTGTCTGCTACTTTGCCTCCTGAGGGTGTAAGATTTTCATGTTTCATAACATACGCCGTTCCCAAAGACCTAACATAATTTACATAAAAGAATTGCGGTAAATTTGTTATTACCATAAACTGGTCAGCTGGTTTAGTTTAAGTACTAGCTTATCGCACCCTCTTTGAGTGAGATGAATGTTGTAAGGCGCTCAGTCATATTGTATGGTAGAATGTGGAGTGAATTTTGTGTGACCACAATGAATGATCAAAATACTGCTGAATGTCATCTCTCACGCCCTTACGTACACACATAATCTGATCTAGACAACCTGCATAGCTTTATGCCAACTTGTGCATGATATTCTGGACAGCATGGCTCCAAAGGGACAGGGCACACGCCCCCACCCCCCCCCCCCCTCTGACCAATCTGACTCATCTGACCCCTTTGACTTATAGGAAGCAATATTATGTATCAAAAAACTCTAAATTCAACTGTGCCAGGGATCAAGTTTATTTATTCGTTTGTTTTGCAACATAAAAAAAAATACGGTACGTCTCCAATGGTAATCACCACCTCCCTCATTAACACCACCACATACAGGCTAGTAGCCAGGGTGGAGCACGGCGGACCGTGTCATCCCGTCTCTTGTGCGGTTTACTGCCCCCTCCTCCCCCTCCCATATGTGCCACCACCATGTGCACACAAGTTACCGGGCAAGGAAACTGCGCCCTCCTTTATTGCTGATGCCCCGCCCTATAATTCAGAATTCCTGTTGACAGGCACGGTCTTATAGCGTAATAGTGAATTAGGTATATATCTACTGACACATTTGAACTTGCAGCGAGCAAATATCATCTTTTAGGTATTTCTCCCATTTTTTAATCAATGAAAATAGTCCTAAAATGAGCTAACTGACATACATTTCGCTTTCGTTTAAGCTTTCTCCTATTTATGGCAACCAACTCCCCCCCCCCCCCCTCCCCCGCAAAGAAAACAAACATTCTTGGACGACCGCTTAAAACTGGTGCTGTTCGAAAAATCCAATTTGTTAACGCAGTGCGGTAATATATAGGCATATAAGCCTATACATGTTATGAACTGGAGTATAAATCGTTGATTAATTAAAGCGGTCTAATGGACCTTTGTTATCATCATTTATATGTCATCAGGAAGGCATTAATAGATAGCACTCTCTACTAACGGTCAATTGTGTTTATTCTGTATTTTACGAGTCATAATCAAACTGGTGTTTTAAGTCCACGTTAAGTATCCTCTCGATTATATGTTATAGTGCTTTAATTCCACAGTATATATTTTTTTTTATTAAACGGTCTAACTCTGGATGATGTATCCTAGCATGACCTGACATCCACAAAAACCTAATACGTCATAAATATCTCTCTTATTTATTTATTTATACTTTTATTTTTCCTATCGAACAATAAAGATGATCAGATCAATAAGATTAAATCAGAAGAGTACGTCACTTGATTAACGGCAATTGAAAATTAACATTAAAGCAACGAGGAATCAAGATATAGCCCACTTGCATGTAGATAGAAAAGTGTTCAATATTTGTTTACTGGATATTTTATGACTTGTTATAAACATGATTTTATTCCACGTTTTAGTTTTATTATTATTATAGCATGCATGATGTTATTATACCGTTTAATCGTTCATAGTATTTATTATTTGATATTCGATGTAAAATATTCTTGCAAACTAAATAATTTTACTATACTCGTGTAAGAAAGATCCACTCTTTGAACGACGGACGTAAACAGCTTGTGTCCTCACTGCTTGGTCACGAACCAACCATGGGTCGGGCATTATGAGGAACCTGCAACATACCTGACACCGTCAGCCGCCTTCCCAGAGACGGTGATGGTCAAAGCCGGGCCCTAGGGAAAAAATGTCACTGAAAGCTTTTAATTAAGATTAATAAGTTCTTATGATATAGCGCCTTACATCTAAAAATAATCTCCCAAAGCACTTCACTCTTCATTTTCCCATTAGTATATTATAGGTACATCATTTTTATCCCGTTTTTCCCCCAAGCCCCTCCAGGTCCTTTAATTCACCCCGGTCCCTGGCATATATCCCTCCCTCTGATGCCCTCACGTTAGGTTTGCCTATCCTCTGAAGTTCACAATTTTCTATTTCAATTTACCACAATTACGCAAACACACTTCAGGTATATAAGCTTCTGTAAACATTTTCAAATTCTGCAAACTTATTTCGGTTACTTGAATGAATGAAGCGATTACGGTGTTTTTCATCGATATTTTCTGTGTAGACTTCATTACGACGACTGAATTTTTAGTTTGTTATTATTCAAAAATATGGGTTAATATCATGTATTATTTTGTATGAAATACAGAAGTTGTCAGTTACTCACGGATAATTGTAATGGCAAAAAGACAACTGAACAATTGTTTGTCAAGAATTATGCTCGCTTCAGATGTGGATATAGGAATTTGATCAAAATAATGTACGTATATAGTTAATACAACAAGAATATGTCCATTGCAATGTGTAATTCACTGATTAATCATAAATGCAGATGCTTATAACCAAAAACTTAGGTTCTTTGGCCATTGACAATTTATCGTAATTTAATATACCTTAATATAAATATAAGTTTCAACATTTATACAAAGACTGAAGTATCCAAGATTCATCTTCATCCGAAAGCAGATAAAGAAATGAACAGTGTTTGTTATACTACCACGTTGATGTCATGTTTCTATTATAACTATAACTATACTGCTGCTGAAACTACTGTCGCTACTGCGTATTGCTGTTGCTTTGCTGCTGTTGCGTTCCTGCTACTGTTGTGGCCGTTTGTTATACTACCACGTCGATGTCATGTTTCTATTATAACTATTACTATACTGCTATTGAAACTATTGTCACTACTGCGTATTGCTGTTGCTTTGCTGTTGCGTTCCTGTAAGTTTTGTGGCTGTTGACAATGTTACTACCCGTCACACGTCTGCAATATATGTTATTCGTTAACTGTTACTGTATACTGTTGCATATACTGAAAATCTTCTGCTACTGATACTGCTATGCTATCATTTATACTATTGCTTTGCTGCTATACTGTTACTGCTAATACTATACTATAATTTATACTGATGCTTTGTTGCTATACTGTTATTGTTACTACTAGGCCTATAAACTATCACTTATAATATTGCTTTGCTGGTTTACTGTTACTACTATGCTATATTTTATACTGATGCTTTGCTGCTATACTGTTATCCTGTTACTGTTACTAGTATGCTATCATTATACTGATGCTTTGCTGCTATACTGTTACTGCTAATACTATATACTATCACTTATACTATGGCTTTGCTGCTACACTGTTACTGTTACTACTATGCTATCATTATACTGATGCTTTGCTGCTATACTGTTACTACTATGCTATCATTTATACTGATACCTTGCTGCTATACTGTTACTGCTACTACTATGATATCACTTATATTGATGCTTTGCTGCTCTACTGTCACTGCTTTCGTTGCTGATATGCTATAGTAGCTGCTATTTATATAACTACGCAGCTTCTTCTGATATACTGATTTTACTATACTGCTATAAACATAACATTTTGGCCGGTGGTACCACACCTCTACTGATTCTGCTGATACTAATGCAGTCGTTATCTTGCTACTCAATTATTTCTGTTGTTTCTACTAATTTATTGCTGATATGATACTTCTATCACTGCTCTTTTCTCCTGTTGGACTGCTACTATACATCTACTACAAAACCGATTCGCTGACCATCTTAATAGTGCAAGATTTTGTCAGTAGTTCCATAATTTCTTCTTCAACATGATATTTATTGACAAAACTTATACACCTCCATTGTTCGACTTGCTAAATATTAATTAGTTCATAGTAAATGACAAGATACATTCGGCTGTAGTCTGAAACATCTGTGAACAATTGTTTCTATTAAACATGGTTTCCATATATCATATTTAATAAGACAAATAATTAAATGAACATCATTATCACTTATTTATTTATTTATTCATTCTTGTCTTTCTTTTGGTTATTCTTTAAAGTTTTTGAATAATTTATTTGATGTTAACTTTACCAGAATATTTTCATCCAGAGTTTTCTGAACTCTGTGACAGTATGGTCTCCGCGTTATTTGATATACTCCATTTGTCAGGCAAGAAAGCTGGTTACAAATTTTACAAAAATCAAATAGTTTTCGTCGTTGATTTTTTATTCAAAAGTAGTTCAAAGGCATCAGGAAAGAACTAAAAGAACAATCGTATCATTTAACACCGAAATAAAACGTTGAAATAGCTGGTATTGCTACAAAAATATGTATTTGTCTGCTGATGATGTTGTTATTGTAGTTTCATCACAGCTAATATTTCATATGTTATATTTTATCATCAACTCTGTGTAATTTTACGGCCTTTACATTATAAATTGTTTACCACACGCGGGATGCAGCCATCCAATTTTCATGTGACAGTTTTGCAATACATCATATGTTTATCTTAAAAGTAAACATTACTATATAGGTACAGGCTATTGCGTTATATCTCTTATACAAGTTCCTCCTATATATGGTGTACTCAATCCGGTTGCATGCACTTTGTAACGAATAGGTATTTAAAAAATTACCGGCTTCGATATACATCATGGTAAATAAACAGCAGAGTATAAAACGTTCCCTTTTCTTTCTCTCTGTTGTCTTCTTATATAAAACTCTCTTTTTAACTCGTTAAGTACGACAAAGTTCATGTTTACACCAAAACTAAACTTTAGCAGAAAGAAAAAGAAAGGTAAGGAGTGAAAAAGAGAGAGAGAGCCATGTTGCGAATGTGAACTCATTACTCACTTACTCATTATCCGTATGATGTTATTCGGCTTCCATTTAGTATTAATACGTTTTCAGCTGACCCTAAACTATTCAATAATGGCGAGAAAAACTAGTAAAAACAGCAAGTTAAGTGACGAGAGGCATCTTTGGCTACACCATCAATCAAGGAAAAAGCGACCTGAGATAAACCAGACACACATCTCATGACATGAAAAATAAGAGAGAACATAATAGCTGCTCGGCTTAAGCAGACGACATTTTTTTTTTTTCTCGCGCCTTTTTTTTTTCTTCTTCAATTTTGTTTTGTTATTTCTAATGTGTTTTATCTTCTCTTTCCTAGTTACATGCAAGCGGTAATCAGAATGGTTTAACTCGGCATTTGCGCTTCTCGGCGACATTTCTTGAATACGTGTAAATAAAACAAAACAATTCCGTTGCTATATACATTTTGTTTTAAGTAACGGGTTGAATTTCGTATTATGTGTAATGCAAGACGTATTTTAGTCATGGCAGGTTAAAGTCTTGCATTTTTGTTCGTTGCCCCCTTCATTTTTTTGGGCAAACGAACAGCCTGTGGAATAAGGTAATAAATCAGTTTAGCGAAATGAAACGGATACATCGTATAATATGTAAAAATCTGAGCTTTTAAACAAAGTAGAAAAGATTAATGCATCGAGGTATATAAAAGGAGCCGGTTGTCATAGTAACTTGCATAAAATTTGCCGTGTAGTCAAATGACTTTCTCCATCGTGGCTATTGACGGTTTTCAGAAAGATAAATTAACGGTGTTTAATTTGATGTTTCACGCATTACCTCAACAAAATCGAGCGTCAAGTATGACAAGAGACAAAAGCCAGATCCTTTTTGCAACAGGTCAATAAAATTGCTAATTTCTTCCAAAAACCATTTGTTCTCACCGGTGTACTTTGATTATTTTAAGAAAGAGACTTCCACAGGTAAAATACTGCAACAGATTACGTTGTTTTAAGATCAAAAGCTGCACATTAGGACTGTTCTATACAACTTTCTAAAATTAACAGCCCTAACAACATCTATATACGTGCCCATGTTAATTACAGTAATTAATCACAATACAACTAGGGATAAGTGATAATGGCTTGAAATAGTAAACCGGTGGTGGGGGGGGGGGGTGTTCTAGACCTGATCACACCAACTGAATTTGGATGTGAATACTTTACGGTCCAGGGGCCGACCCTGGTTTTCATACAGAAGGGTGTATGATACTGGCGTCTTAGAAGCCGACTCCCGTGTAGGTGGTCCTGGGACGTCCCCCAGAAATACATAATTTCAAATCAAATCTTGCATTCTGAGGGATATTTATACCTTTTGTTGAATAAATGATAGGACTGCAAGCAAGGTTGTGCTAACAAATATATTTGAATTTTTGTGTGAGGTTGAAGGAGGGTGGGGATGTACACTTCCACCCCCCCCCCCCGCACCCATGGATTCGCGCATGCGATCATATGTTTTCTTTTCTTGTCTTTTGTCTCTCATATTTCTAAGCTAAATTTTTCTTCACCAAATGAAGGTGAATTGTTAAGGATCCTTTTCCAGCAGGCTATAACAATTTCGTCTCACGGATGCACTTTCATAGTTTAGTGCTTATCACATGCAGAAACGATAAATGCATGTGTCTCTACATTAAAAAATTAAAAAATTATCTCATTTATAAAAGCGGAAATTTTCAAAATGTCCTCCATTATTTGAAATTTGACTTCATAGTCTCATTGCTAACTGTCCCCTGGGTCCGGCCTGGCTCTTAACACCACGTGACACAACAAATTGTGTCAAACATTTGTTAATAATGGCAGGCAAAGGTCTGAGAAGAGATATTCTCCATTCGTGGCTTGTATTATCTACATTTCTGTAATATCATCTTAACAAATCCAAATACTGGAACTGGTATATAGTAAGGAATGATATGTGCACTACATGCCAACGCCCTACTCGCACCCCTCCCCCCCCCACCCCACCCACCCCGCCATTGGACAGGTACATTTTTGGTGCATTTAGGAGCCTCTCGATTCTTAATATATTTTGGATAGAGGGATGTTTCAGCCCAGTTTCTCGATTGATACGTCTCTTCATTGCTATACTACACACTTGATCAATTCCTTTCATATGCTTCAAGAGTAATCGCTCGACAGTGTTTAAATAAAAAAAGAATTTAGGACTTTTAAATGATGTTTTCATATTGCTGTTGTTATCATAAATCAAAATAATAGCCGAGATAACCCTATAACATTTCAGAGTAACTCCACACGACCACCATCAGATTACGTACGCACAGAACGTGCTTTATCTTCGAGATGGTATTCATTAAACAACCACTAGAACGTAAAGTTATTCCTAACGGCTGGAAGATAAGTCTAACCATCGTTAGTCTCAGATATGTCATAAAAAACAATGGTTTTATTAATTCTTGCTGACTTTATCGTTAAACTGAATGAAATGTCATTCTCAATAACACAAAATTTGAAAACCAAGATGTTTAATCTATGGTTGTAGAGAATTCAGCTGTTTATATCATAATATTTCACTGACCAATGTGACATGGTTTTATCCTGGTTCCAGTTACTGTCCTACAGAACGATTCCTCGCCAATAATCGGACTGATGGAATCTGGTCACGAATTTCAAAGTTTTTTGAATATTCTATCCGGGAGATATTTTAAACTAATCTAAAACCTCCAGAGGTATTAATTGGTAAGAAAATGAGAGCCTTTTGTTGAAAATCATTCCATAATATTTTTCAATTTGCAATCCTTTTGCAGTTAATGATTACGCTACCTCTTAGTTCGGCTAATCGTCGGTTTCCTTTTAAGCTTTATATGGTTTTACTAAAACAGAATTCAGTAACTCATAGAACGAACAAGTTAATTTAAAGTAAATATATGAAATTAAAAATGCACATAAGGATGTAATATTGTATTCGCGATAAAAAAAAATTATCAAAGGCAAATTCATTGAATGACATTAAAATTTCTGTTATCACAATGAAAAAGCTAAAGAATTGCTTTAAGAAAAAATTGTATTTATCAGCAAATCGAATTTATTTCAGTTGGAAATATTCCTTTAAAGAAACCGAAAAAGAGTTCTTTAAATTAAGAGAAAACATGTGTTTGGTATCTGTTAGTGCCTTTACTATCAAATGTCCTCTCTGCCCTTTGTGACAAAAAAAGAGACATCGAAAAACACAATTGGAATAAATACCTCCAAACCGAGGAGGTAGTAGTTTATGCTGATTACTTCAATACCACAACAAGTCGTGAATTTTAAGTGATGGAGTTTAAAAATGAACCCCAAAGGGATTCTTTGACCACTATTGTCCTTAGAAAGAGAGAAACCTTCGGAAGATATTGTTGGTTTCTCACACTCTGCGTTTGAAACCTACAATGTGGAGAGGTATACAATGGAGTTCTCTTTTGTAGTTCGAAAGAGCTTTTAAATATGACATTGGACAACTTTATAAATAATGCAGAAAGAAAGATGGGGGTCGCTCCCCTCCAGTTTTCAAATTGGGGGAGGGACAGGAGGAGTATGTGTCTGTCCCCCTCACTTTTCATCTAGGGATACACTCCATGGCAGTGCTATAACCATATCCTGGATCCTTTGTTTTAGCATATATCAATATTAAGTTTCATGTTCTAATCAATAGACTATATGACTAATTTCGATTTTTTTTTTCTCTCGAAATTTCGACAGTATTCTAAAGTTTGACGTGGAAATTTACAATTTCAATGACACTTCGCGTACAGTTAAGGCAAGTCGGAAGTTGCTCAAATTTTGTATGTCCTATCTGGGCCACTGTACGTATATCTAACAACACTAAGCTTCTTCCAGTGAAACCTCAAACATCATCTACTTTTTTCCCCGTCACTTTTTGAAAGATTCCTACGCCGGGGGGAGGGGGGTTGGGGAGGGGGTTGGACGGCATTTATTTACCGAAAGTATTACCGAAATATTGGTTTATAAGAAAATTGGTATAAAGTACGCTATTTCATCCCATAAAGCATGCTTCAACTTAAAGCTCCTCTATTTTATATCTATTTATCTCTTGTCTATGAATTTATCTTTTTTAATGCAATACTAAAACTACAAACTTCGGAAGGGGAAGCTGTAAATATATATTATTTTTTATTTTCGAACGAATCAATCCGTTTTTATCAGCAAAAGAACCAGCTTTAGTTTTGAGGGCATAAATTGGATCAATCCGTTCTATTGACTTCATCTTCTGTAGCTTAAACTAAACCATTAATTAATTACTAATAACCTTTGCTCTTTTTTTCAAGTTGTCGGTAAAACTTCCTGCGAATAAAAGAAAACATGTATAAAATTATACAACAATAGTTGATATCCTGTTTCTGTTTTAAATGAATCAAGTTGAAGTTTTCACAGTAAAACCAAGTGAAAAAAAACCCTCTGTCCCAAGTGTGTAATCATTAGTTCTTGATTTAAGACACAAGTCCAGCCAATCGGTCAATAATGTACACCAACTGGACCTCTCTGGTGCCGTAGTATAGATCGAATAAAGAATTCACTTTTGGTGGTCGAAAACTTGGAGGTGCGGTCGACAATGTAACAAGTCGTTAGACGTGAGTTATGCTGTCACCCGTGATCAATGGTTGGAAGAATTATTATCCTCCAGAGGCATGAAACAATAGCTCTTTAAATCAATCTGGTAATGGTCTTTAATTAACGCAATCGAAATTGCGGCGACTTTTATGTGCGGAGCGTCAAGAAGTGCTTGTTGAGTAAAAGCCAAAGTCATGGTTTGAATATTTGGTTTTGCCAATTGATATATGTGTCGGGAATATATATATATATATATATATATATATATATATATATATATATATATATATATATAGATATGTATATATCACGTGCATAATGGCACAAGTCAAGTACAATAAATGAAACAAATTGGAAATATAAAATTTTAATCAAATCAGTAAGGTATTTGTAGATATAATGCTACGTTGTTAGCACAGTTTGGATTTTTTCTCTTTTTCGATGTCGCGCTGGCCATGCACAAACTATGAAAAAGTCGAGATCAAAAGTGAATAAACTGACTCTCTTTCTTTCTGCCAAGCAGAGAGCTCTCTATTTCACTTTGAGCAGTGGGACAGAGTCTTACTCTACACTGATACTCAGGGACAAGTATAACAATCCAATACTTTACGTTTAATTCCGTGATAAGTTTCATGTATACGGGTGCACATACAATTGGATTGACTCTGTACATATCTGTATACGGTATAGGTTTTGTTCACTATATTTTCGAAATGAAATATGAAAACTCAAAAACTAAATATATGAGATGTTATAGAATATGTTATGAAAGATAACATGTCAAAAGGTTGGTCATGTTACATTGTGCTGTGCCTAGATATACTTGAACAATGCTTTTTTTTTAATGTTCGTTTTGTTTTCATAACATATCTCTCTTTTGAAAATATTTTATTATTGTATGAAATTAGCATTTATTAAATTAGAGGTCAGAACTCCCCCTACCCCCACCTAAACCCTTACAAAATAAATAAATAAATGAAACAAGAAAAAGGAAGTAAATACCACTAAGGTTCATAATTCAACAAACATTTCTCTAAGAATCCTCAAACTATTTTCCTTCCCTGGGTTTTAATTGTCTAAATTTGCTGTATGTTTCTTAGCTAATACTTTGGAAGGTCAGAATGTTTCAGAGAAAAAAAGTGTTTTAGAAATAGTTTCAGCAATTTTGTTAAACGTTTGGCACAGAACAAAAGACAGAGTAACTATTGGAAACATTGGTTTCCCCTGGATTCTGCAGCTTTTAACAGCTATACCATAGATAAACATTGAAGAGGGCGCAATGTCGAAAAGGCTTTGATGTACATTTGGATAGAGCCATGTAAACAGCATGTCATGGTATTGCCTGCATCATTAATTGGCGAACAAAAACTACGTGGGTTGTGAGAGAAATGGGAAATGAATATTTCAAGTTTATTTGTTTTAATCTTCAAGCATGTGTTTAATTGAGAGTGTAATTGAATAGACCAACTAAAGGAATATTTAAAGATTACTTGTTTTAATCTTCAAGCAAGCAAAGACATGAGTTTAATTGAGAGTGAAATTGAATAGGAGGTTAAAGGAATATTTAAAGTTTATTTGTTTTAATCTTCAAGCAAGCAAAGACATGAGTTTAATTGAGAGTGTAATTGAATAGACTGACTATAATGGACAGTCACAACCGAATAAAAAAAAATTGTCATCTGTTGTGGAACAATTCTTGATAACTTAATACAACAATTCTGTAGTAATATTTGCTAAAAGTGTATACCTCTTCTCAGCCGTATTTCAATTCATACGGCGCTAATTGATTGGCTGATAAAGCTATAATTTAAATATTTAATTTGAAGGATCAAGGGTGCTCCAACATTATGAACAAAGCTCAGTATGGAGAAAGAGACCGAATGCTTTGAGCCAGGGTATCTCATGATAGTCCGAATGCGGGCCAAATGCGGTCCTATAAAGATTTCAATCCGGACCGAGAAAAAAAATCGGCCGTCACACTATTGCACTTTGCGGGATATGCGGACCCTTAAAAGGTAACTCCGATGGATGAAGTTGATGGTTTTCTGAATTTAAAGGTCAATACCACATCGTTATAACATTTTGTGCAGCGAAGATGTATATTTTTTTAATTTGGTGGTATTTTGTATCTGGCAACAATAGAGTGAATAATGTCATGTTGGTAATTCAACTGACAATGTTATTGTTTTTTTCTATAATATTTAACTCAGTTTTTCACACAGAAAAATAATATTGCTATAATCAAAGAACGTGACCTTTAAACGAAATTCTCAAGGCTGAGAACCTTGACAGCTAAGCGAACGTTCCAACTATAGCATGTCAGGTTTTCCAGGATAAATTAACACGACGACTATAATATTACGAAACTAAAGCTTTTCAATAACATTCGCTGTTTTGACATCACAGACCATCAACTGTGAACTACTCCAGGGAAGAATCGAGAGTTTAGCCAGCCAGAATAGCTCCTTTTGAATCAATCATATACTGAGCTAGGGACAACATATTGAGATTGGGTTTTCAACTAACCTTGTTGAATTGTTTTTTTCGTTTCCAAATAATGTGCCACGTTGTTTGCGCGGGAATATATTAAGGTCTTACGTATATCTTAAGGTCTTACGTATATATGAAGGTCTAACGTATATATTAAGGTCTTACGTATATATTAAGGTCTTATGTATATAGGTTTTACGTTTATCTTAAGGTCTAAGGTATATTAAGGTCTTACGTATATATTAAGGTCTTACGTATATATATTAAGGTCTTACGTATATATTAAGGTCTTACGTATATATTAACAATCTATCATGCACACTATGCGGCCTCTTATATAGACTCGAGCACCCCTCTGATCTTCTCTGCACATTATACTCAACCCTAGGTTTAGAAAGATGTTGATTCTCACTGCCAACCCCACCCCCCCCCCCCCCACCGCCTTTCTTGTGGCCTTCTCTTTTGAGAACCCCTGGCAAAGGAAGTAATGCTTAGGATAATTTAAGTTTAGAAATATACAATTTTCCAAGCAGTACTTAGAATTTGAAAATTATGTTGTCAATTTCAAGATTTTGTTGCTGTAGTTGTTGTTAATTCATAATGCCATTTATTACTTTTTCTCTTAAAGCAGAGATGAGGGTTTCATTAGTCTTCTTCTGAAATTTGATTTAAATTTAGCCGAAAAAATGTATGCGATTTATGCGAGTATAACTGGCAACCCTACTCGACGTCTTCACGGAATAACCTAAATGAGGTCTACTTAATAATGCAGTTTGTTTAGGTTTTATTCATGAATTTCTTTAAAAAAATTCTGAAGGTCAACCGTGTCTCGTGAAAAAGATAGCTTACAGTTTAATTTCCCGCGAAATAAACCAAACGTTAAGCTGAAGTTGTTTGTTGGGCATGCGTAGTCCGACGGGACACTACCGACCCTTTCACTACCGGCCTAGTACCAGTGTAAACGAATCCATGAATCTTACACCATTCTGGTTTTCAAATAAACATTAAAATAATTTTTAATTTCAAAAGAATCATTTTTGAGATTATCCAGATATCAAATGAAAACTAGAACCAATGATGTGTATCTTTTCAATCTTGCCTACTAAAGTAGGTAACGTTGTTCATTAAATTAAGCTAGGCGTTATACACAACGGCTGTTTAAAACTACGGGATGTTTGGTGGCTTGGCACGGACTATTCAATACACATAAAACTCGCAACAAAATATCCGCCTAACGTGTCCCGGACACGTTTATGGATGTTTTCAATATTCTTCAGAGATAGTGAGAAAATGAAAGAATAATCCCGGAAGAGTTTTAACGACAACTTCTCTCTCCCAAAAACAATTAAGATTAGCTGATCTTGATAAGATACAGGCTGACGTTACGGAAACATTTCAGAACAGGCCAGAATGTATCATGGTTGAATGAATTATTTCTGTTCGCACGAATGATCGCAGCATGACTTTTATGAAACAAACAAAAAATTTCCTTATCTTTATAGAGAAATAAAATCTATTGCTTTGACCCCCAACCACCAGAAATATTTATAAAACAGTAGAACATATATTGTCAGATGTATCAGAATAATGTTGGAAGTTATCGTCATTCAACGTCAGTCACCCCCCCCCCCCCTCACTCTAACCCGACCCTCACCAATGTATCACCTTTCATATCCAAAGAACAACTTAAATGATATGTGTCTTGATAACAGTGAATTTTTTGTAGTCTAAATCTTTCTTGTAAACTCTATTATAATTCATTTCTTTATTAACTATGTATACTCTTTTGTTGCAGGACGCAAAATTAAACGACACTCAATGGGGGTGAGGGGGGGGGACAGGGGAATGAGTAAGGGGAGGGGTGCTTGGGATTGATTCCTTGATCATTTGTAAACATAAATATTTCGGGAAATTGATTGATGAAGTTCGTTCTTCTTAAACCGGGTATAAAATTGTAGAGGACGAAGATATCGTAACAAACAGCACCAAATGATATACTGAATTTATAACAAGTAACGCCCACCTTCTGAATATTCATAAACATAGACATAAAACTCTGTAAAGATATCTATTCCATCACTGAATATAAATGAGGCAACACTTAATGGAAAGTGAAAGGAAACTCGCACAAAATGAGTAGTGTGTTACTCAACATATATATGTGTTTTCTAGTCACAAAATTAAAACAAGACAGTTCAAATTTCTACTTTTATTTATTTATTCATTTATTTGTTATATAAAGAAGTCTATACTATTGTACAACTTACCCACACTTTAGATGATTTTTAATATATTTTAGTGTTAAAAAAACTGACTACTCGTTCTAGATTGTTGCCAGTGGAACGCTTACATTTCGGGTAATTTATATATTATGATACCAGTGGGTTTTATCAGAGTGTCCTTTTATCACAAAGGTTTGAAAGTAAAACCGAATCCCACATGCTCCATAGAATCATCGTCTATCAACACAGAAGCTGATCTCTCTTCCGTACCTGCACAACGACGTATCGCAAGCATCGAAGCGTGCGATCCTGTCGTTAAAAACTGACTATGCACTTTGCGACAACTGTGACGAAGACACGTTTTCAAGAGCCATCTTCGATTGACTTTATATCAAGGTATAAAGCTATGCCGCTTGTATACTATAAACACCTACATACGTCTATATGGAACACAGACAAGGTGGAAATAATTACACATCACGGTCTGTTTGGAGTTTATTTCTTTCTTTCTTATTAAGTTTGATGAATGCGAATGAAATTTTCACTGAACCATGAATAAATTAAACATAAGTTGTTAACCAGCTGTTGCGAAGCGTAATTGAAACAAAAAAATGATGTATGCTATGCCTATAATTTTTTAATGAGGGTATTTAACAATTGGTATAGCTTTTAACTTTGGTGTAATGGAGTCGGTGCGTGTCAAAATTTAAACAAACAACTGCTCCCACAAGATTAATGACTGTTTGAAAGTGTGTACAGGGCATGGGCAATACGTTTATGAATATTCAAATATGGTAATTCAACACTGTGTGTCATCTATCTTTTGATGTGATTAGTTTGTTTGCTTCCTGGTTCCCTCTCTGTCCTGAAAGACTCTTTGTGAAAAGCATATATATACATGTGCTATACTTGAGATGATATACGCTTGGTCAGGGGCGAGAAGGGCAGGGGTGGGGGGGGGGGTGGTGCAGAGGTGTGATTGTGAGGTAGCATTAAACAAAGAATGAAATTTGTGGAAAGGATGTGCACGAGGATTCATTTTGTGCATCAGCTTTAAAACGACTGTGTGCTACTACTAAGTGTTGCCAACATTCACCACGTAACCTGACAAACTTCATTGATTCTAACGCTGATCTCCGGGCGGCAGATGACCAATATTAAGAACAGTCCCAAAATATCGCAATAAGTACTACCTCGTTGCTAACCCGTCCTCCCCCCCCCCCCCCGCCCATGCCCGCTTTCCACACCGATCAACCAAAGAAAGATGTCAGACATTAAAATACTTTTCTTTCTTGAAGAAGAAATTCCAAGGTTATATGCATAATCATAATAATAATATATTCATTTATATAGCGCAACTATATGCAAATGCATTTTAATGCGCTTTACAACCACAATATTACCCCGGTCAATGATAACCTGTCAAACAGAGACAATCCCTCCAAATGGCAGCAGCTAAAGATAATCGATGAATGCCAGGAAAACATTAGCATTGGTATATAACCTAGCCTTAGTAATGCAGCCGACATAACTCTGACATACGTAGCGTTGAGCCTATAGCTTAGGTTGACAATGCAAGAGCCAGTTATGTATAATTTAACGGTACCTGCAGTCTTCATCCATGGTTTTATCTGAATGAAATTAAACCTGTTTTGACGTCGTGTTATTCCTTATTGATAACACTGTAACTTATTGTGTTCATTGCTAAGCTTCCTTTCATCTTTGGGGATGCTACCAACCTCTCCTCTGAGAACACTGACGAATTTGTAGGTATCATGGTTGACGTGGCGAGTCTCTTAATGATGTCCAACTTGGCCAGCTCGGCACCGTCGATCCCTCCGTTATGACAACTAGTCGGTATAACAGGAATAATTTTGAACTCTTCTCTTTATTTCAAACATATGGGATTCCTCATCTTCATTCAAGAGACCATTTTGGTTTTCTAAGTCGCCGTCTTTTCACTGTTGAGTAATGTTTTTATGACACTTAGTACTAAACACGAGAATATCGAAACAATTATCATGTTGGCAACGGCTTCCATCCGTAGCCTATTACCTGCATCGTTGGTGTAGCCATTTTTAAAGAGATACCGTCTTTGGTCCCTATCATCGGTGTAGTCAGGGACGTAGATAAGGCCTGATGATTGGGGGGGGGGGGGTAGTGGCTGAAATTCAAACTGGATGGGTTTGGAGCCAGGAAATTCCGACTGCGACAGTCGGAAATTCCGACTGTCGCACTCAAAGTTTCCAACTATCGTCAGTTTTACCAAGATTAGGGGGTGAGACACCCCCCCCCCCCCCCACACACACACCACCTCTAGCGACGTCCCTGTGTGTAGTCCTGATATTGGCAAGCACATCCCGCGTGTTTATTTAAGACAAGCGACTCAGGGAAACAGTAGGATCGGCTAAAATAATCAAATTATCAATTATAATCAATTATTATCAATAATACGAAATATAGTTGTTAGCTGGTATTTCCAGAGTCTTGTCTTTGTTTGCAACATACATGAGAGCATGTATAGAAAACCAGCAACGCCAGCAACTATCGTTACAATGCTCTTTGGGGTAAGGTCTCTTGTAAACATCAAAGTGATAATGTAATGTAGCTAACTACACCTATTTATAACAGTATAGCCTATATTAGCTGTGAGTAATGGTCCGGTACCGTGGCGGACTGCGGACATGAATTGCTACCAGCCCCGATTCATCTGGCATGCATATTTAATACATTATTTCTCAGCCAGAAACTCATCTTTTAGGTTACAACAAATATCTTACAACAACCTGGAAAAGTTAACCGCTCCATTATTAGTATTTCAATGATAATTTCATTATGTACAGATATTCGTGTAATAGTACGTATTCTCTCGATATTTTAAATGTGATATTTTTCGATCTATAAACCACCCACCTATTCAAGGTAGAATAATGAGAACCCCTCAAACTTCACCTGCGTGTTATTTTAACGTGATAATGTTTCCACGTCGTGACTTTACCAACAGATTTATCCGACAATAGAAACCACGAATTTTCTACGATCGTGTCCGAAAATGTTTTGAAAAGAAATTTAAAGGAAGAAGTAGGTTTTACCTCACGTTCCAATCGTAAAGGGGGCAAATAGGGTAACATAGCGATCGTCTTTGTTGTCAATTATAGTTTTCACATTTGCCTTCCTCTTCAAAACTTATATGACATTTTATTGTTTCCACAAAGATGGAACTATATTTTAAAAATAGTGCAACAAACTTGTCTTTCTCTCATAAAACGAACTCAAAGACTGCCTATACTACAGGAGGTAAACTTCATGCAAATTCTTTGGTTAAAACTTCAGACGCCAAAAAGAAAAAGACGGATTTATGCTTGGAAAAGTTTGTGTTGGCTAAATGGATAGTCCAGAGATACAATTATATTTGATTGATGAGAGAGGAACATATTCCTGTAAATTTGTATTTTTCCTTGTGCATGTACTTTGCTGTGTGTCACACAATTGGATGGTTCTTTATTAATAAGAGGTAGTGTCCATTACGTATATTTGATTACTTCTAATTAGTGAGGTACCTAGGGTTTACTCCATTACACCGACCAGATAAGAAGGGCGGAAAGGGCCAGGAGGATGCAGCCACCGGACCCGAGGTCAATTAGGGGCCGGAGAAATAGGGAACAAAGAATAACGTATTCTGATTCTTATATCTATTATAATCAAGGAAAAGCTTAAAGTAACAGTTTATGGAATTGTTTTAGCACAACACACAAGGAGCATAGGAGCAGGGAGAAGCTATGAACCCCCCCCCTCCCCTCCCCCTCAATCAATAATTGCTAAATAACAGAGTATTTTCTCTTTCTAACATTCCCTACGAGAGAATCAAACTATATGAAAGTCTCATGGTCATATTCTCCCGCTGGACCGTACTGCGCCTCCACCACATGTGGGCGACCTCTTATATCCCACCCACCCCCCCTCCTTACCACCAGAGATCCCTTCCTATGGCTCTGCTGATATTTCATTATAGTGGGTAGCGCCTAAACACTTACTGCCATGTTGTAACACATAGACTGGAACCATTGCTTATGGCTCCTATAGGTCTAAGCTATGCTATCTCCATTTATGTCATTTTTCGAGGGTCTTGTTTTCTTTGCCGTTTACACATGGCTTGGGAGGTCACAATAGTTCAACAGCTTTGTGCTATAGTCAACTCAAAATTAATGAGCGTTTGTCACCCAATCTTATTTCAATGTAATGTTCACCGACAGTCCGCAAACTTTTAGGCCCACGATCTTCGAGTTTGCATGAGGAATGAACCACGACCCACCGCGTATAGTAGATGCTCACAATACTTAAAAGACAGCTTGGGTAATGGACTTGATACTAGTTTTAAAACTATCAATCGAACGCCGTCGGCAAAATCTGAAAACTGTAGATAAATTATCTCATGTGTTGAGAATTCCCGCGAACCAACTAAAAACATTCACGATACATTTTTGGGTCGCGCCCCGTTTCTTTTGTCGATGTCCACTATCCATACTTTTTGTAATGATTGTGCGACCGCGGTGGCTAAATGATGGCGGTATTCAACAATACGCGTGCGACAGGAAAATTGGGTTACTGAGTTGATTGGTTTGCAGTTATAACGGATGACTGTATAGGCATACAATCAGATTTGAGATGTTTTAGATCATTCAACTGCTATCAGTCTAATATGGAACTCTGGATTCCTTAAACACACTTTTAATTGTTGAGAACTGACCCTTTAAACAAGTGATGGTTTATCAATTAAAGTGACTGGACAATTAAGTCTAATACACAGATCATTAGGTCAGTTCCTCAGATGCACCACAAAACTTTATTGGAAAACAAGGGACTTATATGGTCTGGTGTTGAATGTCACTTCAAGGATGCTGTATTGTATCGATGAAGTTAAAAGAACATGTTTGGGTTCGGTTATTAGAATTAAAACAAAAATTAACACTTAGGAATGCACTGAAGAACCAACATTATCATTTCTGAAGCTTGGAAAGAGAATGCCAGAGTTTAGGCATATTTTAAAGGTGAATATGTTGAGACCCTCAGCACCTGTAGAAACATTACTAGCGGTAATTAATTTGTTTTTTTCTTGAACTATAACATATCAAGACTGAATTCTGTCTAAAGTCATCAAAATGTTTTGAGTTTCAAGACAAAGAAATTTAAGAAAGGAGTTCAAAATCATGCATGCAACACAACGAATTCTTACCCAAAATCCTATTGATCAAAATCACAGATTTAGAGAAAGTATACAGGAAAAACAACAAACAAATAATCTTTCATGGCTAAATGTTTTTCTATTTGATATCCTTCAGAGTACTATGAATTATGTACTGCAAATAACTTCATTTATGGATCCATATCTCAGATCCATGACAAAACACACAATTTAAAATATGAAAAAGAAATGTTGACATTGTTTAGTTACTTAAAATATTTTATCATTGAAATCCTTGTTCATCTAAAACATAAAGCTTTCTGCACCTGTGGTACACTATTCTATCCTTATTGTTACAACTACAAAATATTCTTTGAATTCAGCTGCCATCTTTATGTCATTCTATTAAATGATAAAATCGGAGCAAAAGGTAAGCAAAATAAGCAACGGTTTGCAAATTCCAAAAAGAATTTCTTAATGAATACATTTGCCCATTGTTGGGAATCTGCTCAAATGTCACCCCCTAATTTCTGGACTAAAAGATGGAGGGAGGGAGGGAGGGAGGGGGGAGGGGCAGTGGCGTAGGAAGGTACTTTTGAGTGGGGGGGCTGAAGACTGATGGTCGGCCTGGGGGAGGGGTCTAAGGGGAGGGGTGTCCCCCTCCCCTTTGGAACTTTTTTGCATTTCCAGGTGGCCTCAGATGCAATTTGGTGCAATATAGCAGCACACTTCAACACCCACTCCATTTTTAAAATAATTTTGCATTTTCACCTGGCCTTAGATGCATTTTGGTGCTCCAAATGAGATTTTTTTCTCATTTGGAAATGAAAAAGGGGTTTTCTGACTTGCGGAGCGAGGGGGGGGGGCAGAATGATACTTCCGCCCCCAATGCCAGCATACAGAAATGAAGCTTGTACACCACAAGGTTGAGCCACCAGAGGGACCACTTTTCCTCTAGGTTAATAAAAGTGTTAGTTGTGTACGAAGCACAAGACAGGACTGTTTGTTTCAAGGCCCCAATGCCACCAGCTGGATCACTGAGGTGGAGCAATGTATGATCCACTCCACCACTCAGGGTGGGGATGGAGTTTGGGGGGTGTGATTTTACTGTACTGACAAGCATTGTCACTTACAGAGGATATAAATCAACTGGTAACATGTTATCGTTATGACAGAGACAATTGTGTGTGAAAGTGTGAACCAAGATGTTCGAACACATTGATCTCAATCATACAGAGTAAATATGATCCAGCAGTTTGGCATATCATATGAGCTTACATTCAGAAACATAGGTTTAAGAATTAAGATGAGGCACAGCCCTCCCTGTCCACCTCTTGTGACCCCACTGGTGGATAAAACAATCAAAAGTAATTGTTTCAGTTACTTCATACCAATAAACATCCATTGTTATTAATTAAACTGAGGTTATGTAAACCACACCAGGTCCTTTGATAGACTAAAGTTAATTTCAAGAACTCCTGCTAGATTATGTCGACACTGTACCTAAATGTATACATCAGATGGCCCAACCTACCATATTCTTTTAAGCTCACAACAGAGCCCAGAGTTTAATTGCACAATACAGTTACAATATTCATTCCTAACTTGAGAATGAAAGTTTTCTCCATTATTATAAGAATTTTAAAAAGAAGAACCACCTTTTTCATAAATATTTAAATATATTAAAAACCATACCCCCCCCCACTCATCTCTCCCTCCTCTACCAGATTTTCCTTTTCTTGTTTCTTACATTAATCATTAATGACCTTCATGTCTTTTCATTCTTTAATCTGTGAGAGAATTAAGGAATAAAAAATTGACTTTTTAATTTCTTGCTGAACCTACTTGAGTAAAAATACAGTAATCAACTGTTACATCTCACCAGGATTTACATAAAATTTTTCATTTATTTCCTGGAAATGCAGTTATTGCAACCAGAAAAAGGGGTCAGAAGGCTTTAGCACCAAGGCCCGGGTAAATTAGGAGGGCCAAGGAAATATGGGATATGGAACAATGTATTATAATTTCCAGAACACACTTTAAGGAAAAATGAAGGGTACAAACAGGGGGGGGGGGGGCGGGGCACAATGACATAATTGTTCTAGGGGCTAACCCTAGCTCTCAACGGAGTCCTCTGATTGGAACATAAAACATAACATTCTTCTCTCATGTGACAAATGTTGATTAATGTCACTGACTGCCTCTCAGTGTATGATTCTCAAGGCTCAAATCCAGAATGCTGTCTTATTTGAAAACCATATTCCTTTCTCAGTTGGAACTTGCACAAGCAATTAAATATTGATAAAGGAGTTAATAATCTTTACATACAAAACACAGATTAGACTCCCACTTACTCTACTTAAAATATATAATACAGATATTTTTTAGCTGTACTACAACAAAACATAACATATCTCCTCTTATTTCATGCTTTCTCTAGCATAAGCCATAAATTTGATTTTGATTTTCATCTGTCTACTCTTCTATGCATATAAAATTTCACAATTTCTCTGGATTTCTATGTACAAAACTGATGAATATATACACACTGAAAACTATAACACACTCAATAATATTCAAAATAAGACACAACATTCTCATGCATAGCATTCAGAAATAAAACAAGGAAAAAAGGAAAAAAATTAAAAAATACCAAGTTGAATCACAGCAGTTGATAAAATGGTTTACAACTTATTGTGTAAAGCAAGTCAAAATGTAACATCATCCGAACACGCAACAGAAACCAAGCAAGCAACAAAAACCCAAACAAGCAAAAAAGAAACCACCTCATTCACATGATCAAATCGTGTCTGTTCTTAGTGGATACAAAAAGATGAAGAGAATTAAATCTACCATCTTTGACAATCACAAAGACAATTAAGGGCATGTCGGAGAAGCTTAGCCATGTCTGACATCTGTCCCTCAGAAAAAATAAAAAATATAAAAAATTATCAACTTACAATTAGCTACATTTCAAACTTTTAGAACCCCTGAAAGGTATAAAATCAGAAGACTTTGACTGGAGTTTTAGTCTAATGTAAAGTTGCAAAATCTCCATCTGACTGCTTGTCAAATAAACTAAAATCTGAACGTTTTTCATTTCATGAATTAACAACAAAATCTTGGCAATGCAATGCACATAATGAATAAATTAACTTAACAGATTTGATTAAAATATTGATGTAAAGAATAAAAAAAGGAGCCAACATTTTATGATGGCTAAAAACAATGTTGAGGCTAATAACAATTTCCTGCCAAATAATTTAAACGTACTTTTAAAATACATTGCAACTTCTACCAGCCACCCTCCCCCACCCCCCTCCCCCCCAAAAAAAAAAGAAGCTGGGGAACAAAATGGAAAACTGCTGAAAGTGGCATTCAGGGTTATCCAAATGACACCCAATTTTAACTTTAGGACAACACAGATAATAATTGATATTAATTATAATTTTATGAAAAAATACAGTCCATCAATTTCTTGTTCTGAAGCCATATTTACTAAAATATGAGAAATAACAGAAACTTTTTGAAATCATTTCAAGTACAAGCTGTTTTGATAAGCTCAAAACAAAGCAGAAATCTAATTGGTGAGATTCTTGTCTAAATGATTCCTCATTACTAACCAATTAAATCTCATTTTAAACTGAATACCTAATTACTTCAACAAAGACAATCCTAAAGGTAATTTAAGAAACTTAACACTTAAATCAATGTTTTTAATTATTTTTTAATGTTCTTTGTTGCCCACCACAAACACTTCCAAACAATTTTCAAGGTTTCACTTCAAGAAGTTTGTAATAATCAAATAATATGTCAGCAGGCCAACAGACGGCTCTAGTGATCAACTGATAACATAATTACTCTGTTATAACAATGGCTATGTACAAGTAATTATCAAAATTGGCAAAATAAGACTTAGATTCTTCCTAAAACAATAAACTTACCTCCCCAATCCTTAAAGTATGATTGGTTTTAAACTTGAACGTAACCTGTTGATCATGAGGAAGAATTCCTCCGTGTGTGGCATTGCTGGCAACATCACAGACCTGTTCAAGTCCTCTTTCAGAAGTCTGATATAAACCTAAAGACCTTAAGTATATATATCAATTTGCCTCTTAAAAGGGTAATAGATTTTTTCATCACCTCTTTTGATTGGGATTAAAGCACTTTAAAATATACTCTGACGATTTTCTTTTGAATGCAAGTTGCAAGCCTCTTTTAGGATCATTTTGGCAGTTATGTGTCTTTATAGGAATATATCCAGCATGTATTGGTTTCACAATTAATGTATTTGTGATACTTTCAAGGATGTCGTTGGTTCTGTAAACCTGGTTGCATTGTTTGGAGATGATGAATAGGGGTTGTTCTGTACAATGACTAATTACAAAGTAAGCATTGAAACATAAGCTGTGTCCGTAAAGTTGTACCCATGCACATAGCAAAGCAATTTTCGACTGTCTTTGTAGAGAGGGGTGGGGGAGGGGTTTGAGGAAGTATTGTCTAATGTCAAAAACCACAATCGACCGAGCACCACGGTCTCTTGCCTTGAGTAAGAGGGAAGCACACAATCTTAAAATCTGTATCCTCTAATCTCCTTTCTCTACTTGACACCAGTCACAAATTTCAACTCCACTCCGATATCCTCCCCTCCCCCTCCCCCTTCCCCTCCCCTCTAATCACATCTCCTATGTTCATGGGTATGCCACACAGACTACTGAATTGTTTTACTGTACATGTGGCCAAATAAATTGATACAATCAAAGAAAGAATACTGACGGAAATTAGTTTCTGAAAACACAAGCTTTTTATCACCATTTCTGTGGTGCAATGTGGCCCACCAGGTAGATGTTATCAAACATGTGGCCAGAGAGCTCATCATCCGCCTCGGCCGTGGCCTGCCGAACATTCCTGATGAACTCCCTCTTGGACATTTTATTCTTGACGTGAGGACTGGTCAGATCAATAGACAGTAATATCAATGAATAGCAGAGAATACAGATACCGTCTGTAATCAAGAAAGGAAAGGAACTTGACTATAGCAGCAATAACAACAGGTCTGTTGCGCTCAACTCAATGATATGACAACAACAACTATAATAAGATATCTTTCCTGGGACACAGATACCGTCTGTAATCAAGACAGGAAAGGAACTTGACTATGGCAGCAATAACTACAGGTCTGTCGGGCTCAACTCAACTCAATGATAACAACAACAACAAAAAACACTATAATAACATATCCTTCCTGGGACACAGATACCGTCTGTAATCAAGAAAGGAAAGGAACTTGACTATGGCAGCAAAAACTACAGGTCTGTTGGGCTCAACTCAGTGATATGATAACAACAACAACAAAAAACACTATAATAACATATCCTTCCTGGGACACAGATACCGTCTGTAATCAAGAAAGGAAAGGAACTTGACTATGGCAGCAAAAACTACAGGTCTGTTGGGCTCAACTCAATGATATGACAACAACAACTATAATAAGATATCTTTCCTGGGACACAGGCCTTGAATTTTCCCAATTTTAACCACTTGCTAAAAGAATTCAGTGCAAAAAAGATATACTGGCTAAACTCAAATTCTCACTAGCATTTTCCCTAAATTGATACAAAAGCAATATTAATTTGGCACTAACAGTAAAACACAAGTGTTTTTCCTTTTACTGGTGTAAAACAGTGAAACCCACTGGCATTTACTCATTAAATAGCCTCAATTTTGGGGCCTGTGACAGTATTGTAACTGATACTTAAAACTGAAAGATAGTCAAATCAATCCAGACTTTTGATATCACATATTTGGAAACTTCCTGGTTTACAAATAAAAATTGCATTTTGTCATCCAGAATGGTTGCTAAGGTTCTGGGCGATCACTTACCCTCATGGAATTCAGTTGAAGTTTGCCATACAGATGTTTCTGCTTAGATTTATTTCATCAAAGCCTAACTTACAATTTAGACAGCAAACATGCATAAGCCAGTTGTGATTTGCATGTCTGTCCTGCAATCAACTGTTGCTTTTGTGATCAGTGATTAATTTAATACCTGATGATTTGACATATTTTCATTAATCGTTAGACTCCTGAAATCCTAAACTCTTTCTAGAAGCAACAGTGTAAACATTTAGATATTACACACACAATATAAAGGTCAGTGAGCATCATTTCAATATGATAAATAATAACGTTTTTTTTTTTTGCTGTTAAATAATATCAGGCTTTAGCCTATGACGACGTAATAAAAGTACCTTTAGTCAATCTGCATTGTGGATTGCACGCAAGGTACCGTTCGGCAAACTTCTCCAGCAGCACTTGCAGCCGGTTACCGTGGAGGAACGGAGACTCCACGTTAGCGAAAAAAGAACGTAGGGCAATGGGTAACATCTTGTCCGTGTAGTTATCTAACTTTATTAATTCATCCAGAACTTCTTGTCTAAAAAACAAATTTTAGAAACGGAATGCTTAATCTTGCTTTAAACATTGAATTTCTCTGAGAAAGAAATGACATCAGATATGAAGTTTAAAAGATTATCTTAAAGAATACTTATCTCATCAGCTAACACGATCATTTCCTTCCTTAAGTTCCACAATGCAATGCAGAAAACTACACTTGATGCCACAGACAATAAGGAAACAAATTGGTCATTGTTCTGTTCTCCCAGGTAAACTTTTCTCATCCAGGTAAAGAAGACAATTGACTATGTCTCAGTGCTTTTATGATTGTGTCACTGCTTGAATAGAGAATGAGTGCCCACGATGCCTACATGCATTCGCAAATTCTCAGCAAAAGATTTGGTTTTGGTTTTGTCATAAAGAAGTTTCTACAGTTTGAGACTTTCTCCACAAAAAGCTGCTTTAAACGTAAAGAATAATGGACAGATGAGGATTAATAAATCATACTAGGGAAAACTACAAATACTAACAGCATTAAATAGGCTTTTATCACAGTGTCATATAAAGGGGGACATTTCAAATTTGATTTGTTCTACAAACTACACCCAATATGCTTCTTTAATCAATTCTTAATCAATAAATAATAATTAGTAAAGTCAAATTTACACCACCTACCTTCCTGTTACAAACCGTCTGACCTGTGACCTGTCAAGACGGTTTGTTGAATTGATGAAATATGCGATGGCCTTTGGGTCATTGTTGAGGATCCCGTCACGAAGCAAATACTCAATGCCCTGAAAAGGTACAGATTCAATTATTGTTCGATTACATTTCTTTCAATTGATAAAAAGACATATTTGCCAACTTAAATTTTCCCAAAGAAATGTCATTCTTTATAACCATTGTGGAATTGGAAGTTCCAACTTAACAGCACAGATCCAATTATTTTTTTCAATGACATTCTTCACACACAAACACAATTAATTTCCCCAAAGAAATGTCATTCTCTTTAGAACAATGCAGATTTTAATGTCCCAACAATAAGGCACAGATGTGATTGTTGTGTAATTAGAACCTTTTATTAGTCATGCAATTCCTTCAGTCCCTCCAAAACAATGTTAAGCTTCTTTACTCAAATAATCAGGTCTTACTACTTCTTTTTCTTTAACATTGGGAAACACTTTTGAATGAAATCATCGAGACTATTAATACCTGTTTGCACACTGCTCAACTAACATGGTCAGACTCAACTCGACAGTTGTAACATGGAACATGGTCCACAATCAACTGTGTGCGCATCGTTTTAGGGCTACGTCCGAGTATCAAGTCGGGTGGACTTCGGTCGGGGAACCAACCACGAAATGTAGCAATTTCTCAACTAGCAGTCGAAGCCAACCGACCGTGCAATGACCTGCGGTTCATGACTACAAATGCCTATATTATGTTCATATTGAGGGTGATGAGGAAAGGAATAGTGATTCTCAGGGATATAGTGCTTACCAGTTCTGCATTCCAGTTGAAGAGGAGGGAGTGGTCATCAAGTCTCTGATAAAGTTCTCTGTAGGAAAAGTTTGCATCCTTCTTTTTGTGGTACGCCGAAACTGAACCCCACGTAGCATAGCACAAACTAAATAAGTATGGGGTTGGGAGAGGAGAAGAATATAAACTCTTTATCAGGACCTCTCAAAATAGCCAAGAAAAAGAAAACAAATGCATTTCATGACTTTGAATAAAACTACAAATTATTAAAATTATTCCTCGATCTGTACTTTTCAAGAATCCTTTCAAAACCAATAAAAAGAACCAATGAAACGACACCTCTATCAAAGTGAAACTCTTTCGAGGACTTAGCAAGTGATCAGTGAAAACTCACAGAGCTCTACAATTCAAACTGCAAATTTAACAAGCGAGTGTATCAAAACATTGAACATTAACATCTTGATACTCAGCAACACTGTCCATTAAATATTACTTTCAATTAATCTAGAAGTCATTGAATTACTTCCAATATTAGACTTAAATCGGAAAATGATTCACTTGTATCATTTTAGTGAGATTTCTACCTCTAAATACCTTTGTTTCAAATGTAATCATGTAACCAAGAATAAGTATTGTATCAGAAGTCTCGGACTGATTCATTCGGAATCACATCGCAAAATATATGCAAATACGAGGGAATAATTTAGTGTTCAAATTTTGTGTAGCTTTTTTGAATGCTCTGATTTTTTTCTCTCATTTAATACTGTAGATCCTATGTTAGAAAAACTGCTATAAATCTTTATTCTTGTATGGCAACTTCACCATTTTTAATAGCATTTTATGATGCAATGCTGGATAAATTATGCCCTGAATATGACTGAATTGATTCAAGATGTACAACAGACTAAATATGTACACAAAACCATTGTTTTGTTTTTATTTCTACAGTACTAAGAAAATCAAGACAAGTCAGAATTACTATGCAACATGTAAAACAATAAATGATTCATTGATATCAGCAATAACACCAACCCTTGCCAAAGTAGGTCATCCATGGCAAGCTGCCTCCAGAAATCATTGACGCACATGGCGAGGCATAGATCAGTTGCATTTAGGTTTGATAGAATTAAAATAGCTAATTCTGGTGGAAGTTCATTCAGGTCGGGGAATTTCTCCGTCAACCCACTCCTCCTTGGATTGAATCTCGGCAAGTGAGGGGAATCATGGCGGAACCTCCTCAGCGCATGACCCATTCTGCAAGCTGTTTTAAAGAGGAAACAAGGTAAAGGTTTCAAAATCAAGATACTGACTGCTGGATTTATCTATATAGATAACAATTTAAGTTGAATTTGCTTGCTATGCAAAATAGAAGTGAAACGAAAAGAGCCAAAAGACATGTTGTTTAATAAATACTACTGTAGCAGCACTTTAAACTGTTAGGACTCTTATGATGCTTCATTCTTACTGAGATGAAGTATAGTAAATATAACAAGATTGTCCCAACCAGGTGAATGATAAGAAATGCTGTCAATTTTGCTGGGCAGAGAATGTCAGGTTAAGCAATGATCTTATACCATTTATGGCCAATGTAATCAGTGATGCTTAATATGTCATAAATAACTATGTCATAAAAAAACTGACTTTGAAAGGACTAAGTGTTCAACTTTATGGTACCCAGTACCTGTCCTTGTTTTTGGTAGTATAGGTCTTTCAATCTGTTGACAATGCTCCCCTCCCCTACACGATAAGGATACACAGAGTATATAAATCTCTAACCTTGCGAAAAAACATAAAAACTTGAGAACAAGTTCTATTGTTCTTTCAATGCTTTTATGAAATATATAATAGATATTATACCAGATGCATATATTGCTGATATTGAGCTAGCAAACATGACCAGTATTTATTCACATCTCCACAAATGGTGAACTGGCAGTGGTTCCGTATCATATTGAAATGTGTGAGAAGAAGCAACTGCTGGAGGATCAAAATACACCAGCAGCACAGATTTAGAGAATTGTATTATTTGGAGAGGTTTTTAATTGATCGTACTGTAGGAGCTGCTCATAATCTTGGTGTAACATTTGATGATTTCACCTAACATTAACCAGGCCAGTATGTGAGGTTGCATACTTATATATTCATGATGTGAACAGAAGGGTTATATACAAAAAAAATCCTGTCTTATCCAATCTGCAGCCATTGTCACTGGGCTGGTCTGATGACTAGAGCATGAAAACTATACTGTATGGCTTGACTGACCATCAAAGTAATTCCAGTAGTTTTAAAATACTAAGGCATGCATGTTTTCCTCTATACAAGGATATTGACTAAGTCATTTCAATTCTTAGAAATTTTGCGATGGCTGAAGGGTCCAGAAGAGAATAAGTATTTTTCTTTTTGACTTCATTCTCTTGATTTGGATGGCATTCAATAGCACAACACCAGACAATAAGGTTGTAATCAGAGAATTAGCAGTTCAAATAAATTGCAATTAATTGTTCTTAGATTCTCCTACAATTTGATTAATCACTTTTTTCCTGTTTTAACCACAAATGTTTGGAGCAAACTAGAGTCACTGTGCTTAGCTTAATCTTTGTAACCCTTGGCTTGTCCAAAGTTTGTCTCAAGTCATACCTATTACAGGTTGTTTCAAATACGTTCTTTGACGTTCAGAGTATACTATGCAAGTAAATGGGCTTTTTAGGTAGAGGGTACATTATATAGTATTATCATCACTAAATAAAGATTGCAAATGATGGAAATTTGCTGCATTTGTGGCCTTGGTTTATAGTAGGCCTAATGTACTCCTAGGGCCTAGCTTAATGAGAATATTCAATGAAGACTAAAGACCTTAATACTTTGATAAAACTATGGGCAAAGTGATTCAAATTCATTAAATGGTGTAGGCCGTCACGCCAACTATCTTGAACAAAAGATCCAGCTTTCCATTCTCTTCAATATGGTTGGCTATCATCCATTCATAATCAGTCATAGTTTTTACAAGTTACATGCTAAAACCGAGCACAAAACAGGAAATTTTCTGAAACGGGTACGAAAATACAATTGCATATACTTTGAAAGCAATGGATGGTTACGGTTGTTGAATATGTGTAACATTAGTACTCTGATAAAAAAATTGTCACTTTTTTTGGGCAATCTATCATCGTCTTAACGATTCCGTGAATGTACTCGCTGAACTGGTACCAATACTATATGTACAAGAGAGTAAGACGAATAATGTGCCGCAAACACTGAAGAGAGTCGAACGATTTTCCAGTACGTATGTTATTGTTACAAACACAACACGTAGTCTACCAAAACACTCACCGAAACATCAAAGAATTTCTACTTTGAGAAGGATGAGACAAATGTTTCCATCCACCTGACGTAGAATATCAAGAAACGGCCTTACAACGATAGTACTCTTCAGTTCAGCGAACGATTTCTATCCTTTCATTGTGTGTTGGGAAAATGTAAGAAGAATGTATCCAGCTAGATGAGCTGAAAAAAATCGGAATATCTGGTCTACAAGTACAAAACACAAGGCTACAGTGACCCTATGACATACTGCCTAGTGACGTTGTTTTCAATATCATCACGATGACCTTTGACCAAAACTTTGTGTGACCATTGACGTCACGATGGTACTGCAGTGCTTGTCACATAGCGTAGAGGCATTTCGATGAAATAACTGTAACGAATAATTCGTAAGATAAAATAATCGTCAATTCGCCGAACAAGTATGTTAGTCGATCAATGGTTTAGAATTGTTCGTAACAACTAACAAAGAGCTCGGAACCAGGACAGGCCTAGTATTGACGCCTTGCCAAATTTGATAAAATTTGACCATAGTCATCATGTTTTTCACATCATCTTTTGGATCAAAGTTGGAATAAATTAGGCTACTTTATAGAGGCAACCTTAAATTTCTCAATAACTCACGAATCCAGTGTAAAATATAGACCTGAAGTAATATATAAACTAAGTTCTGAAGCTTACATGACTTCGATAAGTAAACCCTGCCGCCCCCCCCCCTGCCCTCTCATATACCATGCATCACCAAAACCACCTCCTCGTCTTTACACAGTCCCACTACGTAGGGCCTGGCCTTTGCCAGATATTACCTTATTAGTTCTATAGATTCAAATAGCGTGAAAATAGACGATGGTTAAATTCGGACTATAAGATCCCATTTAATTTGTTTGCCCTATATATTTGGTTCCTGCTTATTGAATTCCTATTAACGCCAGGAATTAGTCAACGCACTATCATGCTGTAAGCGATGATGTACCACTTCACCGGAACCTGCCATTCTCTCAAATATTAAACATACAAGAGGGAGAAAAAGACGGCCATGAAAAGTAACGTTTCCGATAGAGAATCATCAGGAAAGCTCTGGTGCTAATCTCCTTACCCTGATTAAAACCTCCCAGTCGATTTGTCCGTATGGGTTGTGCATTTGGCTTCCGTAAATTAAAGAAATCACCATAATAGTTTGTTTATTTGTATCTAAAATTTGAAAAGTTGTGTACATAGTGTATCGATTGCAAGTAATAATTTTATTAAATAATATAATTGTTACATTAATTGAAAAGATGAAAATATTAAAGATAATAATAACATGTATATTCTGATAATTTAATGGTAGTAGAGTGTTGCAATGTTATACGAAAGCACGCCCTAATTTAGCGGGGAAATGTTAAAAGCTGTGATTACATCACACAAGTTGATCTTCGATTTCAATTACACTTATGTTCACAATTATTTTATCAGGAAAGTGGCGCAGAGGAAGCGTGCTGGGCCCATAACCCAACTCGGGCCCCATGATTGGAAATGCGCTCTGCTATAAGCAATCCTTTCTTCTTTTCTCGTACGTGCCATTTACAATGTAAGCAGTGATTATTTTACTCAGTGATGAGATCTCCTTAAAAGTTATAATGCACAAATATCGAGATTTCGTCATGTTTCATTCCTTTTCATAATATAAAATTTTGTTGCAAGCGGTTCCAGCAGAGAACACTTGATCTTTGCTTTCATTTTAAAATAAAATTCAAACCCATTTGCGGTTGTATACCAGTCAAGAAAGCTAAGTTGTTCATGCAGCTATACACAAAAAGTGATGCATCTTATAATTCGTATGTAAATAAGCATAGTGGTGCAGCAGAAGCGTGCTGGTCAAATAACCTACAGGTCCTAGCATAGGCGTAGGAGCCCAATTTGATTGGGGGGGGGGGGGCTGTAACGACTTGCCCGAAAAATGTAAGCAGCATCTTGCGCACGCGTTCAACATATTATTGTATATATCATATGCATGCATCTGTTATTACATCGCATGCCAATTACATACAATCATTTGCCGTGTTATTACCCTTCCATATTGATTCGAATTTTTGGGTAAGTCATTACAATAATTTTTTTAAATATTGATTTCCTTTAGCTGCATCATTGCAATTTATTTTTCTTTCAGTAGGTGCCCGAATAATTCTCAGCATATTGCCCGAATTTTCACAAAAATATCTGGTTGGGGGCTGCAGCCCCAGCCCCCCCCCTCCCGCCTCCTACCAGGCGCGTAGCCAGGAATTTGCCAAGGGAGGGGCGAAACTGTAGATTCAGCATTGCAAACTATCTAAGCGTAGCGCCACCATGATTGGCGCGAAGCGTACAAGAAAATTTTGGCTAAAAATGCCTCCCAGATCGCTGGAAATGGCACTTCCCAGGCCTTGTTAGTTGCATCTTAGCATTTTCTCTTTTGAAAATACTAGCGATATCATAAAAGCATTACAAATTTTTTTTAAAAATATGCTCAAGGGGGGGGGGGCGGCTGCCCCCTTCGCCCCCCCCCCCTTGGCTACGCGCCTGCCTCCTACGACTATGGGTCCTAGGATCGAAACATCGCTCTGCTAAGTAGAGGTAAAATGTTTCCTGGATTTTACGTACACGCGACTTATGAATTTCATTTTACGCATGATATGTCAGTTTTTTTTACACGTGTGTTTCGTAGTATCAACTGAAATCATTTCGCTGTGCTGCCGAGGCCACCTCACGCCTCTGCAAGTTAACTTTTGTACAAACAATAGGGTTTGTTTAAATGTCATACATTCAATTTGGTAGTTAATGTTTCAGTCGTTCACATTGCATATCATTCCTTTGGTTATTTGTAAGTATACGGTTTACCGTATAACAGTTGAATGTGACCATTTTATTGAGTTTTGATTACTTAAGTAATTATTATTTTTTACGTTTCACACATTTTCATAACATATATGTTGCAATATAGACATTTTCTCTTCTTTTACCGTTGTAAATCTCAACATGGATGTACATACATTTACGATTTACGTGTTTCGAATAGCAGAGCGTCGCAGAGCTCACGGATTCATTTTTTGTTTACAGGAATTGTCTGGTGGAAGATTTTGATACATTGTAGGATGGTGACTTCGAAGTTCGGCCACTTAAGACTTAAAACACCCCAAAACTAAATCTTCTGGTATAAATCATTTGAAAATATACTTCATATGGTGGGAGAATTTTGTTATAGTACGATACACGGCCAAACTTTCTTTCCTGCAAACTGTTTCCACGTTGTTTTCCAAGAAGATTCTTCGTGATTGTGGAACTGGTATTTCTTGCTAGAGTATTGCGAAGTTCGGACGCGCAACCCACAGTGTGGCGATGGTGATAAAATTGGGGGCGCAGTTGCTCTTTCAGTAATTATAACAGACTTCATAGATCTTCGTCATTTTATTGACAAATATGTAAGTAATTTCTTGCACACGGGTCATTTTGGAGAGAAAATAACTGTAGCTTCGTACTTTTTGGTGAAATTTGGCTCTTCCTGTAGGTTTTCATGGTGAAAATCGTGTATTTCTTAGGGTGCCCGAACTTCGCAGTATGGCGAACTTCGCAATACTGACTATACTTGTAGTTATTATTTTTCTCTTTCTAACCATTCGACGTTTTCTTCTTGTAGAAATCTGGTTTTCAAATTCACCAGTTTCTCACCAAAAGTACCGTTTTGTTCGAACGCATCATTATGGTGATTGACGTAGTGCTTGCAAATAGGCAAAACAGGCGACTTGAAGATAGCACTCCCATTTCCGCAACAAATACACTCTCACGTGTAAGCACATTGGATTGCCTAATATATATAACGTACAAACCCGCGAACGTATATCCTACGATGCCCAGTTGGTGTACTTGCATAGCGTTGCACATAGCACACTCACGCTCAAACCACAGTTCATAAACTGTTCTTCGAAATCGCTGAAATAAACTTCACGGATCAAATTAACAGTAAAAAGAAACTTGAAAAGTTGGCGGAATCGACGTCAGAGCAGAATGTGTCACCTAGAAGCTTAGGCTTCGCAGAACTGTCCGATTGTAAACGTTAGAGTAGCATATACACGCGAACATTCTTCGCACTGGAGCTGGATAGCGCGATGCATAAACAACGAAGAGTCTGCTGTTAAAACTTATCTTGTGTTACACAAATACCACGAAACCACTGATCTACTACATATATGGCGGCTTAAGGAGTTTTTTAAATCATATCTAATTTTTAAGAAATTTCACCGGAAATTATGGAAGAAATTTGTCGGAATCGTTGTCAGAGCAGAATGTAGCACTGAGAAGCTTAGGCTTCGCAGAGCTGACCAATTGTCAACGTTTGAGTAAAGCCTACATGCGAAAATTCCTCGCGTTGGAGCTGGATAGCGCGATGTATAGCCAAAACAACGAAGAGTCTGCTGTTAAAATTTACCTTGTGTTACACAAAGACCACAGAACCACCGATCTAGTACATGGCGGCTTAAGGAGTTTTAGAAAACATATCTAATTTCTAAGAAATTTCACCGGAAATTAAGGAAGAAATTTATCTGTATACAAACGCGGTTTTTGTTGTGATTACCGTATAGGTACTGT
This sequence comes from Apostichopus japonicus, assembly GCF_037975245.1. Classification (NCBI taxonomy): domain Eukaryota; kingdom Metazoa; phylum Echinodermata; class Holothuroidea; order Aspidochirotida; family Stichopodidae; genus Apostichopus; species Apostichopus japonicus. The sequence continues at coordinate 26,559,030 of NC_092574.1, read as the reverse complement.
GCGGAGGGTGGGGTATGTCGCAATCTGCATTAGCATAGCTGACGTCACGTTCTGTACTGTTCAAATCATATTTGAAATGTCTATCCTTAACGATTAAAAAATCGTTTCTCTGTCAAACGCAACATTAGCGTTCTCATACTTTGACAACATGTTTGGAAAATTATTTACTATTTTTTAAGATAACTTCTTTGGGCCACCAGACAATCCTTTTAACCTCAGACAACAAGTGACAGTTACAGAATTTTTTGTAATACAAAAGCACGCCCCCAATAAGCGGGAAATTTGAAATATTGTGATTGCGTCAGCCGCGTTGACCACATGTATATTTACTCTTATACTTCCTCTATAAGCAGAGTGGCGCAGCGGTAGCGTGCTGGGCCCATAACCCAGAGGTCCGAGGATCGAAACCTCGCTCTGCTAGTTAAACTTTTCTTCCCTTTTTCATCGGTTGATAGGGTATAAGTGTGTGAGTGTCCTATACACGATGTACCATATGTGTGAATAAAAAAATGTTGTTTATGTTGTATATTATGTAGAATTGTGTTTATTTATTTCCAAGCTGTAAATTAAAAACGGTATAATAATTTGTAAAATTTGTTTATTTAATTTTTTTTTTTTTACAATGAAATTATGAAGAAAACTGAAAGAAAGTTGCTTCTTGGTGCACACAGTTATTTTTGAGTGGTGTCTAGTAAATAACTAACGTTAAACTTGTTTTCCTATTAATTTCCACAAAATGTTGTATATATATGTTGTATAAATTTGTATATATTGTACAGTTTGAACTGTTTTGTACAATGAAACTGACATTAAAAGAAACAATAAAATGAAAAACAATGTGTTCTTCTATTTTTCTCCAAAATTGTAAATAATGCATATAATAATATCTTGTATACTTATATACTTTTTCTTCAGTAAAAGAATGGGTATTCTTGTAAAATGTATATCCATGATAGGAAGTTTCATTTCTATTTATTTCCATATTTTGAAATATTTTATATCGTAATTTATTAAAAAATATGATAAAATCACTACCATCAAACAGAAGAATTTTCTATTAAAATATTTAAGAAGAATATCATTGTTACAAAGTTATGATGCTAACTCCACACCAGCAAATTCTTTCTCTGGCTATTGTAGTATTAGCAGTAACGCCAAATGTGCACAGTATTTCAATGGTGTGGAGTGGATGGGGCACATATTCTTAATTTGCCCGGACTGGTTTAGGTAGCTAATGAACCTTTAAGGCAGACCGAGAATATTATAAAAGAAGGGTGCGACCCTGGGGCGACCTTCCATGTAGGGTGATCTGGCGTCTCCCCGCCCTTCCGCCCCCCCCCCCTCAACAAAAACAACAACAATTGTAAGTTTAGGTATAAAAATGGTGCATTTTGAGGCATATCTAGACTATAAATTTAAGTTTATAATTAAGTCTACATGCAAGGTTGTGATATCGTATTCTTCTAAAATGTAAGTATGACGGTTGAAAACCCCCTGGATTTGTTCGGGCAGGGGGGGGGGACGTCCTGTTCCTAAAGGAGTAGAATAAAGTTCCCTGACTGAATGTGCCAACTATTCTTCGACTGAACGTTTTTCCCACGACTAACGAGGTGGGTGAAATGTGTCCATCCCACTCTCCCAAACCCTACCCCGTTTGCGGACGTCACTGAAGATCAGCTTACTGTTGCATTAATAATAGGGATATATACTACAATAACTACATGCTTCATGTATGTCATCACTATAGACTTAGCAACCACTGTGGACAAGCATTCTTCAATTCAAATACCATGTGCATGTGTGTCAGGATATAACATTGCGCCCTTACTTTGAAAGCAAACTGAAATAAGTATACGCATCACGTGATATCATCACAATTTCTGACAAGTTTAGATATTCCATTCCATGAAAGGTCTGTGTGACTTTTTGCTCTGATGAGGGGGTTGGACCAGTACAAGGTTAACACACTGACGTAATTCAGACGGTGTGTGGTGGGGAAAGAGCGATTACGTTGTGGAGTTCCAGTAGCCGCATCCACCACTCGAGTTGAATTACATTTATGCTGTTTCCAGGCTATAGTTAAGGTAATATCCTATAAGAGCACTGACGTGAGTTAAATAACTCGTGTTCACAATGATATCATCACAGTATCATCCAACTGCGTGTGGATCTGTAAGACTAGTGATATGAGGTCGTCTGCAGAGGGCCTGCAGCAGGGGAAAAGTGTATGGGGCGGAGGAAGGTAAGGAGGGGGAAGGGGCGAGGGAAGAAGAAGGATGGGATGGGTAGCAACTCTTTGATACCAAACTTAAAGAAGGCTATAAGTTAATCGAATTCTCTGTTTCTTTCCTCGAAATTTGAACAAACAGTCAATTGTCATTGTTTCATCCACATTATGGCTTTTTACGTCGAAAGCTTGATGAAACAATGACAATTGTTTTTAATGAATTTGTAGAATTTCCTAATAAACAGGCAAATTAACATAATAATAAAAAAATGGTCATAAATAGGTACAAATGTTAGGATAAACAGTCGAAATTTCGAGATTAAAACATCCCGGCGGCCAATATCGAAACACAACATCGACATTTTAGATAAAGTTGATATAATTAGATCAACTAGTCGAACGTTGGGAATATTTTGGGGATATGTAGTCGAAATTTTGCTGCAAAACGTTAAATTTTCGATAGTTAAGGATCGTACTGTTAAGGAACGTTTTAGGAAAGATCGAAATTTCGAGTTTTTTCTCGACGGCAAATTCGACTTTTTTAAACCGAAAAATAAAAGAAGTTAATTTAAAGAAGTTCAGATCATTGTCAAGGAAACGAAACAGTCGAAATTGAGGTATAAAGTTGAATTTCAGGGAATAGTGCGAAATGTCGATGTAAAGTCAAAATTTCCAAATGATGGTAAAAGTTTTTGCTAAGTAAAACCATAGTCGAAAATTCCGTACAGAGAAGTCAACATTTCGTGACGGAGTGATTCTCGTGATGGACATTCCAACATTATAAAATGGCACAATCGGAATTCGTACAGTGCTAGACGCAAATAGATTTCATCTAATTAATGTTTTCACAATCTGCGACACTATTTTTTAAGCTGTTTGTTTGAAATCAAACATTGCAATCCTTCCTATGAAAATCATCCGTCGTTCATTTATACTTACCCACAAACGATGTAGGCAGTGGATGGGTTAGTCAAATTGGTGAAGAAAGCGTCAACTAGTTTGACCTCGATGTGACCTGACTATGACTACTGCGATTCTAAGAATAGAACTAGCGCTCCCTAAACTGTGCTACTGCTGCAGCTTTGTAATGCATGTATATAGCTATGCACATATAACGTCGTATTGTATGGTGTGTGTTTGTGTGCAAAAGTATGCTCGAGTCGAGGACGGTAGCTAATCGTCGTTTAGTGGTACCGTATGGGTTGACCAGGCGGAACGTTACAAACCGAGGGTGACTTCAGTAATAATTATGTCCGCACCAGCATACCCTTAACTGAAATCACCTATCGACTTCAGTTCTGTTAGACACGGCGAATGGTCTGAAAGTCCAATGGCGGCTGTTGCTTTTCCACTCCGACGTTTGACTATAGGCTAACTTAGACTGAAAACGTAAGTTGTTGCTGTTGATAACTTATCTTGAGGCGAAGACTAAGTTTGTATTAGCCTAGGCCTAGTTAGGCCTAGGCTGAGCCATAGTTAATTAGCAACGGGTACTGTACCTTATTCAATGCAGGGTAGCATAGGCTTATGTAGGAATAGCCCTAGGTGTACTACTTTTGTAGTTGTTACTAGTTAGACCTAGCCTAGACTCTTTTGCATCAACTTTCTGTCTTAAAAATAAATTGTAGGAAGCCTTGACGACGTTAGTTTTAACTTACCTGAGCGTTGAATAATATTTAGAATAATGCTGATGGGTCAGGCATAGCTAGGCCTAACTTTTTTAGGCGAGGGCCTAATCATAATCAGGGAATAAATTAGTGCTCAATTTTTTTAGAGCAGTTTTTAAGTGACTTAACGTTCCCATACAAAATACTATGGTTGGTGTATACATAGCAGTTTGACCACTTTGCATAGCATTTAGCGATGCAATACCAGATACATAATACCCTGATAATGTTCGGGCCAGGTTATATTACAACATTTGAAACTGCTTACGAACGTAACGAAACCTGGCAATGAAGTTCGGTTTGTTGGTGTAAAACTGTACATGACAGCAATGGTGAATGGATACTTGTTAGTAAAAGCATGTGTTATAAAATCATCACAATTACTTTGATAGATCATAAAAATATGGTATTGTGGTGTATGAAAACTTTACATGTCCTTTCACACCACATATATTGTGGTATGTTAACTGTGGCATAGGTGTCTGAAAAGCAAAGTGTAAACACTGCTTTGAATTCAATTTTGATTGATTCTCCACAAAAACCAACTAAACTTGCAAGGAGGAATTATGCTGAGGCACTTTCACTATTTTTTCATCAGTTTACAATAATGATACTGTAATAAAATTTAATGCATGCATAAAGTTAGGGAAATTTCCCTGCTTCAACTGATTTTTTACTAAAGACCAATTGGACAAACTACCCTTAGTAACAGGATTTAACTTCAGAGCAAAATCAAAGATATCAAATGTTACCGTTATTGCTTTTGATGGCTGTACAGAGTAAGTTGCTGCCTTCATTTGTCAGGGTAGGATAGATGTCTTTGTGGTTTTCTTTTCAGTAATGTGAGAACAATTGAAACAAATGCAATCAGTAAGGTTTGGTCTATTTAAATCGCAATGCTACTTTCTACAAAATTTGCAGTTATGACAAACATTGCATAGACAAGGAAACATATATATGGCTCACTTAATCAGCACGTTACCTTTAGGTGCAGAAGGTATAGTTTGCTTAAATAATGAAAATTTAATGTAGGTTGGCTTAAATATATAGTTACCTAATCTCGAAGCAAAAGAAAACCATATTGTCTTTACAATCTCCTGAAATCGTTGTTCATAAATACCCAAACCAACATGCAAGGGATTGATACAGTAAATTATGCTGTGTATGCAGTAGTAGCACCTGGTGTCTTAATTGTGTCCATGGTATTCCCTCTGTTTTTATGTACTTATTGTTTTTACAGTGTGCTTAAAGTTTGACTGGTTTGAATTTATTTAAATATGCCCAACTTTTGAAGCCTCATACGTACATGTACATGTGTTTTTAAAATTGAATGAATTTCATACCTGAATTAACTAATTTGGACCATCTACTGTAGACCTGCTAAACTCTGTACACTGTGGAATACATAGTGATACTAATACATTACCAGTAGCTTAGGCCTTGATAAATATTATAACTAGGGAAATGCCAACACTTACCAATCAGGATAATATTTCTATGAGTAACCTACTAATAACTACAGAACTTACAAAGCTGTACAACAGCTATTGAGTTTTGTCTGCACTTGTTTTCCTATTTCTACCAAGTATTACTGAAAATCAGACTGTAATTAATCAGACAGAGATGCTCATCGAGAGTTTTTCACCGAAATGAAGTTCAGTGAATAAGTAATTAATTCAATCCTCAACCATTTTTGGTCGTCTGGACATTTTTTGTAGTAGCATAGAAAACACAGTGAAAAACTATATGTATGAAGTTTTAAAACTTTGGACTTTTTGAAGTCCAGTATTTGAAAGGAATGAATGCTACAGTAGTTAATTAACGATAGAAAACAGTTGTGACCAAATATTTTATCAAAATCAACTCAAAAAGTTGTTCTTTATGTGATAGGTAGTCTAGCTCAGATGACCCAAGCTACAGTACACTATATACAGTATACTACAGCATGTACCAAAAGTACTCTGACTTGGATAAGATGTATCCAAGTGTTCAAAGATAGATTTGTTAACTTGTCATTGGAAGTCCGAGCAATTACTTGAAATGGGCTTACCTGTGTAAAAGGGCTAGTATTATTAAGTTGGGGTACTTCACGGAGGATGACCAACTGTGTACCTATGATAGTAACTGAACTTTAATTGGTTGAATGGACATACACTTTGGTATCAAGGACTGTATAAATTGTTAATAATGGGACAGTACTGTACACTTCAAGTCATACTGGGGATTACTACAGTAGCTATTTAAAGGCATAAGTTGCACATTGCATTTAAACATCACATAAATTGTTCTAAGGTCATTTTCTTCACATATATGTGTTGTTTTTCATTGATATTACTTGGGTCGATCTTTTGGTGATACCAAAACTCTCATTTATGTTTTATAAACCTTTGTTTGGTTTGTAAAGTCTTTTTGGTTTTAAAGGGCAATTCCACACAAAAGTGGACATCTATGGACCAATACATTTAAATGCATGCAACTGAAACAAATTTGGTATTTCAAATGAATATGTAAAGTCTATATTTTAAGATTTAATTTCAACCTTTTTTGGTTTGTATTTTGGTACCAAAAATTAGGATTAAGTAATAAACATTTTCGTCTCAGAAATGTGATTTATTGTGATAGATAATCGTAATCATAATCAGGCAGCTATTTTTACGATCACGAATGTGGGAGAAGCCCGAAGGGCTTATATGGATTACAACTTTCACTTCGGGTGGCTTCCAATTCAACATTCTAGCTCAAATTTGGAATCTTTTCAAGTTAGAAAGTCATTTCAGATGGGTAAACCATAGAAAGCTCTTAGGATGTAAAACCCACCTTACTATGACCCGGCTGGGGATCGAACCTTAAACCTTCTGATTGCTAAGCTTCATTGCTTCAAATGCCAGTGCAGTAATCTTCTATTGAAACATGAAAGATACATGCATATGGCATCAATATCCTGTTATTTGAGAGCTTAGGTCATGAAAAACTGGTTGCAGAATATTTGTTTCATTTTGCATGTTTTGTCTTGTTTCAGTGATATGTAAAAAATCAGCCTATATCCTTCCGTTACTTAAAAAGAATTTTTTTTTATCACTAAAACATTTAGTTTAAGTGTTATGAAAGTATTTATTTTGTAGCAAACTTAAGTAGACCAACAATAAAAAGACGTACTTACTCTTTGGTTGTATATAAATAATTGATTAAAATATGTCCTTCCATTTCTATATTGGCAACCGAAGGGCAGCTATAGAAGGACAAATTTTGTTTGGATCAAATTATATGCCTCTTTTGTGGTCAAACTTGAAGGAATGGAAACGATTGCATGTATACAGAGTGATTGCTAAGTGCATTGTTTGATGCTTCTTTGAGTGTAATTATTATGCTAATGAACCTCTTTATTATCATGAACTAGACCTCCAGCATTGTAAAGTGTGCTAATGCTGTAACAATATAAGCCTTTTATTGATATATCCCAGATTAAGTTTCCAAGATCAATACTCCACTTCCCATTTAACTTACAGGTAGTAACACAGAAACACAGCACAGTATATACTGTGTACAAGCAATAAACATTACATCTGAAGACTGTTAAGGAACCAGGTACTAGCTAGAGGGATTGTTAATCAAACTCCAGAAGAAACGTTTACTTCCAGGGAACAGTCCAGCTACTGGGAAGGGATTTTAATTTTATTTTATGGCTAGGTACTCCTGGGATGGGTGGTATGTCCAGGGCTGGGATATCCCCCAGTAAAGTCAGCTCCCCCCCTCCACCTCCTCTGGCTGACAATAGTTTTACTGTACCTTTGTCTATTCTTTGTTAATATGCTTCCAGTCTGACAAATGATTTGCTTGTCTTAATTTACTCCTACTCCATCCTCTGTCATATATGATACTAGTCTACTTTATTATTATTTTGGCTTACTTGCAGGAGCTCTGCTTCCACATCTTGATCAGGCCCCCCCACCCATCCCACCCCACCCCACCCCCAGTCACTAGTCTGAAGACAACAACTTTCTCAGATTGTGTCATCATCAGATACTTTGTGTGCTGTACAGTCAACACTTATTTCTGCTACAAAATGGTTCTGTCACAAACTGTAAAGCTGTTGACTGTACAGTATTGTATGTATCACTATGTTTGCAGTGTATAGATCTTTATATATGTACAGTATAACCTGGATTCTTGTTCAAATATTGCACTTATTTTAATATTCAGTTTTAAATTTGGGATGGTGGGTTTTATGTCAACTTCTTACATGTAAGTTTATTTTTTTTAAATTTAAAATATCATCAAGTGCTGACATTATTTATTTTGAAATGAAACATTTTCTTCAATATATATAATGAGTTTATACTAGCTCTATATATTCTTGACTTTTACATTTTATTGTACTTTGCAGGCTTTCTTGCTGTATCATTAATGTAAAAGCACAAATGTTGCTTTTGCAGTTTATATTGAGTAAACCTTTTGTCCTTCTGTTACCATCCTTCTACCGATTATTAACTGACTAAAATAATTATATTTATGCATACGAAATGGGTATTTTCAATGGAAAGTAGTATAGTGTAGCTTTAACTCAAAGGATTGCATTTAATAACTTTAAAACAAATAACCTTATTAACTTCACAGAGTTTATGCAAAACCAGAGTTAAGGTGAAAACCCTTGTCCGTTTTAACTCCTTCCATTACTGAGCTCATAAATATTCATATTTAGAAAAGTGAATGGTATTCATACATACAAAGATGTTGCAATGGAAACTTGTATTCATAGTAGCACAATGGTGGCTTTTTTTGGATGGTATTAAGGAAAATGTTGGGATACACATGTTTGAAATGTTGTATCATTTACTTTGCTCCTCGCTTACCTGTCTCCCCACAACCTTAGCATCCTCATTCTACCGTGCCTAGAATGTCCTGGTTACCTGTTAAATTAGTCAAATGCACCAATCAAATAACTCTGTTTTGTTTACGACTTCTCTTGAATATTATCTTTCTTTTGGTCTTATCAATGTTGCTTGAGAAATTGTGTGATTTCCTTCCATTGCAATGAATAAACAGGTGTTTTCAGACGCTTCCTCCATGGAATTGGGTCAAAAAGGTGGACGGTACGAGTATATATAGGTTACATTTGTGTAATGAACATGTTGATATGGGCGGTCGAAGTAATTTTACGGTAAATCGTTCGCGCCATAAGGGCAGCAGAAAAAAACTTCTTTCTTTTGATTTCGACAGCTTTTCTCAATTACACCCACCTGGTCAAGAGTGCATTTAGAATAAGAAACATTGAATCTGCTTCGGAAGTTTGTTTTCGTAAATTCATCAGCAATCACCTATTGAGACTTAAAGGTGGAATTAATCTTTAGTGATTTACAGGTTTTACAGGGATGACTTTAATTTAGGCAGAATTTTTCATCTTGGTATTATATTATTTAAGATTCTACATATATGCACTCGCTAGTTCTACCTAGCCTACAAAAGTTTGGCATTGTACCTTGCACTGACCTACACTACTTCAGGGTCAACATCAACTTCCTCGATCTTTTTCAAATCTACCATTCTGAAAGGCTAACATCTTAAATTCCAGTGTGATTGCAATCCACTGGAATATTCTTGGTTTTAAACTAAAAACCTATTTGCACATTCATTGCATCTCACCAAGCTCAGATTACGTGTATGGAGGTCCTAAGGCTAACGGGAAGGAAGGGTCTAAATTTATACCACATATATATTTCATAATCTATGATAGCACTATATACATAAAATCACACTAACTTGGAAAAATATATGTACAAATATTTAGTCCCTTTGGAAGGAAGAACATTTTGGGTATTTCTGTATCAGATCTGTAAAAAGTTCAGTTTAGATAGATACTGTACAGGACTGTATGTGTACACTGGAAATGCAATATCATACCTTGAAACACCACCAATGACCAATCCCATCTGCAATGAACATTTGCAAACAAGTGAGTGGCCGATTCTTCCCCCTCTCCTTTTGTACCCTCTCCAATGTCCATAGCCCCTTCTTTCACTCCCTCATTTATTCTCTTCCTCTCTTTAGATCCATTGACCTTTCCCAAGACCTTTTTTGGGGGGAAATAACTAATAAGTTACATTATGCAATGGCAAAATGGAATTGTTCAGATTATTGTGCAACAACTACTCTTTTCCCAAAATCCACTGCCTTAGCACGATTAACTGAATGTAATAGGATGCTGAGAGCCTGTAGGCTGTAAGCCCTATTTTACCAAGATTTTACAAATTTTGAGTTCCACATTTTATTCTTCATGTTAATTCATAATTTGATATAGCTCAGTAAAATATCTTATAGATCAAGCATCAACATGGCTTAAGAGATAATTTTAATATATTACAATTAATACCTGTACACTGCTGTATGCAAGGATTGGTTGTGACAAATCCCTTCAGTGCACATACACTGTATGTCAGCAGATCATATGTACAGTACACAGAAATTCAAGTTGGCATGTCATTATAGATTATACATGATTTGATATTAAAGGTTCTTGGGAAGTGTTCTATTGGGTGATAATATTACTATATTAGGTATACACATTAAGACTGTAGGTGACTAGTCATAACAAGGTCTGTTATGGAAGGAGTGGCTTTTCCCTTCAAAGTACGTTTTGTATTAAAATATTGTTCAGTCATACAAGGTCTTCCTCTTAAGTCTTTTGCAATTCATTGCACATGTTGTTAATTTATGTGAACATTTAAATATAGTTCAATAGTTTTTGCTAGTGGATTGGATTGGATTGGATTGTGCATTTTCATCTGTTAATACTATTTATAATCGATGTTGGTAAATTTTTCCACATGTAATCTTCAGCCAGAAGATGTCGTAACCTTGGTAACAAAGCACAGAATAAGTTGGTTTCTCCATGTTCCATTTCACTTACATGTACATGTCACTTACAGTATACATATTTTATTGATTTACAAATGCAAACAGAATCTTTTAAATATTTGTTATTTAAGTTTGAATTCTAAAGTGCAAGGATTTGTCATTTAGCCTTTGAAGAAGATCCTGCTAGGATCGAAACGTCAGGCCAACTTACTTTTACACATTCTCTTACACAGGCTCTCTAGTGGATAAGCAGTTTGCTAACAGTTTTATTTTATTTTGAATTCTAAAGTGTTAAACAATAGGATTGTTTTCTTATTATAATCCCTTATAATCTTATATTTAGTTTACACTAGTTCGCTAACAATACAAAAGTTAAACTTGAAAGTTTAAGTTGCTATACTTTGCTTCATTAGGTAACACCTATGGTATTGGTGTACAGTATGATCTTTGTTTGGTTTCTCTTCCATACAGTAGGTAACAATTAGATATAGTATGGCATGATATCAGTTTATAATCTTATTTTGATAACCATGTAGATAACAATTAGATACAGTATGGCATGATATCAGTTTATAATCTTATTTTGATAACCATGTAGATAACCATTACGTACATTATGGCATGATATCAGTTTATGATCTTATTTTGATAACCATGAAGGTAACCATTAGGTACAGTATATATGGCATGATATCAGTTTATGATCTTATTTTGATAACCATGTACAGTAGATAACCATTACGTACATTATGGCATGATATCAGTTTATGATCTTATTTTGATAACCATGAAGGTAACTATTAGGTACAGTATATATGGCATGATATCAGTTTATGATCTTATTTTGATAACCATGTACAGTAGATAACCATTACGTACATTATGGCATGATATCAGTTTATGATCTTATTTTGATAACCATGAAGGTAACTATTAGGTACAGTACTATGGCATGATATCAGTTTATGATCTTATTTTGATAACCATGTACAGTAGATAACCATTACGTACATTATGGCATGATATCAGTTTATGATCTTATTTTGAGAACCATAGGTAACCATTAGGTACAGTATATATGGCATGATATCAGTTTATGATCATATTTTGAAAATCAAAGGTAACAATTAGGTATAGTATGGCAAGATATCAGTTTATGATCTTATTTTGATGACCATGTAGGTAACCATTAGGTACAGTATGGCATGATATAAGTTTTCAATGTTCTTTTGAGAACCATAGGTAACCATTAGGTACACTAATGCATGATATCAGTTTATGATCTTATTTTGAGAACCATAGGTAACCATTAGGTACAGTACTATGGCATGATATAAGTTTTGATCTTATATTGAGTACCCTGTAACTATGCAAATATTATTGGAAATTAAGCTGCCTTATTTAAGTTGGTTTCCTATGGCTGGTATGATGTCAATTTATAATCTATTTTAAGAATCACTACTGTACATTACCTAGGTAACTTGGAAAATGTTTTTAGCAAACTCCTTTGAAATGTCTATATACTTTGTTAGATTATGTTACATATGGCTGGTATGATATCAGTTTGAAACTTAAGCAAATTATAAATCAGTATATACTAGTTGTAGAGTTTAGACTAAAACGGAAAAGGAAAGAAAGTTATACCGCATCTACTAGAGTTTCATCGTTTGTTTTACAACATCTTCCCGATTTAATTTATAGCTTGAGCTAGTGTGCATACATAAATACTTTTACTGTACTACATGTCTTGTACGATACAGAGTAATGGCCAGAAGGGGAATGTTAATGGTGTTGTATGTGCATGACAGCACAACAGGAAGAGTTGCAAGGCATTCTAGTGCCGGTGCCTAGATTCCCCAGACATTTGGAATTGCTGTGAATATATATATAGCATCCAGTATTGGCCAAAAGCAATCAAACATACAAATACAATAACATTCATGGTTTCTTCTACAGTTACTGGGTTTTGCATTTTAACTGCTTTGTAACTGTCAGCTGTCTTCTGACAAAACTTCCTTTGAGCATAGAGTGTCGGTATTTTCTCTCTACAATTTCTTATTGTAAGTAAATAAAGTATTTTTCTTCAAATGCTGAACAGTTTTTTATTTTTTATTCATAAAATATGAGATGCCTACTATACCATCTTTCCTGTACAACAGTGTCCAGATCATGGATTGCGGAGGATAGAACCAAATTCAGTAATTACTTAGAAATTAACTCTCATTTGGTGAAAAAGAAATCTAGAATGGTCTTCTTAAAAGTGTGCTCAATTGCAGTCTCACTCTTGTAATGCTAATACTAATGACCAGACCCTAGCTTGAAGTTGCTTAAATATTTAACAATATGATTTAATAATACTGAAGCTGTCTTAATGAATGAGTACTAATTGCAGTACATGGATAAATACATGTTATAGTATGTTACAACGTTGATGAGTGCTGAAATTAATTTACTAACTCAGTACTAGCAAACATATCCTGCCTTGGATCCAGCAATGATTTGTTTTTTAAATAGTTTGCCGAACACCCATCCATCGTGCCCTGTGATTTTGCAGAATAGTGAAACCCAGTAAAGAAAATGTACATTAAACTTCTTTGAACTTGATGAGGGAATAGTTCATTATGAAGTAGCAAAGGAGTGCTTCATTTTACGTAATATACTGTTATGATTTGAAAATGCACAGATGTGTACATGTATGTGAATATATCTAAGTGTATTAATTTTACAACATTCATAAGGCAGAAAATTCATAAATCTGTGTGTGTGCATACCAAGTACCAGCAACAAAGGAATGTAGTGATATCTATATATACCATATATGTACAGTGCTATATATAGCTCTATAAAATTAAAAGTATTATACAACCTGTACAATCAATATCTATGCGACAGTATAGTGTAGACCTACATGCAAACTTAAGTACTGACAACATACACTTGTACCATATACAACAAATATATCAAAACATAGTGACACTGTTATGATTCAAGATGAATGATGCAAATTTGACCTTTGGAACTGCTTAAAGTAGTTGGAATTTATTGGGTATTTTTCTAATTGTTATTTCTACATGACTATATCTTCTAGATATTAGAAAGAGATCATTACACTATCATACTGTAGCTAAGTCTGGTCAGTAAAGGTTGACTGTACTACCGTACTAATTGTATTTACTTCACTCCTCGCTTACCTGTCTCCCCACAACCGTATCACTCTCATTGTGGGGTTAGCTTGTCACTCGTAAATATCCAAACCAGTGAGGTTGGAATTTGTACCTGGATTGGATATCAGTTCCCTCAGCAATGCTTGAAAACCACTTGTTGCACTGAGCAGTAAAATATAGAATGCTGCATCTTGCTTCAATATTTGGCAGTACTTACTACCAGATCAGCCTAGCCAGTCTTCATCTGTTATATTCTAAGTACAAGATGGTAGTTTTACCTGTTTCTTGCATAGAAGTTGGAGTGCAATTGAGAAGACATAATTGTCAGCATTCAATTGTCATAATGAGTTTTCTAAGCCTACCTGTTTACTTCATTCCTCCCTTACCTGTTTCCTATGCCTATGCACTCCGAGTTACCCTTCCCTAGGAACTGGCCATATTCTTGCATTGCACCCCAGTTGACCCTCTCTAAGGTCCCACCGGCACTCTTCCATGCGAACCTACGGTACAATTCAGAAGCCAGACAGCCGTGAATTTAGAAAAAAATTCCCATCAGTTCGAACTGTGCTTTGTATTGCATTGTTAGTGGATTTTTGCATCGAGTAAAGTAAACTCCAAGGTGCTGAGCAATAATACAAATTTATTGCGTGAGTGGTCAAGTTTCTCTGCAATTAATTAGGAAAATTTAAAACGTTTCATTTTTTTTCAAGTTTCTGTTTGTACTGTATGTGAGTAAACCTGATGTGAAAAACTTGCCCTTTGATGATGTACATGTGTCACGAAGGAGCCAATCAAATTAACCCATCACTTGCTAATTTATATGAATTTACTCAGACAGAAAGCTGGAAGGTCATGTGAACAATGAGATCGGCAATCAAGTGTTATTAATTATTTATGTCGCTTTTTTTTTTGTTCTTAAATTTACATTACCACACAGTTTGTAGTTATTGTATGTGATGAATTCTCATCAACTGTTGCACACCACATATATTCTTTGGGTACGTTTAAACAATTTATCAAATAAACTTTATAAACTTTTTTATTTGAATGTAGAATAACCTTTTCAGTTTTGGTTTTTGTCTCTTTTGCAGAATTGTCGAGGATATTTGACCCATACCGCTTATTCAGCATCATGGATTCTGCAACAGATACAGAGGTTCATTTTGACCCGTCCAAAAAGCCGGCTGACGATGCCGTCACACTGCGACTAAACAGAACCGAGTCTTCAAGGAGCCAAAGAAGACGGAGTTCAGAGGCGAGCAAAAATAGAAAGACAGGATGCTGTCCAAAGTTATTTGAGAGAGCTTCGGGATCCTGGTGGAATCCCAAGTTTAATTCCCCGATCATAGAACAACAATTTCTGAAGAACTGCTTTTCACAGGTTCGAAGGCGGTTTCAAACTTCGCTTGTTTACTTTATACTTGTGACCGTTCTCTGGATTATATACATACCCTTGCACCCGATCTTTGATCCGGCATTAAAAGAATGCCGTTGGATTCACTACGAGATCGCGCTGGGATGCTTGTTAGCTTTCTGTGTGTTATTACTAGCGCTTACAGCAACTAAGTACTATGAGAAATGTGTTATATTCCTGTCCTTTGTCCTGGCGTTTATTCTATGCAGCCTGTTAGTGATGTTTACCGTGTTCAGCATGAATGATCCGAAAGGTGCTCAATGCAATGGACAAGTCATGAGCAACATCGCCACGTTTGCGCTAGCCGTGGAGACGATTCTCATGACCTACACAGTCATGCCGATATCATTCTTGTTGACCGCTCTGTTTATGATCGTCTTCTCGGTAGTCTACGAGGTCTTGTACTTTTACTCTGTCAGGGAATACACAGACATGCT
Source organism: Apostichopus japonicus (assembly GCF_037975245.1). Classification (NCBI taxonomy): domain Eukaryota; kingdom Metazoa; phylum Echinodermata; class Holothuroidea; order Aspidochirotida; family Stichopodidae; genus Apostichopus; species Apostichopus japonicus. The sequence continues at coordinate 26,543,269 of NC_092574.1, read as the reverse complement.
GGCAGGGAAGATCATCACCAAGCTGTTACTACACATCTGCGTGCACGTCATGGGCACCCATATATTCTTCATGTCGCAAGTACGCACGAGGAGTACTTTCATGAAGATAGGCGAGGCCATCGTGGCGAGACGTCAACATAAGAAAGAAAAGCAGGTCAAGGAGTTGACCATTCATGCGCTTATGCCCACCACCATCGCAAAAGAATTGCTCAGCCGGTCAGAGACTGAAGGGGGAAGGAAGCAGACTATCTTTCGGCCATTTTACATGAACCGTATGGAGGATGTCAGCATCCTGTTCGCCGATATCGCCGGCTTCACGCAGATGAGCGCCAACAAAAGTGCCGAGACTCTGGTGGGTTTATTGAACGACCTCTTTGGCCGATTTGACATTCTCTGCGTCAAGAACAAGTGCGAGAAGATTTGCACCTTAGGTGACTGCTACTACTGCGTTTCGGGATGCCCATTGTCCAGGACGGACCATGCGGTATGCTGCGTGAAGATGGGTCTGACAATGATTGATGCGATCAAAGATTTCTGCAAAGCCAAAGGAGAAAAGGTGAATATGAGAGTAGGCGTGCATACAGGGACCGTCCTCTGTGGTATCATCGGTAACAGGCGTTTCAAGTTTGATGTCTGGTCAAATGATGTCACTATCGCAAACAAGATGGAGGCTTCTGGTGAACCGGGAAAGGTCCACGTATCTGCTGAGACTGCAAAGTTCCTGGGAGACCAGTTTCTGCTGGAGGAGAGCCCAGCTGAAAAAAGACCCCTCCTGCTTGGTAAATATGAATTTTAATTTTTAATTTTAAACTTATTTTGAATTTTGTGTAGTCCTGCATGTGCTTCTTTTTTGCCATATTTCTCTGTTTTGAACTGTTCTCTTGATTGTCTTTTCATTTGTCATCAGCACTCATTAGCTTCTAAGATTACTGATTTCAGTTCATTAGTGGATACCACCGTGATTCATCAGAAGTCAATTACTCCATTCATAGATAACTTTACAAGGGCTCCAGTTATTTGTGGAAACATTTATTGTTGTGTGAGAACATTGTTCTCCATGAAATTAGGGAGCAACATTTTTAATTAAGGACTTAATAGACAAACTACCTATCTTCAGAAGATGTACATTATATCTTTTCTTGCACTATTTTTTTTTTTACCCATCAAACCTTTTCTTACTTATGACACACATTGGAAGCCGAGAGATAGATCTAGCTCCCTTAACTGTACATGTAGTTGAGGAATGGCACTTTAAACCAACTACTGTGCTCTACCAGCAACCTCAAAGTTGTCAAATTAATAACAATTCACAGTAACATGTTGCTTAAATAGTAAGTTTTTCTTGCACAGACTTTCTGCGATTTTACTAATTAATATAGTTAAACTGTAGTAGGTATGTAGAATATGCAGTGTTCAGTACTACTGAAGCATTCAGCTTCTTTCACAGATACTGTAACTTAGATACAGTTTGATGGCTAATTTGCCTTGACACTGTATCACAAATTTGTTGTGAAGGTACATTATCATGAGGACTTAAGTACAAGTAAAATTCCCCTTGTTACTGTCAGTCTGTCAGGACCACAAACTGTGCAAAGCTTTATGTGGGAGTACAGGGACCTAATCTTACTTTAATACATCTAGATGTCTAACTGGATTTTCAAACTTCTTCAAGTTTGAGTTTGAGCACAAATCAATGATTTTGAGTTCAGATTCCCTTCTGGCTGTAATAAGAGTACATGTACAACTACTGTACTACTGCATAGTGTACTACAGTACTGTGCTACAGCGATAGTTTACAGTACAGCTATCGGGGCTGGTTTTGAAAAGTATGACGCTTTCCTTTAAGATGTATGAACTTTTGTGGCATTAAAGTAAACAAACTTACAGTTTTGTATCTTGTACTCAAGTGTATGCATGTCAGGAGGTTGTTAAGTAATTGTGTTTTCCCTCTTATCGTTTATGTTGTACAGTAACGTTTTTAACTCACTTCAATGACATTTAATATATTCAGGTTTGATGTTTATATGGATCATCAAAACAGGACTGATGAATGTCAATCATATTTGACCTTAAGGTGACCTGTATCGCTTCCAAATATACTGGTAAGACTCATATTGGTCAGGTATGGTCAAACGTTGTCTGGTTTGATTGATTTATTTCGCTCCTCTCTTACCTGTCTCCCACTCCACAATTGCACTTTCCTATCAACCTAACTTCATATTTGGGAACGTTTTAGCACTGCGCCCTCGCTCCCTGGGCCAGGTACACTAATTCCTCCTTCCGTATCTACCACCCGGAAGTTACTAGACGTGTTTTTCCACAAAAATTTTGCTTGTGATTATACAACTATTTTTGCGTTTTTGGAATTCATCTTTGGATAATTCGACTACTGAGACCTTCCTTCGTCGCTGTACCAAGAAGCACTCATAAGTATCCTTTTAATTATGTACAATTTCTGATTGCATGTTGGGGGATTTCTTGCCAAATGCTGAAGGAATGTATGCAATGGTGATGTCATGTGTGTATGTCTGTGACACTGTGTACATGTGACATCCGCTTGTAAATGTTATAACTCTAAAAGTGCAATTTGGATGAACGTCAAACTTGCTATGTACTGTAGATTGCCCTTGGTGAGTATATGGTCCCTTTTTTATTTTATGGGGGTCAAAAGTTATTTGAGATCACCAGATGCCAAACTGTAAACCTTGTAAACACTTTATCTCCAGAAGCCTAACCTTGAAGGTCAGATACATACAGTATGTGGATCTCCCTAGTGAGTACAAGCACCTAATGGAAAAGGTGGAGTTCAATGGTCATTTGAGGTCACCAGAGGTCAAATTGTGAAAACCTTGTAACACTAGTATCTCAAGAATGGGTATATACAGTAGATCTCCCTTGGTGATGTTTGTAAGAATAAGTTTAATATATTCCAGCAACATTCCTCTGGTCACTTTTGTTGGCAGGTACTCATTGCCGTGACTATTCTTTCTGTAAATTGTCAAGCTCTTTCCTGTAATATGGTACTTACATGCATCCATAGATCTCCATTAGGCAGCTGTCACCCATGACAGCTCCCAGCTGTCCACACAATGCGTTCCAGAAGTTGAAGAAACATCACTTCGAATGTATCGAGCTGATCATAGTAAAACGAAAACGTACTAAGGAAATTGATGACTAGACCATGTCTCACCAATCCAGTAAATTCTGTATGTTTGATTTTTAGAAAGCTTCCTAGAGATTTATTTCTTTGACTCTGACATGGTTTTATAACGTCATTATGAAGTCAGTGATGAGCCCTGTTTAGTTGTCCTGTCTTTGGTATTTTCCTTACATGGTTGTTGCTTCTGTTGTCACATCTCCAACCATTGGCAAGGTAGTGGTGAATAACACAAGTACTTCCAGTATGCTATGTACTTACAGTCTAAGTTGGGTTCATCTTGCCTTTGTACTCTGGATGTATCATGGAACCAGTAATGAAATAAAACCAACACCACAAATTGAGTAAATTTAGTTCCTCTGTCGAAAGGTTTCCTCAAGACCATTGAGAAAATGAAGATGAAGAAGCTACAGTAGAAATTTGTGGCTTTAATTGTGGTGTATCATGGATTGGGACTCATTTTTGCCAGTTAACTGAGGGCATGCAGTATGAACCCGTCTAGACTGGGGTCAATTTCCTCCCCCCCATCCCCCCAGCGCAATTTTGGTTTCATTTGCACAGTGTAAAGAATGAACCAGACGTAACCAAGATCGCCTTTCCATCGTCAACACACCCCCGAGGATATGTATAGATTCGGCTGTGTTGGTCTTCTACCAGCCTCTCGCAACTTTCACGAAAGGTTTCGTTTGGAGAGATCCGTGTGCAGCTTACGTAAGCCATGTGGACACTTTACCAACAGGTCTGCGAAGGAATTAATTTTCTGTATTTCCCCCCCGGAGGCATAGCTACTCTCTCGTCTGTCCAGCGTTCTCCGGTTTGATTATATGCACAGGCTGCTCTGTCAGATTGCAGGCTTGACATTGAATCTGACCTTCCTCACGACTGAGGTACTTCTAAATCTGACATTAATTTGTGGATCAATTTATTCCTCTCGGTGATTTGGGTAAAGTGAAAATGGCCGTCCTCAAAAACCTAACGCTTCACGGTCTCTTTAGAATGACACGTGAATTGGCTAAGAGGAATCAATAATCCGCGCTTAAGGAATTTTGAGAAGGTGGCTGGTGGCGGCGGACATGTTGCAAGTGATTGGCAAATATAGTGTGGTAATGAGTTTGTTGTTTGAAGTTTGGCAGGGAATTTTCGGGGGCTCGTACAGGTTTACCTTAAAATATAATTTGTTAAATTTAGACCAAGAAAGATGTGCACCTGAGTGCAGAATTTTGTTAAACTAACAAGTAGAAAATATGATATTATTTGTAATTTTCTTTCCGCCCCCTACACAGCGAACAGAAATTGCATATTTGTTGTTCTTAAGACGATGTTAAATTTCACAGTCAACTTAGAGCTTAAATAGGGAATAATTTAATCTTGTTTTAATATTGCATAGCACTGTTGATGTTTGTAGGTCTTGATGACAGTAAAATTATAATAATTATGAAAATAATAGGAGCTGTCAGAAAAAAGAACACTTTGCATATTTGTGAATATTGCAGCTTTTCTTGCTTAGATTTTTGAATTCCTGATAAGTTACTTCCTTGTTGGCCAGTGGGAATTTTGAGGTGATATTAGAGATGAGCGTTTTCAGTCTTTAGTTAAATCTATTATATGCTAATTGGCATAGAGTAAATTGTCCTCTGAAAAAAAAACAGATTCACAAGTACTAGAAGCTTACAGATTATCTGAATCTAATGAATTGCAATTTATACTCAACAGGTAACAAAACTTACACAACCAAAATTTTCCAATTAACATCTCTCTAGGTAAAACTCAGCAGTGACCAGCATTACAGGTGTTCTTTAGTATCAGTATAGATATATTCTGTGTCCACCCTGATTAGCCTACTGTGATACAAACCAACGTCAGACATTACACTTTGTGAGGTTATGAAACAATATTTGTACACTGTACTTCAAATCTTACAGTTCAACAATATGAATATTAATAGTTGAATATGAATGGCAAAATTTAATTGTGTGTACTTTGGGTAAGATTTGACTTGCACAAAAGCCATAATAATTACGTTGTTCATTGTGACAGTAATGCTGAAACCAAATCATGATTTACTTGGCAAAAGACTTGAAAATAGAATGATGTCATATATTTTGGGCCAGTCAGCATACAGAGCAAATGTGTGCAACAAATAATTTACTATATATCTTTCTACAGTACCCAGATGCATGCTACACATAACTCTGTGGACTACAGTGCACATTAATCCAATAAACAGGCCACAGGTCATGACTGTTGAAGATGTTGGGTTTGCTTTAGCCACCAAATAAACCTAATATTCCGTGTACAACTTAGTTCTACAGTATTTATATCCATTTGAAATTATGTGTAACACTTTAAATTATTAACACTCTAAAGGTAGTCAATTGCTAATACATTGGATGTGTTTATATGGAGCTGCCTTCATGAATTTGCTCACATTTTAATCCCAGCGGCCTTGTGTGACTAGAGAGCTATTACTAAACTGCAGAGGTAAAAGGAAAAAGAGGGGGGGGGGGGGAGGGAATCGTAAAACTCAGTGTTACTGTAACACACATACAAATGACAGTTATTACTAGAATAGATCAAGCTTTCATTAGAAGTTTCATGCATTCTGTTTTTCTTTCTAATTGAGGCAGCTGGATTTTTTTTTTTTTTGTCGTGGGTGTAAGTTTCTCCTTTTGCTGGATGCTTCAGGCTTCTTTTTTGTGATAAACACTACTAATAACAGCTGAAAAACATGAGTATTAATTAGTACAATAAATTTATAGATTGAAATGAAAATCCATCCTAGCATTTTTAATCATTTAAAAAAAAATGAAACAGGAAATTAAAAACATTCATTGAAAGTTCTACACAAATGAGGCAGGAGTTACAAATGGCAAAGTTTAAGAATGCCTGGAAAAAGCTCCCCTGGAATATATTCTTCTTCATTTTAAAATTGATTAGTATTGTTGCACCTTTGCATGTTTATTACTTGGTACTAATGAAATCTATAATACAGCTATAGTGAAGGTGCAGTCAAATCAGAGGTAACAAGCTCCTGCAATTTTAAGAGGTTGAAAATCATCTGAGATTGGCCTTCTTCCAGGGAGGAATTTGCAGTATATGTTTGTAGCAATCTATATTTAACATCTATTTAACATCTATACTGATTGTTGGTGTATCTTTTACAAATTTTATAAATTTTCTCTATTGTGAACTACTCATTTTATGAGATGTTTGTAGAAAAGTATATTTATAAGTATATATTAGTTTATAGGCAGCTACCCACAAACTTGGAATTTCTCTTCCCCCTTCCAAGATCATTTAAAATGAATGTCCATCAAATATGCTATGCATACAGCATACAGTACATTTATGTAGTCACATGATCTCAAGTTTGTTGAGTGTTTCCAAGGTCCAATACTGGTCAAAATGTAGGATACTTAATCATGTTTGTTTGTATTATATTTCTTCAATTGTTTGAATTTACTTTGTTCCTCTCTCCAGCCTATTTATTCATTTTCTGTTTTTACATAATTTAGTCTTTTTTTATTATTTGCCAAATGTCCAGCCATCCTCCAGTAGGATGGCTGAATTGATTGCTGGCTTCAAGCCGAGCTGATCATGCTTGATTTAATATAACTCCTCTCACTTACCTGTCTACTCACAACTGCTCACTCGTTTAGATACCTTGTGAAGAATGACCTGGTAACCTTTGACACTAATCTCCCCTGTTGACCCTGGTCAACATACCTCCTTATTCTACCACCCAAACTGCCTAGCCGTGTAGTCTATAGAGCAGTTAACTTAAGATTTCTACAGTTTATCTTGGCTGTCGGTAACCAACTTTCTACATTTTGCTGCTTCAGAAGTCAGAAATCCAGCAGAGAATGGCTCAAGAGCCCCATGATAAGTATCATTTATTTTTGTTATGAGGTGGGGGGGGGTGTGGTTATTTCAGCTGGGTAGATTTCCTGTGCCTTTTCCATTGACTTGGCATTTATACTTTTTTATTTTAGCCTTAGGAATACCTGATTATATACAACTTGAAAAGCTCATGAACTGCATTTTTTTATGTTATTTTTGTTTTCAGTATTGAATTGTCACAAGCTGCTTTATCAACTTTGGTTATTTTTGGTGACCATTTCTCATATATAGCTCATTTCTGAAGAGTTGTCTTGCTTTTTGTGTGTTCACGGTTCAGTTGGGCCACACATACATTGTTTTACTTTGGTTTATAGGTTTATTTGGATAGCGTTCTGTATAATGCTTTTAATGACAACTGTTGGACATTCATCTTCTCTGGTTTTCTATCCAGTCAGTTTGTCTACATATGTCTGACTGCTAACACTGCTCTTGTATACTAGAAGTCTCCTTCACCTCCTTATAAGATAGTGACCAAACCAAAACTGAAATGTCTCCAATTAGCAGAGCCAGAAGCATCACATCACTCTCTCCGTGTAGGTATTTCATCTTGGAGTGAATTACTTAGTTAGTTAACATCCCTGCAAACTTACCTGTCTCCTCACCACCTATGTACTGCATGAACATACATACAGTATGTAATTCTCCTCTTCTGGTATCCTCTTACCCCCCCCCTGCCCCCACCCCTCACCAAATTGGCAAGTGTTGCTTTGTTTCAGTTTCCATGATTAATCAGTTGTCAACTTTATTGGTTTGCTGGTTCACTGATAAGAGAAAATTGTTTGATGAAGTAGAATGTTCCACCGAGATAGGAAAGTCTATAAATAGTAGTTGTGCAATACACTAAGATCTTCAGTAGATTCAGCAGATGAATACCTGCAATAGTTTTTTCTCAACCAGCAGAAGAGCTAGTGTGGTAGTTTTGTGGTAATGTAATTTGGAATGTTAATTAAAACATAGAGTTATAGCTTATAGAGGGAGGAGTGGTGCAGGTGGGAAGATGTGCAGGTGGGTGGGAATGGCAGGCGAAGGTGGAGATATTGCAGGAAGGAAAAAGGAGTGCAGGTGGGGGAGGATGGCAGGGGGATGTGGTGAAAGGAATTTTGCCCTAGAGAATGAGATGTGTTGAGTTTGAAAGTAATGTGTACATATTGATAAAAATGAATTGATTGAAATTCTCATCTGAGCCTTTTTTTGATTCACTGTTAGTTCCTCTGATACTACTCAGTTGTCCTTCCCTGTACATGATCATTTCAACCCAACGTACTACAAGAACCGTAGGGAAAATTAAGTCAGATTCCTTTTTTGTACCCCTTACCCTCTTAGTGGGGGGAAAACTTGCGACTGGAAATGTTGAGTGAGATGAGCATATGTCTAGGGAGTTTTCTGCATGACAGGCAACACAGTGTGTAAACGTGACTATACAGTATGGCAGGTAATCGCCTACTTCAAGTTTTACATGGTAGCTCTGTTATGGATGGAGATGTTAACATTCACCTTTTCTTACCGGTACAGGTTTTCTAAGTACTCCTTTCTACCTAGTAATGTATCATTGCGGGGTTTGTTCTTGGCATGAATTAATATCCCGAATGTGACAGGTTATCGCTACAATGGGAGGAAGGAATAAGAATAGGAAGGAGGCACTTTTGTGAAATCTCCACGCAGCACTATTATTATAGTGCTCTTGATATGTGTGTAACACTATAGTCTTTAACGATTTAAGTAGCAGGTTGCCATTTTCTACTGCCCATGAACAGATATTCACTGATGATCTTAGTGCTATGCTCATATACAAACTCTATGAAGTTATCGCTTTTTCCAAGAAAGTCAAGGCAAAGTCATCAATAATTTTTAAAAGTTACATCAACATTTCTGAAGTATGTGAAATATGAACGTATTCAAACAAACTGCAATTACTGCATGGTCAAGCCATGTTAGACGGTGAGCAGAGTTACTGTACAAACTCAAAAGCAACTATCTGCTTTCAATAACAAATGTTGGTAAAAGAAAAGTTTCCAAACTTGAATCCAATGATGGCTTTCTAGACCTTTAATTTCCTCTTTACTTTACGGACCAGATTTATTTTTGGCTAGAAAATAAGAAGCCTGAAATGCATACTGAATGCTTGCTTGGCAGTACAGCTGATATCTATTTTAAGGTGCTTGTAATTTATGTTTAAACATACAGTACTGTTGAATTAATACCACTCTGCAAGAATCATTCCCTTCCACCCTTTTTTTTCTGGGGGGGGAGGTTGGGGGGGATAAATTTGCAGCTTGCCCAAATAACTTCTCTGCCTTTCTCTCTCTCATTCTCTCTCTCTCACTGTCTCATTCCTAAGCCTGACTGTGTGGGTGGTATGTATATATATAAACCAATGAATCAAAGTGGTGGATAGTACCATAGTCTTTAATTTATTGCGTGGGCTTAAATGGGGTAACACACTTCTTTCATTTTCCAAAGTGACTGCTGACATGCATTCAAATCTGTCAAGTATGTAGCCCGTCCCCCGTTTATTTACAACTTTGTAACGGGTCGATGCTTCAAGGCATCCATTCTCTAGTTTCCCAGTTTCATTTTCTCTGAATGATTCGGTGACATTTCCTTTACTGCAAGTAGGGTTTATTAAAAAAGAAAGAAGTTTTGAGATGTGTTTGAACGATATATTTCAAAGTTCTTACCCTTTGATCTTTATGTACAACCCTTTTTGTATTTTGAATTTTGAACAGATGTTGATTTAGAGCTAATTGGGGTAGAGCATATAAACCAAAGTAATGTGGGCCATTGATGAAGTAATAAACTGCAGTGAAGGTTAGTCTCCAAGAGGACAACATGGTTGTTGCAGAGCTATGAGAAACAGGAATATGAGAGCTTAAAATGTAAGAGAAAAAAAAGAAATTTAACAAACTGCAAATAATAGCCTGTGTAAGTAAAATATATATGAGTGATGTTTCGATCCTAGTTGGGTCTTCTACAGACATGTGTATTTACATTAGTGTCTATGAATTATGGAGAGAAATTTGTGATTAGCTTGAGACACAATCCAGCTGACGTCAGGAGTACAATGCCCATGATGTGTTGTAGACAGTACTCTGTACTCAATGTGGTATGGATCCTTTATGAAGCATGTCCTTGTTGGAAGTGTAAGTTTTAAGTCACTGTCCATGTTAGTTCTCGTAATATACATTTACTTCAATGCTTGGTTGCCTTTGAGGTCCCATTTCTTGCCTTTGTGGAGGGAGGGGAGGGAAAGGGGAGGAGAAAAGAAGGGAAGGGATGAGGGAGGGGTGTGGTCCTCATTCACTAGGTCATTTTGAATCTTGAGCTGAATATCATAGTTCATTGATTTTAACATAGTGTGGACTTGTTTGTAGGTGATGTTTTTCATTTGAATTCTCTTTTAACCAAAAACTTCCTTTGCTTTTTGAAGAAGTTTCCCAATTCTTTGGCAAAGTTGATGGGATGCCTTTGTGTAGTCAGTTAAATCCCTGGAAATGTTTTTGAAGGACTGTTTTTGTATTAACTGAGTTGGGCATAATGTAAATAAAGTCGCAGTATTATCTAAGTCCTACAACAGTTATTGAGGAAAACTAGTGTTATTGTTTTGCTTTAATGTAAACTGGCATATATATTCTTATAAACTTTCAAGTGATATATGTCTCCCAGACATTTCAGTTGCACAAATATTTACTGATTTTTGTTTGAAGTGCTCTAGTTGAATCAGACAAGGTTTTTCGTTTTGTAAAGCCTACATACATACTTACCATAAATCTTTATACAGTGAACAAGACGCCTGACAGCTGCAGTTCATTATCGAGAGTAAGAAAATGCAATATTGATTTTGTTTCTTGTGGATGGTGCTGAAGAAGTGAAAATTGCCAATAGACCTTAAATGATATAATTACTAACCTAATTTTCCACTACTGTACATACTGTAGGTCAGGTTCTTGATTCAACTTGTTGTGTTGGCATCTACAGATTAATTTCATATACAGTTTATATTTAGAACCTACAGTAATTTCAGCCACAAGTCGATGGATTTAAATGTCATTCGATTTCAGACTAGAAGGTGTGTGAAGTCCTGGATCTATGGAAGGCAATGCAAACTGTATAACTTGAGTGTGACATAAGTCTGTCTAAACCTACAGCATGCCTCCAAAAGGCCTTCTACTGTACATATCATGATATGCAGAATTTAAGGAATATGCAAATCATACAGTGAATATATACATCCCATATACATTCCATGTACATCCCACATACATCCCATGTACATCCCATAAATCCCATATACATCCCATAAATCCCATATACATGTACATCCCATAAATCTCACATGTACATCCCATAATTCATACATCCCATGTACATCCCACATACATTCCATGCACATCCCATGTACATTCCATGAACATCCCATATACATCCCATGTACATCCCATATATATCCCACATCATTCCATATATACATCCCATTTACATCCCACGTACATCCCATGTACATCCCATGTACATCCCATATATATACAAACCATATGTTTTGTAGTTTCTGTGTACATTATATCATGGTACACATCACCATAATTCAGAATTACTCTCTGTCTACAGCACCGTTAATATATGAAGTTCTGCCAGAATTCTATCACCTCGTCTCGTCTCGTTGCATTAAGTGTTTATATGTAATTCGCTCTGTGGTTAGTGCCCTGTATATATGTAAACATGAAACCAGATCTCAGGATGATCTGTTGAGGCTTCTAATTTTCTGTGAGCTGCAAAAATGTGCAAAACCACAAAGTGGCTATTTGCATGCAAATTACTCACAACTCAGTACCTGTACAATCAGTTGAAATATTCGACATATCCTCAGACTTAGTCCTCAGGCATACTCCCTTGCTGCTAACTTTTAAGTTCTATCATTGCAGTAGGGAAAAAGATAATAAGGGGGGGGGGAGGTGAAGGGGGGATAGACATCACATTCCCAGCTATAGTGCTTATGCATTAGTATTGCCATAAATCAAGACGCATGGGACAATTGGAAGCACCTACTGTACTGTATCTTTTGATTTGATAATTTGTTATTCCCTGTGGTGAGTTTGTTTCTCCCTTTAATGTAATGTAATGTAATGTAATGAATGTGTTTTAGATGGGTTTGACAAGAAAAAGGTTGCCCGTGCTATTCCTTCGAAAAGAATTTCAGAACGTCTCAAGTCTTGGATGAACGGTTGTTTCATTGACAATTGAATGATGACGATATGAATCGATATGAAGTTGTTATGTAATACACTCATGGCTAAGAAGAAAGAATGATTCGTTTCTCTTAGTGCATGTATGCAATGTTAATAGCTGCGCAGTGACACTTTTACATAATGTAAAAATCTTGTGATTTGATAAAATTGGCAGATAGTGGGGTGTCGACCTGAGGAACTCTTCACCTCTATAGTAGGGTGCCAACCTGAGGAACTCTTCACCTCTATAGTGGGGTGTCGACCTGAGGAACTCTTCACCTCTCTACTGGGGTGTCAACCTGAGGAACACTTCACCTCTGTAGTGGGGTGTCGACCTGAGGAACTCTTCACCTCTATAGTGGGGTGTCGACCTGAGGAACTCTTCACCTCTCTACTGGGGTGTCGACCTGAGGAACTCTTCACCTCTCTACTGGGGTGTCGACCCGAGGAACTCTTCACCTCTATAGTGGGGTGTCGACCTGAGGAACTCTTCACCTCTCTAGTGGGGTGTCGACCTGAGGAACTCTTCACTTCTCTACTGGGGTGTCGACCTGAGGAACTCTTCACCTCTCTAGTGGGGTGTCAACCTGAGGAACTCTTCACCTCTCTACTGGGGTGTAGACCTGAGGAACTTTTCACCTCTATAGTGGGGTGTCGACCTGAGGAAATCTTCACCTCTTTAGTGGGGTGTTGACCTGAGGAACTCTTCACCTCTCTAGTGGGGTGTCGACCTGAGGAACTCTTCACCTCTCTAGTGGGGTGTAGACCTGAGGAACTCTTCACCTCCTCTCTAGTGGGGTGTCATCTTAAGGAACTCTTCACCTCTCAATTGGGTGTGGATGATGAGTTTCAAGCGCAGCCATATTTCTGCTGATTTGGGGTTAATTTGCTATAATAAAACACAAATTCCAAAATCCTAAAATAGTGCAGTTAATATCAGTAGCTTGGATATAATAAAGTTTTCATAACATTCATGAGTACTAGAAAAAAAATCGAAGAATTAGGAACAATTGGAGTCCCATTTGGTACGTGATAGATTAATACAAAAGTTGGAAGTCAAAATTTGTAACACCAAATGGATGATCCATCTTGGTAAACTGAAGTATAATTAAATCTCATATGGCAATAAGTATAAAAAATATCTCAGATGCTGTCTTGATTTGATGGCTTGTATCTTCTTCTGGGTAGTACTCGAGATTTAAGGAATATTGTTATAAAATTACTGCGAAAGGCGCAGAAAGGAATATGCCAGTGGCTGATGATGTCATGCCCAGGCTCCCTTGTTGTTTTGTATGTACAACAACCGTGTGGTGGTGAGAGCATAGGATTAGAATGATTAGTTGTCCATGCTCATGTAAAAGCATCTAATTACAGATACCATGTCTACAAGGATACTATTTTCTTCTTTTTTTTTGATAAGTGATTTGAACACGAGAATTAAAAATAAACAACATTTTCAGTTTAGTTGCCCTGCTATTGTCAGGTCTACATTCATAAATCTTCATCAAATTATAAAATTTAAAATATCTTCAAAATATAACCAAGCTGTTCAGGATGAATTTTTTCACCTAACATTTGCAGAACATGTAACAGAAAGTTTGTTAATACAGGGGTAGCTTTTTGTATTGTTCAGTTAACTTTAATCATCATAAATATCCTTGTCATCAGGATTTACTTTAATGGTTTAAAACTATCATCAAAGAATGACAAGAATGTAACTGTAACTTTAACAACCTCAAAAAAATGGAGGAAAAAGAAAGAAACTGAGAAATGAAAGAAAAAAAGAAGAAGCAAGTGCAAGGTTGTTGTTTTAAATTGCCTAATCTCGTGACAACTTTAAATCCATTACTTACTAATTGCCTGCTGCCTAACACAATTCAGGAGTTGATTACATGATGATTCCCTCTCCTTACAATTCTCTCTGTCTTGGAATAATTTCTTTTTTCCCCTGTTCACTCTCCAGCTCATGCATTTAATAAAAGCATCACCCCCTGTAAAATGCAGGCTATAAATAGATTGACCTTTGATTCAGACAGAGTTTGCAGAGGTGTTCTGCTATAGTCATTGTGCAAACTTGTGTAGTATGCAGAGAGAGAGATAGAGAGACAGTGAAAATGATTGCTTTAGCTTCTTATTCGTATTCCTCTACAGTCTCTTCCAGGCCTGCCTGCTTATTTGCTATCTATCCAGCCAGCCAGCCAGCCAGTTGTACAAGGTTTTTGCGATATTTCAGTGAATAAACTCTCGCTGTAAAGTGCTTGTCATAAAATTGAAGCATTTACATGTGTCTTGTCAGCTGTAGTTCAGTGCATCCATTAGTGTACTGTGCAGAAACAGGAAAAAAAGAAGGGGGGGGGGGGGAGGAAAGAGAGAAAAAAAGCCAACAGCATTTATTTGCAAGAGAAACCTGAACTGTGAGGCCTATAGTTTTTGTTTTAGAAAGCATTGAAAAAGAGGCTGTTTAAAGGTTGGGATTTGAATAAACTGAATCAACTATATAAAGTTAGTATAGCGTTGTGTTCTGCATCTGAACATTACAGCACAGATCTTCCTTGTCTATTGATTAAAGTAATTTATCGCAAAATGACGATATAATTGTGACAATTTTTTTCTGAACGGCAGTCATATTCCACCATGCAATCAATAGTTGAAAGAAGGAATCTGTTTTCAGTTCATTCTTTTTACACTCTTTCCTCCCTTAAAACACTTACATGATTGCTGAAGTCAATATTTCACTTTCCAGATTCATATTTATCCATATAAAATTGCTATCAATGCAATCTGTTTGACAGGTCTATTATGTATACACTGTACGCTACCCGATTACCTGTCTTGATGCTTCTATTGCACTTTCCCTTTTATGAAGCCTATTAACTGGTGACATTGTAGCAATGTTCCCAAGTTGACCCTTGACCCCTCCCTTACCCCCTCCCGGTATGAAGATCAGATTCCATAGGGTATTTCATTACAATCTACAAAGAAATTAATCTACTGTCCATCCCTCTCCCCCTGCCCCTACCACTATACCCATAGGATCAAGGGCATCTGTGGGTGACAACAAAAATTACTTTTGTTTGTTCTTTGGGTTTTACAAGCAACAAGACCCTCAACTTCGTTATATTGACTAGGTTTTTCAAATATTGTTGTCCTACCTCGATTCCTCCCCTTTGTGATTGAAACAATACATATATCCTGTGCATGATCTAATCAAACCTGTACTTTGCTGGTCTGCTGTATGATGCAATTTTATATTCCAAAGTATGTTCTGACTAATATCTTTTTATAACATAAAAGCTTGTTTGGCAATTCAAACACAGGTATTTATATTGGAGAAACAATCTGCTGTCAGAACAAATAATCAGAAGTGAAAAGAAAGCCAGTTTGCTGTTAACATTAAAGCAGCATTTTGTGTTTGATTGCAGCATCAGTTTTCAGCAGAGCTACAGTAGGGTTCAGTTTTTGGCAGCTAGTGGTTATTTTTTCGGCATTCGGCAGCTAGTGGTAATTTTTCGGCAGAAAGTGTTCATTTTTCGGCAGCTAACTGTGTTCATTTTTTGGCAGCTAGTGGTCAGTTTTCGGCAGATGTAAAGAGAGAAGAATCCTTCCATAATCCTTACGATAACAGCATCTAGCAGCAGTGTGCTCTGTCAAGATAGGAGTAGTATTTGTGAGTGATGCTGATGGCAAGTGTGCTGTTGAGAAAAGGAAGGAGCAAACTTGTACTAACTTACAATAGAAAACTTATGTAAATTTTCTGTAATTGGATGCTGTAATTCTGATGAACTGGTAAGACAGTCGACAAGAATAAGAGGCAATATAGTCGCTCATCATTTCCTGTGATTTGAAAAGGTTTTCCAACTTGTTCACAAAACCTCCCTCTAGCCATGATTGGTCTGCATGCAGATCCCAGGTGATATTCTGCTCTTAAGATTTTCTATCGGTTTCCAATGAGCAACAGTTTCCTCTTCAAGGTACTTAACTTGTTGTGAAAGAGCAGCAGTGTACTCCTCCACACAATGGTGGTTAGAATAAATCATCTCCTCCCTTTAATACCTAGTGTTCCTCACAACTTTAGTAAACTTTACTTGGTTCTGTGTCAAGAGTGAACAAAGTAACCGTAAAGTTACTTACATATTGAAGCTTGATTACCATGGCCCGATTCGTGACTATACTTGTTACGGTGAATTTTTGACGCATTATCTCTCGGTGGATATAACAAGACAGAAAACCTTGAATAAACCAAAAACAAATTCCTACTGAAGAGTCTGCTTATATACTTTACCCAATCCCATATATCAGCTCATAAGAAAATGCCATGATAGCCCAACAGCTACAGTATGTGGCATAACATGTGAGAGGATTTCAAACTTGATTCATTTTAAATTAAAGAAAAAAAGAAGTAATTTAGATTCACTTCACTTAATTCATCATCTGAAATGCAGAATGGTGCCTGGTCATTAATATTTATCTTATGAAAGTTTTTTCTTCCTTTTTCCTATCTTCTCCTTCGGTAAGATATTTTAGGCTAAATTGCCGACGGGAACACAACTGACTATATCAATCAATTTTGAGAAGATAAATTTTGTAAGCCTCCGAAGGAACAGATCTATGTAGATTCACAGTGCAAAGTATTTATCGAAGACACACATGCCCCGGCCTACTGCATACAATATATAGTTTACCGATCTGTATGCGAATGCATAAAGCATCCCGCTTGTCAGCAGCGTGGGTGGTAAGAATGAAATAAATTTGCATTGTTAAATGCCACAAGCCCTGTTTTTTTTTTTTTTATCTTCTCCAATATACGAAAAAAGATCGAAACAGTTTTGTACGTGAGAAGGAAATATTTGCTCTTCACGTATCCAAGCCATGAATCCAGTAAAGTTGTTTGTGGTTGGTTTGTGATGAGCAAGTGCCTCGATCCAACAGTAATTTGTATCAAATGAAAAGCACGACAAACGTTGGGTTGGCTGTTCTGTCATAAGTTGAACAAAATTATAACCATTAATAGTGGTCGGAAATGAGGATTGGGGATCGGGAAAGGAAGGTAGGGGGGGAGGGGGAGGAGGGGGATCCTAACAAATGATCGCTTTTATAGTTCTGTTTAAACACTTCTATGTATCTCAATGTAAATATAGTATAAATTATAGACATTGAAGGTACTTCACAAGGGATCAATTAAATAAGTTCCAGCAAAAATATGTCTCATCCTGATCATATAAAGTTTGGTTTTAAAGTAATAAGACTTGATTTATTTGTATGATTCGATGGTGTTTAATAGGCTAGTTGATCCTTGTCATGCATTTCAGCACTTGTTACACAATTTACTATTGGCATATAAGTTTCTTTTGACATGTGTGGATTGGTGAATATGAGGGAGATTGAAGGGCTAACTGGCCCACGTAACATGCCAAACAGTAACATTGCAACCGTCAGGTTTTCCAAAGGCTTCATTCACAGCTGGATCTCAAGGGGAAAAATATATGTAAATGTGATTATTGTGAACTTAAGTTAAAATAGGGTTAAAATGGAATTTACATACATTGCCATATTGCCATAGCTAGCAATTGGAGTTCGGCAAAAGGAGAAAAAAAGAATGAATTGCCTTTACTTTATAGACATGAGAAGCTACATGTGATATACAAATCTATGTAACATGCAACTATATTGCAAAGGAGTGCACTGTGGCATGAAATTGATAATACCGCAGCCATATAGAAACATCCATATAATCTCAATTTCTCACTTAATTGTTAACTTGGGGGTTCCTCCCTCTTGAATGGAAAACTGACTAAAAGATTTTGCAAAAAGATAGCATTGTGCCAATTTCTCTGATCATTTCTATTTATACATGTTTGTCCTTATATTCCACCAGATTATGTTATTAACGATAAGTGTATTGCTTGGCTTCTTAACTGGGCAATCTTTGTCAAATCCAATTATAGAGAGAGGTCAAGAGTTTATTTTGGATGGTCATGCAACGGTCAATCATTGGCTTTATAATTGTGTCGCAAATGACTTTAAAGCAGCATTGCATTTGATCTATGGAAACCTTATTATAGTCAAGTGGGGTAAAAAAAAACAATTTACCTAAAGTTTGCTCTAAAAATTGATGAGTAAGAGGTATTGTTTCGTTCCAATGTTCAAGTGTGTGGAGTGGGATTCTCTTAAAGAGAATCTAACAAAAATAACTTTTTTGTAAATGGAAAGTGTCGTGTTTTGCGAAAAATGTTGTTGTTTTTTTTATCCCAAAAATTTGCTTAATTCGGGGTAAAGTAAAACAATGCCGGGATAAAAAAAAACATTGCTAGAAAACAGCTATTTTCTTCATGAATGTATCTTAAAATCATGTTTGCATATAATTACATCTAAGTATGAGCTACTACCTTTACATGCAAAAGGAAAACAATTGTGAAATTGTCTTAATTCGTAATTATGGATGGCTCGTGTCATATGTCATGCTCAGCCATATTCATACTGTACAGTGTGTATATGATGCTACATAAATGTGGTGTAATATAGTAGAAACATTAGAGTTGAGCCAATTTCAGTTACTTCTGCCCAATTATTTAACATTTTTGACACATGACAGACATGAAAACTATTTGCCTAACCTCTAAAAATCAACATTATGGAAAAATTCATCCATTCGGGCAAAATAGGGAGTACATTGGAGCCGGAAAGTACTTGTTTTTTTTACCCCATTCGCATCATTTTTTGGGGGTAAAAAAAAACAAGGCCCCCCCATGAAGCGTGAATGAAGTTGGAGTAATTCTACCATGGGGGAGTGTAATATCACTAACTGCTATGCTGTAACTGCTGGAATAATCTCCACATCATATAAGCTGGGTATGCAGGAGAAAGTTTCGGATATATGTGGTACCAGCTTAAAATTTTGCTAGTTTAGCATTCGCTTGATTCGATGAAGCGGTGATTGGCAGCGAAGTGACATAGAGTTCCAGAAATTATATAATAATAAACTAGACATATAGGACTATCAGCCAAAATAAATTGGAACTTTGGCTAAATATTCCACTTCTATTAAAAGGGTTTTTTTTTTTTTACCCCAACTACCCCCTTGTTTTTTTTTACCCCAACTGACTATATCTGTTTTACAAGAAAGATGATACAAACCTAACATTAAATATGTGGGATGTTTAATTTTCTGATGGGGATTTCCCTCTTCCCCATCTCCTCCTTCCCCCACCCCCCCCACCTGGGAAATAATCATATGTGGTAGGCCTAATATGATTGGCCATGAATTCCACACATAAAGAAGAGAGATTTACTAAATTGCAATCTTTGAAAGTGCATTATAACACTATTTTCCAGATAAAATGTCGATCCTCATTATTCCTGATCCTTCAGCTTTAAATAGAAACTTGCTAAGTTGTAAAACTTGAAATAGCACTGTTAGATTGGACGAAAGTGTTTGCGATGGCTTTAACAATAAATCACTTTGCATTTTAACATCCTTGTATCTATATTTAGCCTTCTCTCCCTAATTTGATGCTGGTGTGATCTATATTTAGCTTCTCAAAATGAACAGCTTATAGTGAAACGAGGAAGTTAGATGTTTGCTCATATCCTTAAAGGAATTGTATTGCTTTTGTCATTGTAGTTTTTTCCCCGTTTCTATGATTAAAGGGCAAAATAATCTAACCTAGCTAATACATGCTTTGTGTTACTATGACTTTAATCCCACTACCAAAATAACACAGATCATAGTCTGAGATTACTTATGTACACATTCATCTTCATAACACACTCTAAGCTAGCTCGATATCAAAATAGGAGACACGTTTTACATATAAATTTGCATCATCAGCAAATTGTATCGAGATCATGTTGATTTTTTGATGCCTTGTTAAATATTTAGGAACAAAATCACAGCTATATAAATACATCAGGAAGAACTTATCCTAAGTTAATGGGATAGGTTTTATGCAGGAGGGACAAGAGGGTAGTCATTTTACAGAGACGTTGGGATGTATTAATTGTGGCATATCCAGAGCTAGAGAAAATCCACTATTTCACTTGATTTATCCAATGGTGTGATCAGAATTTTTGAAAAGTTTCTCGATTTTTGTTGTTTGAACACATTGAGAAGAATCTTTAAGACAATAATTGTCTTGGTAAAAGAAGACAATAGACTTTGTACATTGCCTTACAGCACAAACCATATTTGTAAAATTTTACAAACAAAAGTCTCAACGACAACAACTACAAGGTTTTAGTTCCATGTTCTAAAAAAACTAAAAGGGGGAGGGGGAGTCCTGGGTCAATGTACTTTCAAGATGATTGCAGCCTTGCCCTTAGCATATCTTTAATACAGAACTTTATATTAACACTGTAAATATCCGTTACTATACATTGTACAGGAATGCAAAATAGTGTATGTGCTGCAAACTATGAATAGGCATCGCTGACTACCGTAACATTAAATCAATGTGTTACTTGAAGTGGACATATGGCATGTTAGTTTCAAATGTTGTTTATTTTTAGTTGGAAAGTCATGGAATTATTATTAGAAATGTGGGCTAACTGCCTACTATGGAAGTGTATAATGCAAGAAATCATGGCCATGAAAAATGTGGATTGATGTCACTGGTCTCACAAGTGTATAATGTACTCATGTAGGTATTTGTGTAATTTTAGTATCGTCAAGTGTCGTTTCGTTTTCCGAAATTGAAATGTTGAATTTGTTTGCAGCAAGCTGTTTGCATTTGCAGAGTGATATAAATATATAAAATCACCTACACTGTTCTATACCTCCTTTAGCTCTGTCTGTACTGTATACACTAAACACACAATATTTTGAATTGACTGGAGTGATCACCAGTTACCATGGAAAGTCAGTTTCGAATGGTTACCAGGTCACTCTGTAGACCCGTTTATAGGGATAGCTGCTCAGTGCTGTCAGGAGACAGGTATGTTTGTCCCTGGTGAATCATCCAAACCGAGCAAGTTAAAATTAGGATAAATTACTTATAAACAAAGTATTTTTGACTTTTTGAGATCTTGCATTCCTCCAACAAATTTCTCTTCGCCTGTCTGATTTGCATAATTTTTAGTCTATCACTATTCTGTTGTACATGCAAACTAAAAAAAGCTAGATCTAGAATTGACTGGAATAAATCTTGAAGGTTTAATGTGAATTAAGTGTTCCTAATTGAACGGTACGACCCTCTGTAAATGTCAAAGCATTGTACTGTAACAAGTATACACAGTATATCCATTTGCTCAAATTATGACATTTCTTGAAGCACACTATCTTCAATCTGAAACTCACGAAGATGCGGTGTACCGCCTCAGGGTATGTTCCAAGCGAAATGTAACATTTGAAAAGAACAGCAGCGAGATGCATAGAACTAGAGTGTAATTTCATGCAGCCTTCATACCCTTGCTGCAGTACAGCAGCGAGATGCATATAGAACTAGAGTGTAATTTCAAGCAGCCTTCATACCCTTGCTGCAGTACAGCAGCGAGATGCATATAGAACTAGAGTGTAATTTCACGTAGCCTTCATACCCTTGCTGCAGTACAGCAGCGAGATGCATATAGAACCAGAGTGTAATATCATGCAGCCTTCATACCCTTGCTGCAGTACAGCAGCGAGATGCATATAGAACTAGAGTGTAATTTCACGTAGCCTTCATACCCTTGCTGCAGTACAGCAGCGAGATGCATATAGAACCAGAGTGTAATATCATGCAGCCTTCATACCCTTGCTGCAGTACAGCAGCGAGATGCATATAGAACTAGAGTGTAATTTCACGTAGCCTTCATACCCTTGCTGCAGTACAGCAGCGAGATGCATATAGAACCAGAGTGTAATATCATGCAGCCTTCATACCCTTGCTGCAGTACAGCAGCGAGATGCATATAAAACTAGAGTGTAATTTCAAGCAGCCTTCATACCCTTGCTGCAGTACAGCAGCGAGATGCATATAGAACCAGAGTGTAATATCATGCAGCCTTCATACCCTTGCTGCAGTACAGCAGCGAGATGCATATAGAACCAGAGTGTAATTTCACGTAGCCTTCATACCCTTGCTGCAGTACAGCAGCGAGATGCATATAAAACTAGAGTGTAATTTCAAGCAGCCTTCATACCCTTGCTGCAGTACAGCAGCGAGATGCATATAGAACTAGAGTGTAATTTCATGCAGCCTTCATACCCTTGCTGCAGTACAGCAGCGAGATGCATATAGAACTAGAGTGTAATTTCACGTAGCCTTCATACCCTTGCTGCAGTACAGCAGCGAGATGCATATAGAACTAGAGTGTAATATCATGCAGCCTTCATACCCTTGCTGCAGTACAGCAGCGAGATGCATATAGAACTAGAGTGTAATTTCACGTAGCCTTCATACCCTTGCTGCAGTACAGCAGCGAGATGCATATAGAACCAGAGTGTAATATCATGCAGCCTTCATACCCTTGCTGCAGTACAGCAGCGAGATGCATATAAAACTAGAGTGTAATTTCAAGCAGCCTTCATACCCTTGCTGCAGTACAGCAGCGAGATGCATATAGAACCAGAGTGTAATATCATGCAGCCTTCATACCCTTGCTGCAGTACAGCAGCGAGATGCATATAGAACCAGAGTGTAATTTCACGTAGCCTTCATACCCTTGCTGCAGTACAGCAGCGAGATGCATATAAAACTAGAGTGTAATTTCAAGCAGCCTTCATACCCTTGCTGCAGTACAGCAGCGAGATGCATATAGAACTAGAGTGTAATTTCATGCAGCCTTCATACCCTTGCTGCAGTACAGCAGCGAGATGCATATAGAACTAGAGTGTAATTTCACGTAGCCTTCATACCCTTGCTGCAGTACAGCAGCGAGATGCATATAGAACTAGAGTGTAATATCATGCAGCCTTCATACCCTTGCTGCAGTACAGCAGCGAGATGCATATAGAACTAGAGTGTAATTTCACGTAGCCTTCATACCCTTGCTGCAGTACAGCAGTGAGATGCATATAGAACTAGAGTGTAATATCACGCAGCCTTCATACCCTTGCTGCAGTACAGCAGCGAGATGCATATAGAACCAGAGTGTAATATCACGCAGCCTTCATACCCTTGCTGCAGTACAGCAGCGAGATGCATATAGAACCAGAGTGTAATTTCACGCAGCCTTCATACCCTTGCTGCAGTACAGCAGCGAGATGCATATAGAACCAGAGTGTAATTTCACGCAGCCTTCATACCCTTGCTGCAGTACAGCAGCGAGATGCATATAGAACCAGAGTGTAATTTCACGCAGCCTTCATACCCTTGCTGCAGTACAGCAGTGAGATGCATATAGAACGAGAGTGTAATTTCACGCAGCCTTCATACCCTTGCTGCAGTACAGCAGCGAGATGCATATAGAACGAGAGTGTAATTTCACGCAGCCTTCATACCCTTGCTGCAGTACAGCAGCGAGATGCATATAGAACGAGAGTGTAATTTCACGCAGCCTTCATACCCTTGCTGCAGTACAGCAGCGAGATGCATATAGAACGAGAGTGTAATTTCACGCAGTCTTCATACCCTTGCTGCAGTACAGCAGCGAGATGCATATAAAACTAGAGTGTAATTTCACGCAGTCTTCATACCCTTGCTGCAGTACAGCAGCGAGATGCATATAGAACTAGAGTGTAATTTCACGCAGTCTTCATACCCTTGCTGCAGTACAGCAGCGAGATGCATATAAAACTAGAGTGTAATTTCACGCAGTCTTCATACCCTTGCTGCAGTACAGCAGCGAGATGCATATAGAACTAGAGTGTAATTTCATGCAGCCTTCATACCCTTGCTGCAGTACAGCAGCGAGATGCATATAAAACTAGAGTGTAATTTCATGCAGTCTTCATACCCTTGCTGCAGTACAGCAGCGAGATGCATATAGAACCAGAGTGTAATTTCATGCATCCTTCATACCCTTGCTGCAGTACAGCAGCGAGATGCATATAGAACCAGAGTGTAATTTCATGCATCCTTTATACCCTTGCTGCAGTACAGCAGCGAGATGCATATAAAACTAGAGTGTAATTTCACACAGTCTTCATACCCTTGCTGCAGTACAGCAGCGAGATGCATATAAAACTAGAGTGTAATTTCAAGTAGCCTTCATACCCTTGCTGCAGTACAGCAGCGAGATGCATATAGAACTAGAGTGTAATTTCATGCATCCTTCATACCCTTGCTGCAGTACAGCAGCGAGATGCATATAGAACCAGAGTGTAATTTCATGCATCCTTCATACCCTTGCTGCAGTACAGCAGCGAGATGCATATAGAACCAGAGTGTAATTTCATGCATCCTTCATACCCTTGCTGCAGTACAGCAGCGAGATGCATATAGAACTAGAGTGTAATTTCACACAGCCTTCATACCCTTGCTGCAGTACAGCAGCGAGATGCATATAGAACTAGAGTGTAATTTCAAGTAGCCTTCATACCCTTGCTGCAGTACAGCAGCGAGATGCATATAGAACTAGAGTGTAATTTCATGCATCCTTCATACCCTTGCTGCAGTACAGCAGCGAGATGCATATAGAACTAGAGTGTAATTTCATGCATCCTTCATACCCTTGCTGCAGTACAGCAGCGAGATGCATATAAAACTAGAGTGTAATTTCACACAGTCTTCGTACCCTTGCTGCAGTACAGCAGCGAGATGCATATAAAACTAGAGTGTAATTTCAAGCAGCCTTCATACCCTTGCTGCAGTACAGCACCTAGATGCATATAAAACTAGAGTGTAATTTCACACAGTCTTCATACCCTTGCTGCAGTACAGCAGCGAGATGCATATAGAACTAGAGTGTAATTTCATGCATCCTTCATACCCTTGCTGCAGTACAGCAGCGAGATGCATATAGAACCAGAGTGTAATTTCATGCATCCTTCATACCCTTGCTGCAGTACAGCAGCGAGATGCATATAGAACCAGAGTGTAATTTCATGCATCCTTCATACCCTTGCTGCAGTACAGCAGCGAGATGCATATAGAACTAGAGTGTAATTTCACACAGCCTTCATACCCTTGCTGCAGTACAGCAGCGAGATGCATATAGAACTAGAGTGTAATTTCAAGTAGCCTTCATACCCTTGCTGCAGTACAGCAGCGAGATGCATATAGAACTAGAGTGTAATTTCATGCATCCTTCATACCCTTGCTGCAGTACAGCAGCGAGATGCATATAGAACTAGAGTGTAATTTCATGCATCCTTCATACCCTTGCTGCAGTACAGCAGCGAGATGCATATAAAACTAGAGTGTAATTTCACACAGTCTTCGTACCCTTGCTGCAGTACAGCAGCGAGATGCATATAGAACTAGAGTGTAATTTCAAGCAGCCTTCATACCCTTGCTGCAGTACAGCACCTAGATGCATATAGAACTAGAGTGTAATTTCACACAGTCTTCATACCCTTGCTGCAGTACAGCAGCGAGATGCATATAGAACTAGAGTGTAATATCACGCAGCCTTCATACCCTTGCTGCAGTACAGCAGCGAGATGCATATAGAACTAGAGTGTATTTTCACGCAGCCTTCATACCCTTGCTGCAGTACAGCAGTGAGATGCATATAGAACTAGAGTGTAATTTCACGCAGCCTTCATACCCTTGCTGCAGTACAGCAGTGAGATGCATATAGAACTAGAGTGTAATTTCACGCAGCCTTCATACCCTTGCTGCAGTACAGCAGCGAGATGCATATAGAACTAGAGTGTAATTTCATGCATCCTTCATACCCTTGCTGCAGTACAGCAGCGAGATGCATATAAAACTAGAGTGTAATTTCACACAGTCTTCATACCCTTGCTGCAGTACAGCAGTGAGATGCATATAGAACTAGAGTGTAATATCACGCAGCCTTCATACCCTTGCTGCAGTACAGCAGCGAGATGCATATAGAACTAGAGTGTATTTTCACACAGCCTTCATACCCTTGCTGCAGTACAGCAGTGAGATGCATATAGAACTAGAGTGTAATTTCACGCAGCCTTCATACCCTTGCTGCAGTACAGCAGTGAGATGCATATAGAACTAGAGTGTAATTTCACGCAGCCTTCATACCCTTGCTGCAGTACAGCAGCGAGATGCATATAGAACTAGAGTGTAATTTCATGCATCCTTCATACCCTTGCTGCAGTACAGCAGCGAGATGCATATAAAACTAGAGTGTAATTTCACACAGTCTTCATACCCTTGCTGCAGTACAGCAGTGAGATGCATATAGAACTAGAGTGTAATATCACGCAGCCTTCATACCCTTGCTGCAGTACAGCAGCGAGATGCATATAGAACTAGAGTGTAATTTCACGCAGCCTTCATACCCTTGCTGCAGTACAGCAGCGAGATGCATATAGAACTAGAGTGTAATTTCAAGCAGCCTTCATACCCTTGCTGCAGTATAGCAGCGAGATGCATATAGAACTAGAGTGTAATTCAAGCAGCCCTTATACCCTTGCTGCAGTACAGCAGTGAGATGCATATAGAACTAGAGTGTAATTTCACACAGCCTTCATACCCTTGCTGCAGTACAGCAGCGTGATGCATATAGAACTAGAGTGTATTTTCACGCAGGCTTCATACCCTTGCTGCAGTTTTACCAATCTTGTAATTTTAGCAGTATTTCTATTTTGCCAAGTAAGACAGCCTAGTAGTATCTTCCACATTCTTGAAAGAAGAAAAACTGGATTACATCCCTTTTGCACAGACATCTGAAATTTTGGGGACCAAATTTGACAAACTGTAGATTCTTTTCTCTGGTTTCGATTCTTGTTCCTCTGGTACAGAACTTGTTATTAATGGCTTCATGCAAATATATATCTATATATTTGAGCTTCTTTCATGTAGCCTCAGATTTCTCTTAAACAATTCACACGCCAAGAACAAAATACTATACTTGATGACTTTTCAAATTAGGTATCAATTTAACCAGGAGCTTCGTGCCATGAAACCACATTTTAGAAACTAATATATAGAAGCCATGTTTTTATTGCTTTGTGTAATGTGTAACAAACACATTTTTATCCGTGTAATGGGTTGTTCATTGCAGCCTTAAGTTGTTTCTCATTCCTTGTGGTTGGGTGCTTGCTATTAAATCTCTTTAAATGAATGAATCACTAATTTACTGCTGACAGTGTGAGGTACTTGTTCTTACATTGCTGCATTGTGTACAATTCTTTAATTCTCTGTTTTAAGGATGCGTTATTTATTGGTTCAATTTAAATATGCGCAAAATGAACAAAGCTTCAAGTGATTGTACATTTCGATATGTGCGCATATAAATAAGCTAATTGTGACAATGAAGATTTGATAGGAACGATTCTGACAAGCTTAGATCAGTCTGGAAGATAACATCTGTAGAATAAAAAATAAAAATAAAAAAAGTCATTAGTGATCAGTCGTTAATATAGATTTGGTGATCAATCAATCTAGTAGTTCTTGTCTAATATTCTGATCAATTGACAGGTTTCTTTTCAGTAATACTTTCTAGGTTTTGGTAAAACCTTTTTTTTTTTCCTGCCTCAATCCTGTCTGATCCTAATCAATGTGATCTATCTCTCTTAAAACAATAGGATTAGATCTCCAGCAGCAACGCCCCAAATCAACTGCCGCCAAATCGTTCCTAATATTATCGAGTTCCTCAAACCTAACAATCTGAAGTCTCTGACTTCAGATCATAGCGGTTGCTGTGAGTTAATCATTATAGGAGTAGATATAGAATTTCGTTTGTAAATATTTAAAAGAAGTGATCTTTGAAATATATTTTAATTTTCAAGACACACCATTCCTTTTGAGCACCTGTACTTGTGTTTTCTATTAGGCAGCTTGTTTTCATTTTTCGGCCAAACTAAACAAGTAGACCCTTGAACTAGTTAATCACCCAGCATATCTAGTATGTAGATTTATGCAAATTCATCCAGCCTGTGTTTGCAGTGAACACTTTCACATGATTCAGAGACCTGTTACAGCACCATACAAAATCCGTAATAGCATTTTTGCACTGCTCCTCCCCCCCCCCCCCTCCCCTGAGCTGTAACTCTTAAACAAAATGTAACTTTTCATGTAGCAGTTTGAAACATGTTCCTTTTTTTTTTTCAAATAACATATTTTTTTACTTAATTTGACATCTGCCAGTCTCTTTCTTGTAGCATCAGATTTGTTGCCGGCCTTGAGCTCATGTATCTTGCCTTATCAAGATGGGAGGGGGGGGGGGATCTTTTCCTTATCAGCCTTCTTCAATTTCTCATTCGTAAAGATCACAAGTTGTACAAATTCCTTACAGTTTCTCTTTCGAAAAAAAAGGTATATTCCTATTTTCAAATGTAAATAACTGCCTCTTCAGCGGTTGGACACGCAACACCTTTGAGAGCCTTTTTGAAAATGTCAACATGTAAATTTGTGGCAGGATTGTGAGTGTGAATGTTCTTGAAAAAAAGGAAGTTCTCCGAAGTCGGTCAGCTTTCAAATGACAGAACAAGCTCATTTACAGGTTGGCACTTTCTAGGTTTTGTCGGTGATGCAATCATCCTAAGTGCCGATATACCTGGAATGCGCTTTACATTTTAACGGATCATAGAAATTTACGAGGGAAGCTTTTAGCATATTAGAGCACTTTGAAAGTCAAACAAAGTCAATTGCTTGACACATTAGAGTTTCTGGTTTTTCTTCCCGTGAAAAGAGACGGAGTTGATCTGTAGATGCAGAAGAGGGAGAGAGAGCATGTTTTCCTCTGCTTGTATTCTTTAACGAAAATGAAATGTTAAGGCAGTTGTTTTGGTTTGCAAAGTATTAAACATCTAACTGGTGATTTGAACATGTGAACATGAAATGCAAGTTAGTTTGTTGCCGTAGGTGAGAGGTCACAGCAAATGCTTCAATAAGATGCTCATTGGATGGTTTGGAACTTGCGAAGTTTGTAAGTTACAAATTTGAGTATATATATCACATGTGGTTTCATCATACATATTAATGTCTCGTAACAGTGATAAATGCATAGCAACTTTCAAGGTTTGAGAAGCAGATTGTTAATCAAAAGGTTGAAAACTAAAGTTAAAGGGCTTGAAGTTTCTGTTGTAGTAAAAAATTGTACTTTGGCTATTGTACTTTGACCTGTTTGTACTTTGACCATTTTTCAAACATTTTACAGTTTTCTTCATTCTTGTCTCACTGGTCTCCTTTATAAGCATGTGCACTCTGATAAAGGGAGATTATATGATGTTCAAAGCAAGCTGTAATCTGAATAACAGTTTATGTTACTTCCTTGTCTGAAATATAACCCCTCTATCTACAGTACCATGAAAAACCCCCAATGACTTCATTTTCTCCCATGTTTCAAAATAAGGGGTGAATGTTCAAATTTAAATTATATGATGCAGGACTGTACATTATGGTATATAAACAGTCAAGATATACATACAGTACATATAAATATTTACTTCCTTGCTTACCTGTGTCCTCACAACCTTAGCACCTGTTCTTCCGTGCCTATAATGTCCATGGTAACCCTTTAATACTGTGCCCCCTCCTTGATCAGCTCCCTGGTCATTGCCCCTCCTCATTCTACCATTTTAAGTGCCTACAGTGTACACGCATTTTTTCGATCAGAATTTTTCCTTCGGATTTAGTCCTTACGGTAACAGAAGTTTCGGCAGTTTTTTCACCCTTCTGATTCTGGATATTCTGTTTATATATATACATGTATTAGAAATAAAGAAGTATATATATACTGTATATGTCAATATAGATAGATATATATAAATAAATAGATATATAGATAGATATAAATATATATAGTACATATAGATCTGTTTATATATATATGCCAATAGCACTCACGGTATATTACATGACTTTTGTGTCTCTAATTAGCATATAAATTGCACATTTACTTTGCGTGTGTCAGGACTCCTGATGGATCTTTAAGAGGTACTTCAAAGCCATCTTGAACTCTCCAATATGCTCTCTGGAAATAATTGGACGTGATGAGCCTATTATAGCTACAGGTATAGATATTTAACACTAGGCTATTTTTGATATTGATACCCTACAATAGATTCGTGCTAATGGTATTCTAGACTATTAAAAACACTTAGAGAGCAGTTGGCATTTAATAAGATTGGCACACTGTATTAATATATATAAAATCAGCACATTTTGTTGGTAATCTTTATCATTTGACTCCTCTCCGTAGCTGTGCACCCACCTTTATACAACTTCATTCTAATCTATCGGCCTAGCTTACAACAATCAGCTGATTGTATTCATAATTAGCTACTATCCCCTAGGAGGCAAATGCATGACTAGAAAATTTGTACTAGTTAAATTGTTGCTATTTTATTGTCATAACATATTTTAAATCCATAAAGAATTCTGGAAATCAGATTTCATCCTTCATTGGATAATGTACATACCAAACATTAGGAAAAGCTTCCAATCAAGTGAAACATGGAGTGATATTTCAGTAATGCATCTTAAGCCAGTTTCTAGCTAGATGGTTTTACCCCTATGTATTCACAGAGTCTTTAACCATACCAGACAGCAGATTATTTGGTTGTATCATGGGGTGGGGGGGGGGGGGGAATGAATTTACATGTCTAGAAAGCAAGTAAATCTTGATGATGTTTACAGCTGTCATTGCAATTAGGGTTTGTAACTTGGAAGTAAAAACAACTACCACCAATGTAATACACATTTAATCTGTTTGCCATACACAATTTTTGTTATAACTGTTGCCAAAGCATCATGTTTAAGTGATGGCATAAGCAGTTACAGTAGCTCCATATCTATGTAGGTTAATGCAAAGGAAACGCAATTATGTACTTCCTTCTGTAATTCAACAATATACATAAAGTTTGTGCCAAGACATTGAATGACTCAAGCCGTTAATTGTATCTCTCAGTGAAAGAATACAAAAAAAACAAAAAAAAAAACATCTCCTCTTGATCGATGTCTCTGCTTAGGTTTCAGAATTTTCCCTTGTTACTCCTCGTCAATGAGGGATATCTGTTTAGCTGCAGCAGTGGCAAATTACATGCCCGATTCTGAAATGTCGACATTCTACGTGGCTATATAGCTACGGACAGCAAGCAAACCTGAGGTCCATTCAAGCCATGCTCTGTCAGATAAACACAGACCTGGTGCTGCTGCTGCTGTTGCAGTTATCAAGCATTCCGACAAACTGTCAAATCGGTACATAATAATCTGAGATAATCTTAGACCATACTCAGATGCACGTTCACCGTCATCACACACACACTAACAGATGCACGTTCCTGTCATCACACGTACTTACACACACAATATCAGTCTCCCACTTGTCCCCCACATATATTTCTTGTCAAGGTGTTTCCAGGTATATTTTATGCTTCTTTTCAAAGAGCTGGATTATAGAAATATAAATGATTGGGAGACCCACTCCCCATGGAAAAATTTAGATGAAAAACAGGAAAAAAGAAAAGAGAATTGAATTGAAAGTAAAAAAGCAAAGAAAAAGGAAGACATTGGCTGGATGATGTATTATTATGATAATTATTAGTATGTGAGTCTTATGCATGCTGGCAGCTATTTTTAGGCTAGAGCATAATCCCTGTATATATTGCTTAAACAGAGTGAAAGAATCTATGTTTAAGTGTGCACAAGGTAGAAACACTAATATGCCCTAGCTGTAACAGCTGATCAGTTTAGGGAATTAATTCATGCATACCGAAAGAGCCTGAAAGATAACTGCAGCTGAGGGCCGCATTATGAAACGCTCGCCTAATGGCCCCGGAAGGGAAGGGGGAATTAATGGAGATAAACACAAAAGTAAAAGCAAGGTAAAATTTGCTGGAATTCATAGGTAGTATAGTAGCAATGGTTGAAATCATGGCTTAAGCACGTCTTCCTTTTTTGAATTTATTTGATTGGGAAATAGATTGGCACTGTCATGAGAGGAGTGTCATCTTTGTCTTATTTGGCATGGACAAATTTTTGGGCATAATACTCGCATTTTGTGGACTATAAAGTATGCTGCAGTGTGCTGATTCAGGTTACATACTGTGGAGTATTTATGGAATAAGAGGACAGTGTAAGTTATTGCTGTTGAATACAGCAGTTATTGTATAGAGAAAGATCCAAACTTTTATTGGGGTGGCAGCACTAGGGTTATTGTGTCGTTTTGGAATAACTTAATAAGCGTTTGGGAAACCTGTACGAAGTTGAAGAAAAAAAGCTCAATTTAAACCTTACGTGAGAGTTGTTTGTAGTCCGAGTTCTTTGTAATTAGCTTTGTTTACATGTTGTGGACTAAATGGGTTGACTAATTGAGCACACTTTTATCAATATTAAAGAGATTAATTTGAAAATGTCAGGTTAGATATTAATAATAAGTAATGTATGCACAAACTGTACCTTGCTGCTAGCTGTATTACTGTGAAACCAGGACTTGTGTCTAATGTACTGCATTAGAAAAGCTATTTTGGGAAATGTCCGGGACAATCAATTGTTTCATGCTTAATTAATCCTTTTACTTAGCTGGATTTGTGAGATAAATTAACCCTGTTATTTAAAGCTATTAGTTTGAAGATGCACTAATTATTTCTGTAACTGATTGATTTTGGTTTGACTGTTTAAGTCATATTACTTGCAGAACAAACCATCTTATTGAACTACAGTAAAATGCTGAGAGTAAAGTTGAATGTTAATTGGAGTTTGTATAAGACATGTTCATGTGCAACATATGATGTATTGGTTTTGTATGGCATTCTATGTACAACATTGGTGAGTCATCTACTGTGGATGGATACGGATAGTTATTTTTTTCTTCTTTGATCTTCCAGTCTGTATTCTGTCTGAAGGCTTTAGCAGTTATGTGGATCATTTAGGGTTGCATAATGGAAATTAACAGGACTAAAGTTGAGGTTGGTATAAGCTTAAAACTTGTGGGGGTTTGTAGGGTGGGAGGGGATATGAAAGAAAAATAAGGTCTCTTAAATTTTGGTTTGAAGGAAATACGTTTTTACAGATTGCATAAAAGACATTTAGCCAAAACTTTGTTAACATTTTCAATGTTCCTCGCTTACCTGTCATGCACTTTTCCTTGACCCTCTTTGGTAAAATTTGAATCCCTTTATACACCCTGTAAAGTTTAATTTAACGTCAGCTGCTGCTGTCTACCATTGGAAGAGTTCTCTGGTGGAATTTCTCTAGATTCCTTGCTTATTAAATTTGTGTTATTTGTTGCAGAGTAATGTAACTCTCATTTACCTGTCATCCCACTTTTTATACACTCTCGTTATATGTCCACATAGATAGCTCTTGGAAGTAACAAGATGTAGAGGTTTTATTTGCAAGTATACATAATCATCCATTTTGTAGTGTTTACTGGATTATAAGGCGTCCTAGTTAGCTTTTCATATATCTTATCCTTTTATTTGGTTTTTAGTTTTCTAGGCAGCCTATTGGGTAGAAATTTGCACAAAGTGTTATTACCATAGATGCAGTAACAAGTTTACATTTTCTTATGTGTGTGTTGAAAACTATGAATTATGAAGTAATGACAGTGAAATGAGATGAGGAATAACAATATCCAAGCGAATATGATTGTAGACAGATTATGTTATAAATAAAGCACATTGTATGTATAAATGACTGTAAATATTCTGTATGTGTACCACTAAGTGACACTATATGATATTTGCCTCTTTTCCATAGGCAAAATTAGTCTGTAAAGCTTCTCAAGTGGCACAGCACACACACTAACCGTATAATTACATTCCTTTCCTGTTCTTGCAGTCTATATACCCACCCGCAAAGTGCAGCAAAAAAAAAATATCTTGCATATATTGCTTTGCCTCATATCTAGTAATGATTATTGCTTTTTCAATTAAAGAGGCCTTTCAAAATTCAATTTTAGGAAATGATCGTTTTGTCTGTTTTGTCTGTTGTTTGTTTTTTACATTCAAGTTGCTTTCGTCGGGCAGGTTTTATTTGGAGACAAACATTTCTCTGTTAGATTAAAATGAGTATCATGCTAGTGAATTTATCAGTTTGCAAATAGATATAAAGAATAAGGCAACAGCATACTCTTTTTTGTGCCAGTAGAAAGTAAGAATAAGAAACACATGTTATTCGGTTAACAATCTTCAGTACAAGAATCCACATGATTTCCATACCTTAGATACTGTTAGCCTTGGGTTACTGCTTTGTAATCAAATATTATTGAGCTGCTCTCAATAGCCAGGTATAAGTAGCTGACATGTGTTGTAATTCAGCATAATGCCGTAGCGTATAATTGTAAAGAGTCTCTGAAATTTTGTTTCAAGATAACATCTTCCTGCAAATTACATCAGCATCTGTTCCTTTTTTGATAAGGATTTGTTTGGATGAACCAATCAATCCCCCCTCCCCCCGATATCTTTTAGAGATATTAGGGTTTAAAAGTCTTGTCAGCAGGGCTGACACTTTGTCATGCATACCATGTCATAGCCCCATACAGTGCATGGGTCTCTCTCCCAAAAAAAATCCAGAGAGGGGAAAATAAACTTGGGGTTTCGATAATAGCATTATAGTCCACGGGGAAATCCCCCAGAAGCTATAAAATCTTGAGATATATATCTTGTGTTGTGCTAGTAATTATAAAGCACAAAAGTAAACATCAGAGGAAGGAATTAATCTGAAATTATTCATCAAACGCTTGAGATCTCCGTCCCCGCACCCCCCAAGGCCTTACTCCTGCCTCTGCTATAGATCTTAATATGCCTCTTGTATAAGCTGTGTTCAAGTAATATATCAACTCGTTAGCGCACAATCAAGTGAGTGTGAACTTAATAAGAGGTTTCTTGAAACATGTTTGCGATTTGATAATTTGTGAAGACAAGCCAAGTGGTGAAGCCACTGTAGATGTAATTGTTAGCCTATTGTGACCAAAATCTGGGAAATTTAGAAGTCAAGGGAGAAACAAAGTGAATGGTTTTGTGTTCTGTTCTTTCTGTTGGTCTTCCCTTCATTTGGTACAAACCATTCTGCTCCAATAAGAGACCAACTTGGTAACGATTTCGGACCAACTTGTGGTTTTCACGTGATGTGAAACTCCCTGGCCCTCTGACAATTAACCCCTATCACCCATGCTGTACTTCTGTCGGTCCTTGTCTAGAGATAGATGAAAAGCGCTGAGCAACCCTGTTTCTTCTTTCATTGTGAAAATATTCAATAGGCTAGGCTTAGTACTGTATAGAACAGTATCTTTGTACATGTATTTTCTGCAAGTTTTTGTCATATATATATTCTCAGTGAAACCTATTGGAAGTCATGTCAGCAGAGTTGATGGGGACATCAAGCACATATCATTCAGGACTTGTCTCAGTTTATTTCTTTGCCCAGCTGATAGATAGAGGCTTTAACTGCTAGAGAAAATTAACTGACATGACCACCATGGTGTAGCTCAGTACATTATATCATTATGTTAAGACACAGACTACTGTACTTGTTGACTAATCTTCATAGATTCTTGAACATGCTTTTGCTTAGACTGTCAATAGAGTTTATTAATAATGTTGTGAGGCATATATGGTCTAACAATTCCACACGTTGATCTCCTGCAGCCAAACAGATGCAAGTCCAAAATTAATCTATAGGTAACCTCTGAATGAAGTTGTCCTGGTTTTGGCCCATGTTTCACAATCACTACACAGTGTTGTTGCACTTAGATCTTCCCATGATGCATTTCAATTTCTGGGAGCGAATCCATTTTATTGACGCAATCGTATGATAATACAGTCTCCCACAATCCAGGAGTGTAGTCGGCCTGTCTACAGTCTCGTAGTGTGTACCGTTACCACACCATATGTGTCGCCGATGGCTTAGCCAAGTCAGTGGTCTCATTTTTTTGCTCAGCTATTTCGATCTCATCAGAAGCGATGAAGCAACCGGCTCCCCAGAAGTGGTTTCTTTGCCATTAACGACAAATTTGTTTCTTCAGCTTTTGCTAGTAGCAAAAGCAGACTTGACAAATGTTTTGAATTCAGGTCAGGTCTTGGAGGTAGAAGTCGTAAAGCTTCAGAGTTTGAGCACACCGGAAGATCGCTGTCAACGAATCTGGCTGCCTAAAATGATAAGATTATAGATCGAGCCTGGCAACATTGGTCTCATCTCTGATTGCCCACAGGAGCTCAAAGAGAGATCTGATGTTTTCATCATTAAATACCGTTTAAAGTTTTAGCAATATCAACAGCCAGGTTGTGATTATCCGTAGTTTGAACTTAATTATGGTACCTTGAAATATCTGTCTTGTTGGAGCTACACAGATGTACCTACTGTAGGATGTTCACTGTAGTTTTGAAGTACTGTTGAAGTTGGCATTATCAAGCAATACATGTTTATGTGTGTAGACCGGGGGAGGGGAGAGGTAATGGTGGGGTCTATAACCAGGTCCCCTTTTGCCTTCTGTTGTTTCGTCTAGCACGGATGTCTGTAGAACATAATGAAGTTGTTGTCTTGCCAAACTTAGAAGTCTGTGAAGCAATAAAGATGTTATCATTCCAAGCTCGGAACACCGTTTCAAGAATGATGTAACACAATTCTAGTAAGGATGATGTTAATACTTAAAACTGCAGTTCCCCTAAAATGATGTATTATAATATGATGGGAGAGAGGGGGGGGGGGGTTGGGGATGGTTGATAGAGAGAAAGTTATGAGTGAAATGAGCTAGTAAATCATAGGTAAAATATTTATAAATCGTTTCATCCATAGTAATCAAGCCTAGTGTTCATGCACTCAGTTAACTGCAGATAATACGTAGATCAGCTAAGTCCAACTAAAAACCTTTGGTTGTAAAATAATTGCCTTTGCTCCTGCGTAGACAACCTTTCAGTTACCGTGGCGTACCGAGTGGACGAACCACCTAGTAACCGTTTCCATGGCTGTCAAAGTGACAAAACCTATATTTTATGCACATCTGTCATATAGTTGAATAAGTTTGTCGATATGTGATACCTTTGCCATTTCTGCATTCTCATTAAATATGAAACTTTTTCAATGATTCAGTTAGTATTTCCCTGTAAAAATTGAAACGGTTGATTTGAAGGTGGTAACATTTTCTATCTGTGATAAGTTCTGGGTTACTGATAAGCTTTTTGCCAATCAATAATACATGAATATTTCCTCTCTTTCTTTTTTGATAATAAATGGGAAAAAACAGAAGTCTTTGGTTTTTGATTTGCATTGTGCTTTTTCACCTTTACCATTCTTAGAGCTTTTCTATTTACCTTCATGTTTTATTCACGTAGCTTTCTTTTTTTAGATCCGTATTTTGGTCTTTAACAAAGCTTGAAAGAATTATTTATGGAAGAGAGACCTGGGGAAAAGTCATATCGTCCATCAATCTCTTATCTATCTGTAAGCCTAGAGTGTTGGTATTGGGAAGGTAGAAAATGTAAATGTAGGAGAAAAAGATTGCAGAAAGTCATAATCATAAAATATATAAATAAAATGGATCAGAAGAGCAACTTAATGATTTGAAATTTGGATGGAAAATTTGAATCAGATTGTGATAATCATTAGCAAAATAAGTAAGAGAAAGAACAACTTATATTTCAGAAGGTATTTTAAGTTTGTGTCAATATATGATTTTTTTTTATAATTTTACTTCTGATGTTATACTGATCTACTGTAGATCATTAGCTTCTCATATATATTACAGATGGAAAAATTAAGTCACCGATTACTTAAAATTGTCTAAATTTGCTTTTGGCCCTGTGGATAATGATCTTATATAAGTTTGATGTTATCTTCTATTGATGTACTGCACTTACATATGGACTGTTTTGGATATAGGACTTTTTTCTTTTCAGTAACTGTGCAAAACAATTGTTTACTTATCTTGTGAATTACATACCAAGCAAACGTGGGAGGAAGGAATGGGGTGGGGGGCAGTGGGGGAGTTGGGGGGGGTTTGGCTAGATGGCAAATCATGGGCATGAAAAGTGTCATGAGCACTGATTAGTTTACACAAAGTGTGTGTGAAAAATGATGTGAGCAATGACAAGTTTACACATAGTTTACACATATGCACTGATTTTACGAGAATTAAATTGCAACCAACTGCTGAATTACAGCACTGTGCTTTTCAAATAGTCGGGCCAGAAGGTAATGGCGAGTGTTCTTATTGAATAAATGTTATTTTTAGTATATTGAGAATAATCACCATGGATACAACATCTTCCCCTCTCACTACCCTCCCCGGGCTCGGATGCAATTTCCTACCTTGGTTGCATTCTCCTTGCCGGCAAAGAAATAGAACTCAAAGACAAGAAAAGGAAGGAAATTGGATAGCACACTCTTTGTTCATCCACTCCCCACATAGGGCCCTCCTGTCCTCAAGTGACCATCACAACTTGCCATCTGTGACCATCTTCCCTATGCACACCACCATCCCTGTTGATCTTATCGCAGTCTGCCGATGCCCTCGGCCAACATTCATCTGAAGAGCAGCGTTTCGGCTCTTGAGGTCAATGAGTGGATTCTTTCAATGTCTATCATTGTGAAGTGTTTAGTGCTCTTCCACTCTTGCAGGGATAACCCCTTCATCGATCTACATAGACATCTGCAGCCACTCTATTGACATTTGGAGGCACACTTGAAACAGCTACAGCAGCAGCAGCAGTCGGTAGGCTGATTAATGGCTACACTCTTATACCTTTATACTTGCCATGTGCTGGTTAATTGATTTGACAGGAAGACAAACCTGCAACTTGGCTGGTAGAAAATAAAACTTCTTCAGTTTCACCTTTTCATTTCTTCTAACAATGCGTAATCTTTGTTCCTCTTGTTTTTTGATACATTTCAGTTACATTAAGATATCTCTTTTATAATTAAATGTTTACACTAGACAGAAAGATTCATCCAACTGCTAATTGTGGATGAAACCATTTACTTAAGTGAAAATGCTGGTGATCGAGCCTGTTAACGCTAGTATAGATAACTTGGCAATGGCTACATTGCATATTAATAAGTTACTGTTGTTAATTACATACTATAATCATTCTTCTTTTGTGATAATTACATCTGTCAAACAGTATAAGGACAGTCTATGGAGCGACAATGTCTCCTACAGCTACCATACCTTGCTGATCTCACAATCGCATTCTCTTGTAAAGTTTGGAGTAATTTGGACCGCTACCTAATGTATGAACTGTCTTATCAAAATACCCACGTGCAAACACTCCTCGCATTTGATGCCAATTGGAACAAATTTAAAGCACATGTTTCATTGTTTTTGTTCACAAATTTTGTTTTGCAACGCCCCTCTCTCTCTCCTTAAATTCTGTGCATGTATGACTAGAGCTATATATGCAGCGATATTTAATATGATTCCACAAATATCTCGGTAGCGAAATCAAGGTTGCCACACGACAGCCAATGTTAATTATCATATCGAGTGCTTCAGCTGTTGAGCGACGTTGCGATAAAGTTGGAAATTGTTTTAGCTTTAAGAAATGGGATAAGTAGGCCTGAAGGACTCTGTTAACTAAATAGTCCTCCCTCTCTCCGAATCTAAAACGGTCTCAAGGAAGAAGATACTGACCTTTGCTCAACGATTAAATTTAGCTGGAGGAGATTACCAGACCGTGGTAATTTAGAGGCGGGAGAGACTGAAAGCAGATGGAAGGAAATAATGAATTTGTAGGTAGTTTCTTGACAGACCAGATAAAAAGAAAAATGGACATTAGGCATCCTCTAACAATCATACAGTAAAATGACTTGGTATTGTAAAAGTGAAGGAAGATAACTGGACTACACAAGGAGTAAAATTAAAGATATAATTTCTCTCCTTCTTGTTTTATTCTTTCTTCAAGGCTGGTTTGCAGAAGAGCGTACATGATTAACTTAAGCAGCTCTTGTAAATATTAAAAAAAACAGGAATTGTTGGTAGATGCTTTTGCAATATAATATCAAACCTGTTAAGCATTTGTCAGTGGATGATATGTAGTATTCCCATGCAGGAACATAGAAGTATATATGCAGGAATATGTCAATATTGGAAATGAGTCAAGACACACAAGCTTCCAAGAGAAGATGCTGCGATTTATTAGTGCTAATTGATAGCATATGCACGCCATGTCATAGTTCCTTAATTCACAGAGCAGATATGTTCGGAATCCTGAGCCATATGTATTCAGCATTCAAAAGCTTTTTATAATCTCATCCTCTCTTTCGTACCCACCCCCTCTTTTCCTGTTTGTTTTATCTAAGATTTGATAAAACAGAAATATTGTATGTGGTAGAATATCTTCATTTTTTGTCGATGCAGAGACAAACTGATTGATCCAGTCATGCAGAAGATCAAACATGCTATATATAAAGGGAACTCATGCATATGATTAAAGAAATCCATGGTAATTATTACCATATATAGGATATTAACCAATGTCTAAGAGATATGTATGATGCAGGCGGGCTAGAAGATGTGTACGGCACTAGACTATTAAAGATGAAATAATAATATGGTGACCTCAGCTAGGTCAAGATATCTGACCAATGTCTAAGAGATATATATGATGCAGGTGGGCTGGAAGATGTGTAAGACACTAGACTATTAAAGATGAAATCATATCTATGGTGACCTCAGCTAGGTCAAGATATCTGACCAATGTCTAAGAGATATATATGATGCAGGTGGGCTGGAAGATGTGTAAGACACTAGACTATTTAAGATGAAATAATATCTATGGTGACCTCAGCTAGTTTAAGATATCTGACCAATGTCTAAGAGATATATATGATGCAGGTGGGCTGGAAGATGTGTAAGACACTAGACTATTTAAGACGAAATAATATCTATGGTGATCACCGCTAGGTCAAGATATCTGAACATGAGGAGGTAAAGAGAAATATTTATTGATACTGATTGCAGTATGTTAAATATTCTCATAAAGACAGAGATAATTGCACATACTGTATGCATGCTTCATAATGCTGTATGCATTCATCATCTCACGCATGTGTTTGTCATAACAAGCTTGCTATAGTTGTGACAGAAATGTTCTAATTAATACATCATAATCTACACTTATGACCAACATCTGCTATCCACTAGATGTTAAGTACTATTTATGTTCAAATTATGACCATCTGTTGTCCACTAGATGTTACAGTTTATGTTCATGTTCAAGTTATGACCAACATCTACTGTCCACTAGATGTTACTGTTTATGTTCAAATTATCATCAGTATCCATGGCAACAGCACTGCTGATAGTCCACAGCTGTCACACTTTCTACATTTCTGTGCTGAACATATTTGTTAGCTGTGGGGAGAGGAGGAGCTATAACATGTGATCCATATGTTGGATTCATGTAATATATCTATATGTAGGCAAGATGAAAGTATAAATATCATCTGCTTTTATCGGTATCGATTAAAGTGAAATATAAACCTTTGCAACCATGATTGCATGGCGTTTGTATGTATGTGTGAGTATGTACATATATGTGTATATGTGTGTGATGCCTAGCTTGTAAACATGTTATCTCTAAAAGAAAAGATTAAATGGATCTCACATTTGAATGTGTGGATATATGATGCTCCATGGTAAATGCAAATAATGACCACAAAAAATATCAAATATCTTTAATACAGTTTATGAAAAGGACAAGTGTTGTCTGTGACATTTGAAGTAAATGCAAGGCATTAAAAAGCACTTTACTCATTTCATTTGTTCCTACATAATTACTTACAGTATATACCCTACCTTTCTATAGATCAATTCTATTTGATTTATTTTTTGCCTATCATCTGCAAGGAATGATTGATCCTGTATCAAATCTCCTCTTAAGGGTAAAGATGCATAGCATTAATTTTCTACACAGGAACTATTTATTCAATGAGAGAAAAATGAATCAGGATCTTCAAAAGAAGCTTCACAAAATTTGAACACTAATTTATTCCTTGGTCAGGAACAGAATAATTTTAATATCAATCTATGCAGTCATGGTGGTCGATATTGTCTGTATGTCAACTGTCTTTGTGTGTGTTCTGGATCTGTGTGAATGAATATGTGTGAATGTACATGTTACATGTGCTTGTTATCAAAGTTGCACTAAAATAATCAAATAAACATCCTAGATGTCCAGGGTATATCCCTGATTAAAACCTAAATATTGTGTATGAAAACACTTCATATTTATCCAAAATATATGCACTGAGCATGGATTGTAATTATAATAGCCTTTATTCAGAAACTAACGTAACAATAACACACTAAAGTGGCATTGTACTCTACCTAAATCACTATTCTAAAGTTTTGTACGCCTTGATTGGTTCGATCTGAATGCTTGCTTTGATCAGTCATTAGTAGGGAACTGACACATTGCAGGTATTAAACATTCATGTTACGACACCAATGGAACATGCTG
Source organism: Apostichopus japonicus (assembly GCF_037975245.1). NCBI lineage: Eukaryota > Metazoa > Echinodermata > Holothuroidea > Aspidochirotida > Stichopodidae > Apostichopus > Apostichopus japonicus. The sequence goes on along the minus strand of NC_092574.1, from coordinate 26,500,584 downwards.
AAACAGTATATTATGCTGAAATCTTAAATTTGCCTGGAGGGGAAACAATACAGTACTTTGCATTGATTTCAAAATGTGGCAGACATTGAAGAATAAGTTAATTACAACATTACCACCTGTCAGAGAAGGTAAATTTTCTTTCCCTCTTGGGCAATGCGCTAAGCCAGATACATATTTGGGATTTTCATGTTATAGATGATATATACAAGTTCCCTCTTTGGGTGGTTGAAAGACTATAACTTAAACCTCCCTTACAAGAATTATTAAACTGCAAATTGCCTGTGCAGGATTATTTCAAAGTTTAACAGCTTGCCTGAGCAGGGAAACAGTAGCTCAAGATGTATAAGCTTACATTAAATAAGATTATATAAACCAGATATATATCTGGCAGATTATAGTAACTCTTCGTTAGTCACCATATTTACACAAACTAATGCTTACTGTACCAATGGTCATCTTGGTCGTGCTATTGTATACATCCCAAGTCAAACTTCAGCTAGCAAGTGAAAACTATATAAAAGTTTGCAGTTTTCCCAAAAGTATTTGTATTTTTGACTCAATCTGAATGGATTAATCATGATGCTACTGTAGCTGCTACAACACACACCTTTAATATTGATATATAATATCTGTGCAATGAATCATCGGTTAGATGAATCAACTGCATTAGCTTAAAGCATCATGAATATTTAATGAAGTAAAACGTTGAATTCTCTATCTTTTTAATATCTTTTGGATATATTTGTATGTAGGATATAATGTTATGTGTAGGCTTCCTTGCTGTTCGTAATTGAAGCCAAATTTACGAGAGAGCTAAAATTTGATTTCTTGCTCATATGATGAACCTAGTCTTGATTAGTTTAATCCAGTGGAAAAATTTGATAGTTTTGATTCAATCCTTTGTTAAAATACATCAAGACGTCTTTTAAAATCTAATTCATAGTTTGATTTAATATAATTATGCACTTATCAATATATAAGCTCTAGAATTGAGGGCGCTACAATTCTATATATTTTATAGCCTACATTGACATTGGCACCAAAAAATCCCAAGCCAAATTACAAAGCTTTTCTAGTTGGATAAACTCCTCAGAAACAAGATGAATTATTAATAGAAATATTGTGTAATCTGAAAAAAGAAAGTTAATTTTTTTTATGTATATTAAAAATATTTCAAAGACAGAAGTTGACTTTTGCAAATTTTGGGATGATTTGTAATAAGATTGTTAATGAATGACCTCAGAACATCTATTACAATTACATAACTTATGACGCCTTCAATGCCATCTTAAATTTTGTCTTAAAGGAATAATTCTGCAATTTATCAAATGTTGAAGATTAGAATTATCTTCAAAACAAACTATGTAATTTTATAGAAACATTTTAACTGTCTAATTTGTAATGATAATGGACATCTGGCAACCAAACAGCTTGTCCTTTATTAATTTACAGTCCGTCTTGGAACAGTTGAAACAGTTGTAACATTTTGCAAATTAAGGTATACGCAACCCCTTAATTTCATTGTCTTTTCAAGTTCTTCAGAGGTAGAGCAGTTTACGTCAGAATATCTGAAAGAGAATCGTGACAATTTGAAAAACAAGCAATTCATGGCAAGCTCAAAACTTAACCGTTGTATCTCCATTGGAGTTTGGTATCAATGCAACTTTGAACATACAAATCGCATGTAAACTGCATTGCTGTAATGTATGCAAGGCAATGAGGAAAAGGACATCACATGGTTGAAATGGTTGCACAGAAATTAATCATGAGATTTCTGTCTGGAAATAGTAGATTTTACAAAAATCAAAAATGGTTGATGGTCCAATTTCAGGCCAGTCAAGGAAGACTGCTACATGTTACCTTTGAAGTAAAACATTGCATGGACAAATAGGATTGCATTTAACCAGCAAGATCAAATTTAAATAGCAATGTCTTTGTGATATAATTTGTTACATGATCAAGATTTGTTTACAGTAGGATAACACTGCAATGGAAATAATTCCCTTTTTCCTAAATATCTAAATTTTACAATTGTATGCAGTGACAGAATTCATGGGAATTTTCAAAGTTCTATACATTTGTTTTTGAAGATGGTGGAATATTTTCAAAGATGACCCCAGTCACAAAATCCCATGGCTGCTTGATTTTGTACATTTGCCTTATTCCCATTGTAATACTAAAAACAGTATTAACCTAGCCTGGTTCCTTATCTTGAATATAAAAAAGTCAACAAGTATCCCTTTTAGCTGTGCAACACGAGATCTGTTGCGAGAAACTAGAATTTGAACTGAAGCTGGTGGAATGTTTGCAGAGGCATGCCAGAGTCTGTTACGGTCTTGCACGTCCCAAATGGATATTACTGTACTCCGCCAACTACAACACAGCAGCAGTACTACGGCTTTTGAGAGTCTGTTAATACCAGCCGGTAAGAATGTTACATCTGCTCGCAAAGAGTCGTGATGTTAATTGAGAGCGTAGGAGATGATAAATTCAGAGCTCTATACATATAAATATATATATGTATATAGATATATGTATCTATACAGAGACAGGAAAATGGGTAGCTGTGTTATTGAGGGATGCAGAAGAATAAAGGAGGAAATAATTAGTTGTGGTTTGCGAGATGGAGAGGTGAAATTAGCACACTGTTTCAAATTTGGGGAGTGTATTGACAGAGCAGCGTTGGTGGTTGATGCAGTACTAACTACTATAGTATTATTGATAGATGTTTCTGGTTTTGTTATATATTGGTATTTGTCTTATATTATTGTTTAGTTAAAGCTTTCAAGTCGTCCAGATGAAATAAAAACAGAATGCTCTTACAAAGGTACTAGGTTCTTTGACAAGGGTATAGTTTCTTTCATTCTTGGGTCATTAATTTTATCAGCAGTTTTTTTCTTGTAGTGGTACTCAGTATGGGATTTCACTTTCAGTTATATATATAATAAATGAATAAGTATATATATATATATGGTACGGTTGCACAGTATGATCAAAATTTTAGGCTATGTGAATTTTGTGCTTGGCAGCCTGGGGTGACCATGGTAACGAGCTTAGAAAAAATTGAAAGTGTATGAGGGGAAATAAACTTTGCAGATTTATCTCTTATTCTTCCTAAAAAAAACCCATGATGCTTAATTTGTTATGTAAACAGTTTGTGCAAGCTGTACGTTTGAACATATTTATAAAAAGTACATCACCTTGTGATAAATGTGTACATGACCATATCTGGACCAGTTTATTCACCTCTCCCAAGTCAGCCTAGAGCAACGAATTACTGGGATGCCAGTTATGTAGTAAGAATAAACTGCAGCTTTAAACCTGAGGTTTGAATCTTTGTATGGTGAACAAGTGATAATTTACTAATACGAAGCAAGGTGACAGGCAGCCTTCGCAATTGTACAACTGTTTGCACCTAAGTCCCCAACGAGTGCTCGTAATAAATTGTAGTGGAAGCAAGACGAATCCTAAAGACAGGCTGTCAACTTCCCAACCGGCAAAAGTAAATTGGAATTTTGCTAGATGTCTTCATGCAGTTTCTTATAAACCTGGAAATTTGTGGTTCTGAAATCTATTTTTACCTCTGCATCTTTTAATTATAGTGTAGAGCATACCCCCACGGCAAAAATTAGAGGCAGGAACTTAAGAAAAATACTTATCCACAGATACCCATACTGATAACTTTGAGTTTGTTTTATATTGACGCAGGTTATTTGTCTCAATAGTTGGATTTGAATATTCATGTGAACCGCAAGAAGGCACTTTTGTAAATTTTAAGAAAATGTTAGGACGTTAGCAATATTTAGAACTGCCTGTCAAGTTCCAACAATTGCTGCAAGCATACCCATGTTTTTTGGTCTTTCATGCGGTGAGTAGGAAGCATTGGTGGTTGCAGAGAGAGGGAGGAGAGGGGCGGCGGGGGATAGTAGAATTGCATACGGGTGATTGACTGGGTATGATGAGCTTTGAACAGGTGAAATTGTTGATAATTTAGTGTAATCACCGATTAGATGGAGAATTATATAGAGTAATAGAATAATTTAATGTAATCATCAATAAGACATGGTTTAATAGAGTCATTTAATGTAATCGTCAGTAAGACAATATATAGAATATAGGTTTGAGAGATGATTTTGTAAATGTATCATGTACTGTATGTTTGTGTATCATTCACCCTTAATTGGTACTTTAGGATGTATATACCAATCTTAATACCCATGATAAGTGACATTAAAGTTGATACACCAGGTAATATAGCTGGCCTATGTATTAAATACTGATCATACTTTATATTCAAAACAAAGAAAGTACAAGAAAAGGAAATCACATGGTACAAACACTGCAATCTAGGAACTTCTTATCATTTTTGACGGTCTCCAAAAGTTGAACGTACGTCTGAATTTCATGGAAGTGCAGAGATGTGTCAATCGGTGTCAGGAGCTGTGAAATTATAAAGTCTGCCGGTGTCAACTCCGACTCTCACAAGCCTGTGCCATCATTCATGTAATCTCACGTCATGCTGGCCCATGATTTATTTTTAACATTTTCTACCACTTCTGGGTTAAAATCCCTTGATAGATCACTTTGTCACCATTACTGTAATTTGGACTCTGTAGGTTCAGAGATGTAAATCAAACGATTAGCAGGGTGTGAGGCTGTTGCAACAGGTAAACTTTAAGAGGCTAACTTTCTAAACCAGAGAATAGTTTGATGACTTTGTATGCTTCTTGTCGTATTTCTAATTATAGTGATGTTTGATCTTTGCAGAAGTTCGGGGCCAGAAGTTGGTTACACTTTTGGATTGGTTTGAGGACAGAATGATAGTGTGCAGTGATTACAGAGAATGGGGGGTTGGGGGGGGGTTGGGAGGGGCAGGGAAGGTGTTGAAAAGGGGTAACAGAGACAGGAGATATCAGCCATGATTAATTGTTAAAGTGTTGCTGGAGTAGCGTTTACCGTAACGATTTGTAGCACACTTTGTTTCTTCTTTTGCTGTACATAGTGAAAACTTTCCTGCTTCCCTGCTACTATAATATTTCTCCCATTTTTCGGAACCTGGCTTCTTGTGAATCCTTTTTTTAAAAAGAAACCCCCCCAAAAAAAACATAAAGCTGGTGATAGGGTGCTTGTCTGCTGGCATATTCTGCTTGCAAAGTTCCATGATCTAAACTTGCAAGTGTGTACTATACTCTTATAAACTTTTATTAAGCAATCAGGGACAGGAACTAACTAGTGATATAAAGTCACTCTCTTCACTACTAAACAGTACGAGGAAACATTAAACTCTAGTCCTCTGTTCAAGGCTTTTCAATAAAGTTGGCACTTGACTTGCTTGCAAAACTTGGCTCTCCAATTTATGAGTCTTACAGTGTAGCATCTGCTTAAGTATATTTGACTTTCATGAAGCAGGTAATGAGGTTCTCCTGTCTGTAATCTTTGATGGCAACCCACTTGTGACACTCGCTCTCTCGCTCTCTGCCGTCCAGATCGGTTGTGAGCAGTCACTTAATTCTCTCTTACCCCAGTAATTCTAAATGGCAAATTAAGTTAGTCTTCATCTAAAGTTGATTGTCATGCCAAGAGACTAGCTCTGAAAGCATTAAAAAAAAATAAGATAAAATAAAACGGAAAATGCTCGGACCTAATTGGCGACATGTATGAATCAGGGGTGAAGGCTGTTGTGAGAATTTGAATGGATTGAGTTGTCATGGTAGAGTGGGCTGATAATCGCATTAACCACCACGAGGAGCTCACTCATGTTATGTCTGACAAGACGGAGGCGGGTTGGAGAGTTTGCTCGTGCCAGACAAATTACCGAGATGTTCTGTTGGTTCTGGTATGCTTCAGTCCAGGAAGTGCATTCTTCTTTTCTTGTCCTTTTTATTTTATTTGTGAGTAGTTGTTGTCTGATGTGGAATGAAAGGACAAATGAGGTAGATAGAGAGAGAGGTGGGGAGAGAGAGGAGTAATGTTCAGAGGTAACCACTCATGCATCAACATCAAGTATCATGAAATGATTAATTTGACTGAGATGGCCACCGTAATTGGGACGAGTGCCAACATGAATTACGTCTTCTTACTGCTGGAGAGAGAGAAGAACAGAAGTTTATATCATTCTACGCAAGTCTTTGGTTACAGATTGTGAACAGAGAGTCAAGTCCATGGCCTGCTAAAAATGATCTAAGGGGACAGGGTGTTCCCCTCCCCTCCCCTACCCTCCCATCCCCTCAACTCACCTCCACCTTTGCTTTAGGAATACTATACTGTGCCTGTTCACTGGTGACTTGCTTTCAACTTTTTTCATGCAGATAAATCAGATCTCCATCTCTCTTCATTTCTTTACACTTTGCTTTTTTGTGATCAATTTGAGTGGATGAAGGCAGTGGTATTTGAAGCAATGAGGCTTAGCAATCGGGAGGTTCTTGGTTTGATCCTTAGCCCGATCGTAGTAAGGGCGGGGTGGGGGGGATTTCACTCAAGAGCAATTTACCCACCTAAATTGAAAGGATTCCAAAATTGAGTTAAAATGTTGAACTAGAGGTAACAGAACATGAAAGTTGTGATCCATAAATCCTTTTGGGCTTCTCCCACATTCATGGTCGCTAGATCGCAGTAAAAATAACTACCTGATTATTATTATTATTATTGTAATGGGGTTTGGCTACGACTGGGCTATAGGATTATGATGTACATGTAACACTGTATTAACACTGTAAAGTAACTGCTGATGATTATTATTATTGTAATGGAGTTTGGCTACGGCTGGGCTATAGGATTATGATGTACATGTTACACTGTATTAACACTGTAAAGTAACTGCTGATTATTATTATTATTGTAATAGAGTTTGGCTGCAACTTTGCAACAGTATTATCGTGTACATGTAATACTGTATTGCTGTGTACAGGTACAGTAAATAGCTTGAACACATGTAGGCTACATTCTTAGAATGTTGTATCCTGTATTTGTGTCACAGCGGATATCCCACAACAGGCCCCAAAAGAAAACAGTGATATTTATAGCTCAGCTTTGTAATATAATACTTTCACATGTAGATGAACATCAATTGGTCTAAACTACTTTGCATTTACAATGGGGATCTTCATTGTTTTGATAGAGGGCGCTCATATCAGTTGTCACAGTGCTGTAGATACGGCTCTGGATCCTAATATATCCTGAATACAGCTTATCTCCATTGAAGAGTTTGTCCAGTGCTGTAACAGATCTCAATCAATGTCCTAGGCCTGAAAGTAGGTTTGAAGCGATCTCATCTTCAATGAATTACCAGAAGAATCTGATGTATAAGTCTAGTATATATTCCATTTCTGAGACTGGGAATACAATTTTACTGCCGCTCAAAGCTTAGAATCAGTTTAGAGGACATGTCATATGATTGAAATATCTCAAAGAAGCTTTCTGATTGGTTGATGATGAGACTTGTGTAAAGTCGTAGAATGAACGGTGGACAACATTGGTTGCTACAATGTGCTAGTTATGAGACTTGGTAAAACACCAAGGTTAGTTTGATATGTCACACTGTGCGTGCTTTAAGAATGTGCAGGTACTTTGCCCAGAAGTGTCCATGAGAGATTCCTCAGAGGAATTGTCAGTGATTTCAGAGACTGCAGCTTGTCAAGCTTCACGAAACTAGAAAGGACCGCCCTCTGTTGACGTTGGGTGTTGGCTGGAGATTCTCATTAGGGCTTTGCTACATAAAGTAAATATAACTCATCATTAAGGGTTTTGTGGTTAATTATCTGTTTATTTTACCTATTGAGTCTGTAACTAGGAGATGTATTTGACAGTGTTCATGTCGAACATTTCATTGCATTTAAGTCTCTTTGACTGAAACTGATAGTAATTAAGATGTAGAGCATTGCCATGTAAATGAATCGTTTACAGCCACCTGCTTGCGGTTTTAATCATAATTAAAGAATCACACCAAGTATGTATATAGAGTTCATTCCTTTACTAGTGTTATGTACATAGTGTAGGATACAATTTGTAGTTCCATCTGGGAGGCATATTAACAGCTACAACATCGCTTTCATATAATCATAGAAATTCCCCAGTCAGTTTTCCTTCATTTATTTACTCATATATGAATATTATAGATTTTCCACCATTTTGTCTGTTATTGACAATGTAACCAATTAGCATGCACAGAGTGGCTGGACGGTGCTTAAATTTCGTATCAATATTTCACCAAATATATGATTATTAGCACCAAACAAATTGAGGAAAGAAGGGAAAAAAGGAATAAAAATAGGAATCCTGAAGCATGCCTATTCCTAGTATATTAATTCCATTCAACAGTTGTTATCTTCTATGTAATGGATGACAGCTGTGTGTGTATTATGCCTTTGCGTATGAATCACAATGGCAGTAAAAGTCAGCTGAAATATGCAGCTCAATGATTATATGATTCTTTCCACTATCCACATATATATATAAAACTTCATCTTGTGTGTTTGTGCATATAGGCTTGAGATGGTTATATTACATCCAGCCACGCGTTGTTTCGATTCATCTAACGTTGATGATACAGCCACCTTGCTGACTGTGTCAATATTTATGTGAAATGCTTCCGGAGCTGTTGTAAATTCTGTCACGATCCAATCTTGATGCAGAATGACATTTCCAGCTCCTTTTCCCTCCATTCCGTCTAATTGAGATAGCCAAGGAGGACACGCAGTCTATTCAAGTGATGGCAGTTAATATCTCCGTTTGTTTGTCCAAGCATGCAGTAGTGTCCTTGGCCATGAATAGAGAACTCTATTAGATTCAGAACGAGTATTTTCAGAGATTGTGTAGAGCAATCTTTTGTCGAAACAAACAAACCTTGATTTGGTTTAAAAAGCAACCTAAGCGCTCTGTGGTTGTTGTGTACAAGAGATCATAAGGTGAGGAATTGGCACGGGTAGATGGCAAACAGTTTTTGATTTAATTAGCAGAAGCTCGTTAAAGCAGCCGGTAGTTATTGCGACTCTACCTCTCTTGCCGGCCGCACAAACATGTCAATGCGAGCTTTACGTGTTCTGATCACTATTCAAGACTTAGAGAATGGAAATGGGAAACTTTTGTGTTGCCTTATCATTTGGTAAATTCCCATCTAAGGCATTAATCACTTTGTGGATAAAACCAGTTTGCAGACCTTGTTTATTAGAAAGCAAGCTCATTAGAAGTTGGTCTAAACAGTTTAATACCATCATATAGCTTTGTGAACTTTGATATTTAAGATCTGCAGTCAGATTGAAAACTGTGTGTTTCTGCCACAATTGATGTTATGTTCTTTAGAATGTGTGGGTAATAATTGGCTTTAAATGTTATTAACAGCCCACGAAACTGAAGAGTGTTTTTTTTATTTTCTACATTGAAATGTCTTAGAATGACGGTGAATCTTATAACCAGTGGTTTATTTGTGAAGTCACTCCCACATTTTGGAAAGATCTTACATCATGTGTGATACATTTGTTAAAATGAGATAATGAAACAGCTGGCTTCTGCTTAAAGTAGATCCTGTTTCCCGGTGCTACTGTAGATAACTATGTGTTTTTCACTCCTGTTCAAAATCACTTCATGTTGTCTGTACAAATGCAGGGAAGCTTTTTCATTGATGGAGAAAGGTTCAATTACCAGGAATTTACAGTGTTATGACATGATGACAATAAAAAAGTATTAGCCTTGAGTCTTGCATGCAAATTAGTGTAGGCCTATAGGTAAACATCTGTTTTGAAAACATTGAGATAATGTTAGGTTCTAAGCACATTAAAGAAGCTATTAAAGTAATAATGTGACAACAAGCTACAGTAAACTGATGGTCTGGAGACGAAGCATCTGTTGTGACATTACTTGCAAACAGCTAAAATATTATCATATAGATTGTGATAAAGTGTTTGTCTGTTAGGAAATTTAGTATCCTGTGAACACATCTAGCTACTGTAGGCATTGGATAATAGTAGTTTACAATTAACAGCTAGTTGTTATTATCGTTACCTAGTCCTTATAATGTATGGTACATTATATGGTAAGATAATGAAATGATCAAGCCTTGCAGCATTCGTTAATCTATTTCAGATGATTAGGTAATTACAACCATTTGGCTGTTGATCAAAATTTATTTGTGTTCCACTATTATTAAGACTTGAATATTTTGGCAAATATTTGCAAAATCCTTTGTCCTTATTTCATCATTCCAAATAGGTGTTTGTTTTGTACTAAAATTTCAGGTCATGTTGCCAGGTACCTTATGTCTCTACTTTAACTGTCCAGTTTGCTATGATATGCTAAATTTAACACCAAACACTAGCTGTGCTGCATCTGTTTTGAGGAGGTGTAAAGAATTATTTTTTTATGATTCGTACAGAAGAATAGACAATAGTTACTCAATATAAGAGCCTGGTAAGATCTGGAAAATGGTCATGTGACTTCAGGAAATGTCGATCATAGCCAAGTGGTGCTGCTCTAATTGTAAGCATGACAACGTGACAACCCTCAATTTACCCAGAATGCAACTCACTGAGCAATTCTGCAACATATATTCAATAGTGACGTGCACACAGTACTACCCTTACCTCAGCATTATCTACAACAACTGCGATAACAACAGGTGTCGTTGTTATTACTGCGCTATATATCAGACATTCATTATGTGCACCAGATTTAATTAGAGCTATCAAATTGTTGATATATTCAATCCTTTATGACAGTTCTCTGGTTTAGAATTTTGTTCTATTTTAAACTTGTGACAGTTAGGCACATCATTAATATGCCATGGTTGATTGGTTGAGGAGAAAAATGACAAACTAACATGCAGAACTTGCAGGCAGCTTACATGAACCAATCAATCAAAGGATTAAATGCTATTAATTGTCACGATCTGTGATATTGCTGTTAAATTGTGGCATTTTGCTGATTAAAAGATGTGAAAAATGTTTTTTCCCCTTCTTGTTTGAAAACCACATGTCGTTTGTCACCAGTATCAATCATGTTTAATACTTTGAGCTATATGCATAATAAGGAATATGAAATCTTCTGTAAAAATCCAGTCCAGTATACAAGCCAGAATAATTATACCCTCCGGGGAAAATGACGATGTAACATTCATGGCTGCCGTTTAACATGGAAAGTAAGATCATTTTCAAAAAACAATTGACATTCTTAAGACATAATTTTAAGTCTATAATTCTGGCATTAATTCAACAAACCAACAAAGTGGTATCAATTTGATTGTATCTGCTTCTGAGGGAATCATGTACTGTATACGCAACATAAGCTCAACCAACTCCTGGATGCATCAGTGCGGCCATGCTTTTATGGAGATGGTTCTTGCTAGTAGTATCTTCTGTAGACGAGGTTCAACATGAATGCCTCAATCCGGATAGGACCACTGCACCATTTTACACAGTGTTTGGTGTTCCAAGACTTTAAGGTACAGACCATGCACTGGATCTGTTGCCTTTGTTCTGGTTCATGAATGGAATTCAAACAAACCGTTATCATTACCAATCATAACCATTGTTCTAATTTCGTTTGTTTTCTTTCCTCCTCCGTTACCCTTCTCATATATATATATATACATATGCACCCCGATCTATCCTAGCCTAAGAACCGGTAGCTTTCTTGCTTTTGATGAAACACTTTCTAAGTTCCAGTTTGGAGATATGCCAAACGTTGGAATCTGTTTCTTCAGTAAGCATCTCAAAACGGAGGTCACACTGTTGTCATTTGTCTCAGATACAACATTTGTTAGTGTAGTACTGTAGCTATCTATTTGTTGCAATTTCTCTTCTATTTAGATATGTCAGCTATTCCAGGGATTGTCTTCATATGTTTAACATGCATCAGCATTATTGGTCTTCCAACAGAGAATGTCAAGTTAATCTAATTTGATGAGTTAATACTTGAACACCAGTGCTGCATTTCTGTTATTGACAGAGCTTTAATAGAATACAGAAAGGTTTACGTTTCATAAACATTCATACTTCTCATTTTTTCTTTTCGTCTTACATAGGAATGAAGACCTACTTCATCGTGAGTAAAAATGAATCCTCCAAGACGACCAACAATCACTCGGGTACCCCGACCAGCGTACACAAGGTGGGAATCTCTGTAAACTCGACTGACAGCCAGGACTCGGAGTCAGCTAACAGTGACCCCGTGTCGACTGCGAGGGATGGCATAGCCAACCAGACCAGCAAACCATTGCTGTCTGATGAGATCAAGGTACCGTCTGAGCATAACACACCCCAAGAGAGCTCCCTGCTAACCACATCACACCAGGCTGATGGCAGTGCTGTAAGTAACACACCATCGGCACTGCACATATCTCCAGCTAACGATTTGGTCTGGCATGGCTGGCACAAGCATGATTACTTGATCCTGCCTCTCCTCCTCCCTGCCTCCTCCCCCACCTCCCTGCACCCTTCATCCCAGCTTCACTATCTTCTCCCCAACATGTTTACATCTGTAAGTAAGTTAGTTAATACTGGTAGTAATAACAGAATCTTCACATTTGACAACTAGTTTTAATTACAAACTCCTATAGTCTGTACCTACAGATAATACATAAGGAAACATTGCTGCACTCAATGTTTGCAATCAACTATTCAAGTAATACATAAAGTATCAGCTTTAAAAAGAGACAAGTAATAGTTTTCCGCAGACTGTTATTGATTGAATACTAAGTTTGTGCAAGTCACCCTAGTATGCTGATGTGCTGTAAACAAGGCAACATGCAAAATGCTGCATATTATACAGATGGGATGGTTAATCATCTGATAAATCATAATTGTTTAGAAAGAAAAGGATAACAAAAACAATAACAAAATCAGTTTACCTAAAAGCCATCAACTTGATCAATCAGCTGTGTATCAAAAGTCCATCATACATCATAGAGAACAGCATCAGAATGAACGATATTAAACAGTCTTGTAATAGGTCATCACTAACGACATCAGAATGAACGGTATTGAACAGTCATGCATCACTAATGGCATCAGAATGAACAGTATTAAACGGTCATGAAATAGATTATCACTAACACCATCAGAATGAACGGTATTGAACGGTCATGCAATATGTCATCGCTAACAACATCAGAATGAACGGTATTGAACGGTCATGAAATAGGTTATCACTAACCACATCAGAATGAACGGTATTAAACAGTCATGCAATATGTCATCGCTAACAACATCAGAATGAACGGTATTGAACGGTCATGAAATAGGTTATCACTAACCACATCAGAATGAACGGTATTAAACAGTCATGCAATATGTCATCGCTAACGACATCAGAATGAACGGTATTGAACGGTCATGAAATAGGTTATCACTAACAGCATCAGAATGAACGGTATTAAACAGTCATGCAATATGTCATCGCTAACGACATCAGAATGAACGGTATTGAACGGTCATGGAATATGTTATCACTAACCACATCAGAATGAACGGTATTAAACAGTCATGCAATATGTCATCGCTAACGACATCAGAATGAACGGTATTGAACGGTCATGAAATAGGTTATCACTAACAGCATCAGAATAAATGGTATTAAACAGTCATGTAATATGTCATCGCTAACGACATCAGAATGAACGGTATTGAACGGTCATGAAATAGGTTATCACTAACAGCATCAGAATGAATGGTATTAAACAGTCATGCAATATGTCATCGCTAAGGACATCAGAATGAACGGTATTGAACGGTCATGGAATATGTCATCACTAACGGCACCAGAATGAACAGTATTAAGCCGTCATCACTAATGGCGCCAGAATGAATGGTATTAAATTGTCTTGGATACTGTATGAGATCGATGAAGAAGAGGGTATAGAGTAAAAACAACTGCACAATACAAAGGCTATGGGTTGTTATTTTGAATTGCAAGTTCCTGGTTATCTTTTAATAAACGTTGCATCGGACTTCACAAGAACTACTCAAGTCACTCGCATGCTGCCTCTTCCCAGTCCTATGTCTCTGGGTTCTTCTTGTTAGTCGAGGCATTATCAACAGAAAGGAAATAACAGCAAAAACTGAAATTGAAATGATTATATATGTATATGTATATATATATGTTTATATATATAAATATATATATATATATATATATATATAGAGTTGGTTGGTTGGCGTCTATCTATATATATATATATTATATATATATATAAATATATACATATACATATATATAAAATATATGTAGCATATATATATATAGTGGAAATAATTGCAAAGTTTGCAAGTGCTAATATAAATATATATATATATATATATATGTGTGTGTGTGTGTGTATACACACACATACAGGCCAGTGTTTGAAAGGAAAACCAGGGCAGAGATTGCTACGCTGCTGACGAGAGATCATGAATAAAATATGCAGACTTTAAATGTCATCAGACCTTGGCTGATGCATTTTGTTTTATATTTCTTTCATCATTTTATGATTATTTTTGTTATCCCTTTCTTAGTTTACCATTTAATATGCCAGAAACTTTGAGCATGAAGGGAAGGTTATTAGGATCCAGAACACAAATCCATTGGGATAAATGAGGATAATAACAGAGAGGAAATGTAAACAAGTGTTATGTTACAGAAATCAATACACCGTAATCACTCCTGATGCTGTATGTTATCAGGTATGCAAGTAGCAGTATGTTATGGTAAACTGAGTGACATCAGACAGAACAGAGCAAAATGAAGAATTCTGAAAAAAAAATATCATCCCCAAGGCTTTAGGACAACAATTGCTGCCTGCTTTTGGGTTGCTTGTTTGTTTTTAAGAAAACATTTTTTGAAACCATATATATTATCTCTTTTGTACATGTATATGGCCATCCTGTAAAGTTACATACGTTTTAATCTGTGACGGTTTGGGCACATATTTTTGATAGCTTTTGATCCAATAAGGCAACATTTATACCAGCCTCTTTTGAAAAAAGTCATCAGATAAGGCCAAAAATTTAATAACGCTGATTGTCTTGCGACCTTGGGCATAATTTACAGACAAAGTAGATGACGAATCCAGAGTTGTTGTGGGAGATGATATGAGTTTTGCCAGGGCAGCTTGAAAGGTCGTCCTTTACATATTACAAGGTTTGCGATTCTACATCCTGGCATAGCGTTTATCATCAAAAAGGGGACTGAAGTTAACAGGCAGTCATCAAAAACTAATAATGTCTGTCAGAGAAGAGTGAATTGAGTTGATGTACAATGTCTTGCTATGACTTTGTTTCTTTATTCTGCCTTGATGGACAGGGGAGGGGGAGGGGGAGGGGGAGGGGGGAAGTGTGGTCATTCAGGGCATGGACGCAGGGTCGTAGGGGTCACTTTGGGTTTGCTGATAACAGGATGAAAAATGTCCAACTTGGATCTCAATATGTTGAGCCTGACAATTTTCAGAGTAAGAAATTTTTTGATGAAACATTGAAAAGCTGTGTCCTTCACACTTTGACCGTCTATGTTGACAACCTTGTCAACCTAGTGTGACTGTAATGGGGGAGGGGTAGGGGAGGGGGCAGGTGGTATACTTTATTGTGACAGCTGTGTACTTAACCATTTTGCGTCCCTGCCGACAACATTTCCTGTCTTTTTGACGTAGCTATAGTGAAATCTGCATTTGACTGGTTTCTGTACCCATGGTGATTATTTGAAGTAACAGTTTACCTACCTCATAAGATGCTCGAAACTTGTGTGTATGTGTGTGTGTGTGACCTCTGTCTTGACATAAATGCATGATGAGACATTTATCATTTCTAATCAATGAATTTGTAAAATGTCGACGTACTAGCCATTCCTGAATTAACTGTCTTGTATTTCTGCACGTTACTTTTTTTCATTTCTTTCTTTAAATAATCCTGCAGCCCTTCTGCTCGTAGCCCGTCTGTGATAAATACAGCTACATATGCATGTTTGCCAATTGTCAACTTTATTTAATACCCTTCGCTAGATATGTGTAGGTTGTCACAACTCATTTAAGTTTAGGAGTTATCATTTCACCAGTTAAGCTGGTTTAATAACGATATCTTTATCTTTTCTCACCTCTGACAGGAGGAGGCAAGCAAACGTCCTGAGAATGGTGGTGTGGGTAGCATAAGAGGGAGCATAGATGATTCTGGTCAAGACGAGCCAACGGATGCATCGTCCATCGCCAGGAGTCCTGTCGCCCTCGCAGACACGTTATTCTGGAAAGAGAGCAAACCAGGGACTGACCGTCAGTTCGTGGATTGCATCATCGACGAAGGCAGACGTGACTACTTTCAGAAGCCTCCTGTTAACAATTGCACCTTAGAATTTTTAAATTCGGACATAGAACGTAGCTACAGAGAGCAGTTCACCCCTGAGTGGCTGCAGGGGAACAACTGGAAGGAAGACAACAGTAACCGTAGAAACCGCAGGCACTCCTCGGACACGATATCTACATCACGCTACAACACAGTGTTTGATGTGGCCATAGCTTGTACAGTCTATATCATGATAGCCATCTCTTGTTTTCTGGTGTTTCATAGTTCCATACCCTGGTATGTCATCTTTCCCATTGCTTTTCTCGTTGAGTTTTACATCTTAGTCGCGGTATCGAGGGAGGCCTTCTGCCGCAAGTTGACGCTCCCCCTGACAGAGGCGGTGGCTGGCTTCTTCCACATATGGGGAATGCGCCATGTGCTAGGTTTAATATTAATCTCTTTGCCTGTGATTGCTGTGTATTCAAATTATAACTGTAACAATTACCTAAAAACTAATCACTTTTACTGCTTCATCCTTGTAGTAGCACTGCTTCACTTTTGTAATTTTGTCCAGTTAAGTTCCTGGTTGAAAACCATTGTTGCAGTAGTGTGTGCCGTCATCTTCTTGGTAGTGCTGTACGTAGATCCTTGTAACGGCGTAACACGAGATACTCTTTCGAATAATACCGAAGGCATCACCTCTCCGTCGACGCTGTCGCCAGAGAATCTATACATGGAGCAAGCCCTAGTTACACACGAGGTTGTTTTAGATATTTTACTCCTCCTCGTATTAATCTTCCTCTTAAACCGGGAGTTTGAGATCAATTTTCGACTCAATTTTTACGGAGGGGTAGAAGCAGCGAACGATAGGGAAAAAATGCAATGTGAGAAGGAAGAGGCGGAGGACTTGGTGCATCACATCATCCCACATTTTGTAACCAAGCAGCTGAGAACCACTCAGGAGTTCTCCCAGAATCACCAGAGCGTGGCTGTCATCTTCTGCAGCATCGTCAACTTCAACGACTTCTACGAGGAAGCCTACCAGGGAGGCAAGGAGTGCATTCGAGTTCTCCACGAGCTGATCAGCGACTTTGACAACCTGCTGATGGAGACCCGCTTTGGCGAAGTCGAGAAGATAAAGACGATCGGCTCCACCTACATGGTAGCTTGTGGTCTCCATCCTCCATCTAAAGAGGGTCTGACACCGGAGAACCAACAGCTGAGAACGCTCATGGAGTTCTCGCTGGAGATGATGGGGAAGATTCACCAGTTCAACGATGACGTGCTGAGCATGACAAAGGGTGCGTTCAATTTCATCCTCCGTATTGGTTACAACCACGGACAACTTACCTCAGGGGTAATAGGCACCACCAAGCTTCTGTATGACATTTGGGGAGACACCGTGAACGTGGCGAGCCGGATGGACTCGACGGGCGTCCCAGGACGCATCCAAGTAACAGAACATTCGATGATGGCGCTAGAACCATACTATGAGTTTGAATTGCGAGGACCGGTAGAGGTACGAGGGAAGGGGGTGATGACCACTTACTTGGTGGTCAAGAGAAAGGAGAGTCCTGCACTAAAGTAAAAACAGTCTGTGTGTGTGTGCTGCTATTCTAGATAACTATTCTGTTTTAATTGGTTACTAACCCAGTTAGAGGAATCAACATGAGGCTCTGGGGTTAATTGCTCTGTCGTCAGTGATGGCACTCCACTCCTGGAAGAAAGAATCCACTCCTGGAAGAAAGAAACCAAGAATAAAAAAATGTCTGCAGTGTTAATGACACAGCTCACCGACTTAGGAGTGTGACATCATCACAACAGAAGAAGCGTTCCCTGGGATGTTCCAGATCAAACCAATGTCAATCTTTTGGCTGATGAACCTTCTTCTGGAGGTATGGAGCTATAGACATTCACACCAGCATACAGATATACACAATCTGAGTGTTAAGACTGGTTCCTATAGCATCAATCTTCTTTATCTTCAAACGTAGTAATCAAACAGTAACTTGTTACCCATTTAATAATTAGGGTAACTTATTACCCATTTAAACTTGTTCAAGTCCTAACTGTCTGACAGGTATTTAGTGATGTCCTAGTTCTATTTGTCAGTGGTAGTACAAATTCATTGAAATACATTCTTCTTGGATCTTTGGTTGATAAAGTTCTAGTTTTAGTGA
The DNA here is from genome assembly GCF_037975245.1 of Apostichopus japonicus. NCBI lineage: Eukaryota > Metazoa > Echinodermata > Holothuroidea > Aspidochirotida > Stichopodidae > Apostichopus > Apostichopus japonicus. The sequence continues at coordinate 26,482,169 of NC_092574.1, read as the reverse complement.
AAAATAAACAATTTACAGGCAGTTTGATGGCAGTCCTGAAGCAAGCACCCTCGGTCAGCATGCAGTCTCCCTGGCCTTTTACCTTAAATAATCTCACAACCTTGGACATTTCTTTGTGATGAACTGTTTGGTGTAAATGTTTATTCTCATCAGAAAGTATGATCCATTTGGTTGTCCATTAAAGTAAGTTGTAACACACACGGTCCCTGGTGAAGATGTGGATGCCACAACATGATGCGTATCACATGAGTGTGTTCATTGGCTGTGCCATCCAGTAACAGACACAGCAGGTGGGGGAAGTGTGAGGGGGCAGTGAGGAGGAGGTCTGGGAAGTTGTAAGGAAAATTACTTGCAGAGGGGTTAGACATATCCTTTATCAAGATTACATTTCAAGATATTTAGACCAGATTTGGCTAACTTTATAATCCTATGGCTGCCAGACTCCTGTTATCTTCCTGTCGTTAATGTTTGCTGCCCTGAACTATATTGTTCCTTTGAAACCAGAACAATCAGGTCTTCCTAGCTTATTGCCAGTATGATAATAATAATAAAACTTACCTTATCCTACCCCTTGAAAAGTACTATTACATTTATCATTGTTTTTGTTACCTTTTTTCTGCCCAAAAGTGACAAATATGTTTATGACCAGTAAAAGCTGCTCCGTTTAGTCTAGGCTGTTCATGAGCAGTCAAAGCTGTTCATGTTTATTCTAGGCTGTTCATGAGCAGTCAAAGCTGCTCCTGTTTAGTCTAAGCTGTTCATGAGCAGTCAAAGCTACTCCTGTATGGTCTAGGCTGTTCATGAGCAGTCAAAGATGCTCCTGTTAGTCTAGGCTGTTTATGAGCAGTAAAAGCTGCTCATGTATAGTCTAAGCTGTTCATGAGCAGTCAAAGGTGCTCCTGTTTGGTATAGGCTGTTGATGAGCAGTCAAAGATGGTCATGTTTAGTCTAGGCTGTTGATGAGCAGTCAAAGCTGCTCATGTTTAGTCTAGGCTGTTTATGAGCAGTCAAAGCTGCTCCTGTTTAGTCTAGACTGCTGATGAGCAGTCAAAGATGCTCATGTTTAGTCTAGGCTGTTGATGAGCAGTCAAAGATGCTCATGTTTATTCTAGGCTGTACGTGAACAGTCAAAGCTGCTCCTGTATAGTCTTGGCTGTTGATGAGCAGTTGAAGCTGCTCTTGTATGTCTTCTTCAGTCGATATTTCACCTTACAGCATCACAGACGATTGTCTTTAATAGTTTTTTATAGTGTCATGTTGAGCAAGTACCAGTAGCTTTGGATTCTTCATCCATGTTGCTTCTAATAATCTCTTGAGAAAAATTTCTTTGTGTTTGTTTCAACATTGTTTGCTTTGTCTGTATTTTGAAGCATCGTTTGACGTAACATATTTAAGAGATTTCTTCTGTGGTAGACAACAAAACTATACTTTTGAAGGGTAAAAATGAAAACTACTCTCTTCCTGAAAATTGTACCGTCACAGCAGAATTTGAAATGTTAATATGGATGTGATGTATGTGTGTACTTCACCAGATCCTCAAAATAAAATGGTTGAAACTTTTCAGACATTTGACCGATCCAATAGAGATTCATCAGATTAAGCTTTCAGATGGGAAGTTCATTTTTATGTAGTGCTTTTTTTTTCTTTTTTGTTGTCTTTCAATGCTACAAACAAATATTTACCTGTTTAGCTTTCATAATAAAGCATGAAATGGTTTATGAATAATTTTGTTATTATAAGACCCGGGAAATTGCAGTTTGACCTTTGACCTCTCTAGGTTAAAGGACTGCATGACATCATATTCTTAAAACATCTGCATTTGCTTTCAAGTTTGTTGCCCTCATTCGAATTACTAAGCATTTAAGTATAAAATAAATATTTAACTGTCATGTAGTGTAAAGCACACATTTAAACTGCTCGTCTCAACTTAAAGCTAAAATTATAAGTGGTGTTTTGAGCTTTATAAGTGAGTGAGAATAAACTTTATGTCTGGAACTTTGTAAACAATCACAGCCTACCATTAAGCTTTCCTACACATGAAAAGCCAAACAGGGAAATGCAGGACAATTCCGAGGACACAGTTCATTTGGGGACACTATACACAAAGTCCGGGGACTGCCCGGAAGTCGAGGTCATCTGATCACCTTAGGATAGGGACAGAGATAGGAATAGGGACAATGAGGTTGATGTCATATATATTAGTTGGTGGGTCAATTTGATTTGTTTAAAAGTTGATCAAAGTTAGAATAGAGAATAATGTCGTCTTGATTTCATGTACACTCTCGATGGATAATCACTGTTCACCTTATACTCATAATGTCAAACTGTGGCCAAGTGGCATATGTTCATCTTATTTTTTTATTCATTAATTTTCAATTTGAAAAAAAAAAAACTTTCACTTTTTGGGAGAGTTCCTCTTCCTGTCCTAAAGTCCTTACTTTTTTTGGAATAATTGTTATGAGCAAGTTGTTAACTGTATTTATACCTGGACCTGATGTATACAATGGAAGCATGTGGACTAATCCTTTTTCATCTTTCTTCTCATTTCTTTCTTTCTAAATTTCTTTCTTTTTCTTCTCAAATTCTGTACAGGTGTGAAAATATGGACAGCCTATGCACATTGTATAAAGTGTTGTATATTAAGTAGTGTTATTCCCAACATTTCAATTCATAAATAAATTCACATATTTTGAAATTTTAACTTGAAGAAATATTATTGCTATGTGGAAAACAAATTTCACTATAAAATTGATTACATAATTTCAAAGGCGGAGAGTTTAAAAAGAACATAAGTTTTTGTGATTGTGTGACTAAGGTGTCTGGATTTTTTTTTTCAAAAGCCGCAATGGAAATTGAACAAAACATGAAATTTCTCTGGCTTTGTTAGACACCGTTTGTACTTTCTAAAGAAATATTGGTCAGTTTAGAATTACATTCAATCTTTTTATTGAATAATTGCTTTTGGCAAGAATCTTATCAACTTTTGATTCCTGTCCTACATCGAAGAAATTAGCTGTAAGATCTTCTCAAACTATTTTTTGGGGATAAATTGTGTCTTGTGTGATAAATATAAATAAGCTAATTAATTCCTTACTAATTTAAATTTGCCAACACTAATGGCAATTTCCCTAATACCTTTTTGTGGATTCTTTTTTTGTTGTCATATAATGCTCAAGTGTCAAAATCTTCCTGCAGCGATAATAGCAAGGTACACAAAAGCTGCAGCACCACAATACCATCAGACTTAGGATATACTGTTGCCAAGGAAATATAATAGCCATGTATAGTAGGTAATGTGTGTATTCCTCTCTCCTATACTAACATACACACAGTATATAAAGGACAATGGTGCAGTTATGCTTCATATGTCATGTTTTGAGCTAAGCCTCAAGAGTGATATTTATTATGCAAACATGGTCAATAACAAGGGGAGAGGAGAAGTGGGGGGCAGGGAGTGGGGAGGGTTTGGAAAACTGGGCCTTCCAAAATAAATAAATCTGAAAATTCCATAAGTTGAGACATTTCTCTCCAAATATTCTTTGTGATGTGCAGGGATACTATTTCATGTTTAGGCCAAAGGAATACACTGCTTCATCCATGGCAATTTAATTGGGAGTTCTTTATCCACACTTTTTGAAATAGAAATTGCATCATATCACTCTGAATTTAGTGAGAATTTCCATCCCAAACCAGAAATAAGACCATCCCTTTACTTCACAACTTATACATGTAAATGTTTGAATAACTTGCAAAATGCAATTTATGATGATTACCTTGTTTTCTAAAGCTGTCATCAAATGAAGAAAGTAGCTACATGTAATATTATAAAATGTTGAGAAAGCAATAAACCCCCCCCCCCCCACTCCACGCCCTATAAATTAAGGGAAAAAAAACTGGAAATGAAGTTAATCTGTTCTCTTAACTGAAAGCTACCCTATTTGAATAATTCAATTAACTGTTTAATGATGTCAAGTTTATGTAAAGCAATGATTCTGAAATATGTTTTTATTTGTAAGAGATTGTATAAACTGGTCATGTTGATTATGAGGTTATTACTAATTTAAAGTCATAATTTGGCTTATAAAAGAATGACCTTTGGCTCCAGATCTGGGAGGAAGCTAACAGAAGGACCACGACTCTTTCTTAATACTCCTCTGGGTTTGGATGCTGTTCTCTTCATATCTAGTAAAATCAATCTAAGCCTTTGTAGATATTACCCCGATTCTTTGCTTCATTTGGATATTTCATTTGACCATATACGTGGGGCAGAAAAAGAAAAAAAAACATTCTGGCATATATTGTAAGTCATATTCTGGGCAGCAGGTATTTTCTATTGTGCTATATAAGACACCCACTTATGCACATCCTTGCTTTCAATGATCCATACTTGAAAAGTGTTCTTGTCCATAAAGGATACATCCATGAAGGAAATGCATTCTCTAGTTCATCAAGTTCATTTTCTTTGGCATATATTCTTGCATTTGTACCTGTTACTCGGATGATGAGGTGTGTCAAGAGTCTATGCCTATTTACTGTAATAATAAGGTGTACTAGTATAGTAGGTGTGATGGTTAGACATTTATCAATTTAAAGCAAGTCCATGGCTGCTCGTTTCCTAGTAGTAAAATTTGACTGACTCCAGAAGTTGGTCAGATTGCTTTTAAATGTGGCAATGGTATGGTTTAATGGAGTAACTTCTGGTTGCCCACCGGTCTAAACTTGGTCATCCTACAAAAAGCAAACTTTCTGGTCTTAATTATATCTCTTTTCTGGTCAGTATTCAAGTATCAAATACCACCCGTTTTAACAATATACTCATGAAAAACCTTGGTAAGTACTACTTTCATTGTTGGTTTTGATATGTTTTGTAATTAAACAAAGTTCATTATGCACACCTAAAAGCCAGAAATGTTTACTTTGATAATGGTTACACATCGCCAGTTAATCCACCTGCACACAAGAAGTAACCAATTAATTTTTTTCTTTAAGCATTTGTTGTATGTTATGCATTGTCTAACCCACACGCTTTGCTTACAAAATTTTCACCTGTTCTTCATGGTTCTTTGTGGTTAAAAGATATTTTGAGCCCTTTCAACTGTGTCTTTTTCCTATTTTTTCAAGGTTGTAATGTTTGAGGTCTCTTGAATACATGAATGTTACATTAAAACTATATAAAACAAATATCATTTGCATCTTCTTCTTTGTGTAATGGTTTATATATCATCAAACATTGGATAGCAAGCACAGCTTGATGACAAGGAGCTTTAGCAAATATGCTAGGTAATCTGCAAATGACCACTAAAGTTAATTCGATGGGAAACAGGCAAGTCCTATTAATGGCTGCTGTTAACCAGTTCTGCCCCTTCAGAAAGCCTAATATTTAAATTTTATTTTAGAAGAAATCTTTTGAAAGGTCTTTCCACTCATACCAAATATGCTGAAAAAGGAAGTGCCCACTCCCTCACCTTCCCCCACCCCTCCCTACCCACCCCACATTAAAAATGTATGACAGTGGTTGCAACATGAATAGGTACATGAAATGTAAAGTGTATAAGGGCAGTCAGGACCGAGCAAACAAGTTATACCAACAGACACCATCTTGTAAAATACAAACGGTAAGGGTTTCAAAAATCGGGATTATTCACACAGAACTCAAAAATCTCCATTATTTTTGTCATTCCCCACTTGTGGTCATAATAATCATAATAAAGCGCTTTCCAACAAAATCTCAAAGCGCTGTACAGAAATACATACCTAAGAGATATCAAACAATACAAATAAATTGCACCAGGTAACTAAAAATAGCAATACAAAGAATAAAAAGGAATAATTGAAACATAAGAGCAAATATTTACATTACATTACAAGTAAAAAGTGTTTATATTAAACATTAAAAAATATGTGTTTTCAAATCCCTTTTAAAATGATTAAGATTAGTTAACAGATATTTCCTGGAAGACTGTTCCAAACCTTGGGGGCAGCTGCTGTGAAAGATCTCTCTCCGTAGAAGTTGGTCTTGGATTTAGAAGGATGGCAAAGGAGTTGTGGTGAGGAGCGTAAACTACGACTTGGTTCATATTTGGTGATGAGTTCCGAAATGTAGACAGGAGCCATATTATTTAGAGATTTGAAAGTGAGCAGTGCTATCTTATAATTGATACGTTGTTGTATTGGTAGCCAATGCAGTTCACTGAGGATTGGGGTTATATGCTCATTCTTCTTGGAACACGTTACTAATCTGGGGGCAGAATTTTGTACTCGCTGCAACTTAGATATTTCACTTGACGGAATGCCATAAAGGAGACTGTTACAGTCTATAGTCTAGACGTGATGTTACAAATGCGTGAACAAGTCGTTGGGTGGACTTACTATCAAGATTGTGATGAGGATCTTGTAAATATTTTAACTTGAGTTTATAGAGGACAAATGGACGATGGGGTAAACCCAATTGGGTATGCTGCATATATAAATAAAAGGTGCTACTGATTACCAGGAAGTCAAAAAAATTACACATACAGCCTGCATACAGCCTATTTTCATAACAAATATTGCATAATTATACAGGAAGACAAAACTCTTGATACTTGCATAGATAATTGGTTAAAACAGTGCAAAATACAATATAAAAATAGGTTTTAATATGCGAAAGCCTGATTTCGTAGACACACTTCATTCTGTATGTCTATCCTAGACCTCTACGGAAGAAATATTTATAAAAGGATATTGGTTTTAAAAGCTGAATACAGCATAGCCTCTTCTAGAATAACATTATGGTTATTGGGGAAATATAATGAAATTATGGTTATACTTGTAACAAGATCTTTAAAAAGGCAAAGGTAAAAAAAAATGTTATCTGGAAAATTTCTCCAAAATGAATATTAATCATTTCAAGTAAAGTACACAATACCTTGCTGCTCACATAATTAACAGTCACTGACGTTAATTTCATGATCTTACCCAATACCATGAAATACCAACAAAATTTTGTTACCTGTCAGGAAATTTGTGCCTGTGCTCTGATAAAGTCTCCAAAAAATCACCTCTGTTAATTACTGCATAATAAGCAGTTGATCTCTTAACATAAATTGGCTTGATTGTTAGCATCAATGACCATAAAACCAATTCTTCTTAAAGTTATGAACATTGCGCTCAAACTACTCATAATCGTCAGAATTGATCCTGAATAAACTAGAGAGAGTCATATTAATGGCCAACCATGTTTCAAACATTTTATTTCACTGACAATATTGAAGTATTTATTTTCTACTTTGACACTCTGTGACAACGTCTGAAAAAAAGGAAAGTGCACTGCAGAAGTTTGGCAAGTCTTACAATGTTGAAACTTTGGAGACGAGATAACAAGTTTTCAGACTTTGAAAAGTTAACGAGAAATGACATAAGAAATAGATATTATTTCTCAACAGTTACTGTGGCGCAGTTGGTAGCGTTTTGTAACTGAAAGAAGAGGACAAACTCCTTGTCTAGGGTTCAAACCCTACCAGAGACAGCATTTTGATTTTCTGCTTTTTATCTTTCTCCATTGTGAAGTTGAAATATTAGAAACGAGCAATATTTCTCAACAGTTACTGTGGCCTAGCTGGTAGTGCTTTGTAACTGAAATAGTCAGACATGCTCCATGTCTGCGGTTCAAGTCCAACTGGAGCCTTTTAATTTTCTGTTCTTTGGATCAGGTGGAAGTATAAAGGTAAGAAACAAAGTTTATTCATTGGGAACCAAAGTGGTGTAATATGGGTAGTCCTGTAAGCGATTGGCAGTTTCTGATTGGCTGAGTTCAAGCCCTGGGCGACTAATTGCTGTCCAATCTTGCCGGCACCCCTCTCCCTGACAAGGTTCCTGAGTGGCCTAGGGGAGTTCCATGACTTCCCCAATCCCGGACAAGGATCAGTGGAGAAAATGTTTTGTGGAATGCATAAGTCCAAACAAATGGATCTTTAAATATTTGAAAGGCATCCTACATCAGGGTCTCACCTAATGGTCTAGTGGTAAAAAAAAAAATATTTGGCATCATCCCAAACTTCTGTTTTTCTTTTCAAATCCTTTAAATAATAGACATCCCCTCTTAATTGGCAGCTTACAAACAACAAAGGGAAAAAACATCCATTAAAAAATCAATACATGTGTTTAAAAAAAATAATAATATTGCATTAATTTCGAAGCAAGCAGAGATACTGTAAGTTTAGCAGTCACTCCTCACCATTCTGTGTAACCTGGGTAAAATAGTTGCTGGAGAAGGATAACAACATTTGCTTCAGTTAAAGTTCACTAGTTAATGGATGTAATTCAATATAGCTTCATCCTTTGCATAAGTTCATTGACAGAACTCCATCATCCTTGATCTACCTGTCCCGAAACAAGATGTTCTAACAAAAATATGTTAATAATCGACATAACTTAAGTATGGTACAGACCATAAATTGTGATAACACTTTTAACCAAATGGCAGCATAATAAAGTCATTCTTAGCAAGAGTATTAATACAGTTTGTACACTTTTGAAGCTTTTTGGACCAAAGGAATGGTTATATGAAGGGACTTCGGATAAGAGCATGGACTTAATTAATTGTAAGAAATTAAGAATATTACTTACTAATTTTTGATGAAAACAATTCAACAAACGTTGCAATTATTTTATCATGATGATTGTCAATGCTGCGTCAATACATGTTTGTCTTTAAATCTATTTTAAATTTATGATTCTTGACAAACCTGCAGCAAATCCAAATGCATAGAATTAAATGTTTGCAGAAAATATCAAGATAATTGTGGCAAAAACAAACAACTTCTTGTCAATGATAATACAGTTAAAATACAGCTACACAGAGGTATGTTAAATAAATTGAGTACAAATACTAAAAACAGAGCACAACACCATATATATATATATATATATATATATATATATATATATATATATATATATATATATATATATATATATATATATATATATATATATATATATATATATAAATAAATATATATATATATATATATATATATATATATATATATATATATATATATATATATATATATATATAAATATATATATATATATATATATATATATATATATATATATATATATATATATATATATATATATATATATATATATATATATATATATGATCACATGATCATTTGACTTTTTGATTTGCCTTGTCAATAAGGTTTACATTAAGACTGCCACCAAACAGGTATCCGTTAACTATTTCATTCCCTGTTGTAAGATCAACTACAACTTGCTTACTATTACCACTTCTCTGGTGATTCTGTGGTTGCAATGTTTGTGGATGGCTCCCAGAATGCATCCTGCTCCTGCTGTTGCTATAACTCAGTTTGGCACTACTCTCCCGATCATTATTATTCTCTTGATTTCTAGGGCTGCTCTTCAAACTGTCTCTCATCTTCCCACCACTCACATCTAATGCTGGATCCTCCTTGGTTGGTCTTCCTTGGTTGTGACTAACGAGTCCACGACATATTCTCAGTTTGTAATGCTGCCCTCTGTTATCGTAAAAATGCGCAGAGGATCTTGACCTGCCGGTTCCGACTTGCAGAGCACCGAGTGCCTCGGTGCCGTTGAGCCAAGTGATGTCTTCCCCAAAATGCTGGTCCATTTGACTTAACACTGTCTGCCGGTCAAGAACAGACATTTGCCGTGTGACAGGTCTCGAGGCTGCTGCTGCACTAGCAATACTTCTTGGATCAGACTTTTGGAAGTGACTTCTGCCATTCCATGTTTTGGCGGTAGTCGCCCTCTTGTTCTTTGCATCGGGACCCAGGCGAGGAAATCTGCTACCCTCCATAGCTAATGAAGTGTGCGGCTTTTTGGCTCTGGGGTTTACTGCATTAACCGGGACCTTGTCTGAGACAGACATTCTCATCCTGCGACATATCATAGGCTGAAAGAAGACGTTTCCATGGTAACCTTTCCACACCTGATGAGACAATAAAACGATAGCTTACGGATTGAGGACAGCTGTTGTTGTTTTTGTATTGAATACTTACCGTATGATTGAAATAATGACATTTTAAAACTCAATCCATTCACAGATATTTTATATTGCATTATCTGCATTTTATTTTTAATTTAACATTTAGCCTCGGAAGAAGATCCTGCTAGGATCGAAACGTCAGGCCAACTTACTTTTACACATATTTAAAATGAAGCAGAAAGACAAATCAATGTTGTTACCATAATGGATCTAGAGAGGAAACAACGCAAAACATCAAAGTATGAGCTGTCAGACATCATGCAATACAAATGTACAGTAACCAACCTTTACTGTTTAAGTACACCTGTCACAGTAGTATGTATTTGAATATAGTTTACTATGTGTACTATATAACAACAGCTTGTGAGAAGGGATTGTTAAGAGTAAATTCCATTATTGCATGGCACATACCTTCAGTGGTTCCATTGGAATGGGGTGGTGCTGGGTAATATAGAAGGACCTGTTTGGTTCACAGCTGAAAGATGGTTCATCTATTTTGCTCAGCAGGGTTGGCAAGCTAACCACATCAGGTGTATCACCATCATCAAGATCTTCACCCCAGATATACTCAGAGACACCAGAGGGATACTGGAGTTGGTAGCGAGATGATAAAGTGGTTGTTCTACTACGGCATCGATTCTTAATGAGATGCAAGGCATGTTGGTAGATGTTTTCTCTGACCGGTGTATGCAAACTATGATGATGTAAATGACTGGGAAAATGAGAGAATTTGAAAGTTTTAAATAACTTGTATTTCAGACAGTAGATTCTATTATTAGTGGATTATACAGTATTATTAGTAGATTAGACAGTAGATTATATTAACTGAGTATGTTTTCATAATCAGTATGAACTTGGACTGACAACCAGAGTTACTTTTTTTCTGATCTTTCGTACCAATGTCAAACAATAGAGGGAACTGTTGCATTCTGTTAAAATTCAATTTCCCTGAAATTTGAATATTGAAAAAAAGAAAAGAGCAGTTGGTGCATGGAAGAAATTGAAGGGCTTGTGAGAGGATGACTCATCTTGTCAATATAGGTTAAAGAGTATACTAGCTAGAATTTAAAGCAACCAGCTGGCTTTGTTTATGAAGTAACATTCTCCTGTTTCGCAAAATTACATGAACACTTAGAGGTTAATAATTCCCCACATTTTATTGTAAAACAGACTTTTAACATCTCAAAAAAGTCTAACTTAAGTACTGACCACCTATGGCAAATGCCAATGATGTTTTCCAATTGCTATTTACCTACTGTATACAACTAATGACTGCAAATAAGTTTTTATTTGTCATGAGGTGATTAGGCAGTCTAATATTTGGTGTCATTGAACCATGTGATGCACTAACAATGGTGAGGTAATAACATCCACTTTTCCAACAGGACTCCTCGATTTTAGACAATCTCAAGCTGTTGTCTCAGACACACAGAGCAAATTTATGAAAAATGTCACATGGTTCAAGTAACATTAACAGTGGATTGGTTCAGTACGTGTTATCTGTGTTGGTGTAGTCCATGGTTTACTGTGTGAGGAGTCACTGGTATTGCCAAGCACTTTGAAGTACTTAGGGAAGGGGGGGGGCAGCAAATTAAGAGCGGCAGGTGGGAACAGAAAACGGGTAATGCAAACTGGTGTCGTGAAGCCATGTCAGCGTGAGGGGCCACCTTATGGCCATTGATGGGGGTCAAGAGGGCCAAGCTCCCTGAACCACATTTCCTCCCCCCTGACCTGTAGTGACACAAATCTTTGGAAGTTCAAAGGAATCAACTCACAATCATGTTGTAACTCGACTTAACACAGCAATCAAAGTAGTATAGTTTATACTAGAATGCTAACCATTTTGCATGAATGCATATAGTTATGGAACTTCAAATGTCTATAAATTATCTGTCAGAACTAATTGAGTGCAAACAGTTCTAAACAGCTGCTACGATATATATGCATTAAATATTTTGTTACCAAGTTTTAATACACAGAGTGCAGTTTGAAGTATGTTTAAATTCCATCACTGACTGATGCATTCAGTCTTGTGTTATATTACAGAGCAAACCCCACTGGACAAAGCATCCTACATCTATGGTCAGGCTTTAATTACTCAAGAACAATATGAATTATTTTTATTACTTGAAAGATGGATATTCACCTGAGGGTTATTTTTGCATTCTTTTGCCAGTTAATATAACTCGCCTCTTATTTGTCTTTCATATGGTTTGCTTTGACTACTTAAATGAAAAGTACAATAATCAACGTTCAATGCAATTTTCCATTTTGTGTGTAAAGGATTCATGCAGCTCAGCGAACCTGGAGATTTAATCAAAGATCAAGTCATGTCAAGTCGCACGCTAAAAATAATTGCACAGGGATGCAGAAAGATGCAAACAAAATGTCCACGTCATTTAACAGATATCAAATTCCACCTGAAAGTCGTTTGTGATTGCATTTCAATCACGTTTCAAACCCGAACCGAGGTATGCAAGGGTTCTTACCTTTCAACTGGAGTGTTTGTTGCCGCAGCTCTTCCACCGGGTAAATCCGAGAAGATGGACACTGCGTCTTCGTTGCCGACGACTCGTGCCAGCTCTTGCTCGGCCTCGTCGTAGGCAACTGTCTGAGGAGAGAAATCCACACTCTTTGTTGTTACCATGGCAACCGCACCTCCCATTTCACCGTCGCCATGGATGATGCGAGATATATTGATGTCAATGGATGACACAGACTTTGTTGACTTTTCTGCTGATTTTTCCTTGAAATTAGTCCTCCTTAGTTTCAGAGATGGATGCCTGTTTGAGAGATCAACTTTACCAACCGATGAGTTTGAAGGTTTTTGATCACCAAGCACTGACCTTCTTGTCAATGGCTTCTCTGGCATATTATTATTATTATTATTTTGTTCAGAATCATGCAGTGTTACTGAATCACCGACATCCGTGCCACCTTTATTTGCCGCATCTGTTGCGTCGGTGTCTGAGTGACCTCCCTGACCTTCACTTCCTCCTTTATCATCCACATGAGGCTTGTGCATAACTTTCTCTTCAACAGTGTCATGTTGTTCTGTTATCGATTCAGATTCATGAGAGGTTGGCAACTCCTCAACTATCCCCGTTCTATCCGGCTGTTCATTATTCTCATCTAACATTTGACATCCACTAACAGGGGTCTGGTCCCCTTTCATACTTTCTGACTCTCCTGTCACAGTTACGTTGGTATATTCATCAACACCCATTTCTCCAACCTCTTCTATGTCAGATTCTAACTTTTCTTCTCCTGTATGATCCTCATCTTTAACTAATCCATCTTCTCCTAATATCTCATATCCTTCAGCTATCCCATCTTCAGCTATCCCATCTTCATCTTCAGGTTGCTCCTCTACAAGTTTCGCCTCTTCTATCCCTCCACTATCTGCCATGATTATACCTTCGACTTTTGTCTACTTCTTCTTTCTTTGTTTAATTTTTTAAATTCTTGTTATCACTTTTCATTTATTATCGCAATTTCTCAGATATTTTACTTTCCAATTCTTATGGCTTATAAATTCCTTCATCTTCTAAATTTTAATTTTCCAGCAGCCGCGCTATGACGTGCAATTAAATAACTATCTCTTGTGACGTGATCTCCTTCCTGAGGTTTAAGTAGCCAATTAATCAATGCATGACTGACGTTAATGAGATGTGTCCATCTAGAAAACAAAAGAAATGTAAAACCCATGTATGTAAAATGATAAATTATGAGCACACATTAAAGGATGTGACTACTCGCGCACAAAGAAAGGTCTCATGCCGGTAATCTGACCTAGTTTCGACTGAGATGTAACAGAAGTGTAAACACCACCATCGATCCCAGAAAATAAACACACAGCTTGCTACCGTCGGTAATTCGACACTAGTGTACAGTCACGACACTACATGCAGCTACGGTCAATGCCCATAACACAGTGTACATAGCAGCGATGAACATCTCAGGTCCAGATAAAAGATAACAAGGTATCACGTTTCATTACTGTCTGCATTTTGTAGCAATAAGAAAAGAACTTCACTTGCAAGTAACGGAAAGTTAACTTTTTCACAGGACAGCACACAGTTTAGGGCGAGTCTTCATTGCCATTAATGCAAATATAAAAGTACAAAACATTACAATAAAATTGAAAGCAAAGGTTGAAAAAGGCAAAGACAGACTTGTGTTAAAGATCATTGACCATGGTCAGACATGTTTTTGTCTCACAAGCATAGTTAGGAGGGATTACACATGGGTGCACAGTTTAAGTTCTAAAAGATCAGTTTACCAGTTAGCTCCTAAACATTGTAAGATTACTAGGTCAGATGCAGATAATCTATGAATTTTTTTTTTAAGTACAGTACTCAAGTTTTTAATTTGGTTTCAAACTTTATACAAAAAAATGTAGCTCTATAGTTCAACTAAGATTGATTGCACAATGACCTGTTAAGGTGCTTCTTTGAATGAATATCATATAATTAATTATTTAGTAGGCCTAAATGTTCACTGAATCATTGTGACTTTATCATTTTGAAGCTCTTGATATATAGAGTATTACAAACAAATAATTTAAGACTGGCAATTTTTTACAAATTTGACCAATAGTTTCTCTATATTTCTTAAAAAAAAAATTGATCAGATATATACAGTATATAGTCAAGTGAAATAATTTTTGGGGGATCTTCTTGTTGAATACGATGGACACTTTATCAAGTACATCAATGCAGAAACTTACTTTAAACTGAAATATTAGCACCTTTTTGTCTCCTTCACTCATTGTTACCCACAGTAATACTTTCAGGAGTATTTTCTAATGGACTAGTAACATTCCCGTTAAAGATTTACGATAGACCTGACATTTATTATTGGCACACTGATTGAGACAGTTCTGAGGCATGAAGCATAACATAAGACATTCTGTCACCATTAAAAACCTTGTCTAGTAGACATTGTTTCCCCATTAGGACTGTAAATAATACTAAATTTATATCTAGTCACTTAATTGGACATACTGCACATTCAAGGCACAGTAACTGTGATCGATAGCTACAATAATATAGACTTCTATACACACATGACTACTCGATTCTGTGGTATGACAGGGTCATCAACATGGCATGTACACATGAATGGACCATTAGCTTTAAGAGATAGCACAACGCTATGCAGCAGTACATAGGCAATGCATAATATTGAGCTCAACTGTTACTAAATGAGCAGGATAACCTCATACAGTAAAATAGCAGTTGGTTTATATGGCAGTAGTCTGTCCCCAGACTCAAAAGGGCAATACAATTCTTAAACTAAGGCTTTACTATATATGCATTTTTCCTCCTCCCCCCCTCAACCCCAACCCCCTGCCCCCCAATAGTTTTGTAGAGATTGAATTTATGATAGCAAGTATGATGTGAATTCACTAGCCATATAATTCTAATGGTAATTACTTCCAAATTCATGACTGACTTATCTGTTTGGACAGACAGCACACTCTTTATCTACCCAACTTCTACTACATATGGTGAATATCCTGACCTACAATGCATTCTTCCCTCTCTGTCCCATGTTCTTCATATATATATATTTATCAATATCTTGGTAATGTGTGTGCATAAAAAAAAATAAACTGAATACAAAGTAATACCAAGATGAAGATGAGATGGATTTTAATGCCTGGTGTCATCTATCACTAACCAAGATCCAAAAACCGTATGTTTCAGTTATTAAGATGGATTGCCATGCATACTGATGAATCAAAATTTGTTTGACGGCACACCAGCATATTAGACTATATCTATCTGAGGTTTGCTAAGCAAACAATATAAGAAGAGATATCGTGCTGCAAGGCACTTGAATGAAATGATACATCATTTATTCTTCCATTACTTGAGATATATATCATCAGTGCATGCATTTAGAAAATTAATTTTATATGTTGCATAATCTAAGATGTACACATAAATAATGAAACGTGGAGTTTGTCTAAAGTAAAAGTACTGTAGTTATCCGAGTCAGTCCATGACTTAGCAATAATCAAGTGCTCAGGGTATCATAAATACCAGCTCATAATGAACTATTCAAGTATATATTTATCTTTGAAATTTTGAGAATGTTCATAATACTGTGATATGCTTGGAAATGTCTGAAACGATGCGCAATAAACGTTTAAAGTCAATAACTTACTAGAAAAGCCAGAAAATGCTATTTAAACCCACTATAACTTCACAAGATTCTGAGATTAGGAGTTTATAAAGGAGTGTTAGCTCAGTGGTTAACACCGGTGCCTTCCATTAATAAGGTCCCCGGTTCGAGTCACTCCAAGATTAATGTATGTTGTCCAGTTACAGAGTTGTTGACAATTGACAATTCATAATCATGGACGTTAAATCTAAGAGACTGACTTTGGTCAGCTTGTGGCTTTGATAAGCCAATGAGGCTTCTTTGCAAGTTCCTGCTTGCAGGAGGATCTAATATACATACAAATACCTACAAGATGAAATTTACAAATTGTCAGTAACTCCTCGCCCAAATTAAATCCCCCTCCCCTTTCCAACATATACAACCCTTATGTAAGAAACATGTAAATTTTGTTCACAGCTGATAGCTTTAATTCAGTTGTATTTTTCGAGAAAACAAATATACTGTATGCATAGTGAAAAGTTGGTGCACCTTGAAGATCTAGGCACCCCATTAGCCATTATTGACTAAGTGTTCCGCTAGAAATTATTTTTAGTTGTTTAGAAAAAAGTATAAATATTGTTTTACGGGACATAGAGCACACTTCAACAATCACCTCACTTTGTTGAGAATTTGAGGTTTGAATGCCACAACAAAGAATAACTGACAGACCTTTCCATCAGAACTTTTTTAGAGACAAAGGACTTGCAGTTAGCTTAAAATTATTGACGAATGTGTCAATTTTGGGGTATGAAAGAACTTGACATGGCAAAAATTTTGTGGTCAAATTCTGCTCAATTGTACTTTGCGTAAGCACAGAACAAAAAATATTTTGAGATCATAACATTTCTGAGGAACCACACATATGAAAAAAGCATACAGTTGAGTGATTTGGATTTTTCCTTGATAAATATTGTTGATGAAATCCTTACTTAAGTTAAGTGCATCAATTATGAGCCCAACATGCTATAGGAAAGCATGGCAGTGTCACTCAAAGGCACCACCAAATTGAAATGCCAAAAGGGCTGATTTCTTCTTGCTCAAGAAAGGTGTATTTTGGTGTGTTCCACTTGAGAGCCAGGTGCACAATGGATCACTGAGCTGATGTCAAGTTATGCTTCAGCCCCTGGCCTGTAGTTTAATGATAACCTATGCCTAAGTTAGATGTGGACTGTAAGTTTAGTGTAGCACTGAATATATGTCAGATTTGGTTGTGGAGTTAACCTTCAATTTTGTTATTTGTTTGAGTTGGAAATACCATATACTGTATCTCATAGCCATCTCTAGCCAATGAATATGACCAAACTCCAAATGTTGATTCGCAACTGGGTTTGGTCAAGCATAAGTTAGGCTACTGTAATTTTAGGCCAGAGACGCTCCCAAGTTAATCCTACTGGACCTAAACCACATTGTAATATAGGGCATACGCCAATGCCTTTGCCGAAGTCCAATTACCTTGATTTCATCCCTTTTTCTTATCCATACCATCTCATTTTGTTCAGGAATGACTTCCTTCTGCGGCATATCCACGATAGCGTTTACAGCCCAATCCTTGCATTTCACAACATTTAAGAACTAAATACTACTACTAACGTTGAGACTAACCCTCCTTCGTTCCTGTGACAATCAGTGAAAGTTTGTAGCTTCGAACATAATTAATCAACGCCTAGCGAAAGAAATCGCACAGGTGTACAAACTATCACTGCATGCATGATCCTGTATCAAGTCAACAACTTGACGGTGCGTGCACACTAGTAGAAAAGTTTCAGCACACTCTTGTGCTGTGCAGGCTATAAATGCGCTACGTCGCCATAGCTACCACCATGCACTAACCTTGTCGGCTGCTCAAGGAGATATTCGCAAAATGACTGCGTTCCCAGAGCTAATTTAACAATTTTGTTTATCGGATGGGTGTGGGAGATATAGGAATCAGTTCATTTTTGGGGAGGAAAGTGAGGGTGTGTGTAATTTCCAGTTAAATAATAAAGATTGCTGTAGATGTCTATCTGTCTGTAGTTTTAGTGGTCAATAACTCTATGTAGAAAAGTAATGGTCTGAGGTTACACGGAGTTTGTCAAATCGTGACCATAAATTGTGTGCAGTGTTTCCTCTTGTCTGTCAACTCAACCTACAGTGAAACAATGTGATACCCGAATGCAAACAACTCTACCATTATACACAGGCCAGCAACAGAGATTCGTAATTCGGAGAGGATAGTGTAGCTGTACCATGGCTCCACACTGATGATGTTCTCAGAATTAATGTGTATTTTGCAGTCCTCTCACCAGCGTTATAAGTCGTTTATATGCCCATGTAGAGGCTGATCAGATACCAGCGGCATTTTGTCTCCTTCTTAACAATGTCATGCACACTATCGCATCCTCTGAGCCTGTCATCGCAAATTCGTGCACAGGGGTGTTAAACATGTGCATTTCTATGTTGATGTGTTCTTACTAGAAGTCATAACGTTTTACAAATGACAATGTAACCATCACACTCTACCAACAAGGAGGGCATAAGCAAGAGGTAAACCCCACCCTACATAACTCCCGGCTAAATTGAAACAAAGGGCTCTAAACTTAATACTCTTGTCAGTAAATTTATCGTTCTGTTATCTGCACAAATTTGACAACGCCCAGGCTCTTGTACAGGGACATTTCTTATCTGACATGACTTTCTCTGTGCTTGTTTATGCTAATAATATCAAGATAGAGGAATATGGATCTAAGCATGCTTTCACCCGGGTAAAATTGGCTGAATATTTTAATCCCCCCAACACCACCCCCTCTCATCTGCCCTACCCTTCCTCTTCTGTAACATTAACAGATGAGTTGCCCGAGGATGGTATCTAGGGATGGGTGATGTTCACTACTCTTCTACAGCTTTGTAAGATGGTGAAGAAGTAAATATTAGTCAAGACTCCTCTTTCAACATGTGCAACACTTTTATTCTTAGACCACATCTCTGCAGTTATAATCAAGAAGGCACATATCAATTTTGGAGAAAATGAGAAGAAAAACTTGAAAAAATAGAAACAACTCATAGAAAACATTTTTTTTTTTGTTCATTAAATTGTACAGTGTATGTATCAACTTTGGAATGTGCTAGGATGTCATGGAATTATCATTGCTCTATACTTACTTCTATTATAGTGTATACGATTGAATGACAAGTAAAGAACGAAAAAACTTGATTTGCAAATTTGGAGGAAATTATCAGAAAACTTTTTAAGTGTAAATTAAAATTTGTCTCTGGAATTAACTAACTTTGCTATATTTTGGTTTCATCGAGAGGTCGGTATGAAACTGGGTGTTTTGTATTATTAAAAGTCACTTAATTTTGTCTACAAGCATCTTTGCAACTTCCAATAAAAGTGAAGTTCCTTCCTTAGTTTGTTGTTGATTTCATGTAACATTTAGTAATGTAGCTTCAAAGGGATTTAACTTTTTTTCTTCAGAAATAGCCTGAATGCTTTTGGTACTCTTCTCAGGTAAATAGTTCTAAAATGTACCTCTTTAGAGAGCCACAGGGTGACGGTACCTGTGTAAAAGAGCAGTAGGATGCCAGTACAAAGACAAAAGAGGTAACACAAGGAGATGGTACCTCTCCAAAAGAGGCGCAGATAGTTTGTACACTTTGAATGAGAGGGCCACTCTACCCTCTTTGAAAGAAGCACAATGAGCCTGAATATCTCTGGAAGGAACACAGATTAACAAAACATTCATAAGTGTAAAAAGAAGTAGAACAAGTTTTAAATTCCTTTTGGAAAGAGGTACAGAGCAAAGGTATCTTTTTGAGATGAGCACAAACTGCCATGCCACGGCTCTGAAGTGGCCAAAGCATTCCTTAAGGTATAATTATACACTTTGGTCAGTATTCCTGATTCAATTCTGCCCATGAACAAATATTACAGCTTAAATACTACTGGTCCTTGTAACGGTCAGGAGTCTCTGCATAATGCACTATAATCTCTTTTTCCAAGTTTTGATCAGGAGATCTAGCTAGTCAGAAGTTTCTGTTTATCACGTATTAGTCACACATACCTTTTGGGAATGTTTCATATACAGAGTAAACAATAGGAATAGCTTAGTACTCGAAATGACATTAAGACAGTGTGATCCATCCATTATGTCAGATGCAGTCATTTCTAGGAAATCCACTTCCAGAAATGTGTTTCAACACAACATTACGTAACAAGAAACATTTCATTTCCCAAGTTTATACTGAACTGACAGAATTTACTCATTAGACAAATCTATTGGAACCAACTGAATCATTTTGACACATTTTATCAGGGAACTCTTCATTTAGTTCATCTTCACTTCAACTCCATGTGAATGTCATGTGCGAGAGGCCATTGATTTTCTCACAAATAAACTTTCAAGTCAGAGCACAGGAAACCTTGCAAGTAAATGCTTTGCAATTGAGTGAAATTCTGTACCTACGATAAGTGACGGATATCACCGTGGTTAACAGTTTGTTGTTTTTCCTTCTACTGGGTACAACTCAATATTCAGCTATTACTGACTACAGCTCTAAACAGGTATTTTCTCCCTCTCCATCACTTTTGTTACTATCACAGAGAGGATTCACCATAACTTACAAATTTAAAAGAGGAAATTCCTAACAAAAACGGTTAGTAGATAACACATTTTCTTTCAAATTTGCATCCAGTTCAGGGAACCTTGCTAGTCTTCATTTCACCAGGGAAGCTGATATTAAATTCTTATCAGAGACACTTCAAACAGCATAATACACTTAAACTCAACAGTAAACTGGAACTACAAATAGTTGTTGAATTATTTCTGATTGTATAAACCACAGACCAAATTTGTAAATGCTAATGAAGAGCAGATAATGATCATTATAAAGGTCTACATATTTGCCTTTGAATTAGCTTAATTATCATATTCTCTTGTTGTCACTTAACAATGGTTTGAACATAAATACTGCTAACTTTGAAACTTTGTTCCTATATAATTTTTATTTAAAGTCCCTACTCACTTAAAGCAGGGTTATGTCACAACACCAAGATCAGATCAGTAAACACTTATATGTATAACAGCATTGCACAAACTTAAAACAGTATCATCAATTCTAAATACTTGGAAAACAAAATACTAATTTGTAAGCAATCAGCTCACAGGAAACTTTTATTGCTGACTAGATGTAAACAGTTAACATGACTGTTAAGACAATAGGCCCAAAAAAAAGAAGAAAAACACACACACTCACACACAAATAGGTCAAACAAATCATAAATATGGGTACTAATTTTCATGAATTTAAAGATGCACACAATTAATAAAAAAAAAAACAATAGCTCTTACATATATTGTTTAATGCAATATAAAGCTCTGGGGAAAAAATACAATTAATAATTGAGGCACAAAAAACCAAGCCACACAGCGGATCAAAATTCAGAAGACAAAGGAATTAGAAATAATAATATTACAAGATTGTCAATACAATCACTCCAAAACAAAAAACATTAGAGAACACCAGGTTTTGTCATACCAGATAAAAGCTCTAAATATTACTAAACTAGATGAAGACATCTTTCCAAATAATTCTCTTCAAGTCCACAAACAACAACAGAAGAAGATGAAGAAGACAACTTTGAATTGCAACTCGAGGAAAAATGATTTGAATCAAGGTCACTTTAGTCAGCACACTCAGCTTCAGAGCATGAAAGCCAGCTAGCAGGAATCTTTTAATCGACTTTCCTTCACCAAACATTACTTTGTACAATATCTCTCTCTTTAATCTCCACATATGGCATCGTGTATGTTTCTGGTGAATTAACTTCTTTTTCCAATGCCTCTCTGATATACAACATTTTTTTTTGTAAAGCTATGTAGAATTTAGAAGCAAACAATTGTACATATCGATGTTCTTTTATAGAAATATAATTTTACTTTTGCCAAATTCTACAAAGCTGCATCTCAGAATACACTATGATGTCCAAAGATAACAACGTCCGCTCTTGTATGACTGAAACTGATTTCCAAAGAATCTTCTATCTACCTAACCTGCAAACCAAATGGGATCAAGAATCCCAATCATATAAGATATCACACCTCTTTTTTTGGCCTTTCTTCTTCAATTTCGTCTGCCTTTACTTTTTTCTTTTTTCTTCACATTTCTGGTCTAAAACTAGAATAAATAAATATTGAAATGCAACTACACACATCTTGTTTACTGTCGTAATAAATCCCATTAACACCGACTGCATATAGTAATCTGATACTGATGAAAACAGCTTGCTGGCCTTCGGGGTGCTGCTGTTTTGCCCCGTGATTCTTTAACTTCTTTCAGTCTGAAGAACTTGGAAAGAGTTTCAGGTAGAAGCTGCAAAGATACAAACCAAATATAAAATTCATTTAGAATGTGAAGTATACCATAAAGAATTAAATACATGGGTTGAAGATATTCCCAAAACTTAATATATAAATACTATATTTCTCTGTTTGCAGTTTAAATAGACAAATAAGATGTTACAAATCTCTTAAAAATAGTCTTATCAGTATTTCTCTCTTTTCACTCAAACCGACCCCAAATATTTCAAGTAAACCACTACTCTCAAAGATTGCCACATTAAAAACATTTGAATTCCCAAAGAAAATGAACTAACAAACTCTACAAAATATTTTTTTTCTTCTAAAAACCTCCTCCTTTTGGCATTCAAAACAGTCACTGGTATTTGACAAAACATTCTCAATTAACAGAAAAAAGAAATTCTTTTCAAATTGCTAATGAAAGTCACTACCGTGATGAAGTGCAGTCTCCTTGTAGAAGCAGTAATGGAACATCCATTCCATTAAAATTATTTATTCTTTTATCTTTGAAGCAACACTAATGTGCATCTGTGCACTACTAGATGGCTTTGACAGGCACTTAAAATCAATGGGCTCCGACTTCTCGAAACGAAGCGCGGCAACGAACGCACACAGCATTTGTTTTACCGGTTTCATCTAGTCTGTAGCTTAGAGGTCTCTACAGAGTAAACATAGTATACCATGGCGGTAAACCAACCGGCGGGTTCAATAAATTTTTCAGCAAATAAAAGTCAAGTGGTTTCAGGTGAGTGAATTTATTTCATTCCTGGAATGAAACTCTCCCACAGGGTTATGAAGTAAAAGTTTGTACAAGTGTCTACTCCACAGGGATATAACGTCCTTGAATTCTACCAAAGGAGGCTAAAGGATAAATATACTGAACAACATCCTGGCAAAAATTAAACAAAAACCTCTCCGATGTTGTAACTTTCAATTATGACTCTTAGGATCAAAGTGCTATCAAACAAAGCAAGGATAAGATGAGAGAATACATATATGATAAAGATGATGTTATTGCATTACTTTATTTATTGCATTACTGTTCTCTCAAGTTAGTCTGAAGAAGAGGATCTGTAAAATACTGAGATGTGAGCAACTAGTTAAACAGTTTGGGAGCAGCCTTTAAATTGTCATCTCGATGTTGTAATGTCAATTCCTAAAAACGAGTGCTCTCTTTGGAGAAGGCTGCAAGGGGGATGGGGAAATGGGGGTTGCAGGGAGGAAACTTTTTCAATTGAAGGGAACAGGAAAAATTTTGAGAAGACTACATTTGTGATGTATGTGTTAATCATGTTGAGTATGTTTATCTATTTAGAGGATACAGCTGTTTTCTGCTGACAGTTTGCTACAGCTGATTACCTATTGTTTTAACACCAACTCGTTAAAACTGGTTAAGAGGTTAGAGTCGTGACAGTCGTTTAACATTGAAAACTACTGAGGTATTTACTTCAGGAGAATGCTTACTCTTGGGGAATGGCTGTTGCCAGAGTGGATAACTTTTTCAACAAAACAGCTTTTGGTGACAGACCAAGGGCAGTGGTTCTCAATATGGGGGTACTTACCAATGGGGGAGGGGGGTGGGAGGAGATAACGATTTGAAGTTTGGGGTACAGCCTTGCTGCAGACAGAAGAATAAAAACCTTGCAGAAGCTGAAGTTAGATTAATGGGATCAGCCTTGTTTATATTTTGTTTTGTGAATTAAGGAATAAACTGCCCTTGGGAGACTTTTACTCATGCATAACCAGTCAACATGACATAACATGCTGTGATACACTGTAGTTTACAAGCTACCTAACCTATAGCTAAAACACTACACACAAGGGAACAAAATGAATCCTTTCAAACTGTTTTCAATGACTATTTGACATATATCAGACTTATTTTTATCATATTTTGGTATATATATTTTGCATATTTTATTATCCATTTTATTATATCTTCATTTTAAGATTGATATCAATAAATTTTACTTTACTTTACTTTTACTTTACTTTTACTTTAGTCGAGTAACAATCCAGTAAGGAGAGAGGGCATTTTGGGTAGCATTCCATGAAGGTTTGGGAACTACAGATCTGAGTGCTTGAGTAACATACTACAACAGTAAATTGAACACATATGTTGTGTTGTCTAAAAAAGTCTTAGATCTCACCTGCTTCACCTCCCAACACCCCATTTTCTGCTGGTGCACCCTCTGGTTCTGGCAGATCCTCACCATCTCCTGCTAGCTGCTCCTCTCCCGTTACCATGGACTCCAAGATGGCTTTATTCGGATCAATACCACTAGCTTCCTCTTCCATTTTGGCTTCAACATCCATCTTAAAAATTCAAACAAATAAAACTAGTAAAACAAAATTTTTCAAAATGATTTCTGATTTTTTAACAAAGTGTAAATGCTTTCGAGTTAGAGGATGGTTTGACATAATAAAATGTTTGTGTCTTAGTCTCTAGACATTTTTCTCATTTAAGAGACAGACTTTTGGAAATTAACAACTATATACATCTTGTACAACTCAAGTAAAGACTAGTGTATCATTACTATTGTGACATCATACACAGGATTGCTACGGCTGTACTTATTGTTTTTCCACCATTGTGATATGCTCGTCCATATTCTCAAGAACCAGAATAAGGATTAAACAACTGAGAGGTTAAACCCAGCTTGGGCCAATGTTGTATTGTCACTAATATGATAATGAATCAAGAACAGTACTTCTCTCTTAACTGTATTATATGTGGTGTATATTCCAGTCATCCTGGAGGTCTCAGTTACTTTATAATATCCATTCTTTTACACAATTTGTTGAGTAATGGTGGGAAACAGAAAAGTATAAATAGAGAACTGTGTCTATTGAAGAAACTCCAAACCCTACATAACTGCAATTCTTCTAGTTTTGAATACATAGTATGGTAAATCAAACAACCTCATATCTATAGTTTGAATAATTCCAACCCCTGACCTGTGAAAGACTGGTGAGTTTGGCAGGAAGGTCATCGATGGTGACTTCATTCTCATTAGCATCTTTTAGTTCTCCTCCGCCCGATACTTCTTCCATCTTGTTCTCCTCATCCGTTTCAGTTTTCAATTCTTTGGTCACCTCCTCATCCTCTTTAACTTCCGATTCTTCGGCCTCTTCTTCAGTCCCTTTAGGTTTTGACGAGTCTTCAGATGGTGTTGCTGGAGAGGACACTTCCCCTTCCTCTTCCTCAGCTGCGACAACCTCCGATTTGGGGTCTTGCTGATGAGAGCTGACTGTCGGTGAGGAGTCTACTTCCTGTGGAACAGTGGTTTCAGGGGAGGGGTCATTTTGAGTGGGTTCCTCAATGCTGGTGGGCTCAGTGGCAGATGCGTCAACCTCCGATTTAGGGTCTTGCTGATGAGAGCTGACTGTCGGTGAGGAGGAGTCTTCTTCCTGTGGAACAGTGGTTTCAGGGGAGGGGTCATTCTGAGTGGGTTCCTCGATGCTGGTTGGGTTATCCTCTGTGGTTGGGTCAGCTGGGACCTGAGAGGACATCCCAAGACTAGTCTCTGTCTCTTCGTTGTTATGTGAGACCTCATCTTGATCGTTGTCGTCTTCCTCACTGCCCAAGCTACCAAGAACGAAGAGGAAGGAAGTTTGGAATAACAAAGCTAGGTATCATTTACTTGTTATTTCATTTCATCGATCTCTTCATTCCATATTTAGGAAAGTTTTCTACATTTGTAGATATTTTCAAATTAATGAAAGCCAGAGAAGAGTTCATAGCATCTTAAAGCAGCTAGTTGTAACCCAAAATGTTGCTTTAATAAAGCTTAGCGGGCAGTTAAAAGGTTATAAATTACTGTGAGTCAATAAAATACAGATGATCTTAATGCAATCTTAATTTAAATTTGAAGGGAAATGGTAAATTAACTGCTTTAAATGTGGCGAGAATGCCACAGGAAATATGATATGCTCCAGATGGTCGCACGTCACACAAAACAATAAGAGAACTAAATTGCAGGAGCACTCACTAGGTAACAGCCTTGGATTCACTCATTGATAGTTCAATCTTCATTCCCTTCTCATCCACTGGTTCACTATCCCTGAGGAGAGAGCAAAATAGAATAGTTCAGAGATGAGAATCAGTGAAAGATCCCATTATGAACATATAAAACAACAAACTGAATGGAAAAATTAATGTATGATCTGTCATTTCGGATCCATAAGAACCCAATTGATTTGAAGAAAGAATCTCATCATATTCACAAACCTAACTATAACCTCTTCGGACGATAAAAGCCAATTCATTACATATCAATTTGTGGGCACATTGTTAAGCCATCCGGATATTTTACCAGTCAGATCGGTTTCAGTATCAACACAATATTTTAATCTTTTTCAGTAGATAACATTGAGCCACACATCCCTCTCCCTGCTTCAAACTACAGATCATCCCCTGAATACTGTGATTCAGAGAGGTAAGGATCCAAATATCAAAAGTATCCATTATAAATGGAGTAAAGTGTCTAACTTCCACGGATATATGACTTCAGAAATAAATCAAACATGAGCATGCAGCACAATTAATCTACACTGACAATACTGTTTAGACTAACATTTCAAGCTCTCATACATATCCTCTCCACTACTTTCCTAGGCTGCATAGGTCACTAATGTAAACATATACTTGTTTATATTGTATCGATGTAGCTGAACAGTGTATAGCACGTATACAGGCTTGTTAAACCCTATATTGAAAGAAACTTTCAAAAGTGAGAAAAAGTCCTCAATGAAAATATGGCCAAACTTACTCCTCGGTTTCACTAGTCAAGATTTGGGCAGCAAACATGTCATCTCGTTCCTAAAAGGAATGGAAAGGGAAAACAGAATATGTAGCCACATCTTATCAAAGTGAATAGCCCTCACATATCACAAAAAGACCAAAGCAAGTCTTCTAACATTAAACCGTTACACTACAGTATACATCCTCACGCAGACATTACATTTCTTATTACAGCCTTCTTGATATCTGGTAATAGTTCATAGGGTGAGGACATGAAAGAAAACTTCTCTTAAGAGCTTCTGTCTTCTAACGATTTTGTGGTTAAAGCAGATAGAATCTAAGCCCATTACAGCACAGTACCAGAAACAAATCTACAAAATCTGGTGATGTACTTTGATGCTATATAAAAATCTTATCTCTAAGAAATCTTTGGAATTTGAATAATAAAAAGCTTTTTCTAAGGTCGATAGTCTATGTATTCCTTCCCTCCCTCCCCTCCCCACTCGTCCACCCTCCCCAATAAAAATAAATAAATTGAGGAAGATTATTTATTATTGTCCAGATTCTGCATTCAAACATGGCTAGATCTACCTACATCTACTGCTATTTGTCTAACGGTTAAATTAAGCGGAGAGAATTTGTTATGATGAGATGCTTCTCGAAGATGCAGTAACTGAACTTTCTTTATAGTATTTAACATCTGCAACAGACCAGACAAACCTGATAAGTCCAAGTCTGTTAGTAATGGCAGGAAACTGAACATAGCAACACCACTAGCTTCTTTTCAATAAGTACAACATGACTGATCTATTTCTGGTTTACAATACATTTCTTTCTCTCAGCCCAGGTTCATCAGCAGCTGTACTCAGAGACTTACATTGCCTAGTTCCTCGGCCTCAAACTTGGATGCTATAGTCATGGCATTTTCCATGGCTTCTTGCACCAGCTGACTGCCTACCTCCACTACTGTTGCCATGGTATCATCTGTCTTAGCCAAGGCCTCATTCTCTTCCTCGTCATCAGACGATGTATTATCTGTTGTTCCTAAAGAACAAAAGTCAAGATGAGGATCTTTGCTATTATTAAGTCAATCTAAATCGTTAAGTCTAATTATCCTTACATACTTTAATTAAAAGCATTCAATCATTACCTTCTCTCACAAATACAAAGCAGATAATTATGTATGCCCTGTGCTTGTTCACTCAATTCTTCCCTAATAGTCAAGCAAACACAAAGAACCGCAGACAAATTGAATTTTAATTAGCCTACTTTTCAACAAATAACTTACAAGCTTGTCACTATACAAGGTCATAGCACTTTAATTGTACCAATGAACCTGTACTACTCCCTAACTTGGTTCATCCCTTACAATTCCCCTTTCCTATTTTTCTCTTATTTTTGACTTTGGAGTATGACAAGGTGATCATCAGTTTCCTTCATGTGGAGTGTTAGCTCAGTGGTTGACGCCGGTGCCTTTCAATCATAAGGTCCCAGTTCGAGTCACTCCAAGATTAATGTATGTCGTCCAGTTACAGAGTTGTTGACAATTGACAGTTCATAATCATGGACGTTAAATATGAATGTAAGAGACTGACTTCGGTCAGCTTGCGGCTTTGATAAGCCAATGAGGCTTCTTCGCGAGTTCCTGCTTGCAGGAGGATCTAAAATACATATATACATACATACATACATACATACACACATTCATGCTGGCTGAATCAGCTGTATCAGACATTAGCAGAATCTTAGACTGTCCATCACTTCACTTCTCTCAAGTCTATTACATATCATGATTTCCACAAGATCCTTCCATAACCCTGACTTCCAACATCCAATTGAATAATGAACTAAATTTAATACTTAACTTTCCATATCTCCCTCTGTCCCTACAGCACCTACTGCTGACATAGAAGCAGTCATCCCTGGTATTGTTTGATCACAATCTCTCTACTCACCTTCATCCTGGACATCTTCCTGTCCTGTCTCTGTCCCGGTCGTTTCTGATACTTCATCACAAATCCCATCTTCATCTCCTTCCTCCTCATCCTCCTCCTCTTCATCCTCCTCATCATCATCCTGTTCCTCATCTTTACTTTCCTCCGCCTCTGTTGTATCTTTCTTTTCTTCCTGTTCCATCTCCTTCCTCAGTTTATCTCCTGCAGTGTCCAAATCCTGCATGAGTCTGAAGAAGGCCAGCTCATTGAAGAGGATCTCTGAGATGTCAACGAGGAGGTCCTCTCCACTTTCTCTCATCCTAGACAAAAACCAGAATGTGACATAGGAAACATTAAAGAAGTGTGACTAGTGCTTCGAGTTATTTTGTCATTACCTTTGGCAATGGAAGCTAGAGATTATGATCATACTTTTACTTGCTGTATTGTTAACCTTAATGAAGATGGGCAGATACCAGTTCTACATGAGGTAAACTGAAATACTACTATTTGTATTTTTAGCCGACATAGGTATTAAAATCAGCTCATACATCGTAATCTGTTACAGCTTAATGAAATACTGACTTAAAGCCTCATTATCCACTTACTTTCTGCCAGAAAACTTTGAAAGTGAATCCTCCAGGATTGAGCCGAGCTGTCTATTGAAGAAGCGAACAAACTCCCGGCTGTCGTCTCTCTGTCGGGCCAGGTTCATGACTAAGCGTCTGATGTAGGCCAGAAGCTGAGTGGAGCAGACATCATCCATGTGCTCCTTGAGGTACGGTATCACCTCCTGCATGATAGACTTGATCTGAAGGTCCAACTGACGGGTATCAATTCGGGGATACTAGGAAAGGATCAGATCAAATATAACCAATCAAAAGGATCAGATCAAATCTAACCAATCAAATGTTCAAGTTCGTTTGCGTGGAGTCTTGACTATGACTTACTGACGGGTATCAATTCGGGGATACTGTGAAAGGATCAGATCAAATATAACCAATCAAATGTTCAAGTTTGTTTGCGTGGAGTCTTATGAGTATGACTTAAAATCAACATTATAGGGAAATATTTGGAAACAAACATTTTTCTCTTTAAGACAAACTGCAACATTTGTATACCAACAACATACCCCTCTAAAAGATAGCTTGTTCAAGTAAGAATCCACCTACCGGTAGGTCAGAGAATGAGCTCTCACTACCCATGTCCTGAGCTGAACTGTTACTGGTGACATCTGATGCGGAGGGGCCGGCATCTTCTTGTTTATTTGAGAGGACCGCAGAGCTTGTTGTACCACCTGATGCTTCTGCCTCTGCCTTCATCCTTTCGTACTCTCTCATCCTCTGTGGATTTACCAAAGACAAAACCAATCAGACACACTGTATTATTCATCCCAATGGGGCACAGATGATAG
The DNA here is from genome assembly GCF_037975245.1 of Apostichopus japonicus. Classification (NCBI taxonomy): domain Eukaryota; kingdom Metazoa; phylum Echinodermata; class Holothuroidea; order Aspidochirotida; family Stichopodidae; genus Apostichopus; species Apostichopus japonicus. Next base: position 26,451,553 of record NC_092574.1, on the reverse strand, counting down.
CCTAACTCTTTCTTCATTACACCTAACTTGAACTTCTTCAAAGTAAGTACAATGCTAAACAAGTGTTAGTGTTTCCAGTGTGAAACACTTTGCTGTTAAATTTCAACAGTACCCTGATTCAAAATGTAGTCAGCTACTATGAATGAGGCATGGACAAGCCCATAGAAGTGTATGGACAAGCCAGCCCATAGGGAGGTAAGGACAAGCCCACAGGGAGATAAGGACAAGCCCATATGGAGGTATTCAAGCCCATATGGAGGTATGGACAGTGCAATTTCCAGGTAAACAAACTTAAACTAGTTCAACACGTGTATGTTTCTTTTACTTCTTTGAAACTTGTGAGTAGTAAAGCTTCAAGGCAAAATCCAACACATTTTTAATAATGGTGACATGACATCCCTGCCCCCCCCAACCCCCTGGAGAGAGAGGATCCCCCATACCTGCAGGGCTTTGTCCAGGTGTATGACTGTATTCCCCAACTCATCGTTAGCAAATCCAAAGTCTCCTGGGCCGCCAATAGACGGAGGTGTAGACATAGAGCTGGCGGATTCAACATTCTCTGCATAATCATACTCAAGCTCGTTCAGTGAACCCTTGCTATCGCTTGGACGAAGGCCAGGTCTCTGTCCGTACAACTGAGCCTGAAAAATAACACATTAAATAAGAAACCAGGTAATGATTTACATCTAATCACTGAACATAATAAAACAATATGACAGTTTTGATCTCAATATCAACAGGTAAAGCTAATCTCTAGTATATATAGCATAGCATAAAAAAGTTTTAAGTGATTTTAAACTTGAGAACGTCAAGCAGATTGGACCCAGGCAACAACCAGAACATGACCTTTTGCACGATCGATTCTTGTATGGTCTGTTAGTTTATCTAATGATGTGTACTAACAGGCAGCTCTCTAGCCGGCATCATAAATTGTTTTTCACAGAAAATTATGTAACGTAGGATTTGAAGGTTAAGTATGAGTGACCATGTTAGCTTCTTCTCAGTCAGCTAGGAATGACCATTTTAAATACTGTGACTCAAACTTGGCAGAGAATGACAATGTTAAGTGATTCAAGATTAGCAGTAGCATTTAGTTACTGAGAGAATAAAGCAGTTGATTATGTTACATATATGAACATTAGATAGAAATGGCCTTGTAAGGGACTTCACTATATCCTAGGAGTAGCCAAGAACTTTATATGACAATATTCCAAAATAGCTAGAGGAAACACAGGGTGAAAAATTTGTTACTGTATAAGAATAAAGAATAGCTGAAAAGGATGTTGGGAATAGCTGAAGGGGTACAAGTTGGGTTTATACATAAGCACATTAGATAAAGAATCACCGGTTAGTTACCAACATTATCTAGATACTCAAAAGATCAGCTAAAGGCAATATATCAGCTGCTCCCAAATTAGCTAGAAATACCATGTAATGTATTTATTAAGAATTAGCTAAGGAAATTTATGGTAAAATTTCATCCCAGAAAAATCTTTTCAAGTAGTATCAACAATTACTAATAAGTGAAGATGAACAACTGGCCAGGGCATGTCTAAAGGCCATGGACTCAATAAAGGGGCATATATCAAAAATAACCAAGAACAAGTTTGTGAAAGCACAGAACAAAGGAACCTGTACACAAAAATCATAATCAATACTTAATAAGACAAGTACTTCGATCTGTCAGAATATCTTGAAAACTAAATTTTACCAGATATTCATGGCACACCCACACACTATACCCACATCTCGTATCTTCTATTGTGCATTATAATTACTGTACATTTGCAAAGCAATAATGACATACAGACTGACATAAACAGCCAGAGTTGCGAATCCTAGGGCAGCGGGAACTTGACTTCAAAATGGTTCATTGTAATTATTGCCATGTGGCATCCATGTTTATTATTTTAACAAAAATACTACCAGGGCAGAAATGTAATGTTAATAAAGCTAAGATGAGATGATGATGAGATAGGTAAAGATGTTAATGCTTGAGACAATCCTGCAGTAAGAAATATCACCTGACCAGTTTCAAATTGCTCTGGACCTACAGAGGTCCCAAAAATGTCAGGTTCTTAGAAGCTGGTTTTGCCTCCTGAAGAGGAAAAGCTTACCTTATTGTTTGAAAAGGAAAGAGTTTCTATTGCGAATGAGCCGGAGAATGGAGGAATGTGATAAGTTTTCACACTTTGGTACAATTTTGATCCCTGGGCTTATTAAAACAATTTTGATCTATTTAAACATAATGAAAGATCCAACGATAGCACATGTAGTCCACAGTCTAAATATGTTCAGATTCAAAGATGGAAGATAACTATTGGATTTGATTGAATGGGTTAGTTCAGCTATTCATACAAAAGTTCATTTTAAAAGAATATTTTCTGTTGATAAAGAATCACAGATGAGCAAAGAGTGAAATTATGGGAACATCCTCTCTACCCATCAAGTATCAATAGTCTAAAAATCCATCGATTGGATAGACAGGCAGACAGACAACAAAGATACAGAGAGATAGATAGATAAGCTGTCAGAAAGATACCTTTATTTCCTCTTCCTCAGAAGTAAAGAAACTCTCACTAGGAGTATGCTCAGAGACAGTGGAATAAGGCCAATTGAGGTAAGTCTGAAGGGGTGAAAGGTGATGCCAGAGAAAAGATTGGCAGTCAAGTGCAGATACATCATTCGTGGCTATAACCATTACAGTACAAAATATTTTATGCTCGTCAAAGGATACGACCAAATTTCTGTTTGGACAACCAATATCAGTTATGGGGTGGGGGGGTGTCATCCTGGGGACTACTTGTTGTTTACATGAAATTCAGATTGCATTGTGACTAAATGACCTCCCTCCCCCCTCCTAAAAAGTTTTGGTATCACCGTCCATTACTCTGGAGGTACTGAAAGAAAACAAATATAGTGGTAGGCCTAGGATCCACAGATGGGATGTTTTACTGACACAAGATGCTGTTCCATTCACCAAACCTACAAATCTCTCCTACAGTGTATGTATTGGTACTTCTTTGTAGTCTTGGTACACCTTTTTCCGACAAGCAAAAGGGTAAAACCTAATTGTCTGACAACCAGAAACAAATTTGCCTTGAATCAGCAATATTGGATTCAAGTTCTTGGGTCCATTCCATCTGACAAACATTCCAGCCATGAAAGCTGTAAGAGAAACTGACTTTTCAGTTTTATAATGTTCTGAGACCTGGAATTTTGTGCTTTTGGTCGCTTTTAGTAATCTTTTTCTGATGTGTACATTTTTCCATAAATTTTCTAACAGTCTTCACAACATCTATATACTTTCACACATGGAAGAGTTTTACAGGCCAATTATCACTAATAGTGTAAAGGAACAAACTGAAACCACCAAACCTGGGATAACCCAAACCAAAACAATTATGTCTTTCATATCATCTCTACTTCAGGGAATAATTTATCGGTAGCGCATCGTAAAAAGCCATGAAAATGGGCAATTTGCTATATGTAAACTTGCATGCAGAAACTAAACTATTATTAAAGGAACAAATTTCAGAGTTTTCAAAACTGCTGCACCAAATTTGAAAACTAACTTATTCCATGTACATATGTGATCACCGTTCATGACTACTGGGAGATGTAGACTCAGATCTATAAATTTCTCTTGCTCCTGTCATTTATGGATCAGCCAGGAAATTTAGAGGGGATAAAGCAGATAATCTCCATCACATCTACAACACCCCCCCCCACCCCTCTCCATTCATAGTAACTGGTTGTTTAAATTGAAGTTACTGGGTACTATGCAACTACAAATAATAACAAACACATGAAGATATAAAAGCTTAATAAACGATGCTTGGAATGATCAACCAGAAAGTAATTTGCATAACTAATTGATGGATGATGCTACATTGGTTTTCTAGCAAGAATGGAGTACACTGTTGATTATATTGAATATGATGGTGGTGTTCAACATTGTAATGTTACATCTAGTGATTCACTATTACTAATACTACTACACACAATGGCGTTATTGAAATAATATAACCCTCAACCTATTAATGATACCAGATGTAACTTAATGATTAAACAATGACTTGTTGTCAGAATATTAGATGACATTGGTAGTCTTAATGGATAACTTATTACATCTGTTTGTTTTGTGATTTAAAGCAAATTTGAAAAATCCCATCACTATGTGCAGATAGTTGACATCAGATTAAGATAGTTAAGTTACAGGTTTTACATCAAAGACGCAACAAACAAAACCAAGCAAGTATTACCAGATACCCTGTCATGAATGAAATCACCTGGATAGGATATCAGTTACTACCTATTTAGACTTTCATGCCTCAATAGACTGTGGCAAGCATACTAATGGCCCGCCTCTACTATTGATTAGTGTGATGTGCATGCTTGGATGTGGACCTCTTACCTTTGTGAGTTCATCCAAGTTCTGTGATTGGTTATCCTCAGTCAGAAACTTAGAGACTAGATCCTGGAGAGCATAGAGTGCCCTCTGTCTCAGATAATCAGTGCTTAACATCTGCAGCTCTCGGAACAGTTCGATCAGAAAGTGCGGTCGTGATTCGTTCTGCGATATCAGAGTGGCTACTTCGGAATAGATGGACTCTCGAAGGGCTTCAAAGAGGGAGTACTCGCTACCAGCTTCTGACTCACTGTAATGGTTAGAGAATGACAAGATCTCAATTAACTCTCTACGAGAGGCAACTCAAATGATAATTTAGTCTGTGAGCACTATAATCACCTCTAAATGTTGTTTTTGACAATTTCAAATGAAAAACTTGAAAAATATTAAACCTTCTGAGAGAGTTCCCATTTCATTCACTGGTTGCCAAGCTCTGGAGCCAAGAAACAGAACAGTTGGTGATGCTGAAGCAATTTTTTTCTTTATAGATTATGTAATGCAATAGCAATATTGCCATTGAAAAATTGTGAAAATAAAGCAAACAAAGAAGCATTTTCTCTTCATAAAGGGATTCCATAGTAAGGGAACTCCTACGATCATCTTTTGATTTTTTTTTTTTTTTCTTTTCAAAATTTTTTCTTTTTTTCAATATTTTTTCTTAAATTTTTTGGAGTGGAGGGGGGGTTTTTTCAAATGTATCCTAATAAACTGTTTTTACTTACACTTCGCTCTGGGTTTTGACAGATCTCTGACTATCGTTTCCGACTGGTCGCAGGTACCGCATGCCCTCCTGGTCAAGCTCCCCGGGCATACTGGAGAATGACATGGTACTGGCCATGCTGGCAGTGTCTAAGAAAGCTGTACCACTCAGATGGCTACTCAACCCAGGACGGAATCTGGAAGGACTGCTGAAATTGGCATCGGTTAGCTTGGACCTGGCGGCCATTTTGGATTTGGCTTGAGAACTTGCGCTTGTTTCTCTCTTGGCAGTGGTGTCTGAGAAATTTTTTAAAAAAATTGTTTGAATGCAGAAAGGTTTCACAAAAATCATATAAATTCTAAAAACATTTTGTCTTGTAAGGCAGTCTTTGGGACTATTCTTCCAACTCTTGAAGATTCTGTTTTGCACAGGCGAGTTTAATACCTGACGACTATACAGCAGTATAAACTAATTTCAGCCAAAAAATAAAAAGAAGAACTGTTACTTGCATAAAGATAAACTACATTCTCTTTCCTCTTCCTTGTGTCAAGTTTCCTTTGCTAATATTTTTAATTTACACTTCTTTCTCTTCTATTCCTCTTGTTGTTATCTTTTATATTTTGCTACCAATTCTGTAAAGGGGAGAGTTGCCTGTAAAAGCATCTGACTTCTTCAGATCTTCTCCCTTTTTTTTGTAATGATACTTGATCCATCCCTGTTGGTTTACACAAGGTGGAAATAAACCAAACTGAATTTTCACATGCACAAAAACCTTTTTTTTCTGTGCACAATGTTTTCCAAAGCATAGGAAAGTACTTTTACAACTTTAACTCAACTAAGGGTCTGTTTTTGAATTGTGTAAACTTCATATTCAAATGACCATGTTTCTAACATGGCATAAAATTGATTGAATGTTACTGGTACAGGTAAACAGGGAGTGTCAAATTCAACATGTAAAATAGGCTCCACATATGACCAAACGACCGGCTGAGGAATGGTGAGATTAAAATAAGCCGATTTACCTGATCAAATAGTAGAGCAATAACATTAAACCAGGCAATACTACCTTCTTTCAATAATCAAATGGGCAGAGGCACGAAATGGGCTAACTGGGCAAAGTTTACAGACTGATTCAGGTAATAACAGATGGGCAAGACAGAAACAATTAACTAATTCCTGACATACTTTTGGGACTTGCAGAGGCTGGCTGGCCTTTCTTGGAATCCTTCTCCATCTTCCTCAGTCTCTGACGCTCTCTAATATAATTATGATAAAGAAAGAGTAACACAGGATTTATAATTTACTATGCAGGCTAAGGACCAATGAAAATAAGAAATGAGTTAACTAAGTACATAACAGCAGTATAAAGGTGCCTAAAATGTCCCCTACATATGATTACTCATAAATTCACAGATTCAAGAGAAATGCGGCAAATTTGAAACGGATCTACGTGTTGTTTCACCGAATCAGAATTACATGCATTTGATGTATGGGAGACGAGATAGAGGGGGGGAGGGGGTAAGATGGGTGAAGAAGAGCTAAACAAAAACATCCTTGAAGACCACCTGGGTAATTTTGTCCTTGCTGCTGTTACTTATTTCAAAATCTGCAAGGTCTACAATGCCTACCACTTTGAGAGAATTGATGAAACAACTGTCTACTGCACAGTACTTATGAGGATAGAATCTTACAGACTAAAAATTTAGTCAAAAAAGCTGACTTGTAGCAGTGAACCATTCTATTTCAGAATTGCATAGTCAAGTAGCAAGTTTAACGACATTGGGTAGACTTCCACCATTCTGGACTTATCCATCCAACCATCGGATAGCCATCACAGTGAATCAGTGGAAAACGTATAATTAGAATGAAACCTTCACCTATCCATGTCAATCTGATTCTTACAAGTTATTGAAAAAGAAACCACCAACAACAACAAATCATGAAAGAAAAAGAAAGAAAAAACTTACGTCTTCCTCAACAAGCTATTTATATCAAGACGTGGAATATTTCCATCAGCCGGACTTTGAAGATTAGCTTCAACTTCCCTAGTTTCCTTCAAGCCTTTCTTCAATCCTTTACTGGATGTTTCTGCATTCCGTCTGTCAGCGCCTTGCATAATTGGTGCGTTGCTAGTTTCTAATTCGTTGCTCTCAAAGCTTCTTTGACTGGAATTTGGCGGGACGTGGTAGCTCGTGGTAGTCTGGTAAGGATGGGTGTAGCGAGATGCCTGTTGTCTGGAGAACGAGTCATACTGGTTGAGGTATGCTTCAGCAGCTGGGTAAGTGTCTCTCTGTGAAGACTCGGAAAACTCTGGAGGGAATGTTGGTGCAAGATTGAAAGAGTTACCTAAATGTGAGAAGAAATAGTCCTCATTAAGGGGAACATTGTCAACCTTCAAGGGCTTGATACAAGCAAGACAAAGTTCTGAAAATGGCAGTATTGGTGTAACCTACCGAGGTTCGCTTGGTTTTAAATTCCCTAATCTACAACTAGGTACAGGGTTCTGTTCCAAAAATAGTTGTTCTCAGGACAATGTTTGAATCTCACTAATTTCCTTGACACACTTGGTTTCTCTTTTTTCCCCTCCTTATTTAGAATGTGTGTGATGTAAATGTCATTACTGGTATAATAGTTGTAACTGATACATAGGTGACCTTCTAGTCTGAACTTAAAGTTAGAGCGCATAGGTGACCTTCTAGTCTGAACTTAAAGTTAGAGGACATAGGTGACCTTCTAGTCTGAACTTAAAGTTAGAGCGCATAGGTGACCTTCTAGTCTGAACTTAAAGTTAGAGCGTATAGGTGACCTTCTAGTCTGAACTTACACTTAGAGCACAAAGGTGACCTTCTAGTCTGAACTTAAAGTTAGAGCGTATAGGTGACCTTCTAGTCTGAACTTAAAGTTAGAGCTCATAGGTGACCTTCTAGTCTGAACTTAAAGTTAGAGCACGTAGGTGACCTTCTAGTCTGAACGTAAGTAAAGCTAACCTTGTGTATCTTCTGGCAATCCATACTTTCTCTGGTAGCTTCCTGATCCCTGGCCTGGTCTACCATAGGGGGAGTATATGTCCCTCTGATTATAAGGGTTCTCCTCCTCATCCTCTTCCAACCTCTCGTGCACACTGTTATTACTGTTCAAGTTCTCTCGTTTGTCTTCTGTGTTCTCTGCTTTCGAGTAAAAGTTCTCAAGCGCTTCTTGTTGCTTGAATAGATCATTGTACGCATTGTTCAGGTTTAACATCAACTGCTGGTGCTGTAGCCGTAGGTCGTAATTATGGAGAAGCTCTGCCAGTCTGGGGTCACCGCCTGCACCATTTGGTAGTCCACTTGGGAGAGGAGATGGAGAAAGACCTTGGTATGACTGGTGGAATCCTGCAATGACAGCAGAAGAGGTACATGAAATCATCCATGGGATTAACTCCAGTATGAAGGATCCAAAAATTAGGAGGGAGAGATCTAGGATGAGGGGGTTAAGGGGGTGAGTTGGGTCGGCATATATCAGCCTTACTTTGTCTTGATATTGCTTCACATGTTCATATCAACCCATCATTGCAAAGCAGTGATGATATTGAGACTACAAGTAGAATATAACACCACAGAACCTTGGTCAGTCAGAAGACAAAAAAAATCTCCAATTGAGATCAATATTAGCACCGCAGAAAGAACATGAAAAAGGGATCACAAATAGTAGGCGGAGTACATTCAAGCATTTCAGTGACAACTTCATCAAGAAAATAAATTTCAACATTTCAACTTAATTCCACTGAGGGCAGTGATATTGCAACTCAAAAGATTTCCTCCACTGAAGGTAACATAACAAAGGTATTATATGCTTGAGAGCTTGTTACATCTGTTTCCTACAAGCTGTTTGACATTTCAATCATGTACCATCTCCTATCCTCAAAGTTAAACTCCCCCATCCACCCAGCCCCCCCCCCCCCAACCAACTCCAAGAGAAGAAAATTACTATGAGGATAAGATAATATGACTTGCCTGACATGGAATTTTGATGTAGCATATGCATCATGGCATGTTGGTCTTTGACCAGGGCCTGGGTGACTCGGACGCTGTCTTCCAGCTGGTCTTGGAGATGGTCCACCTGGACCTGAAGACGGAGGTAGTCCTCCGAATACTGAGACATGTCCTCAACGAGGTCCTCCGGTGCACGCAGGTTCTGCTTGAAATTAAAAGAAGGTTTTTCATAGTTTTAAAGGAGACTAATGAAAAGTGAATAGCTACACTTACATAATTTTGTGCATTGTCTTCCAACAACATCTAAACTCAGGTCAGAGAGGCTGGATGAAGATAAAGCTTGATGTTGAAAGAAATAGGATCACTGATAGCTAATGACAGAGGAAAATTACACTCACAATTGCCCATCTCACCCCCTCCCCCTGCCCACCCCACCCTCCAATCCTTGCCCTTCCTTAGTAGATAGACATATGAAGAGGACACTGTGAAGCAAATACCCCATGTCAATTACCTTTTTGATGGCTACCAACTTGTGTTTTAATTTTGAAGAGGTAGGAGTGACAAGAAAAAGAGAGTTAGTGGTTTGGTACATAACTACTGTCTATGCCTTGGTATTATTGACGTCCTAGTTTATCAAGAGGATGGGAAGTAGGAATAGCAAACCCTGGTGAGAAGAACACAGCTCATCACCTCTTTGAAAGTCCTCAACAATTTAGAGAATTCAAGCACCAAATTACCAATTGAATGTTATGTCTTCTCCATAGATTCATGCTTGCCCAAGATACATAAAAGTACACCAAGACAATCAATATGTTGGTTCAGCAACTGACACTCCCACTCAAGAAAACTCAACAAGACCTCACAATAGTAATGTATATATGATGTTTAGGAGTCCTTATACATGTTTACTTACTTCTTGTCTAGGATTAAGATATTGCTGCCTGGGAAATCTTCCTGGATATCTGATACCATGCATCTCTAGCAGTGATTCTAAAAGGTGTAAAAGGATTTCACAATGCATCAAACAATGTACCCATTTCTTTATCCTCCTTTGAATAGTCTTTTTATTTCTTTTCTTTTTTAATTCCCTCTTGGTAATCACATCTGTTATTCTGTTTCTCCTCATGTATTTCTTGCCTTCCTCTCACCAGCAAGATGTAATTAAATCCATACCCTTTTTCAGTCTTTATTATTTTTAACTTCTATTCATCTTGTACTCCTTGCTTGTATGTTGAGTTTTTGACTAGTGAGTTTATTGGTAACCTATGTCAGTTTAATTTCCATTAAGACCTTGCCCAGATCAACACCTTAGATTAATACCTTAGATAATAATACCTTAGTTAATAACATCCTAGATAACAATATCTTAAATAATAACATCCAAGATAACAATACCTTAGATAATAACATCCTAGACAACAATACCTTAGATAATAATACCTTTTAGATAATAACATCCAAGATAACAATACCTTAGATAATAACATCCTAGATAACAATACCTTAGATAATAATACCTTAGATAATAATACCTTCGATAATAATACCTTTTAGATAATAACATCCAAGATAACAATACCTTAGATAATAACATCCTAGACAACAATACCCTCATTATTCTTCATAGTCACTTTCCTTTCCTTTCTTATCTATTCTTCACATCTTGGTCACTATTTTGTTCTTTTGTTATTGTGGTGGGGGGGGGGGGTAAAACCTACTGAACTACTTCATAAATTTTTGTTAGACACAGTTCTAAATTCAACCTTTATCTATTGCTTATTTCTAACCAACTTAGACTTCACTAGATCTGGTTCATTATTTTATCTCTTTAATTTCAACTTCACTGTGAGGGGGATTGAAACACTTGACAAAACCACAGAAATGCAGAAGATAAACAAATCAAGCTGCTACATACAGCTCAAATTAAAAAATATATATAAAACATAGCAAATATTATCTCTGTGTAATGCAAACAGCAAACAGAGACAACGATTTGGAGTAGCAGAAATACATTGAATATACAAAACAAGTGATTATACAGAAACAAAAATAAACCTACAGAAAAATGTAGAGTGCTTGCCTTAAAATCTGAAATGGGTAAAATCTGATCATTACAGAGAATACCTTACCATCATAGTCACTTTCATTTGCGAGGATGCTGGGTCTTCCTGGGTTGAATCTTGGTTCTTCCACAGTGTATGTGTCTGATGTCATAGCAATGCTATTACCCTGTGGAATGAAAAGTTCAAATCCTTGACTATTCAGTACTTTCAATGCTTTAATAATGAAAAGTTACTTACAGCTTACCCCTAAAACATGGTGGCAAGAATTTTTAGGACCTAAGGGTCATATCTAAAATTAATATCTAAAAATACAACCAAGTGAACAGGTAGAGCTACGTATCGAATATGATGTAAACAAAACACATGTACAGTAATGATAACAGCAAGCCTTTCACAAAAACAAAAGTTAGTATAATACAGTTGTTTTCTTTAATTTTAGTTTGTTTTTTAAATAAAGGTCAGTCACATCGGACATTGTGGTCATGCAAATGTTGCCACCGGTTAGACTAACCAGCCCTACAGATATGAAATGAATGCGATGTGAGAAGTCGATGGAGATGTTGAATGAATAACACTAACTTCTACTTCTTCTTCCTCCTCTTCTTCTGCTAATCCTCTGCGTCCTCTGTAGGCATCGTTGGTTTCGTCATCATCCTCCTCGTAGTCACTCATCTGTGAGGAGCCTCCCCACGTAGCAGCGGCTGTGACATCTGCACTACGCATGCTCACTCTGCTGTCAAGAGAAACAACGTAGAAGAGAAAAGAACACAAATATAAGATCAGGTTTATTATTCTTTAACCCAGTCTCAAGGATGACTACTGGTAGATTTCAACAGTTGAAATAAATACTACACCGATGATAAAGTTAATATGCATTGAAAGTTCTACCAGAATGTATCCCACGGGTTGATTTAAATCTGTGCCACTTTTAGCTGCAAGAAATCCCAGCATATGGACCAAATATATGTTTTTGTTACAGATTGGATTTGTATTTAGTTTCTTGCAGGAATGCAGGGCATAGAAAACAACATAGTCCTAGGACAGACTCTGTTTATATCTTTATTCTCAATGTTTCCTGGTTGTAAGAAGCATTTTATCATTGTACTGAATCAATAAAACAAAAGTATATGCTAGTTCTTGTTTTATATGGAAGGATCAAGACATCCCATTACCACCAATATGAAGTATTAACATATAAACAAGATATAATTCAAATTGGCATTTTCCAGATAAATCCCCCTAGCTCACTTTTATCCTGTACATTTGACAGGCATCCATGACTCACCTGAATAAATCATTATCTTCTAGATCATTCATATCGTCTGTACTCAGCTTCTGTAAGGAGATGAGTATTCAAATTTCACTTTCACATCCAATGCTTTACATGTTAAAACATCTTTATTAAATGGTTACAGTAAGGATACATGTTAATGGAGATTGCAGTCTTCACAGCTATTCTTAATTTTATTTTTTTCAGGTAAGATTTCACTAAGTTTAGTGTAGAAAATGTCAAGCCGTGTTTATTCTGAACTTTGTAATTTCTGTTTTGTTTGTTGTACTGTAAAAACAGATGGTAGGGCTCAAGGATTTCATAGTTGAACGAAACTACCCACATATGATTCACACTATAGTCGATGAAATTTCCTTCCTAGCAGTAAGAAAACAAAGGTTCTAAGGATTCTTATTAAAGAAATTTTTATATTCATAAGTAGTTGCCAGTTAACACTTTATTATCACAGTTAGGCTGAAATTTAAAGGTACTGTTATCCCACTCAAAGATGTCTGATGGATATTTTCACTTTTGATTTAATGAAAGACCACCCAATTATCCACATCCATCGGAAATGTTATTACTTATGAAAGATTTATGTAGGAAGTGTGTTCTGTTGTTCACAGAAATGCATATTCAATAGGACATATCCTTACAATTAAGCCTAGCTGTGATAATAAGGTGAGGAGATAGAAACACTACTGCATATTCATGTACAGTTGCATGAATATTCAAAATTATTCCACACTTACATTCCTCTTGACCTTTGCCACCAAAGCTGCCAGTTCTCGTTTCTTCTGCCTCAGCTCCTCCTGAAGTATTTTGTGTCTCCTCATCTCAGCGTAGACTTCATCTCTGCTTGGAGTCAGTGAATCTGATAAAAGAAGACACAAAAAAAAATTTAAAACTTTTCCTTACCTTATCAAATTCTATTTGGTTAATCCTTGCGAAGCAGGTCTAAGGGCAAACCAGTCTGTAATATTCTGACCTTTGACCTATCGATATTTGGACACACTATGATCATCATTTACCACATGTACCTTCTTCATTTTTCTTTATCTTATTACTTTCTTTGCTACACCATAAATATTTATTTTGAGAATTAAATGTAATGAAATCGGCTTGGGTAAATAATGCAGAATAAAGAGATATATTACTGTTCCTTAGTGTAAAATTGGATTGGATTCCATTTTGCCGAACAAAAGCTTTTTTTGTCTGCAAGCTTCCACCTGACAACACCTACCTTGAGGATTTGTCGGTGGCAGATACCTCGCGTGTAACTGATGCTGATCCTGTGTGAAGTTGTTAATCTAAATGGAAACAATAAATAAAAGGTGATGGTCTATATGTTACATATTGTCACACATATTAACAATAAATAAAAGATGTGATGGGCTTAACAATATGTTACATATTGTCGCACATAGTAACTATAATTAAAAGGTGTGATGGGCTTAATAATGTACATATTGTCAAAACAGTTTCACTAAAATACCAGTAGATTCGAGAAATGCTGACAACAGAAACAGCAAAAGGTTTTAAAAGAGTTGATTTGTAATCTTGCAAAATGTTGTTAAAAATCTTTGTAAAAATGTCTAGAATTGTTGTTTTTATTTCCCACTCTGTAATTTTAACACTCCTCTACGAAATGATATTTCATGGCACTTCTTTTTGTTCTCTTAACACCAGCTGTAAAATAGTTTCTCTTTCAGAGTCTCTAAACTACAAAAGTTGTGAAGAATACAATCATTTTCACAAATTATCAACAAGAGCATCAATGATGCAGTATCTCAATACTGGAATTTTTAATTTTTATTCCTAATTTCAAATCTTTGCTCTGTCTCTACAATTATCAATATCAATCATGGTACAACAAATACATAACTTGCATTTTTGCTACTTTGTCACGAATAGTCTCTGCAGGTTACACTTTATCCTGCTAGTCTTGCCTTTAGCGCTCATTGCCTGTTAGTCGAAAGAACGACATTGCAAGGTTTAGTAATGTCATAGAATACCTAAGAACTTGTTTTTTATGTGGTATCCTTCATCTTAGGTCAGTCTCTGTTGGACTTTTTGGTCATATAGTTTGACGTCAATGACAATGTTCAGCCAAATTAGAAGAGGCGAACAACTCGACCATATTCTTGATGCCTGCCTTGAGAGCTAGGCCTATTGACCTACTGTATGTTACTGTAGTGGTGACTACCATCAAAACTGTGTCCATTTCTAGATATCAAAACAACCCACGTTTTTCCATCTCAATTTTTTGGACATGAAGATTTCATGGATTTATGACTTGGAAAAAAATAATGTAAAAGAAGATTACAAGTTTTTATATGCAAGTGATGGGTGGCCTCCTCTTCCCCTAATAGCCACCTCAGTTCCTCTCCATTTTGTTATTTTATTTTAATTCTTTGTACATTTGATGTCAAACATTACAGGTTCAAAAGAAAGCTAAACATACTTCATATAACCTTATACATCTTATATCCTTATAAATAAAACATAACCTTATACAATTTTTATAGTCTTATAAAAGTTGTGATGCTATGGCCGGCTCCTCTTTTATACGTACCCATCAAACAAACTTACCCTGGTCCTTCCTAGGAAAAGCTGTCTGAACACCAGTACAATGCTAATGTGGCTAGGCCTATCACTGAAAGCCTAATAGGCCTAGGCTTATATATATATATTTTTTTTAAATGCACAAGGCCTACAGTAAGTAGCCTTCAGAAATACAAGAATGTGTATACGTAATTATACAAAATACATGAAGGGCAATCAAACAAACTTATCATGGCCTTTGCTCTGAAAAGCTACCTGAACACCAGTACTATCCTTAAATGGAATTTAGCAGTACAGAATGTAATTAGCATGCAATACACTAACACCTCGCGTACCTAACTACACTACAGAAATTGGTCGCGAGCGTAGCCATTTTCGTGTAGCTGTTATGAGTCATAGCCAATCTGCTACAAAACAGACTTGGGGCGGGGCTTAATCATCAAAAACGGACCTTTTTACTAATAGTAGGGGCGGCAGCTCAGTGTTGTTTTAAGAAAGAAAAATCATTTAAACATCAAATAAAGCAAATAAAAGCCATAAAATGTCATATACAGGTAGTAAAATTCTTATTAATACCTACCTGTAAACAACAAATGAAAGTTTAAAATGTTAATAAAATATATAATACATAGGACCCTATCTTAGACGATACCACTGTTGAAAGACAGTTCTATTCTATTCTCTTTCATAAAACATAAGTTTTGGAGCGTGTGCAAAACAGGTTTGCCAAAGTGTGTTTTCAGTCCAAATTGGCCCGATTTGGACATAAATCGGTGAAAAAGTCACAGAATGAGATACAATTCTGGAATAAAAAATAGTAACTTTTGTTGGTCTATATGATATATTCTTGCTCTGGAAATTCCAGAGAAAAAGAACTTTGTTTGAAGACGCTGAAAAATTTTTAAGAGAAGAGAGAGTCCCACTTACTGTTACAATATCTCTATACATGTAATGTATTGAGATAAAAATCATATTTCAAAACTCAAAACATCTTTCGCTGTTCATTTAGATGCTGTTTATCTCTCAATATGTAGGTTAGGGACACATCACATTCGTTCCCAACATCAGCAGAAATAAAAAATCTCAAAAGGGAACAAAATATTTGGTTCCTTTGGCAACAATGCCTATTGAACATCTGCAACACTACAATACAAATATTACTGTAGAAAGCTCTCAGAAGTGGGTGGTATTAGCTGATAATTAATCTCACCAGTTATTGAAAACAATATAATTTCTGACCTTCTGTAAAATAAATTAGGTCTATAGGGACATATGCTATGAAAAAAAAAACATTGCAAAATTGTTGCAAGCTTGAGTTTGATGTTTGTTTTCGATTTTATTTGGTTACTGTTCTCTACAAAGTTCATGTTTTTCTTACCCTCACCTGTTTGTTAGAATAACAAATTTTGCCCCAATTCTTATAATGTAGGCAAGGCCTGGTAACCCTAGTTTAAATGGGTTATAAGTCTAGTGTCAGACATTTTTTCAGAAATGTGTGAGACATTCTGAATGATCTAACTGTTAACACACCAAACTGGAACAGAACAAGTTGACCTACTAAAGTTACATTAGAGGGGGATGTTACATTACAACCACTTGTTTAAAATGTCTTACCATGCTGATAGGGGGTAACTTTTGATTTAGTTCCTTCAACTGTCTCTGTACATTCAACAGTTGTCCTCTCTCCTCCATGAGTTTTTCCAGTTCCCTTCTTTGCTGTCTCATTTTGGCCTCGTAATAAGCCTCCCTGTTTGAAAATCCCAAAAAGAGATAACATGTAGTAAGATACAGTAGAGGATAGGAAATATTTTACAATTGTTTTTTTCAGCACTATAGAAAAAATACTTTTCCAGTGATAGACACGATATTTGTGGTAGAATTACTGAAAGCAAAGCCTTGCAGACAGCAATTGCTAACTTAAAGTGATATCATTATTTAAATTAATTAATGCCCCGTTTAAATCTTAACAAACCTAAGCCATACTTCAGCCAATGCATTTTTGCAACAATATCTGGTGCATGGTGCTAAACTCTTACCTTGTTTGTTCTGAGACCTCTCCTTCCCTAACTTCTGAATATCTAGCATGTTACTAAACTCTTACCTTGTTTGCTCTGAGACTTCTCCTTCACTGAGCTCTGAGTAGCCTTCGGCTGCTACACTTTCTTCGTCTCTAGTGCTTTGTTCCTCATCTTCACCTTCTTCATCTTCTTCTTCGTCATCGTAATCATCCTCATCTTGTGTGACCTCTGATACTTCCTCTGTGAGGGACATCGCTAGCTCAGCTAAGTCATCTGGGAGACCCATAGCCGCCTCTGGCAATTCCTGGACGATTGATACTAATTTTTGGAGTTCTCGTAATTTCTGCTTGGCTGTTTCAAGTTTCCTGTGAGGTATAAAGAGAGAGAGAGAGGTGAGAAGCACTGAGATATTAGCATCTTAGTACAAGCAATGTAACAAACATACAGACAGTCTTAGGAAAGTCAAGATAAAGGTAATGGGGGCAAACACATGATGAAGGTAAAATGCCGTAAGCGTAGTTGTAGTCTGATTATCAAAGTTGTAGTCTGATTATCAAAATAAGATATGTTGTTGGAGTAATCCATTTAGAAATGGATTACCCCCCATTCACTCCTCTTCTCATAGCTCTCTTCCACCCTTTTTCTCCACTCCTTTCTGTCTTTGTCCTTCTCCAGTTTATTCCCTAGCCCTTCCCTTAATCCTCTCTTTGTTCCTCCACTGTTTATCTCCTACCTCTCCTCTTCCCATGTTGGTATTTTTCTTTCTTCTCTCCATCCCTTGTCTACTAATCCCCTAACATCTATCTCTTTGTGTTCACCATGCTCATTAACCTGTCTGTATTATGTGTGTTTTTGTCCCTTCTGTTACTGTTACTTGTCATTTAGCCTTTGAAGAAGACCCTGCTAGGATCAAAACGTCAGGCCAACTTACTTTTACACATATCAAAATAAGAAACGCGAGTGCCGTCTGAAGAAGTTGGTTCACTGAAGCAATATTTAAATTTTCAATATATTTTATTTTATAACATTATTCTGTAAAGTACCCACATCTCCCTCTTAGTCATGTATAACAATATGTTTCATTCTATAATAACTAAAATCCTATTTGGCATAGGAAAACAGAAATCTCAATCCCTTACAAAAATGTTCTCTTAACCAGAATGAAAACATTTCATGGTTCCTTGCTGCTGTTCATTAGTTCCATTCATAGGGAAATTTCTAACAAAGCCCTAATACAACAACAGTAATTTATGCTCACAAACTTTTGTTGCCAAAGTAATGCTAAGCCCTGATATCAATTGCAACACACATCAGTGTGTGAAGACTATCTACCATTATCATCATACCAAGTTTGACGAAATTCCGACTAGTAATAGTAGCCAAGTAATTGCAATTTGGAGTATTTCACGTTTGACCCCATGATCTCATTAATATTCATGAAATGAGCACCAACATCAACAGGGATAATCTACTTACTATGGGCCACCCACTCACCAAGTATGGTAATGATTGGTCATTCCCTCGTTGAGTTATTGTGCATACAAACTTTTCATAACGAAATAATGCTAGCCCCCCCCCCCTTAAAAACATGCATGATATCAATTGCAACACACATCAGTGTGTGGAGACTATCTACCAATATCATCATACCAAGTTTGACGAAATTCCAATAAATAGTAGCTAAGTTATTGCAACTTGGGAGTTTTTCACGTTTGACCTGTGACCTCATTAATATTATTTAACTTTGAACTCGTATAACTTCGCACACGAACGTCACATTGGGGTCAACCTATTGACATTTATGATCAGAAGGCACCTTTGACATCTGAAAATAGCATCGAAACTGTAAAAATCCCCAAAACACGAAACGGTCACCAGAGGTCAAATTGAGGTCAAGGGTCACCAGATGCGGGTTGACAAATGGATTACATTGAAGCAACTCCCAACCTTAACGGACAGTTCGTTCTCAAGTTATCGCAAAAATACTAGTTTTATATCATTAATTGACCTTTGGTGACCTCGGATCACATGACCGTTAACTTTGAAAATATTCCCCTATACCATTTGCAACTTGTCCCAAAATATCAACCATGTCACACCTTGGAACTGAGAGTTATTGCATTCAATGTCTGAAAATTAACTTTGACCTCGTATAACTCCGCACACAAAGGTCACACGGGGGTCAACCCATTGACATTTATGATCAGAAGGTACCTTTGACATCTGAAAATAGCATCGAAACTGTAAAAATCCCCAAAACATGAAAAGGTCACCAGAGGTCAAATTGAGGTCAAGGGTCACCCAGATGTGGGTCGACAATTGGATTAAATTGAAGCAACTCCCAACCCTAACGGACAGTTCGTTCTCAAGTTATCGCAAAAATACTAGTTTTTTATCATTAATTGACCTTTGGTGACCTCGGATCACATGACCATTAAGTTTGAAAATATTCCCCTATACCATTTGCAACTTGTCCCAAAATATCAACCATGTCACACCTTGGAACTGAGAGTTATTGCATTAAATGTCTGAAAATTAACTTTGACCTTGTATAACTTTACACACAAAGGTCACCCGGGTGTCAACCCATTGACATTTTTGATCGGAAGGTACCTTTGATATCCAAATCTAGCATCAAAACCAAACATTTTCTTTTTCGCCCGTTTTCTCCCAAACTAAGCACATTTTTTCTAATGTGACCTTTGACCTTTTGACCTTGGTTTCAAATGTAGTTTGATCTGCTGATTCCAAAAATCAACACGATAAGTCTGTACAGCCATCCTAACTCTGACCGAAAACTTTGACCCCATATAAGTTCGCACACAAAGGTCACACGGGGGTCAACCTATCCATATTTATGATCGGAAGGTACCTTTGACATCTGAAAATAGCATCGAAACTGTAAAAATCCCCAAAACATGAAAAGGTCACCAAAGGTCAAATTGAGGTCAAGGGTCACCCAGATGTGGGTCGACAATTGGATTACACTGAAGCAACTCCCAACCCTAACGGACAATTCGTTCTCAAGTTATCGCAAAAATACTAGTTTTTTAACATTAATTGACCTTTGGTGACCTCAGATCACATGACCGTTAAGTTTCAAAATATTGCCCTAACCAGTTCACAACTTGTCCCAAAATATCAACCTTGTCGCACATTGGCACTGGGAGTTATTGCAGTTTTAGTATTTTGGGTTTTTGGACCATAACTGACCTTTGGTGACCTTTGTGGGCACCAAAAACAATAGGGTTCATCTACTCACTATGGGCCACCCACCCACCAAGTTTGATCATGATCAGTCAATCCCTTGTTGAGTTATCGTGCATACAAGCTTAAGCGTCACACACACACACACACACACACACACACACACACACACGCCAACCTGAATACATAGGTTCCTTTGCTTTCAGCAAGGAACCAAAAAAGCAGACATTTTAGTACAAATTACAGGACATTCTCTAACACAATGATCACTCCTACAGGTAGAGGCTTTTGTTGACAACTAAACCTGAACTTTCCCCGGAGCTCTGCAAACTCTGAAAAAGTCACAAGAACGCTCTGTGCAGAAGAAACAGACTTTTCTAAATGGATTACTCCAACAACACTGCTCATATATAAGAGCTTTTGTCTATGACTTACCTAAACTTTTCCCTTAGCTCAGGGTCTTCGGCCCAAGCTACAGGCACGGAGCTCTGTTCACTCTCGTTTTCAGTCTCTGTTTCCTCTTCCGTTACCGAGGGAGTCCCCTGCGTCTCATCCTCCGACTGGTTTATAAGAGGCGGGCCGACAGTTTGGGTTGAAGCTTGGTTCTGCAGGCAACGGGTATGGAAACAAACGTAAAAGCAATCAAAATAAAGAGACAAATATTAACTGCTTCATAAGAGGTAGGCCAACAGTTTGGGTTGAAGCTTGGTTCCCGAGGCAAAGGGTATTGAAACGAACGATTGGTTTTGTAAAAGCAATTAAAATAAAGAGACAAATGTTAACTACTTTAGACAGTTTTTGTTTTTTGTTTGCTTTCATATCCTAAATCAACAAAATAATAGACCACATTCAGACTCCAATGCTGCAAAACTATTCTGGTAAAAATCATGTGGTAGTGTTTTCTTACTGAATAATGAAATATCTTCCACACATGTAGTTATTATTGAAAGTTTTTTTAATTGAATATAGAAAGAATATTATGAAAAAGAATCTGATATAAGTTTGGTTCCAGTAAAGTGGTCTGCCATCTACAACATGCTGTTATTTTTGTGTCAAAATACTACACTTTTGCTTGCAAGAAACAAGATACCAATCTTATTATTCTTGCAAATAGTTTTATTAATTAAGTTTGGCTTTGAATGATGCAAAAATGAAACTGTTTACAGGATTTGTTTTTCACTTGCTGAAAATGTTACCAAACATACTGAGTATCACTCACAATTACATTGAATTTGATCCAGTTATTATACTCGCATAAATTTCTTTCCCGAATGAACTTTAATTGAGCAGGTGATATATGATTCAATACTCACATGGTTATTTACATGAATACCTCTATATCGACCAATCAGCTCTCCTCTCTCAAGTTTCCTACGGAAGCAAAGAAGGACATTTAATTTACCAGACAATCATCCAAACTACCTGAGTTTTCATTTATTACTAGCAGTGTCTTAATGTTTCAAAATGTTTCTCAAAAAATAGTGAAATATTTTAGTATGTTCTCTTTCTTATGATGTAAATTGGCTGTTAAAGTCGTTATTTATAAATGGTTGAAGTATATCTCTCTGATTTAAAGACTTTTATTTACTCATTTTGCTCAAATTGCCCAGATACAGAGTGCAATAAATTGCCTCTTAAGTCTCCAAATTGCAAGACACCTTTGCACAGTGATCGTGGATCTGTGACAACCATGGCAGAGTATTTTAGCTTATGGCTCATTTCATAGCTTGGTGGGAATCTTCAAATAAACCGTAATACTTCAGGTCATTTCATGGACCCTTATTTATCAATTATCAATCAAATTGCTGTCTAGTCATGATTGACCCTGCCATTTCAGGATATCTATCTAGTACGTGCAAATCCTTGTTTCCACTGGAGTAACAGAATTCTTCAGTTCCAGAGGAAATTCTGCTTCGGTAATTGGACACCCAACTATTTTGAATTCTACAAATCAAAGTGTATCCATCCAATCATTGTTCTTTGAATTGAGTAAGCAATCCTTTAAGCAAAACTGGCTACAACGAAAAACCCACTTATGTAAGAGTTATATTCGTACTGAATGGTCTTGGAATTTTCTTGAAAGAACTCAAACTCCCCCCACCCCACCCCTGACACAACAAACTATATTAATGACAAATAAGTGGTGCAAACCATCATGGTTATCCCAGACTAGGAGTGTCTTGTGATGTGTCTTGACCAATTGAACCATTATCATCTACAGGTCTGGCCTTTGTCAGTTAGCCTTAGATTAACACAACACAACTGTTAATGAGAGCATATTTATTCTATACCTCAGGTTACTCATTAGCTCTGGGTCCTCATAATTTGCATCATGGCCATTGTTTGTTGATTCCTGAGTTGTGCCTTGGTATTCTTGGACCAGACCTTGCAACTCTGTCAGCCGATGGCGAACTTCTTGAAGCTTCCTGTTTAGAAGAAAGTGAGACTGCAACATGGAGGGAAGCTAAACAAAATATCCAGCTAGACATATATACAAGAATTAGAATTTTTGTTAAGTTTGTTAATGAATCAAACTTCCTTTTTCTTCTTAACAGCTATTCTGATCCATGTCACATCATCATGTCTGAGTTTTAAGAGTTGTCGTTTTGTTGGGTGATCACAGAGGCCCTGACTAGGAATGAGGGAAAGCTACAATCATCCTTAGGTTATCCAAGGAAACAAATCTTACCCTTCCATCATTCATTAATCTTGTAGACAGCCAAACTTGCTGGTCTGAAAACTTTACTTTAAAGGAATCATTTAGGAGTATAATATACCAACCCCCCCCCCTCTCCTTCAGCTGTATAGCAGAGGCAACATTCCTAACTCAGACCCAACAACTACAAGACTGTCATATACGTAAACAGTTAGACGAAGGTTGCTGCACAAGCTAAAGTAGAACACCACCACCACTAAAGTACCATCCTACAATAAGCTGATGAATTTATTTCCCTAAATGGATAACCAATAATGCAGCAAATGGATCAGATGAGAATTTAAACTTCATTGAACCTGTAAACCTTTGTGTCATCTTTCTTCATATTTAATTCCATCTCTGGCAAATTTTTGTTATAAATTTATTAATTTCTTAATAGTTGATTGTGCCAATAAGTTTGCTTACTAAGGTTTTTTCTCCCTAATAGGTTTACAGATTATTTCTTGGCAACTTTTTGGTTCGACCTACCATTTTTTCCCCTTGCTACTTAGTTACGCTTTAAAAACTGAATATAAAATCTTACATTAAACTGTCCGATCCAACGCTGGTCCCCTCCAGTTTCACTCCATCTCCTCCTCCTCCACTTGCGAAGTTTCTACCAATCTGTGATCCTTCAGCTTCAGAAGCTGGATCAATGCTACTAGCAGCATCTGAAAAAAACAGACAGAACAGATATAGTCTGGTGAATGACAATAGTATCAAATATCAAATCAAGAAGAAATTATTCATAATTAACAAACAAGACAAAAAACTCAGTCGGCGCATATACAATGGCTCTTTCATGAGGTTTTCTTAAATATTTCTATTATATTTGTAGATAGGTAACACCACATGATTTTTTTCAAGTGCTGAGGTATAGCTAACACTTGTCCAAGGAGAAGGCAGTTTTGATGCATTACTTGTAAAATCCGAACGACCAGAAATCCATAAAAAAAAATTGCCCTGATTGTGTACACAAACTACATAGAATAATTCATACGTTTGTGAGCCTGATTCCACCCATTTCCTGCTTAATGTTTAAGATGTAATTCTATTTAACATCAAGAATACAGTCAATGTAAGCAAACGAGCAGGGATGAAGTGACAGTACTGTTAAAGTGATTTTGTTTGCTTCTTTTTAACTCTGTTTAAGCTTGGAACTGTTCAAACTAACTTGTAGCCAACATATATTCAGTATTTTTCTCAAACAAAGGCGTTCATGTAAACACACATGATTTGGTGTGTTTTTACATGAATTTTGCACTAGTGTGGTATATTTTCTTCTGTGTTTACTTTTCTTGGCAACGTCATACTTGTTACTCTTCTCAACCAAAATCCATACATTTTATTCACTTTTACTAGGGTCTATTATCCGCCTGACAAGATCGACTTGTACATCAGAGTATATACTCATGTTTCGTACATGACATAACAGAACATTAGAGAGACATATGATACTTCTAAAAAATATGTCACATGAATCTTCTGAAATGATTAAAACGGGAGTAAGAGGAAAGTCAATTTTAAAGAAACAATGAGAATGCTCAAGAAACGACTGCATTATCTCTTTTTATTGACAGATTCTGATTGGAGACCATTTCCAGGTTTAAGTCTCACTGATTATATCTGCCCCTTTACCCTACGATAATCAGCACAAGTCTATGCTGAATGTCACAGAGAATAATGTGACTGATAAAACAACTCTTCACTCTCTCACAGAGGTCATCCAAACTGAGCCCATTTAATGCTGTTTACATTGTAAACAGAATAAAGGCCTACAAGCCTCAATTATAGTTCAGTCCCACATCATGCTGTGCTGTGTATTAAATGGCTATTCCAAGGGCACAATAAAAATCAATATGATCAATACATGCTATAGTAATCAATCCATTCCAAGAGAAGACACATACAGTGCAGGCATTGAAACATACAATGAAGGCTACTCAATCAGTTGGCTGTGTTTGGCACAACATAGTCCACAATAACATCTTTTTTGCCCTATGTAGATATGAATTCAACTTCAAAGCATCCTGCTGAAATTTGCATGCAATTCCTTTTCTCAAGATACTGACAGTTGAACTTGTCAGTTTGTGCCATAAATGAACAATACACTATTGTACTTTATTATCAATTAGCGATGAGTACTTAATCGCTATCGGTTGAGACAATGTTTAGGGGTGAAAGGTTTTAAACACTTACCCATAATGCCTGCTCCTGCTGCCATAGAGTGGAGTTGATGCAACAGTAAATCCATGTCATCTTTCTTTTGCTGCAAATGCTGCAGTTTTTCCTGAAGATCTTTCTGTTCGTGATTCATGAGCTGTACCTGCTCCTGGTACAAAGAAGAATGGGGAAAAATTTTTTTTTTAATGTTTGTTTTATCATCAACAGTTACCTCATGAAAGGAATTCTGGAATTTTTAAAGAATTTGCAGTTTATACACCATGTGATTATTGATGTTGTTCATGGACTGATCATGAACAGAATGTACATACAATAGCACATATTCCACTCAATCCCCCCCCCAAAAAAAAGAAACCACCCCTCAAAGTTGCAAGCTCTGACAAACTGTGGACACACTAGGACTATTTGATGATTTAAAGCTTAACCATAACATTCACTCACTCTGAAACCTATTTTGAACCACATAAGTCCAAAGTCAGAGTTTCTCTGTACTGTTAGGAAAAATTTGATCTAATAAACAACATTGATAATTTTCCCTACCACCCCAGTAATTTTTTCTTTTGTACATCAAATTTTGGAAAGAAATCCACATTTCCATTACGTTTACACTAACAAAGTACAAGGATTGATGATTTGACCTTTCCATAATCACTGTGTTGTACTCTACAGCTTTACTTGTAACTCTGTGATTGTTGAAACTGGGCCCTAACATCAAGTATCGGACCATTTCATCTTCAAAATTATGGATTGCAAAGTGAAAGGGAAAACATAAAAAGAAGAAATGTTTTCTTGGAAAGAGTATTTGCTGGATGTGGTTTTACCTGTTCTCTCTGTTGTAGATCCATTCGTGTATCTGCCTGTAATTGATGGAGTCGTTCATCTCTGTCTTCGTTCAGCATTCTCAGGAGGGTTCTCTTCCTAAGGTCCTGGAGAGCTACTTTATACCTTTCAGATTCTGTCTCTGACTGAGGGTCCCTCTCTGGAATAGTAGACGTCTCTGTCATCGTCTTGGAATCCTCGGTTTGATGAGAAACTTCAGAGGGTGTGGCTTCGGTGGAAGCTAGATTAGGAGAAGAGAATCCAAGAAATAAATTAACATTAATTACTTTACTATTGGACTAGTATGTCACCTAAATCCAGTATATTTCTTCATTGTGTACAACCATCTCAAACCAGTGTATCCTTCTTCCCTGTTACTTTTCACTATTCTTTCCAGTATATTTGAGGAATATTGTCCGTTATTTCCAGCCCAAACAGCAAAAAAATTAAAAGGAAAAGTCAACTTTGGCAAGGTTATTCAAGGTTGATAAATGTGAACTGACAGAAAGAACTAATGAGTGATTTAAAACACAAACATTTAAAAGGATTGTCTGGTGGCCCAAAGAAGTTACCTTAAAAAATAGTAAATAATTTTCCAAACATGTTGTCAAAGTATGAGAACGCTAATGTTGCGTTTGACAGAGAAACAATTTTTAATCGTTATGGATAGACATTTCAAATATGATTTGAACAGTACAATACGTGACGTCAGCTCTGCCATAGCAGATTGCGTCATAACCCACCCTCCGCACAGTGCCTATACGGTAATCACAACAAAAACAGCGTTTGTATACAGATATATTTCTTCCTTAATTTCCAGTGAAATTTCTTAAAAATTAGATATGTTTTCAAAAACTCCTTAAGCCACCACGTACTTGAGCAGTGGTTCCGTGGTCTTTGTGTAACACAAGGTAAATTTTAACAGCAGACTCTGAGTTGTTCAGGCTATACATCGCGCTATCCAGCTCCAACGCGAAAAATGTTCGCATGTAGGCTGTACTCAAACGTTGACAATCGGACAGTTCTGCGAAGCCTAAGCTTCTCAGTGCTATATTCTGCTCTGACAACGATTCGATCAATTTCTTCAATAATTTCCGGTGAAATTTCTTATAAATTAGATATGATTTAAAAAACTCATTAAGCCGCAATATATGTAGTAGATCGGTGGTTTCGTGGTCTTTGTGTAACACAAGATAAGTTTTAACAGCAGGCTCTTCGTTGTTTATACATCGCGGTATCCCGCTCCAGCGCGAAGAATGTTCGCGTGTATAGGCTACTCTAACTTTTACAATCGGACAGTTCTGCGATGACATCGATCCCGCCAAGTTTCATCTTTCGGTTTAACGAATACTTTATAAGTTTCCTTTTACTGTTAATCTGATCCGTGAATTTTATTTCAGCGATTTCGAAGAACAGTTAATGAACTGTGGTTTGAGTGTGAGTGTTCTATGTGTAACGCTATACAAGTACACCAACTGAGCATCGTAGTATATACGTTCGCGAGTATGTACATTATATATATGAGGCAATTCAATGTGCTTACACGTGAGTTAATTTGCTGCGGAATTGGGAGTGCTAACTTCAAGTCGCCTGTTTTGCCTATCTGCAAGCACTACGTCAATCACCATATTGAAGCGTTCGAACAAACGGTTCTTTTGGTGAGAAACTGGTGAATTTGAAAACCAGATTTCTACAAGAAGAAAACTTCGAATGGGGACAATTTTTACATGGTTAGAAAGAGAAAAATAATAACTACAAGGACAATGTATCAAAATCTTCCACCAGACAATTCCTTTAAACATTATTGCATTTATAATTTATAAGCAACAATTAAGTGAAGGACACTTACTTTCATTATCTGCCAACCGGCTCTCAATCTGTTCCTGTAGTTTCATAAGTGATGTTTGTCTGTTTTGAAGATTCCTCAGCTGAAATTATTTTAAAGAGTCCAATTAAAGGAGCCTTCAAGGTTTTTATGCCAAGGCTCACAAACTCAACTTACACAGAATAATTTTAACAACACAGTGACTTTAAATGGGTAGAAAAGTAATACAAGGTTTTTACAGGTTACAGGTTTTTAAGTTTCATATTAAGAGCTTTAGCATACTGAAATGGATATGTTGCATTGTTCAATATTGTACTTCAAATCTTTGAAATGTTTCCACTCTTATCAAATGTAACTCTACCCTACCCCCCCCCCCCCACCCTTACTCCTATGCAACCATTTCTGCTCTTAGGATGCATGTTAAAACCTAAACACAGCTCAGTAACTTGCAGCTATCAATAGAAATAAACAATTCAGTATCTACCTGAAATATTCCTATATGTGCCAACACATATAGGCAGTTGAAGTTGAAGTTAGTAATTTGACATGACACAGGAAACCACCAATGAGAGCCTGCCATATTATCATCTTTAAATTTGTTAAAATGCCCATGAAAAGCTCCCTGATCTGCAAAATGGTTCAAGTCTGATCAAGTTTCCTCCACATTTTCAAGTATAGCTACAGTATCTACAAACTGCCACTTATTGATGGCCACTTTTGATAGGGCCTTAATTTGAAATTTGAAGATTCATAGCAAAACCAACAATTTTAAGTTATTGTACATCAGTATTATGACATCCTCCAGAACCTCTTACTTGTTCAATCACAGAATATGAAGAAAGAGCAATAAAATTAGAACAATTTTTTCTTATTTTGTACCAAGGACTAAGTTATCATTTTTTATGAGAAGTATATATGAAGAGCTCAACTATTAAATCTGATATGGAATACTTTTCAGACATAGTGGTCATTTCCAACCCCCCCCCTCATCCCCACCCCAAAGAAAAATAAAATAGCACTGATTTGTATAGTATACACTAAGCACTTCACACCATTTTCTCACATACACTCACAAAAAATGCCTCGTTCTGCATAAAAGCCAGTAAATACCATTTAATTCTCATGCTGACTTTGTACAACATGCTACTATGTACAAATTACAAACTTAATGACAAATATTCAGCATAGAAAATCACATGCCAAATAGGCCTAGGTATACACCTGCTTTGAAAGCATTTTATGACTAGGCTATGCGATGATATTTCTTTCTTGAGGATATTTGAACATCTAACATATATACAACAGATCAAGAAGAGATATTTTTTGCATCTGGCAATACTCAACCAGCTGCTTACATGAACTAATAATAATAATTTACCTCTTCTTGCTGTTGGAGCATCTTTCTTAGCAGATCATGTTGCTGCTGCAGTCCCGCCAAAGCTTCCATCTGTTCCTTCACCCTAACATCATTCTGAAGCCAAGAAGAATTCAATCGTTAATGGCAATCACCGAATAAACATCAGCAAAAACAACTTAGCTACGCTCCATCTCAATAAACAAACCATAGAGCCTATTCAACTTGATGAGTTCTCCTGTCGTACAATTTGTACAAATAGTAAAATGCGAATATTAATGTCTGCATCACTGAGGGAAAGCCATTAGTTGAGTCAAGTCTAATCAATAACCTTCATTTCATGACCATTAACAAACTGAAAAAATCATTTAATGTTATTGCAACAAAGCAAGAGTAAATTAATTCATAAAGCTTTTCAAAAGGTAAACAATTTAATGCATATCCAAATATCCATTTTCCTGGGGGAAAAGAGTAATATACATTCATGGCCATCGGTGTGTTTTATACAAATGATTACAATCAAACATGCAGTGTGAATGATGAACCGTGATGTGGGATGGATTAACAAGCCAAAGAACTATCTATATGGCATCGTAAAGTAATACACAAATTATGCAACTTGGACCCAGTTCAAATCAAGTACCACAAATTCTGTTTGCCAAATTTAAAGGATAACATTATTCCCTGCTATCACATCTCACAAGCTGTACCAAAATACACATTAACATAGTAATTTACTAATATTAATAAATATAAACATAGTTATCAAAAACTCCAAATTACAATTATGTATGTGAAAGAGGGTGCTCTAGAAGTTAGGCATTGCTCCCAAAATAATAAATACAACAATGAGCTGTCAACATGCATGCAAAAGTTATAACCGATGAAAACTAGACCGATTGAACAAATTCGATCAGAGAAAGCAGTCATGAAAAACAAAGAAGTGATGCACGGTTTGCTATGGAAATCTTTCCCGATACTCTCCTTTACCAATCAAAGGAAGTGAACAAAACTAAGTCATCTATATTATGTACATCCATGAATAAGTGGACTTGGTTTTGGAGACAACATTTACCTTACATTTAAAAGACAAAGGGATGTGATGGTTATGAAGGATGGGATCACCTAATTTTCGGCAGCTTGAGTTCAACATGTGTGCATAAATGCACAATGTACGTCATGTAACATATGATGCATCTTTAACCAACTCGGGAAAGACACAGGGAATAAGGCAGTGTTCTATCTTTTGTTGGAAGGTGGGATAAATGTTCTGTATGTGAAGTTTGTTTTACTCAGTGGATGTCATACAAGACAAAGAGAGCTGTGGCCCTCAGATTAAATTCTCAACTTGATCTGCAAAAGACACAATTACTATGGAGCAAGTTATACAACAATTGCTTTACATTTGTCAGTGTATGTCAGTGAATATGTGTATGTCAGTGTACGATACCAATTGATTTCTACAATAGAAGACAAACAAGAAGCAATTAGTGGAAATAAGCAAGGAAAGGAAACAAGCCAACGAACAGACTGGATACTTTTAACAGCAGAAATATAAAAGAGAACGTTTTGGAAAGGGATGTTAGAATTTTAGTCCAGACACTTCACTGTAGGCATACCTGGGAATTATTGCTGCTTGAAATTAAACCATTGACGGACAGGTCCTCGGCTGACGAGTCTCGTGAATGACTAGAATCTTCCTTGGGGTTGTATTTGGCAAGCAAGGAGCTGTATTGCTCATGAAGTTCACCAGTATCTAAGCCAAATGAGCCAGTGACTTCGCTATCGACAGACATAATGTCTTCGTCCCTTTCAACATCACTCAAGATTTCAGAGTCGGAAGCATAGGTACCCATAGTGCTCTCAATTCGGGGCCGGGTTTTGGCAGTGTAGGTGCCCACCTACAAAGTAAGAGGACAATTTATTTCTATCATGGGCCTCTGGACTTCATTAAGATTGGGACTAACAGTGGGCTTTCACTAACTGATAAATGGTTTTTGAGAGATGCAAAACCCCTTGATTATGACCTAGCACCCATTCAGTGAGAGAGAGTATCCATTTAAACCAATATGTGCTGGGAAGCAAAGTATCAGAGGCAGCTGTGGGCTTGAGTGCAGTGGTCATTACAGTCAGATGGAAGAAAAAGGGGGTTTGGGGGAAGAGGGAGGGATGGATGGATGGGGAGGAGAAACACAGGAACACTAACTGCAGTGGCATAGCACAACTGTGTTAGTTCTCTGCAAGCAAACATAATACAATGTGCTAATAACTGATCCTTTTCTTTTTGGATTTGAAAACAGCATTCAGGACTTATCCCAAAAATTCTGGAAAGACCTTGCGACATGATCAGTAAATACTGCACTAGCGTAAAAATGAAATGCAACATAAAACAGAAATTTATGGAAAAGCAAAGCAATGTAAGTTGAAAAGAGAATACCTTGGAAAATAAAACAAACAAAAGCTTATACACCAAAAGACACGGCAATGATTCACGTTCCTAATTAGAAAATAATAAGTAACAAATTGTCACAGATTTGAATTGTCTTAAGTTTTCAATGCCCACACAAGAGATTTGGATTTCTGCCAGAACTTACTTTGCTCTTTTTAACATTTTACAGAAGTTTTTAGCTAGAAAGTGTCATCAAACAGACAGAGGCTATGAATAAATGTACCTTGAAAGAACAAACAACTTGGCTTCTCCATCCTAAAGTGCAGTGTATGTTCAATTTAATACAGAACATACATAGTAAATATTCTAGAACACTGCTGCTGCCACAACAAATTTGCATAACAAAAGCATTAATGAAATGTGTAAACTACCACAAACAAATTTCACTTACACTTTCTAAAAACCGATTTTATATTTTTTACGGAAGAAGAGGAACTTACCGTAGATGCTTCAGAAATGTCCGAACGAGCATCGACGTTGATGGAAGCAGATTCGGCGATGGACGTAGCAAAGGATTCCCCTGAATTTTGACTGCTTCGTCCTTCGATGTGTACGGTCGTGTCATCCCCTAACATCCTCTCCAGGAGGATCAGGTATCCCCTCTCCTGCTCCTTTAAATGTTCTTGTAGTTGCCCAAGTTTAACTATCTGTTCATTCTGGAGACCAACCATACCCGGTTCACCAATATTTGACAGCATGGAACTTGCTTGTTTGATGTATTCCTGGTAGTAAGATATAGTAAAAACATTGACTTTCGTAAATGAAATAGTAAAATATTCAATGTAAAAGCAAACTTTCACCATTCAGTAAGCTCTAAGGAACACAGGCATGATATCTTTGTACATAATTCAAACAATTGCTCATGGTTTCAATTATATAGTTACAACTTTTTCCTCCTCATGACATTTGAGACCACTTTACATCCATTAAAGAGATTAACACACAAGCTTGATTGCTGGTACCAGTATTAAATTATAGGTTATCGCCTCATGAGTTCCTATAAATCTATCAAATGACGAAAGCAACCCTTTTTAAGTACGGTCGCCATGGTCGCATTGGCGACCACAATTCTCGGCTGGCAATGAGAATTTCTGGAAAAATTAATGCTAGTCGCCAGACATATAATACTGTGGCGATCAGTTTTTGCCACTGAAAATTTCATCATGATGAATTTAAATTGTCACGAAACTGTTCAAAATTTTAAAATGACAAGTTAGAGTAGCAATATTATGTGATAAAATGAAAAGAGATTTAATCTGTCTTACAATCATTAAAAAGTTTAACTTACAAAACTGTCGATATTATGAAACAAACTACATTCGGCAAAGCCCCGTTTCAAGACTGCCTAACAATGAACAGCGTGCACTATACGTACATCAGTTTACAACTGCAGTGTTTAACCCTGGTAGGCTACATGTGCAGCAAATTTTACCAGGTACCTTGTCAAGCAAGTTGCAACCCCCTGTCTAACACCTGTTTGTTAACATTTTTGGCACGTTTCCAAAAAACTTTTCATGGAGTAAACTATTTTGGCTCCACTCTAGAATTAGTTAGGTCAGTCAGTAAAGGATCGGTAAAGTTATGCGAAATATTATCTTAGACGTTTAAGAAAAGTAGGTAAATATCCCCGTAACATTAAGGTAAGTAAAACACACCTCAAGCCAACCGACTCCCCCGCATGAACAAAACAATCTTTTCCCCATGATTCACGAGGCACAGTCTATACCATACAGACATAGCACGATATCATGGCCCCGATAGCTACGGTATGGTCATATTTATAAAAGTAAACCTTGCAATTCCATATTTTAGGCCACTTGGCATGATTTACTAAATGCTAAATATTGTTTCCATGTCCTTGTAGAGAACGTCAACTTCGCAAAATACAATTTATAGTTGTGTTTTTGTTGTTACGTGAGATCCGTAACCAACGAAGTGGTTAGGCTATTTACTATACACTTAACTGTGGTAGGATAATAATTTTTCCTTTTTTGGTGGAAATTCTAGAAATACTTTCTTTTTCCCCCGCTTAACACCAGATGTGGTCTTATGGTTAATTCATAAATGGGTGTACTAGAGCCTTGTTTACATTACATTTGTTGCATTTAGCACGATATGCCAGTTTCGCGTGAATTTTTCGAAAGTATTTTGCTCGATCTTTCGTAAAATTTGAAAGGTGTACCAACTTACTTTTCGTACACAATTGGTAATTTCTCTACGGATTTTCAGAGTTTTGTTCTCTATACAGTGAATGTTGTAAAGGACGGGTTTTAACGAAGTTCAAAAGTCAGTAAATAAAGTTGATAAACTTGATTTCTTTTCAACTTTCTTAACCATGGAATGCTAGAATAACATTTACACATAAAACGGAGAAAGGATAATTGTATTTTTTTCCCACATTTATTTCAAATTTCTTTCACAAGAAGTTATCGTCATTTGTTCAATCCTCAAAAAATATCGTCTTGAAAAAAATTATCGTGATTATAATATTTTTCGATACATCGCCCAACCCTATTATCCTATACGTCTTTATACGATTCTGTGCATGTACACAGTACACATGTACAGTCAAGTGCTACTCGATGTTGAGCCTAGGCCTAGTGTGTTTTGTACTAATATTTAGCATATCAAAGTGGGGATCACATTTTCATTCTGGGCGACCAGAACTTGGGAAAAATTTAGATCTAGTCGCCACAGGATTTTCCTCCTGGCGACCTCATTCACTGGGGAATTAAAAAGGGTTGGACGAAAGGTGATTATGTTGTAAACATAGGCAGACTGGGTGCCATTAGAGTGCAACATATTATTACAACAAAATGTCAACACATAGTAAAGTAGGAAGGAGATATAAATTGTTGGACATCCTTTCATAATAACTAAACATTGCTGGAGCTAAGTATCACAGTAAGCAAAAATTCATACGTGAGGAATGATGTTAACTTCATCTCCACCATTCCTATCTCTTAGTTGCCTTACCATCAGTAGCTAAGGTGTACAATTTCTGACATAAGTCACAACTTCCTAACCCAAAATATTTAATAACTTCTTGCAGTATCCTTTTCATACATATTTCGATATAAATGTTAATCAGAAATGAACAACTTACCCTTATTTGCACGAGTCTTGCAACTATTTGATTTCTATTTGGCTGTACGGAGAAAGGACAGGAGAAGAGTGATAGTTTAACACATATTTTTCACTAAAGAGCTCAAAATATATGTGTACATCACTTAGTCAATAGCAAACTAAAGCCTGATTTGACAAATTCCGTACTTCACTAATTCACCGTCATTCGCATCTGTATACTATAGGTATGTCATGTGACATATAGCTCTTACCATGTCATTTACAGAGGTATCTTCTTGGACACCTTCTCCTCCTCCAAGGTGAGGTATTTCATTAAATTCTGTCTGTCTGTAACCTGCTTGGCTAACTGATCTGAGGTCCATACTGGCCCCTTCCAAGCCATTTTCAGCGCTCCTCTGAAAACAAAAATCCAGGAAGACATCTTGCAAGTTTTATTATATAAGATTCGTGCTTACCCGGTTCGTTAGACTGTACTGGCTTACTTCACTAAACAGTTAATGGACATTAGACGCCAAATAAGTTGAATAAATGTAGCCACAAAACTGCCTTTTTAAGTCTTTTCATTTGGGAAGCACAATGTACTCTTATCTTTCACAATGACTGCTGGCAGCCTGTTTATCAAGAGCTAACATGAGTAATGTAAGGAGCCAGTACTCACCACTGAGAATTTACAAAACTAGTCAACTGTTAAATAGAATTGTAAAACCTAACGCAAAAGACAAAACCCATCCGGCTTTCATTTTTCACTCCCTACGTTATGTTTGTTTCATTTCTATCAATTTACCTCTTCTATCAATTTACCTCTTCCACTCCCTACATTATGTTTGTTCCATTTCTATCAATTTACCTCTTCTATCAATTTACCTCTCCCACTCCCAGAGTTATATTTGTTTCATTTCTAGCAATTTACCTCTTCCATGTCGCTAAAAGTCAAGTGTTGTCTCAGCGATTCCATTTCAGTCTTTTCCCGTCCAGACCCAAGGTATTTAGTCCTTGGGAATGTGGCCGGTGTGTGTCTCCTACCCTGAGATTTTCTACCCTGCGTAGGTGTTGCGGGCAATGGTTTCCTCTGCTCGGTGTTTTTATTCGTAGACTTAGCAGTTGCACTTTGCTGAGGATTCTCCATGAAAGTAGAACTTGGTCGCCAATCCCACTGAAAGATAAAGGAAAAGACAAACATTGATAACGACAAAGTTCCTGAAGATTGAAAAAATTATCCCCAAAATTGCTCTTCCCAGGTACCTGTCCATTCTTTTCATTCAGTCTGCCAGGTACCTGTTCATTATATAAGGAACTAAGAACCCAACCTGTGCTGTGCGTTTACGGACCTGAAGTTAGGCCACAGTATGTGTGGAGTAGGCCTAAGAAAACTCATGAATTTTCAATATCAAACAGATACAAATTTGGCAAACATCTTAAATCCCAATGTTTGTTGGGTCAACGATGAAAATGTTTTGTAACCTACAACTATGCCTTTCAGAGCAATGACAAGCAAAAAGCACAAAATTCTGACCATGTTGAAAGAACTCTTAATCTCCCGAAATTGAACAAATTTTCACTTCAATATGTGAACATTTAAGCTAAATGTCAACATTACGGAGAACATTCTGAACATTGCAGAAAACATTGTAATAAACACAAAACTAATCAAACTAAAACACCTACTCTTATGTACACTAGAAAAACAAATCATATTCAAGTGTCTTAACAATTCCCTTGCCTTATAAGCAATAATTTGACTCACATAATTGTTTGGTGTATCCTCCACGTAACCGTTCATGTAAACTGGCTTAGGCATGGCATTACTAGCGTTTCTCTGACTGCTGTAACGTGGCTCAGACGTGGCCAGTCCACCAATTCTTGCTGAACCAGAAGCCATCGAGGCCAACTACTGTAGAGCAAGCTATCCTGTGAGAATAAGAGTGATCACTTTAATTGAATGATCAGTTTTTCATGAGACGTCTCAAATTACTCTTCAATAAAATGGTAATGCCCAGTAAGTGGGGATGTCAAACTTCTTTATTCAAGTCAGTTTTACTACACAACATTTGCAATGCAACTTATTTTACTCAGGCATAAAAACAACTTATATAAATGCATTTATATTAATGGAAAGAGCATGGGGGGGAAAAGACTGGCTAAGCAGATGGTGAAAAAAAGGAAAAGAGGATCTCTCAGAAGAAGTTGGGATGGGTCAAAATTTGACAATAACTTAGAAACAACTGAGAGGATTTATAAGCAAGTTCTCACACCTTTCTTGGAAGGATTAACTCCTAATCTGTTAATCAGCCAACTTTTGCAATTAAGCATTGACCAAGGTAATACCAAGTTTAACAAGTCTAAAGAATTTTGAATGGTAAGAAGCCTCATTGGAACCTATTGAAGGCTTACTATATTCCACACTGTAACGTCCACGTACAAAAAACAGAAAACAAAAAGATGAACAGATCATTGACCATATTTGAGGTTTTGAAATTGTTTCAGAAGTGTCTGAAAACTTAATTATGCAAAACAAGTCAAACAGCTGTATGTTATTTCTTTGGTAACTTGTATATATATCCAACACAGTTGGTTGAGAAAAGATAGAACTTTACACAGCCTCTGTCTGTAGTATTAGACTAGCCTACATCACAATAGCAAGAAAAAAAAAGCTGCTTTAGTAAAGAATTAATGTGACTTTAGGCCCACTTATTTACACTTTTTGGTTAGCATGACATGTACATAGAAGGTTGAATTGAAAGTGTTTGTGTACAGCCTAATACATCAATTGAGATGATCACAAGAAGATGCCGTGTAGGCTTGTCTTTAGTTACTCATTTTATAAGAATTGCTTTGAAGTTTAAGGATGGACTACCAATAAGCAAATAAAATCTTTTGCAGTCTGCATCCTCTGAACCTAGACATTTTTAACTGGAGATACCTTATGATTTCCTCTCATTAGAATTGATTCATGTTTCAGAAAAATTTGTCAGCATTATCTCTTGTTGTGTCATTACAAGGATAGACTATTAGCCTAGCCCACTTCTTCGATTCAATAAGAGTTTGATTAAGTTATGTCTAGCATTACATATATCTAAATTACGATTGCATGAGTGGCCAACTGTCCATTGAGTGGGGCAGCTTTTACCTTCTGATGTCTAGTTTAAGCCCAACAGGCGT
Source organism: Apostichopus japonicus (assembly GCF_037975245.1). Classification (NCBI taxonomy): domain Eukaryota; kingdom Metazoa; phylum Echinodermata; class Holothuroidea; order Aspidochirotida; family Stichopodidae; genus Apostichopus; species Apostichopus japonicus. Next base: position 26,413,776 of record NC_092574.1, on the reverse strand, counting down.
AGAACATTGTCATTAGGCTAGCCCAACTTTAGTCTAGACTAAAGTTGGGCTAGCCTAAAATATATTTAGCTGTACTGATAGAAACAGTCTCTTACTGAGTCCTAGTTGCAACTTGCACTTCATTGTTTGTATGTTACTTGTTAGGCTAAATTGCAATGTTTATTTTAATGGCAATTTTAATATAAAAAGACTTAACGAAAATGGCCAAAATTGGCACAGCGAAAGTGAAACAAGGAAACATCAATTTTGTAACTGTATTTTAAAACACTTTCGTGAATTGATTCGTTCAACTACCTGAATTAGCCTTAGGCCTAGGCCCTGCCAGTAAACTGTAACACATCAGTGAAGTTATGAAAAAATTTTCAAACCTGGTGGCTGGAGGATTTCCTGAAACTTTGAAAGAATTATTTGTGGCCGGAACCTGTTTGTGTAAAGGCCTGTTGTGTAATGTGAAATTTGGTGATCCAACCCTGTCATGATACGTAAAAACCGTGAGAGTTACTACTGGTATGTAATAAAAGTAGCCTAGGCAGAGCCAGTGTCAGTATTGTAGCAATACGTAGGGTATTCTTAGTGATCCGTAACTACTTAGCGTAAGACTAGGCTATGCTTAGCGCATGTTACCCTGGTATGGAAAGTGGGAAACTAACGTTAGGCCTAGGTAAAGCTTCTCTTGGCAACGGCGAACTTTAACGACGAACGAAGCAACCTGAAGGCATAGATGGAACTTTTCCACGATCTTGCTGTTAATTTAAATATATATTTATCTTTAGAATGAAGAATATCAACCTAAAATTTAATAACCAAGGTTTATTACCCTTGAATCCTAAATGAAATTTTTAGGTTGCAGACGAAAATACCTCCGCCATCTTGTTTTTATGCAAATTACTTATCGCGCGGGAGAGAAAGGGATAATGAATATGTAGTTTTGCTTAGTCTCTGCCTTACAGTCAATTTTTTTATTAGGATGATGCACTACTAAAAATTAACTAATCATGTTTATATGAGTTTAAACAGGGAGCTGTTTCCCTGTATAATGTATTTCAAACATTATTTGCTGGTGAATATAGCTGACGGCAATTACATTCGCCGTCATTGGTTAGTGTTGTTATTTGCTAAGATATATGCGTAAGCAGCTCGGTGTTGCTATTGGAAACTCGTCTTCATTTTTTTTTTCTCCGGAAATTCAGAAAATAAAATGCTAATGTGTATCCAAGTTGACTGGTTCAAATAGCAAAAGCCTAATGACTCTGGACTGGGCGTGTAGTGCAAAGGCCGACCAACGTACAAAACTCGACGTGGGAATTGGGGGAGGGAGGTGGTGGAAAGGAGGGGGGCGGATATTAGAATCATGTCAGACGACAAGGCTGGCTCACAGTGGCGGAGCGTCCATACAGTCGGACGGACTCAAATGGACTGCTGGCGCCCTTTTCAGCTTTTTACCAGAGCCGTATATATACGGCTCTGCTTTTTACCACTTTTTACTTATTCGATTATTGACTTTTTTTACAAAGATACTACAGGGATTGTGATGAAGCGCATGTACTTTGAACACCCATATAAACTTCCGAAATGTCACAGATGGCGATGAAACTTATTTATTCTTCGTTTATCTGCAAATTAGCAAGGCCCGCCGGAAAGGGTTATTTCCGGCGATCTAGGGAGTATCTTTACTCAAAAAATGTCTGTACGCTCCGCGCCAACCTGTGGTGGCGCTCCGCTTATATAGTGTCGAAAGCGCCCCTATAGACCATTCTCGCCCCCCCCCCCCCCACCCGACCAATACCCCAAGCTTCGCCACTGCTGGATCAGGTGACCTGGATCCTACAGCAAACATGGGCGGTCGATTCAATGTGACCAAGTTTTTGTTAATAACAGTGCTCCATCTGCCAGATATCAAAATTTCGATTAAAAGTCGAAATCAGTCGACATTAAGTTCAACTTTGTTGACACACCGAAATTTAAATGGTTGATGTTGACCTTTCGTTACCTTACTGCATGGGCGCATATCAGTCTTGGGTAATGGTGGGGACGCGTGTCTGTTCTCTGATACTATCTAAGCGGAGCGCGACGATGGGTTCGCGCGTAGCGCACAAGAAATTTGTTGGCAAATATACCTCCCAGATCGCCGGAAATAACACTTCCCAGACCCAATGATGCCCCCCAACCTCTTTAAGTTTTAGATCTCATGCCTTAGAAATTTAGTTTGGGGCAATGTATGGGCGTCTGCAGACCAAAAGTCAGGGGACAAAAACTCCAAGTAGATTTTTGTATACGATTGGTCTGTGGACAAGGCTTTCCCAGAAAACAATTATAGACTGCCGCAAATGCGATTTCCGTCCTATATTTAACAACTGTGGATAAATATAATAAAGTGAGAACTGCTGCATGTCATTTGCACAATGCTGGATCAAACTGCGCCAAAGTTCAATACAGGGGCAATTTAAATGCAGAGCGTTTGGTCAAGACAAATTGCCAGTGGGGAAACGGTATATCATGTCCCCACCACTGAAAAATTTGGTGGGGACGCGTCCCACTGTCCCCACCAGGATCTGCGTCCATGCCTTACTGACGCATTAGCCTATATCATAGTTACGTATTGCCTATATTACGGGTCTAATCCTAAATATCAATAAAATAGTTTAACTATGGTTGAGCGAATAATTAGTCAACATTTTGAGATAAAAATAAAAATAAATTTTCGTCATACTAGATGTAAATTTCGAAAAAGAAGTCACCTCTTCGAGATGACGTTTAAATTTCGAGAAAAAATTCAGATGAGAAGGTGAAAAAACGGGGGAAAAACGAAAAATTGAAAAGATGACATTTTGAAATGGAATAATAGAAAATAGGGCCCTTAAATTTGTTGCAGGGGACGGGCCTGTTGAGATAATCACTCAACATCGTGCAGATATAGGTTCGTGATCATAAGAAAAAGCACGACTGTAGTAACATGTCAATCAAGAAATATATATATTTTGACCTTACTATTCTCCCACAGTGAGAAAGGCCGTCAGTGCACGAGTCCGAAGTGTTTTCTTTATTAACTTAAAGAGGCTAAATAAGGAGTGTTCGTTCAACGTCCCTCAGAGTTTCATGGCCTCGAACCCAGCAACCTCCTCAAAAGAGGTCCAGTTAGTACTATTTGCAGTCGCCGCTAACGAAACTAACAACTGCAACCGGCTGTTACACCAAAGTTTCTCCATTCCCAGTTTAAAGGCACACTGCATATCCAGCGAAACGAGGGACAATATGTACATTGCTATATTTTCTATAGTGACTTCATATGTCTCACTGAAATTTGCAAAATAAAGTCATCAATGTAAAGATTGTGCCGCATGCAGGGACAAAATTGTAAATTTCCTTAGGATATGCAACATTGGTGCATGCAGAGATATTCTACAGTCACCCCCACAACATTGTTATTACTGGCAGTCCGAGCTCCTCCCTCCCATTTGGTTAATAAAACTAGCAGTATGTAAGTGAAAAAGTACCCTTGTATTATCGAAAAAAAAGTTCCTTTTATTGATGACATTAAATTAAAGTAAATGTTACGATATTTTAGGAAACTTAGAAACGTAGGCCTATTAGAAAATGGTTACGTTTTGCCGTTTATTGAAATAAATCACCGTTGGAATTTGTGGTACAGATTGGGTCCGACGAAATGCTGATTTTGTAATTTCTCTCCCAAATCAAAGTCACATGTCCGACTGCGCGCCCTTCGAAGTTTGTTTTCTAGCCGCCTTACCACCCCCTCCCCCCCTCCCACCATCCTTTTCCCGGATGGAATCACCTTCCGCCTCCTCTGAAGTCATGTGACTCCGCGACACTTTACTGTATAACTAGTTTAATCCACTCACGAATTTGTGTTAAACGTCACAAAAAATCTTATATTTTTATTACCATACAACTTGTTGGGTGATTAAAAAGATAGCAGCAGTTTTTAGCTATATTCATTAATTGTTTCTTGAAGTATTTGTAAAAAAAAGCCCCTTCTCTGTGTTGCTCAGTGTAAACGAAGTCGCTGTGCACGATAACGTAAAACGAAGTCAGAGCCGAAGTAGTGCTCTAGCGCCGCTAATCCAAGAATCGATCAGGTTCTTGCCATATGATGGCAACAACAGGAGAAGCTTCCTGCTTGCTTGGCAACGATAAATGCCGAGAAGATTGAAAACAAGGATCTTGTCCGTGTTGTAGGGAAGAACAGGTGTAACAGGACTTTCAAACGCTAAATGAGGCCTAAGCTATCAAATATCAATTCTTTAGTTCAGGCAACGTTAATTTCTTTGTAAAATGGAATTTTTCACCCGAGAAAATTACTCAGTTACACATATATCAGTAACGATTCCAAGATAAGACTTAAAATGGAAACTGTTATCTTAATTAAATTTTAATTCAACTGAATCGAGGAACGAGCAAGTGTGATTGCGGACAAAATGTATGAAGTGGAGCCAGGGCGAGTGGTGTCTCCGGACGAGATGAATAGTAAGTTTTTAACATGAACTCAGCCTAGCCTAAATATGTAAAATAATGTAGCCTCAAACTAAGGGAAGGGGCCTGGACGTAAGTCATGCTTTGGCAGTGTACTTATGCATAGCTAGTATTATCCACAAGTTTCTAAATTTATTGTTTTCCTAAGTTAGCTTTCACATAACATAAGCATATTATTAACTGTATCTTTCGCTCAGGACCTACAGTAGGCTACAGGAACGAAACATAAGCCTACTGTACTAATATTAATAAATACTAGAACAACTTCTAACTTCTAGGCTGGCCTTGGGTTTAAAAGTAGCCTAGACCAATAGTCTAAAGTAGCATTTATAACGAATTCAAACATTTTAATGTTAATCTTACACTAATCCTCAGGTAGATCAATGGAGATTAAATTTTAATTAGGAATAGGCCTAGGTAGGCTTAAGCCTTAATCCTAGATTCTCAGTTTTCAATATGAGACATTGATAATATTTTAACTGTTGTATCCTCTCAGATTTAACTTTCAACAAGCATTATTTCCCCCTCTTGTTGAATTGTGATTTGAAATTTCATAAACCATGATCAGCATCACAGCTTTAAGTTTGAATCCCAAATACTGATCTAGCATATTTTCATTTTTGTAGCTAAATTACTGCTCAAGCCTCAAGGAGACCAAGCTACTTGAATGAAATAACAAATATTTTCCTTCATATTGTTAGGTTTCAGTTGTTCTCCTCACACGGTAATTTCCGCACATTACTTTCCGCTGAAAAAATTCTTGTGCGGAAAAACAACTTTTTTTCCTACTTACCTGTACACTATATTTTTCCTCAATTTAAGGATACCAAATTCAGGATGATGAAAATAACATGAGAAAGTATCAAAGAACGTCGATAAAGATGGTTAGACCGAGTTCATGTCAGAACAGTTAAGCTGCTTATAATTTACAGGAGGCTTGGGGTGTTTGTAATTAGGGATTACTTAAAGAAGTATAAAGGCATACTATTATATAGCCCTATATATTCTCACTCTGTACTCTGTTCTTGTTAAATATCACAAAATATCACAAAAGACACCCTCCCCCGCCGCCCCCTAAAGGATGAAACCAAATCGTCATGGCAGCTGACCTTTTTCACCTTCACTCCATATCGAAAACTACAAAAAAAGAAAGAAAAGGTAGCGCTGTTTAACTAACATTAAACTTGTGCTTACAGCCTAGAAGCTAGTGCTTACAGCCTAAGCTACAATTTAAGCTATCCTAATAATAATCTAGTCTCGGAGCTACATTTTATTCCTGCTACAATCAAATTCTATCTTCTCCATCTTCCTAAATCCTTGTGTGTAATCATTTCAGTAAGCCATTCTGCTCCTCCCCGAAAACGGTACTTTCCGCTGAAAAAAACGTTGTTTTCCGCTGACAAATTTGTGTGCGGAAAACACCGTTTTGTTTCAGCAGAAAGTAATGTGTGCGTAGAATAATGGTACCCATATTGATACCTATGACAGCAACAATTTTTGTTTGCAGATCCCAATTTTGACCTCAAACCAAGAGAGCGATTAGGATACGATGATAATGAACAAAAGCAGCCAGGAATCAAAGGGATGAGTATTGAGGAAGTTTTTTCAGTGATTAAGTTGAAGCCTCCACCGAAGAAAACTTGGGAACCAGACGTTAAAGCCATGATATCTACTTCCAAGTGGTTGAGCACGTATGGCTTGAAACGGAACAGACTCTCGTTAGATCAAATCTTAGGCACCATTGGTTTCAAGCATAGTGATGGTAAGTTTGACATGCATTTTGTTGCTGCTTAGTTGGTGGTCTTAAACTTTTTTTCATTGATTCTGACTTCTGACTTTTAATTTAATGTATAAAAAGTGCCCACAATTGAAAATGATCACAAAACTGTATGTGACTGAGCACAACAAACATACAACATTCCTGTGTTTGTTGTAAGACTTCATCATCTCTGTAGTGTCGGTCCCAGTTGCAACTCAACTACCAACATAGAGATTACCCTAAAACCAACTGCTTGCTTGAGAATCAAAATGTTTTCTACTCTTGTATATAAATGAAAACTTTGTAAAGTAATTGCTGTCAATGTTACAATTACATAAAATTCAAATGAGGAGCATTTACATATAAATATACAGTTTATACCAAACATGTATGTCACATTGAGCACTACAGTCACCATGCTCCTTCTTATATCTTTCAAAATGATGTAAAAATCACAAGACTATACCTAGACACAAAAGGCAACCTAGAAGTTTCAATCTCTGATCAATTGATGCTTCTAAGCTTTTGCATATGAATCCACAGTGCATGTTTGCTTTCTGCTGAGTCACTCTTCATTTTGAATAATCAGTTCATGATGCATTTAGTGGATGGTCAGAACTATAACTAATACTCCAGAATGCTGCGCATAAACATAATTCTCCAGAGTGCGTTACTGCAATTCTATGTACAACATTGCTCTCCTTTGATAAACCTATACATGATCTGGCCTTCTTATCTCGCCGTAATGACGTCCAAAGATTCCACAGTTTGCTGAATCCACAGCACTTGTTCTTGTGCTGTTAGACTTTCATATGTGTATTACTTTGGCATTAAACAGTGCTTTAGTCTGGACGTCATTGCAATAGTAAAGGTTTGCATACAGTAGGTCTGGCTTTAGTCCCCTGTTACTCAACATCTCCTATACATTTTAGTACTAAGTTAACATGTCATTTATACTGGGTACCTTGTTTATTGCAGACTACGATCATGCATTAAAGAAGCCAGTGTGCTCTCGTTATGGAGAGGGCATGTTCAAACGTTACCCGAAAAGAGATGGCAAAGTGTACAACGTCAATGTAAGTTTCACTCAGTTTCATGTTTCTTAAATGAAGTAATTAGGTTAATTAAATTTTAGTTAATTTTGAATTGCTGCTTAACTTCTTAATTTGGTTTGAGTGATAATCATTATATACTCACAAGAAATTAATTCAATCTGGCTGATAAAAGTAAGAGCTTTATTTTAACGGCTCAGCATTATTAAATAGACAACCATTGTTGCACATTGTCTGAGTTATACTGTTATGTGGAAGCTCAGTCATTGTTTCAAAGTTACCCAGAATTACTTCACAGTAGACCTAGGGAATCTTGCTTCAATTCAGCCAGAATTTTACAGTTAACAATGGCTTTTAGTTTCGTCAAACCAAGATTGACTGAATTCAGTTAGAAAACAGTTTACACTGGTTCTTAATAACTAGAATGTGATGTAATGTACTGTAATATCTAAATTATAGTTAAAACACAATTTACAATGGTTTTCAATATTGGCAAAACAGAATGCGATGTATTCCTTAACATGTTGAGACCTCGCTCTCCGCAGGCCTTCCTTAATCTGTAATATATCTTTGTTATCTATGCTCAACATATTGATACATTCCTGTTTTAAAGATTCAATCTACTCTATGCTTCTCTTTTACTGTTAGGTCAATGTTAGCAGAGAGAAGATAAAACAAATTGAGAACAGCCTGTTGCAAGCTATCAATTTGTACAAAAGAAGAATAGAATGGCTGACCAGTGAGAGCCGAAGACTGTTCGGAGTCGTAGAAGAACATTGTATTTGCATCGTAGTCGACATAAAGACTCATTCACCGACATTATTCGATCATTGCCGTAACGCCCTGATCAGAGTTTTGGAAGAGCAGGTTTCACAAATTGCCAAATTCAACCTCATCAGGTAGTTAATTATTTAAATTCACTGAATTTACCATCTAATCAATTTGCTTTATTATCAAGTAATTATAATCAAAACAGAGTTTTCATCTGGTTTTACATGTATCAGATGTTTTTTTTTTATTGATGTAATGATTTTAAGCTCTATCAATTTGATTTGTTTCATGGATGTTTATTGTGTTTTATAAAGTGATCTTTTACTCCCGTTTAATTACGAAGAACAGAGTTGGTTATGGCTTGCCCTGTCGGTTTATTCCTGAGCAAGATTGGTTGCCGTTGTTATTCTAAGGTTGTACTGTTTCATGATTGTTTTTTATATTATGAAAACTGTAACAATGTCCGTAAAAACATCATTCATCAACCAAAGAAACAACTTTTGACAAACACTTGATTCCTCATTTTTCATTTTCCAATTTATTAATTACTGATTTAAGAATCTATAATTGATTGTTTACTCTGGTTATAATTGTGTCTTTATGTACAGGGCAGCCCAAGATATGGTATCCTACAACCAGGTTGCAGTACCTGTCACCAGGGACAGTTTGGACCAGGCTGGTACATGGATTCGTAATTTGGATAGCGTTGCTGCAACAACTAAGACCAGTGCATGTGAAGCGATCCTAAAGGCTGTTCAGGACAGAAATGTAAGTTGCTATAGAAACGTAATAGATTGTAGTAGTGACACAGTACCTTATCCCCACTACTTCCCCCCCCCCCTCAGTTTGACCCTCCCAATCTGAATCTCCCACTCTTCCCAAGTCTTGTTAGACTTGTTAGTTTACGTGACATTTCATTTCTCTCAAGAATTACCTCTGGTGTTAGAGACATTTGTCTTACACTGTGTAGAGACAATCTTTTGTGTAGCTAGATTCAGATTTAGTAAAGAGACAGTCCTCTGTCTTTTCTGTATCCAGTGCTCTTGTAGTGTGTCTCATTGACAATACACATGAAAACATGTGTGAAGTATTCATACACTCTTTACAAGCCTTCACTGATTATATTTCTATGAAATGAATGATTTACACATCCAAAATTTAATTATTCAATTCTCCTAGGAATTCCTCTTGTTGATCATAAGGAAATGATCACTCTTAAAAGAAATAGTATTTCAAAAGTTATTGTTTTGAGTATTTATGAATGTATTTACCTCTTCTTGACACAAAACAGATCGAGTGTGTCTATCTCTTCTCGGAGGGAAGTTCTTCAGATTCTGCGATGGAGTTAACATTACAGAAGCTAAAAGGTGGACCATTACCTGTGCATACGGTGGCATTCAACAGTGCAAACTCTACAACCATTAAATATTTGAAAGACATCGCTAAGGTTACCGGTGGAAGGTAATATCCCATCTGCATGTATATAATCATGGAACCAAAATTCTGAAATCTTCTTAAGGTTAAAAGATGCACCATGAAAAATTGATTTTCTTATGAGAAGTAATTGTTAGTACCAGCAGTAATAGGCCAGTTCCAGAATGACAAGACATGGGCTTATCTCTTAGCAAATACATATTTACTTCGCTCCTCGCTTACCTGTCTCCTCAAAACCTTAGCACCACGTTATACCGTGCCTAGAATGTCCTGGTAACTTTTTAACACTGTGCGCCCTCTATAACTGGCCCCTTCAGTCATTGCCCTCCCTTCTCATTCTACCATTCAAAGTGTCTTACATGTAGTTTTTCGAGGCTCATTTTCATACAGTCAGTTACATCTAAATGTTAAGTCAACGCCTGTAACATATTTCTGAACTAAACTGTTTTCAGGTTCCACGCATTTGCTTTTAATAAACTTGATACTGACGTCAGTGGGACCAGTGGATACAATGCAGATGACAAGACCCTCCATGGAGGTGTTCCCCCTGGTGCAGGGTCCCGGGAGGAAGTGGTGAAGATGTGGACAGAACTGGAGGAGGCTCGAAACATCCTCCAAGATGTACAACAGATCCTGGATGAGGTTCCTGACGCTAAAGAGACAAGTGAGTAGACGTTTTAACATTGATTTGTCAAATTTGAATTATTAAAAAAATTGCTGGATACTCGTATCAGTCCAGTGGTAGCATTATTTTAAGAAACATCAAACTTTCTCTACAAGTGTGGGAGCAGTACTCAGCTATGCAAATTAACCTTTGGATATGTGGTTTTGTTGAAATATAAGTGGTTAAATCATTATTGCCAAGAAACAGTTACAAGGGTAATTTATTTGTGGGATGAAACTTTCCGTAGTGTTAAGCGATGCAAATTGTGAAATTGAGGATAGGGTACCAAATTTTGTTAAAAATCATATAACATTTCCAACTAGTTTGCCCTCAGTAATCTGAAAACCAAGGTTCATGTTACAGGACAGTGCCGATGATAAATTGTGGTTTACCCCCTCCCCCCCTCATGTTTGCAGCTGTTCCCCATTTTGAGCCTCCATCCCTTCTCCTCGGTCCACTCTCCCCTCCAAAAAATTAAATGCCAGATATAAATAATAAGCAACTCGCTCTGACGAGCCCTCTCTGTGTGCAGATTATACGGTAACAATAGCCATGTGGTCAGTGGCCTATTTCAAGTTACATTTTGTGCTCTTGACAAGCCAATTACTTAAATCGTAACAAATCTTGACCATTTAATACAAATCTATCAAGCTGTGTAATCACCATTGCTTCAACTGCTCAAGTAAGCTTCATGATATTCTGTGTATTATATCAGGGGTTCTTGATTGGTTACTGCCGGGTCAGATCCAGCCCACGAAAGATTTCAACGAGGCTGGCAATAAATAAAAAAGAAAAGAGGCCGTCAATCTTGTAGTAGGTGCAGGGAATAAGTTGCTATGTAAAAGTCAAAACTGTTACACAAAATGTAAACACAAAATAATTCCCTGAAGAGGGCTCTATTTAGATGCTTAATGCCTAAAAGTGGTTGGACACCCTACCAGCCTACCCTGCGCATTGCTCAATCTCGTTTTGTTTAGTTGTTTTGCTACAACATTAAATAGTACAAGTGCACAAAATAACAAAAATATTATGAACAGCAATGAAGCAGGGAAGTAAAACTAGAAAGACCCCTTAGGGGCTTGTCGAAGAGTTTCACCCTGTAAAATACTGAAAAAAGAAGTCAAATCAGAAATATAAAGAAAAGACACTGAACAAAGGATTTAAAGCAAAAAAAACTAATTAAATCTTGGTATATACATTGAGATTTTGTCTGGCACTTTTCTTATACCATTTTTTCTGTGGCCCTTTTCAAAAATTAATTTGGAACTCCTTGACTGTTCTGTCCTGTATTTTGTGCTTTGCGCGTGATTTGTACGGAGATAATTTTTTGCATCTTCATCATCATTGTTTTCATTGAATTTTTCAATTATGTGGAAACCATTATATGAAATGTGAGCGGGAACAAAACTTGAACTAATTATCGACAGGTTGTATAGTGTTGCTTAGCTACTGCTTTGTATAGATTCATTTCTAGATCAGGAAGTATGTCTGATTTTAAATTTATGATTTTACATAAAAATCAAGGAACCAGTATTTGTTCTGTAAATTGTTCTCTTTTAAACTAATTTCAGAATTTTTTTTAAACAAGAGAACCTTTTTGATAAATCAACTCATTCATTAGACATGACTTTATCACTAAGTCAATTTACTCAATGTTTAATAACGAGAGAGAGAGTTGTATGTAAAGCTACAGTAGTAGATGGATGTATCACAAGGTTGCTAAGTGACTGAATGCTTACTTTTGAATCTTCAGCGTGATTAATTTTTTCTGTTTGTCCGATATTTAACCATGTTACATGTTTTCAAATTCAGTCTTTTTCAAACGTCCGAGGATAAAGCATATGAAGATGAAAGGTAAACTTAGAGATCTGCTTAGGGTTTATATAAACTGTACATATTAAGATATTTTGAAGAGTGCACGCTCATTAAAATGAAGCTAATATGTGATGATCCAAAGAGTCTGACATTAATGTCACTCCAAAGTACTTTACTGTGCTGTATAGTTCAAAAGAGAGATCTCAATTAATGAAAGTACATGTTGTAAGAGGCTTTCGGTTGCTATGGTAACAACACAGTACAAATAGGCGATTGCTATTGCCTGGTTTCTAATATTCTTTGTAAACAAAACCTCTTTTATCTCCCGCTCAGTGTCACTGTGCAGATTGGATTCAATGTTTGTCCCAGGTTCTCGCTTCTTTCTGTTTATGAGCTTTTCAGAGAATCATTGAATCGTTGACAAAAAACCATTAGAAAAAAACAGTATCTTAGTAGAGGCAGGTTTATTATCTTTATAAGATTTGAGATTTGATGAGTCTACAGCAACAAAACAGGCAGCTAGTTGCTTTCCTGTTTGCACTATTCATTATTCATCCTACTGCAGCTGAATTAACATTGCTAATGTTCAGAGAGCTCTGAATCATCTTGTTGCACTTTGTTGCTACACAGGGAGCTGTTAAAACAGCAATAACGTCCAGAGTTCTTTAACATATATATACATAAGGCAGCTTCAATTTGAAAATCGGAAACGGCGATAAAAAGTGAGTAAAATGCAAATGGCGGGTTTCACAGAAAGTCATTAATTATATCATTCATCAGTCGGTTTGTAGTCAGACCAGTAATTTCTACTGAATTGTAAATTTATGGGATTAAGTGAATGTGATCCAACACAAAAACACTTAATGATTCTTGTGTCTGTGAGTCAAACTAAGGAATATTAATTAATCATCTTGAGAGAGTTACTGTTGTCTGTGTTGCACTTGTTTCATAAAACCTATTGAATGAAGCTAAATGTACAGCAGTGGTAGAACAATGCTTGTTAAATTTGTTCCTTTGTTCTATATGTGATATGCTGTTATTTGCAATTTCTGACTGCGATATCTGGCTATTTTATATAAATGCTTTTTTCAAGTCTTGCTGTAAATGTGCATACTGCGTTCGTCTTTGACACTTTGTCGCATGTGCATAAGTCCAACCTGGAGGGGATCGTTAAACTGCTGTGTTTGCTTTCGTACTTTTGTATCTTCTCTAGAAATGTTTTAAATGAACACGAGCATCTTTTAGAATGGAGGTTAAAGAAAAAATAAGAAGGAAAATAGAATATATTGGATTAATAGTTAAAATTTTGAATCAATAATCTAAGTGTATGACAGGTTGTTGATGCTTCTGTTACATGATATTTGGTAACCATAGTTACCAAGGTCGCAAGGCTGTTATTATTATGGAACAAAATTCAGATTACTTCCCAGTCTTGTCTGTGTCATTCAGTGACTGATTGTACTGTATTGTATTAAAACTCTAGCAGAAATATTACCAATGGCTTTTCAGCTTATCATTTAAGGTTATACTCACTCAACTTGAGTAAGATACACGATTAAACATAAACCAAAAGAAATGCCTTGCAATAAAACAATTTTCAACTTTAGTTTATATACTTGAAGTAGAAATGTTATATCATAATATGTACAGTAGGAAATATCCTTACCATACTGTATATTAGCAAAATTGACAGAATTTGAAAAAGAAACATTCCTTTTTTGTTTGTTTCATTTTGCTGATTATTTAAATCTTTTAGTTTGAAATAATTTAGTACAAGACACTGCACATATACTGCTTTAATATTATATCTGGATTTGTCAGTATATACTTTGTTTATTTTGAAAATGAGATCAACCATATGAGTAAACACATCTTATTGCTTTCATTAAGGGCAGTATACTCTACACATAGTACTTTAAGAAGTATGCCTAGCAATTTTATTAGGTTTAGTTTTATATAATAGAAACAAACCAAGAATTGTCAAACAAATGTACTCTCTTGCTTCAAACCTGATCTATATACTTTCTTTGTTTGATGATATTGTTGAGTTTGAAACAATGAAAAGCATATAATTTACATATACTGCTCTAATATTATTGTATTTGTCTGGTGTTGTTTTTCTTCTTTTAATTTTGAAACAGTTAAAGCAATATGATAAGCCCTACTACTTTCAGATTAATCTGGAATTTTCAGGCATATCTGTTTTCATAGTTTATTTGTTTTATCCTATAAATATGATATAGTGATACATATACTGCTTTAAAATCAATTATCGATTTTGCTGACTTTTTTGTTGTTGTTTTTGTTGTTTGTTTACAGTGAAAGCCATTAAACAGGAAGCTGCACCTGTTCCTGTGGAGCGTAGTGAGCAGTACATGAGCTCTGCAGAATGGTTGAACAAACATGGCCTGAGATCTAGAAAGTTAGACCTGTATGATGTCCTTGGAAACTGCTCTTTCAAGCATTGTGATGGCGTTGTTGATGTCAAAAGGGCACCGAATGATGACTATACCGATGCTGTAAGATATAACCAAATCCAATCAATAATGACATCTTATCTTTAAATGGATAGTGTAGTTGCTGACGACCATTGTACAGCAAAAAAAATGTAACCTTGATGCATCTTACATGTTTTTAATGAGTTGATCTGTTATCAAATTCAAATTTTAGATTCAAATAAACTTTATTAAGCAACCCCAAATGGGCAGGTAAGGCTTACTATAAAACAGTGAAAGATGAAATAAAAACAGGTAAAGCAGAATAAAATGTCTGTTAACATACGATAAAAGGATGAGCTTGCATGAGTTTGTACTAGCAGCTGGAGGTCTCATCCTTCAGCTTTGAACAGTTATTCGTCCAGAGAAATCACCAAGCAACGGGGTGATCTGGGTCATCCAAAACAGAACCAAGCTTACATTGGAGACACAAGTGATAGAAGGAGTCCAGCCTGGGCAGATGGTGATTCTCAATTAGTTATTTGGACTTCTTAATTATCCCATTCATTTTCTCTTCTTATCCCCACCCCCTCCCCCACCCCCTCCACCAGTAATGCTACCACTCCAGAGTTTAGTCATGTCCTCACGACAATTTTTCTTTGTAATGTACAAATCATTTATCCACTGAGGAAAAATAACATTCTGATAAAACCAAGGTTAACATTTTAATAAACCAAGTTGCATAGTGATGAAATTCTAAAATACAGTAAAACATTGACAAGTAGGCCAACATTCCGAATGCATCATATTTCAAGGATAAAATCAGCAACCATAATATAATTAGGAAATTAAAACAGATGTAACATGAGAAATTATCTGTCGATAAAGCATGCTCATGTTTTATTCACATTTTGTGTTGTACTCTCTTCAAAATATCAACATGTTTAAAGGAACGAAAATGTCACAGTATCTGATCTTTGTAAAGCTGTGATGGGAGTAGGGAAACCAGAGTAGTTGTTTATTCTTTGTCAACTAAACTGCTGCTGCCGAAGAACACATCTAGCTTATATACTTTATAGATTGAATCCCCATCTCTTTTGAATCTATTTCACAAAGTATTAATTAGTAATTTTGTGTTGAAATTTGAAATACAAGACAATTCTTTGACCTTAGTGCAGTGTGTCTTGTATATGATTCTGTATTAACTATGCCACAACTTCAGATCCACTCACCGAGAGTTATTGGACAGGTGTGATTTATAAGGTAAATTTATACAGACGAAGTCAAAGTAAAGTAAAGATTTCAGTAAACCTGCATCACTTGTATTAGTAAATACTATATTGACTAGAATTCTCATAGAAGTAGTGAAAACATGAATTTCAAGATGGCATTCTAAATATAACATTTGAATTTGTTTGGCTCTCTGCATGGTTTCCATATATGATACATAACCTTATCAATCAGTGTAATATTGGTTAAAATTCACTTGGGAATTTTTTAATCTAATATTTAGTACAATTTTGTTGGCGTAATAATTATAGTCTCAAATTACACAATTATAGCTATGGCAGTTTTTATAAGTTTTAAACATACAGAGAATTGACTTTTCAAACTTGATGGATTGTTTATGTTAGTGTATATTAAACATTAACATATAGTGAACTTAACCTATTTTATTTCCACAGGATACTATGAATAAACTGGTCGGTGCCAAATATTGTGATAAATTCTGCCATTTTCAGTGGAGAGATGGTTCCATAAAACATGTACACGTTACAGCTGATATCCATCGACAGTATGAGAGAAAGATGATCGTTTCCCTCCAAGACTTTCAAAGAAGGTTAGAAACAATCATTTATTGAAACTTACTAGTACTTCATATTGGGATATGCTTGTCTTATAAAAGTCCAGTGAAGACAAACACATTTGTGCAAGAACAATAAGTTATTGTTCTTTATTCCTATATATATCAGCCATTACAAAGGGCAAATTAAAGGCATTGGAAGATCCCCAAACCCGGTGCCGCGCTCTGAAAAAGTTTACTTTCCGTTGCTTGCAAGTGAAGTTTTCTTCTTGTCGCTACAAAATGCAGACAGTAATGAAACGTGATACCTTGTTATATTTTATCCATACCTGAGATGTTCATCTCTGCTTTATACACTGTGTTGTGGGTATTGACCGAAGCTGTATGTATTGACTGTACACTAGTGAGTAATTACGGACGGTAGCAAGCTGTGTGTGTATTGCTGGGATCGATGGTGGTGTCTAGCACTTCTGTTACACCTCATGTGAAACTAGGTCAGATTACCGGCATGAGACGTTTCTTTGTGTGTGAGTCTTCGCACCCTTTAAAGTTTCCTTCCCTGACATTTACCTAATTCATATAATTGTATTTGTTTTCCATTATGCAGAGTTGATTGGTTACAACAAGGAAGTAGAGAACTCTTTGGTACCATTATCGAAGATCAAGTCTACATACTCATCGATGTATCGAATTCAATGGAGAACCATCTGGGATTGGTGAAAGAAAAACTATTCAAATTAATGCAGGTAAGAGTGTCTTAATACCAAATATAATGGTAATAGTATTGAACAGTTTGTCCATGTTTTTTAAGGTTGTTTGTTTGGTAACTGTTGTACTGAAATCTATTGTCTAATTAAAAACCCCTGCAGTAGTACATAAAGGAAAAACACCTTGAGGTTTTAACGGGTGGAATATAAAGTTTGTATACCAAGCATCAGATTAATGGTACCCAAGGTAGTAATAGAAATGTGAATATAGACGAAGAATGATGTGTTTATAGTCACAAACATTTCAAAGAATTTCTGTCTGGTTAAAATTCAAGGTCATTGGATACCAGGTTGTGATAGTATTTTCTTGATTTTGGTGGAATACTGTTTACTTGAAATGTTTACATATTAACTATTTTAGAAAATGCAGACATTTCAGTGTTTACATATTGTGTAGTGGTTTAATTTACCATAAAATATTCAAAATGCTATGGTTATTTGTACAAAAAATTACTACACACATTTGCATGCGGTGTAGCAAGTTGCCATATACAGTATGCATAGCACTGTCTAAAGGCACTAACAGATCAATTAGTCACACAGTTGATAATCCGAATGGCTAACCGGATCATGGGTCTTGGAGATGCTGGTTCTTGGTAAAACTGAATCTAAGGTTTTCCTTCTCCTTTTCAACAGGAACAACTAAGGCATAAACAACGATTCAACTTGGTCAAATTTGGAAGCAAAGCACAGCCGTGGCGAGACAGGATGTTAGAGGTAAATGAGAATAGTCTGCAGAGTGCCTGGCAGTGGGTGCGTGACCTCAACGTCGCAGGCTCTACCAATACACTGGCTGCTCTTAAACTTGCATTGGGCGATCCATCTACACAAGCTGTCTATCTGCTCTCAGATGGGAGACCAGATCATGTAAGCCCATCTTTCTCAACCTGGGGCTCATGAAAAATTATGGCGGGGTGGGGCAGGTGGGGCTGTGATGGCAGAAGGTCCTCAAGGGGTCCATGGAAAACTTTGGGTCTGTAAAAGCTGAATGGGTCTGTCAACATTATTTGTCTTATATAAATATGATTTCAAGCTAGTCAGAACAGGTCTGAGAGTGCCATCTTGGGCAAAGGAAACAGAAATACTCCTGACCTTGTCCCTAACCATGATTGGTTGAGGTCTTTGGGTGATATTATAACTGGTGGTCTGTGAAACCTTTCTTCATTATTCCTAGTGGTCCTTGGATTGGAAAAAGGTTGAGAATCTAGGATGAAAGCTCAAAAATGTAAATGATAACTGGTTGTGTTGTCAGTATGCTTCTTTCGTCATCAAATATATACGTACTTGAAGTTGTTTTTAACTGCACTTATGTTATAACAGATAAATTTAGCTTATATAGAAGAGGTACTTAGCCAAGCTTCTTTATGTATGGGTGTAAGAATTGTATTGATGGACCTATCAGCTTATATAGTAGAGGTACTTAGCCAAGGTTCTACATTTTTTTTTTTTCAATTGTATTGACTGAAGTTGTTATTGCTACATTGTTGAAAGATGTTTGCCTGTTCATGCTTCACAAATATGGAATAGACTGACAGAAAATATAAAGAACTGTTAGTATAAAACATTTCAAATATCTCTTAAAATAGAGATCCTCTAGCATTACAAACTATGGTATCTTTATTGTATTGATAATTTTTAATGTCATTTGTTTTGCAAACCCAGCCCCCGAAAACCATCCTTGCCCAAGTGCAATTACAACAACGTACACCGATCCACACCATATCTTTCAATTGCAATGACTCCGAGGCCAACAACTTCTTATCGACACTAGCAGCAGACAGCAGAGGGAGGTACCACTACTACTCTGATGATACCTCCTACCTCCCGGAGGGACCAGTGCCGTATGAGAGCGAGGATGTCCGTCTCTTGAAGGAGGAGATGAAGAAGGGCAAAGATGACTTGAGTAAGCTCGCCAAACTGAGAGAACAATGTGCCTTATTGGACTGGAGCCAGAATGGACATGATGAGGATGGGTGTGGCAAAGATCATGGTATTAGGTGAGTGGTTTGGTGGGAGATGACATCTGTAAGAAATCAATGGTGAAAGATGATGAGGAGGGGTGTGGGAAAGATCATGGTATTAGGTGAGTGGTATGGTTGGAGATGACATCTGTAAGACATTAATGGTGGAAGATGATGAGGAGGGGTGAAGGATAGATCATGGTATTAGGTGAGTGGTTTGGTGGGAGATGACATCTGTAAGACATTAATGGTGGAAGATGATGAGGAGGGGTGAGGGAAAGATCATGGTATTAGGTGAGTGGTTTGGTGGGAGATGACATCTGTGAGACATTAATGGTGGAAGATGATGAGGAGGGGTGTGGCAAAGATCATGGTATTAGGTGAGTGGTTTGGTCGGAGATGACATCTGTAAGACATTAATGGTGGAAGATATTTCAAGTAACATTTTTATTTTGAATATATCACAATCCATTAATAGAGTAATTGACTGTGTAAGGAGTGATACGGTATCTAGAAAAATAATCTGTATGTATTCCAGCAACACTGAAAATAGTCATAAAAGATTAAGGCTATACAAATGATAGGTTTGTAGTAGATTCTCTACCTCTACTCGAATTCCAGCAGAGTTATATGTATTTATTCTCACCCTTATAGATCTACAATCGAATTCTCGCTTAGTCATTGTATTTATTCTCACCCTTATAGATCTGAACTTGATGAATGGCATTTAGGAAATCTAGTGTAATAGATACTAGTGGGAGATGAAGAAGTTGCGATGTGCTTATAGCCTTGTACTTGTAATCAAACTCATTCCAAGGAAACTCCTACCAATACTCATGTACTCATGCTGTTGTACTCAGTTTGCAAGTCTCGCAAATGAAGAAATATAACACCTACATTAAAAATTTTGGGAGATAAAGTTTTTTACCACTGTGCCTACTGTGCAGCTCCCAAATAAGGTATTCAGTTACGGCACTCAGAGGATGAAAGTATATATCTTTTTGTTAATGGTCTTACTGGGAATTTTGCTGCCAAATTTGTACCTCACAATCAGGTGCAGTGTTTTCTGACTTTGATTTGCAATTCTTTCTCTACTTTATTGTAGAAGCTTCCCTTCTAGTGGTAAACTCCTTCAGGTGAGATGAGTAAATATTTGTAGTTGTTGACAGTAACTTATTAGATACAGACAGAAACTTACTTTAAATCTGGCACTTCAACAGAAAACGTCCATCGTCTGCTGTCGGTAACCGACAAGACCCAGCACAGATTCTATCTCGTGATATTGCTAGCCCCGGTCCCCCCAGGAGCGGAAGGCCAAAGAGTGCCCAGCCTTGGACCAGGAGAACACTGTCCTCTTTGACGACCTCCCTAAATGTTACGGGGCGCAGATCTCATGATCGAACAACAACATTCCCTCCTCGACCGCAGGGTCATTCTCGGTCTTCTTCGAAGATGAAACCAAATATAACATGTGAGCCATTCATTTGTTTAGTCAATGTAAACCAAGTATGTTGTGATGTTTAGTTTCAGTCACAGCTGTGTTGCCCTTTACCAAACCAATGATAAGTCTAAACTTAAGTTGTTCTACACAGAGCATTGTTTGATACCGTAGCTGTTATATGCTTTTAGATATGTATTAAGTCTGATACATAATTTACTGCTATCTTACGGCTACTGTCTGTAGTGCAACATTATTGTGTGACATGCAAGCAACTTTGGTCGCAAATTTTATTGTCATTACATTTAGTGTGATCTGTGTGTGATTCTATATCAATGTTTCTATGTCAATGTTTCAATAAATCTGACGTTACCTAAATGTTATTACTGTATGTGTGATGCTATGACAACTCTACATTACAGTGCAGTAGAGTACAGTATGGTACAATATAGTACAGTACAGTACAATGCAATACAATACAGTACAGTGTAGTACAATACATTACATTGCAATACAATACAAGCAATACGATACAGTACAATGCAATACAGTACAGTACAGTACAATACAATATAGTACAGTATAGTACAATACAGTACAATACAATACAATGTAGTACAATACAGTACAATACAATATAGTACAGTATAGTACAATACAATGCAATACAATATAGTACAGTATAGTACAATACAATGTTATGCAATACAATACATTACAGTGTAATACAAAACAATGAGTATAGTACAGTACAATAAAATACAAGACAATGCAATACAGTACAATGTAACACAGTACAGTACAATAAAATACAAGCAATACAAGACAATGCAATACAGTACAATACAGTACAACAGTATGATACAGTACAATGCAATGCAGTACAATACAATACAATCCAATACAAGCAGTATGATACAGTACAATGCAATACAGTACATTACAATACAATACAATACAATACAAGTAATACGATACGATACAGTACAATGCAATGCAATGCAATACAGTACAATACAGTACAACAGTATGATACAGTACAATGCAATGCAGTACAATACAATACAATCCAATACAAGCAGTATGATACAGTACAATGCAATGCTGTACATTACAATACAATACAGTTTTATAGCTAGATCATCACATGCCTATATAAAAGATCTGCTGTACTGACTTTTATAAAAATAATTTCTTTCACAATGTTTAGACCACACCAAGACCAGCTGGTTGAGACTAAATGGCTCCCTGGATGGGTGGGCTCTCCCAGAGACCCGTAGCATGCTCGGCCAACAGCAGCAAAGATATATAACAGCCATGAATGGTACCTACATGCTGCTTTAATTCATAGGGTTGTCAGGGTCCAATTAGTTACGTAGGAGAAGTCAGCTTATATTATTGATTTAGGCTAATACTGTGTACCCTGGAAATCAAACTAGAAAAATGAACTTTAATATATGCACAGCGTGTGATTTTGACGCTTTCCTTACTCTTAGAAAAGTGTTTCATGAAAGGTCACATGGCTTATG
The DNA here is from genome assembly GCF_037975245.1 of Apostichopus japonicus. NCBI lineage: Eukaryota > Metazoa > Echinodermata > Holothuroidea > Aspidochirotida > Stichopodidae > Apostichopus > Apostichopus japonicus. Next base: position 26,391,856 of record NC_092574.1, on the reverse strand, counting down.
CATAAATGTTGTCTGGTTGTGTTGGGTTTTGCATCATTGATGCTCTGCATTTGAATTTTTATGTAAATAAGCCCTTGAATTTTAATTTAAAACAATTATACATGTTTCCATTCTCTTGAACTTGGTTCATATCAATATTTTAGTGACAATTAAAATTTACCATCATATATATAGCTGGGTTTAGGGCTTGCATTGTGTTTGAAGAAATGTTTTGAAAATCCTGCTTACAGCTACTCGATTCTCTTTGAAAGTTTAATAACAAGCTTCTCTAACATATGGTAAATTTTGCTATAGTTGGGTTAATATAGAGACAGGTTTAAGCAGTGGTTTGGAAATATTCATATCTCATATTGGGAAATTGATAGTTGCTTCTGAGTTACTGAGATATTTTGTATAATGAACATAAATCATTATTGGTAAACAAAGTAAGGCTCTTACAGTAATTCACAGTACCAATTGGCTTACGTCTCTCAACTTTTCAGATTTAGCAAAGACTAAAGAAGAACCAAGCAAGAGAAGAAGAAAGAAAAAGAAAACAAAGTGAGTTTGTATGGATTATCAAAACCTGTCTGGCTGAGGAAATGTTGAACGTTGAATCAAATTCACTAATTACTTGATCGTTAACTTTCATTTTGTGAAGAAGTCAAGATGGGTGTCTTTGTGCGATCAGTTGCAACCTTATATTGAATCATACTCGATTGGTTTGGGAAATTCATAATAATGATATATATTCTTATATAGTGCCTTACATGAAAATATGATCTCAAACAACTTTGCAATAAAAGCATAAAATTGATACAGCGATGAAATAAAATATTAAAACAGCAATAAAATAGTCAACATTGATCAAGTGACACAGAAAAATAGGGAATCCGTGATTACAAAAATACAAACTAAACAATAATGAAGACAGTATGACAAGAGCCCTCTAATGCTGTAATGCTGATGAAACTCAAAAGCAGGTTCAAAACGAGGTTGTACTCTCTTTTTTATATATGTAAAAGGATCTGAAATAAAAACAAAAACAAAGAAGAATACATTAAGAGACACAGATGGACAGAGAGACAGAGATGGACAGACAGTTTAAATTGGATAAATGAGCAATAAATAGAGCAAACATATTTACCTACAAAGGAATTTTTGCAGTAGATGAGTAGTTTGTTATTAGTATTTTTTCTCACTCTATTTTCTTTTATTTTTATTTAAGTGTTTCACATAAAGCCTTGTTTGGTATACTATTAATTCTAATTACTACTATCTAGTTGGTCTAAAAAAATGGGTCTGGCTGCAAAGTACCTGACTGCATATTGGGGAGGAGAAATGAAGGACTGTTGACCATAGACCATAAATCTCAACTCGTTTTATGAAGTTACCTGCAAAGCTTAACTTATTGGTTGCTCCAAGCTGTCTACACCTAAAACTTATCACACACACAATGCACATCATGGTTACATAAAGTCACACACTTTCCTTCAACAACTGTAAGAATTGATGACTTCTCTTTTAACCATTTAATCATAGTAATTTTTACCCTCCTCAATAGCCTGGGAATAAATTGAAGTGTTAAACCTCAAGGAAAGTAAATGTGGAACCAGAGGAAGTTTAGCTACATGACAGTATGCTCTATAACCAGAATCTGCATTGATTTTAAGTGACAACATGTAGAGGTTTTCTAAGCATTGTAGATTGCTGTATTACATAATGATAATACTAGTCATCCTCCCATTTTCTGACAGCACTCTACGAATGTCGTCCAGGCAATGGCTGAGGAAACACGGTCTTGTCGCAAAGAAGCTGACCATCTACGACGCTCTCGGTGGCAGCATGGTACGTCAACGAGCCAAGTACGTCCCGATACTGGAGAAATACGTAACATCTCAAGTGTTCAATGAGGTAAGTTTATCACCAACAAACTTAATATCCAGTAATGGTAGATGATGGGTACACACGCACAAATAACAAGTATAGGGATTTTGGACCAATTTTGTTCCTTTGTTAAGACAAGCAATGCCTGGAAGCGTGAAAAAGTGATAAGAAAGACTTTGAAGGAAGCATCACAGAGAGTTTGATCAAAATAAAAACTAGGCCTGTATTTTGAAGTTCTCCATTGCATGTTTTACTGTATCACCCAGCCGTATTGTATGCTGTAACATTACAGTAAGAGGTGTTTGGGTTCATTCCAAGCACATGGTTTCATCAACAATGTGAGTGTTTTTTGTTGATTGGTGAAAAGATGCCATACTGTTAAGTCAGTGAGTCGTTCTACATTTGTTCATTGTCTCTTCTGCTACAAAGCTCTTGTGTTTTGTATATTGCATAGTTAATCAAAATTGGTAGCTCTGGTCCTCATTGCTAGCATAGACCCTGAAGAAACCTGAGTTTAATGTGTCTACGGTATAAAGCAATGTAACATGTAACCATGGACTGGATAGAGTGGAAGCAATCATTGCACACCAGAATATATAGTGAAATATAGTGACCTAGTAGATGTGTACAGATATGTTCAAAAAGAAATTTAATTAAAAAAATTTATTAAAACTGTAGCATATTAATTCATTGATCTCCTTTGCCATGTGCTGACAATTTGGTATAAAAGACAAGAACAAGAAGAAAATGGTGCCCTTCACTCTTTCTCACTTTGTGGAGATGGACTAAAATTTTCAAAGAAACACTTACCCATTGAATATTAAATGACATTGCAATGTTAGCAATGAAAGTTGAATATCAATGGAATAGTTATTGCATAGTTTCATGTATTGTTGCCATGGATATACATATATAGATGATAACATTTGTCCTGTTTCCAGTAATACCTTCTTGATTTATTGTATTTATAATTTGATAGATTATGCCTATTGCCCATGTGACCAACAACAAACAAGAAGTGAACCTCATCAATCCAGGAGCTGTAGATCTCCTGGGTTATGAAGACAAATTAAAAGCAGCTGTAAAGCTATACAACAGGAGACTTGATCAAGTAGCTTGGAATGCCCTCACCCCAGAGGAGAGAGACAGGTAACTGAATTAAAAAACACCTTTTTGGGGTTTGATTTCTGTAAATCACATTAAAAAGGCACTTTTCAGATAAGAATGAAAACAGTTCAAATGTTAATATTTTATGGATTTACATTAAATTTTTGTGTGATTAATACCGATTTGACAAAAATATCTTGGAGGTACGATTTTTCAGAATCAGACGGTACTATAATTACTCATTTCTGTAATCTCATTTTGATGACAAAATGATGGAAATAGTCTCAGTTTCATTTGTAAATCTGATTTTGAGTAATTTAAATCTATTTTTATCTAATTAATTTTTTTTTTTGAGTAAGAGTTGTGGTAAACCTGCCACCATATCAAAGTGATGACCATAATCAAAGTTACAATGATGAACAGGGGTGATAAAATAACTTTTGATAAGTGGTAAGCCAGTCTGGTCCTTAAAGCTGCAGTAACTTAGTAGTCAAATATGAAAACAAGTGACCAAAATAATAACAAAATGGAAATCAAACTCAGAATCCATCAATAAATTTCTGCAGAGAGTAACACAGGACAGTACAGAATGGTACAAAAGGTATTTTACTAATTGTCTCATTGTACTAAGATTTAATAATTCAATTTCTTGTCACAAAGTATAAAGTACAAAAGTTAAGAACAGGCTATAAAAATATTTTGTGTTGCATGACCTAGATTGTTGTTGAGTGATACTTGAACGTAAATCCCAAATTTGAAGACATAATTCCAATTTCACTGTTCAGAGTGCCACCTGGGCTCCTTGTATATAGGACCTGTTTGCACCAAACTGATTATGTTGCAGGATCTAAAAGTGGGAGAAGTTCCACTTTAAATCATAATAAGTTTCCGACAATTCTGTATTCTTGGATTTAATTTTTCCTCCCTCAGGTTTGGGTCAGATGAACCAGTTTCTTTCCAAGAGAACCGTAAGGATTACCTTCTGTCTCTGGAACAACTCGGTTGGCCCATTTCAGAGAAGGATGTGGTTCTCTTAGAGGAGGAAATAGAGAAAGCAGAACGATTCCTCTTCCAGAGTAAGTCCCTGCGTCATGCTACTGGCAAAACCCATAGCAACTCAGAAAAACAGACTCCCCGACTCTTCCCAAATGCGAACCGAACGAGGGATAGTCCTCGAGATCTCCTGGAAGAGATCGGAAGTGTGAATGGGTCCAAGAGAGGTTCCGACTCGGAGGACGAAGGTGGGAAGGCGTCTCAGGACGAAAAATCAGTCTCGGGATCTGCATCTGAAGATGAAATAGGAGGCTTGAAAGAGGAGGACAGTGATAGCAGTGATGCAGGGTCAAAGGTCAAGTCAGATAATAGCAGCGAAGGAGAGGACAATTCTGAGCAAGAGGTAACATTTGAGAGTGATTTTGGTCGTCTTTCTGTGTAAGGACTGGAGCTTCATTTTATTAGTCATTTATGTTACATTAGCAAAAATCAATGTTTTTTTAGTACCTAAAACTTTTCTCTTTCAAAGCATTCCCAAAGTCTCTGTATATTCTTGTGAATTTTGGAGCAAGTTGAAAAAGAAACAAACCTATATATATCATTGGTTATTTGGCATGAGTCCTTAAATTAAAATATTGTAATAACTGCAGTATTGCTCTGTAAATAAAATGTCCTGTGCAATTTTGTGTGTGAGCTTGTTCGATATTTTCATAAAATTTAATGTAGCATTTATAAGCAGGGTTGGATATGTGATATGTTTTTGTTGTGTGTGTGTTTGTCGTACAAAATATAATTAGTTAATGTGTGTGATGCAAAGTGGCCTTTACAAAGTTAAAAACAAACCTAATCATTGCTTTTGACTGCTCCATGTTGCAAAGCTTTATTTTTCTATATTTTATGTGGTGGAATTTGCCTATCACCAGGTATTATAGTTAAGCAGTGAAATTAATTCTGCCTTATTTTTTTCTAAAACCAGTAATAACTATCATGTTGTGCCTATATTTCAAGGAGAGATTTTGATGAGGCAAATTTTGTTAAGAGAATGTAAATGGAACTTATTGTTTCATATCTTTGCTACATAGCTTTGTCCTCTTGATGATAAAAAAAGATAATTTGTGTGACTGAATTAAACTCATGCAGTTGTTTTCATTTAAAAAAAAAAAAAACTGAAGCAAGCAAAAATAGGTGATGTCACAACTTATTATAAATATAAATAAACCTATGTATATTATATCTCATTAAATAACTAGCTTTTGATGTTGGAAGTTTGATCAACAAGTTTCTCTTTACAAGTTTCTCTTTGTTATTTTGTTTTTTGGAATTTTTTTCTGAATTTCAAATTTAAATATTTATTTGATATATCAAAAGATGTTTACCACTAAAATGGACATGTTACCATAATTATCTTAGTAGCTCTTAATGTTTGAATCACTATGGACAAAAAAAACAAAGGAACAAAAGAAAGAAATTAATTAATTAATGGTTGAATTAAGCACCAAGGTGATTATTGACTGTAGCATTTAAGTGACTATTGCAAATCTCAAATTACAATGTTTATTAGCTTTACATTGATCTGAGGTGAAATACGTAAAAATACGTTTATATCAGCTTTTTTGTGCCTGTATTGTTATCAAAAGTATCAATTTGTGCTATTTATTTGTGTTGCAGACTGGTCTTCATTGTATGGTTGAATTTGCCATTTAAGATTTATACACAAATACTTTTAACTTAAATGTTCTACTTCTGTGTGATGTGTTATGTTTGTAGACAGTGTTTTCAGCATTAGTTAACTTGCCTCAGCAAACATTGTAACAGGTCATAGGCTTTGGATGGTGTGGAAGAATAAAGTCTTGATAAAGGCTTCAAAAGTTTCAAAAGCAAAGGCTTCAAAAGGCTTCAAAAGGCTGAAAAGTGATACTTTGATGAAGTGTTTTAAGTATTATGCAATAGATGGTTGAATGTGCTTATAAAGGCTGGGGGAAAGTTAGCTACCATTCCCCTTTCAAGATTTTGTTAAACTTTTAACTATGAAAGAATGCTTTTGCTCAGTAAATAAAATTGTCCATTTAGAGTTGAAATTTTTCAATGTGTCTTTTTGTTATTTTTATTAATATTTTCTGTATAACATTGGACAGGTTTAAATAGTTTCCCTGATCACCAAACAATATTCCTGGATATTTATATTATAAGGGGAGGAAAACTTAAAGGCACATTCAACCCCCCCCCCCCCAAAAAAAATATAAAAAATTGAAAGATTCCTTTCAGTGAAAGTAAAAATGGTCTTTATGCTTTTGTTGGTTTCTTTCAGGTACCTTTAAAAAGCAAGCAGACCAAATTATTTAAACCTGCTCCAAAGACAAAGAAACCGTCCAGAAAATACCGAAACCTGAGACTGAATAAAGGAAAGAAAGTGATCGCACGGAGCATGGATGATGGCCTTTATTACCCAGGTATGAATTTAAATAAAAATATTACCCCCAAAAATGGTAATTGCTTAGCACCTTCAGAGCAATTTCCCTTTCTAAAATATGCAATTCTCTAGTTTGGTACCTCCCTCCCTCCCCCCTTCCCTAATACGTGAGGGAACTTGTATAATAATAAACAACATTAAAGTAGCTTCTGTAACTTGAAAACTAAACAAGTTTGGGCAAAGTGGTTCCATTCATAGCTGTTAGTAGAAAAACAGTCAAAGACAAAGGATGGATCTCTCCTCTTTAGAGTACAGGCTGTTAATCTCAATGTCTACGGGCCTCTCAAAAGTCTGCAAAAAATTGTATTTTCAGAAAGATATTTACAACTGTCTAGGAATAATGTGTTGTTCCCTGTCTTGCATACATGTCTGATACTGCCTCAGACACCGGTACAAATTGCACCCAATTATAACAAGCCTATATATTGTACAGGCCCAGCAAGCCTTGAAGTGTACAGCAATCCTACATAGTGTACAGGTACAGCAAGCATACATAGTGTACAGGTGCAGCAAGCATACATAGTGTACAGGTGCAGCAAGCATACATAGTGTACAGCAAGCCTACATAGTGTACAGGCCCAGCATTCCTACATAGTGTACAGGTGCAGCAAGCATACATAGTGTACAGGTGCAGCAAGCATACATAGTGTACAGGCCCAGCAAGTCTACATAGTGTACAGGTTCAGCAAGCCTACATAGTGTACAGGTTCAGCAAGCCTACATAATGTACAGGTGCAGCAAGCCTACATAGTGTACAGGTACAGCAAGCATACATAGTGTACAGGCCCAGCATTCCTACATAGTGTACAGGCCCAGCAAGCCTACATAGTGTACAGGCCCAGCATTCCTACATAGTGTACAGGCCCAGCAAGCCTACATAGTGAACAGGTTCAGCAAGCCTACATAATGTACAGGTGCAGCAAGCCTACATAGTGTACAGCAAGCCTACATAGTGTACAGGCCCAGCAAGCCTTGAAGTGTACAGCAATCCTACATAGTGTACAGGTCCAGCAAGCCTACATAGTGTACAGGTGCAGCAAGCATACATAGTGTACAGCAATCCTACATAGTGTACAGGCCCAGCAAGTCTACATAGTGTACAGGTGCAGCAAGTCTACATAGTGTACAGGTGCAGCAAGTCTACATAGTGTACAGGCCCAGCAAGTCTACATAGTGTACAGGCCCAGCAAGCCTACATAGTGTACAGGCCCAGCAAGCCTACATAGTGTACAGGCCCAGCATTCCTACATAGTGTACAGGGGCAGCAAGCCTACTTAGTGTACAGGGGCAGATCCAAGTAAGGGATCTGAGGGTACCTGTTGATCATAATTTTGCTTTAAAAAGTTGTATAGGGGACATTTCAGATTAGCTGTAAAAGTATCAGATAACTATTTTTCTTGACATAAATAATAATTTTTAAACTCTCATCATTCTTAATACCACCATAAACCAAAACGTTATTCTGCTGGTGTTTTTCATGTGTATGTTTGTATGATTTTGGAGCTTCCACAATCACAAATTCCCTCCATCCCCTCTCCCCAGTCCCCTCTCCCACCTCCTCCAGCTGGTTCAACCATTTCATGGTTTAGTTAACTGATATAGAATTTTCACTAAATTTGAAAAGGGAAGTGACTTACCAGCCATACAAGTTCATCAACTCTTTCACGTAGAGGTAATACAGCTTTCTCAAGTCAGGCGCGTAGCCAGGAATTTGCCAAGGGAGGGGCGAAAATGTAGGCAAACTATCAGAGCCGTAGATATCTGAAAATGCCTCTGAAATGGCACTTCCCAGGCCTTGTAAGTTGCATCTCAGCATTTTCTCTTTTGAAATTACTAGCGATATCATATAAACATTAAAAAAAAATTAAAAAAATATGCTCAAGGGGGGGCGGCTGCCCTCTTTGTCACCCCCCTGGCTACACGCCTGTCTCCAGTCAATTACTTCACTCCAGCCAGGAAAACCACCAACAGTGACTCAATTCCCAACTTAAAAATGAAGAGACTAGTTGCAACTCTGGATAGTTGTAAACTAAGAATTAGTGTACTTCAGGTATTATGAAATACCAATTTTTCTTTTATTTTAAAGGTGCGGTGGTGAAGAATAAAGATGCAAGGAATGTTGAAGTCAAATTTCAATCTCTTGGTAAGCTGAAGGTAGCCAGTCGATTTGTGATAGCTACTTCTGGAGCTAAAGCCATGCCGAGACTAAAGGTTAGTCCAATCAATTGACTCATTGGCCAAAGTTGTACATGTGATTGAAATAAAAGTATAATGAGGTTTACTTTGATTTGATGATAATAAGGACATGACCTAATGGCTTTTATTAATTTCTTAATGATGGTGAAACTCACACAATATAAATAGTCAGGACCCTAAACTTTTTCAACAATTTTTCAAACATGTTTATGGTCTTGGTAGTTTATTCATCTATAAATAATGGCTGCCTGAATAATTTTTTTTTTAAATTCAAAGAATTCAAAATGTAATACCAAAAATGTTGTATATCTCAAAGTGTCATATCTTCCAAAATGTCATATATGTCACATGTCTCAAAATGTTGGAAGCATATTGTCAGAAGCTCTGAAAAGGTCAGAAGCTAAGCATATCAGAATTAAGTTTCTATTATCAGCAGGACAAGGCTTGCAAATTTGATGAGTCCAATAAATAACAACAAGTATCGAAGGGTGGTGATCTCACATAGATTGTGCAAGCGAAAATTTTAAAAGGTGATGTCTAAATAACTTTGAAACATGGTGTTATCAAAATTTTCCTGAATTTTGTGTTCATTTCATTAAACTCTATTTCATTTTTTCCAATTTCAGACTGGTGACTATGTTTTAGTCAGAGGAATAAAGGGCAAAGCTGAAGTCTGGGTTCCTGGCATTGTTCAGTTTGGACCGAAAGAAGAATCCAAGCAGGCTAAATTTTATACTGTTATAACTTACAATAAACACAAGGTAAACATCATCTTACCATTTATAAATGAAGTTGTCATGGTATAAAAGTACTTTGGTGAGCCATCGATTGTTGTAACTTACAATAAACACAAGGTCGGTAAACCTCACTTCACCACTTACTGAAGTGAAGTGATGTTATGATGGCATAGAACTGTATTGGAAAAGAATTCCTAGTTATCTGCAGGAAGCATAATACATTTAACTGTCTCAACTTTGTTACATTGTGATGTGGATGCCCTTTCATATATTAGCATTTGTTGTAGCTATGTGCATGTTTTTATTTTATTAAACAGGTCACAAAATGACCGATATACCTTGAACACTAACCAAGCATATCTCTGAAACTAACATAAGTTAATAGTATGATTTCCTTTAACCTTGGTATCACTAATATCTATTTAAATTTGATGAAAAGGACAGGAAAATAAACTGAGCTAAACAGAAGTACTATGGTTGAGGAATTGTTGGCATTATTATACTTTTCTAAATTCCAGACAGTTTGATTTAGTTTAAGTGATCAGTTTTGTTGCACCCAAAGGGACATAATCTGCAGAGTTAATTCTCATAAACCTATCAATCAGTCAGTCAGTCAGTCAGTCAGTCAGTCAGTCAGTCAGTCAGTCAGTCAGTCAGTCAGTCAGTCAGTCAGTCAGTCAGTCAGTCAGTCAGTCAGTCAGTCAGTCAGTCAGTCAGTCAGTCAGTCAGCCAATCGGTGGGTTGGTCTGTTGGTTGATTGATCAGTCTTCTTGCATTTAACCTGATTATTATCATGTGATGCTATGATATAGAAAACGGTGCTTGTTTTAAGTATTTGTGTTTTGTTTACAAACATGGTATCCTGCTTAAATGTTTCATTTGAATGGAATGTTATAATTGATCATTCTTACTTCATTTCAGATTAGTGTCATACGAAGTTCCCTAGTCATGATCGCGCAGTCTCGTTACAATTTTATGGTTAGATACATCTGTAGCATCCATCAGCCCACCCAGCCACTACTCCTGTAAGTTAATTGTAACAACTAGAATTGAATCATATCAGCTCCATTAAAGTGAACACCTCCATGCATGTTACATAATGTATGATACACATCACCTAGAACAAGTCTGGTACAGAAGTAAGTGTTCATATATGTTTAGTTTATTTATGAAATGCAGAAAAAGTTAAAGTTAAAGATGACCAATGGTGATTGGTGGATCTCCCTTATTTAAAATGGTTGTCATGGAAATTGGTTTTATGATTTATTCATTAAGTGTATTTTGGATATTAACCAGCATTGTCTTAGTAAATGGTAGTACTATGAATATTTACTAGATTGTAAATGAGACAAATTGAATTCAATCGTAAACAAGAAGTTAATATGGAAACATTCTTTTATGGACAGGACTGCTAATTCCAACGGTCAGAAACCTTATCTTAGCCCAGGGGACCTGAATGAGAGTCATCCAAATGAGAAATATCCCTTCCTGGTCAGACCACCGTCCTCAACGAGTGAAGTGCAAACATCTAAACCTGTGCTTGTAACCGCTGAAGTGGTAAGTAATCTATCAGTCCTTCCTAAATAGAGTCTTTCATAATATGGTATAAATGCTTCTCATGGGATAATTAAATTGGCATTCCTGAACCTTGTGCAAGAAAATTCAAAATTCAAAAGATATTCATAATTGCATCCAAAAAATATGTAAGATGTTTTGGTGGGATGTCTCGAATGAATCGGTGTCTTCATGATATGCAGGTCAGTGCCATTTCGGTTATCCAACCATAAGTTGATGAGGAATGTTATTAATATAAAGTTTTTGATAGCTCAGGTCATTAAAGTTTCTCTACTCTATCAAAAATATCTTTTTCTTGGGCTTACTAGTTGTGGGACTGAAACATAGCTGTCCCTGGGACCCATGTAGTCACTCTGCATGGTTTTCAATTCATTCTTTATCCCATATTTTCCCAGCTCCCTATATTTTCCATATTTTATGTGACCCTAGAACCGTAGTCCCCTGATCACCCCTTGTAATTGTCTGCTCCACTTAAGGTCACTTTGAGCATTCATTCGAACTAAGATCATACCATTGGTAAACCTGAATATTGTTAATATCTTCTTAACTAATGCCAGTCTTAACGACAACCTTTTATCTGGTATGTTAATGATTGCAGCAAGCTGATGAAACTTCTCCAGAGGAGATCCGAGGCATTCTTCAAGATCTTCGGGAACAACTACGCAAGAATCAAGACGATTCTAATCAAGCCCAAACGGTAAACAAACATCAAATCTTAAATTTTAAAGTTAAATTCTGTCAATAAAATCCATGAAATGGGAAAAAAAACTAACCCAGTGAAAGCTTTGTCTTGCTGACATTTTGAAATAGTTTGATAGGTAAACAGGGCACTTAAATGGCAGTCTACACTTTACAGAAAAGAAGCAACTATTAATCTTCACTTTGCAACTATCACAGAATTATTCAACATTATTTAAAGTTTACCTGGATGTACGTTTACTTTTAATAAATGGCAATAGTGGGAAGCAATGATGGTATGGTATGGTGCGGGGGGGGGGGTACACTTATCTCAGTTTTTCTATACCTTCCCCATTGCTTTCTTTAGAAGATTGTCCAGATTCTTTTACCAGGGTTTCTCTCACTTTTTATAATCTTTGTGCAATTGTAGTTTATTTATCATCAGCAATTGACATGATTGGCTCAGCTTAGAAAAAAAATCTTAGAGTTTGTTGGCTTTGGGTGTTCTCTGTGTGTGTGCAAGTTTACGACATTAACCACTCAGAGTTTCATCAATAGAAACCATGATGGCATCTGATTGATATAACCTACATACATACATACACGCACCCATACATACATACATACACCCATGCATACATGCATACATAACCTAATACATCATAGATGGGAAAATGTCAACAGGGGGCAAAAATTTCTATGGCAGTACTAGTCATTCTTTTTGATCGGTGTATAATAATGCGATGGTTTAGATTACGTTACGAAAGAGAATCTGTATAGCCACTGTTAAATAACTAAGGAGAATCATAAATAATATCAAATATAGGCTTGATCTATTCCAACACAAATGCACTCAAAATTTTTATAAATTAATGTATAGTTTGAGATTTCTCAATATCATGAATTAAGTTTGAAAAAATAAATATCTAAAGACCTCCAAGGAAGGACTTCTTTCCACTTTTTGCTTTACTTTTTAGGAAATTTGATTTCTTCTGTTGAACATTTAAATTTGCATCTTAATTGACAAGAAAACTCATCAATACGGAACAAAAAAAGAAAAAATTAAAATCAAACACATGCAGACAGACAAAAACAGTTTGATTGATAATTTTTGAATATTAGATTGAATTAATTTAATCTCCCTTCTTCAGGTAGTAAGATATTTGGCATTTCTTCTGATTTTGCTTTTGTATAACGGATTACCTGTCGTGATATTCATCAGATAGGCACATATTTAATGTCATTGCAATATCTACGATACGCTCTACTCAAAAACATTTCCTTATAGAAAGAGTCTTATTACCGTACATCAATTGTTCTTAATTTTTTCGAAAAATTCTGCTTTGGAAGTCATGTTCACTTTTGATTTCTGTCAGAAAGAGGTTAAATATGAATTGTAGAGGTTACTTATAATGTAATATATAAATCCAACATTATAATTCTTTCTTTCATAACTTTTCTATATTGACTATTAATGGATATTTGATATCTAAACACCCAGCCTTTTCTAAATTGATGTGGCACTTAAGACAGACTATACCAGTACAGAGAAGAAAAGGATATTTCACAGAGTGGCAAAAAAAATCATAGATTTTCTCACACTATGTAATAGAACCTTTCCAGCAAAGGATACTAAACAGTGGATCTTTAGGCTATGAATTAGAACTTTCCCCAGTTTTTAATCTTTTTCAAACAAAGCGATGTTCATGTTCTCAGAACCTTATGAAGATGTGATTGGAGTGTATTTCTCTGTTGGACTGTGTTAGTTTATGGTGTTAAAAGAAACAATGGTTTTCATTGATCAATATGTCCACCTTTTTTCTTTCTAGACCTGGGACCTTTGTCATGAAATGCTTAAAATTATAACTATAACCTAGAAATAATTGTTGAAATGGTAGCTGGTAGCTTCATCATCACATGAAATTATTTTGTTTCTCATGTAACATTTTTGAATGTTTCATTTCCTATGATCATTTTAACTCCATCTCCATCTCAGGATCTGAAGGATGAACTGAAAGAGAGCTTGAAGAAACGGGACGAAGCCGACAAGGAGCAAGAGGCACTCAGACAGAAGCATGAAACATTACTCACAGAACATTCAACATTTCAGAGAGAGAGTGACCGTCTCTTGGGTCGCCACAATCGTCTCAAGAAAAAACATCAGGATTTGAGGGACAGGCACGAGAAGGTGAAAGTCCACCAGGGTGAACTAGAAGAGAAGGAGAAGACTACCCTTCAGAGGTACGTAGATCCAGCTAAACTTTGGGTCGACCTTGAAAGCAGCTTCATATGAATTCAATTGGTCATGCTAAGAGCAAGTGATCATAACTTAGGATGACAGTTGTGTGATGTGCATGAAATCCTGCTCAAGCTGCTGGTAGAGCAGCTCCTTTCATGTGGGATAAGTTAAGAAAACCAGGTAATTATTGTTATTTTATTATGTAATAGATAAATATGATAAATAAGTTGAAGGTTTACAGTCTTGTTTGAGGCTAAGGCCATCTCACAAGACTTTACAACACTTAACCCCTGGTCATTGGTAACTTGTCACACCTACAAACCCAAGTGTGCACAATTCAAACAATCTCTCCTGGGATACTACAGTGCATCACATTTGCATGTTCACTGGGGGACTTCCCATAGGGTGCAGCCCCAAGCCGGGGCACACAACTATATTTACAAGTTACCTCTCAAGTCCCCATTTATACACCTGGGTGAAGGGAGGCAATGGAGATAAAGTGCCTTGCCCAAAGACACTACATAATGATCTGGTTAGGATTTGAAACCTGCAAACCTTAGATCACAACTGCACTGCCACCACACTCTCTATAATGCGGTGCAGATTAGTTTTCAATGTATTGAAATATGCAAGCAAAGCCCCAGAGGCAGCAGAAGAGAGAAGAAAAAGAGCATTGACCTCTGCCAGAGGACCGCCCTGTACTTGGCACCACCCTCCCGATATGAAAACCCTCTATGCTAGAGCCCACCTCAGTGACTGTGCTGTCTGCAACTGTCAGTTCTGTAAGCACTCAAGCCACCAGCGTTCGTAATGTAGGAACCCCCTCCCACTGCCAGATAAGGGATCTCCCAGCTTTGAAGTCAAGCAATTCAAGAGACAATGATACTATTTTATCTACATACATATGCAGTGTTTATTAAGGGAGCCTTTTATGTTCATTTTAACTAATGAAATATTACATGTAACTATTATTATAACGTCACGTAAAATTTGATGATAATCAAAAAATCTTTTGTGCTGGTGTCAAGACATTATTCATTTTCGATAATCTCAGGTTAATAACTGTGAAAGGAATTCCTGGTTTATTGCATTGTCCATCTTTAACCTTTCCAGATCTGCATGTATCAAGCCCCTACTTTGTTTCATTCAATTAGGGTAGGGTTTATCAGTCTGCAGAATCAAACAGATGATTAACAACCAACCTCACAGATGGAAAAGAGAAAACACACTCAGGATTACACTATAAAATAGCTTTTAGCGACCAGGGACGTAGCTAAGGCCTGATGATTGGGGGGGTGTAGTGGCTGAAATTCCAACTGGATGGGTTTTGGAGTCAGAAAATTCCGACTGCTCCCTTGTACCCCCCCCCCCCCCCGCACTCATCGCCAACGATACGGTCAGTGTCAGTCAGACACCCCATCTTTCGCGACTGCACTTTTGTTCCGAACTTTTTTCAATACATTTGTACCTTATGGGGCAAAGTTTTGCTTATGTTGATGGCACTTTTAAACTTCTGTAGATTAGCATTGAGTGTTTTAATTGTATACCATAGAGACAATGTATATCCCAACGTCGTAGCCAGGAATTTGAAAGGGGAAGCACTTTTTGCGATTGATATGGGGGAGGGGTCTAAGGGGAGGGGGTGTCCCCCTCCCCTTTGAGATTTTTTTGAACAATTGAAGGTCCTTAGATGCGATCTGGTGCAATTTGTTGCCAGTTTCATCATTATGATATGATATCATTTTATCAGCAGATTTTGTTTCCTGTTTGAATTCTTTTACATGTTCTTTTACATAATATATCAGAAAGACAAACATAGTGCTCTTTTGCAATTTTTCCAGAAGGATGATTCTTGTTTATTGTCCAATGTCTGGACTTAAATACATTTGACGAACTTAACTGATGGACAATATAAACTTTCATATTTTGTAAGACAGCCAGATTTGCAGTGGCCTAAAAAATATTGTTATCTCCGTGTATTAACAGTGTAATAATTATTTATAGGAAGTGCGTATCACGTACGATTGCTAGCTTAGCTTCATAACATGCTGTTCGTGCAACAACTAAGGACGAATCATAGAACGGATGAGAACGAACTTGTCGTCGTCGTTGTGCATACGGTTCGTGACATTCCATCGAGTGAGGTTAGGTAGGCAATATGTATTTTATTACGCAATGGCCAACTGTAGGTTTGAAATAGGCTAAATTTATCTAATTGCATCTGCCAAACTAAGTAAGTAGTTGAATCAGTAGGCCTGCATGTTATTACGATTATAATCGAGTTAACGGAGTTGACGAGTATTCAAGATCAAAAGAGCACTGACAAAATACCATGCTAAAAAAACGACAGTTTTTAAACATTTTTTTCGACACTCAAAGGGGGGAGCAGTTGCTCCCCTGCTCCCCCTGGCTACGTCCCTGGTATATCCTGAACTTACTTTAAGCTAGGGAACAGGGTCGACCCACCCAATAGAAAAATTAATACATAAATTTTCCGAATTGAAGCTGGCGAACGTTGTATTTTTTTTTTAGAGTATTCAAAATCATACCAAGTTTTGTATGGTGGAGTATAAGGATCGCGAGATACAATTTCTCAATGTGACGAGGAAAACGTGGTAAATATGACTGATTAAAGGTCAATTTTGATCGAAAATTTTATGTCACTCACAAATTACAAGAACATATGAAAATAAGAATGCGACAGTCAGAAAAATTAGAGCGCGACAGTCGGAAATTCCGAATTGAAGCTGGCGACAGTCAGAAATTCCGACAGTCGGAAATTCCGACTGTCGCACTCAAATTTTCCAACTATCGTCATTTTTACCAAGATTGGGGGGGTGAGACACCCCCCACACCCCCCCTCTAGCGACGTCCCTGTTAGCGACAGCTATTAGCTTTCAAGGAAGTCTTAGCTGAATAAGTAATTAATCTGAAAAAAAGTGAGAGGCTAGAGAAGTGCTAAGAAAATCTTGCTTTTGTCTAACATCTCACAAAAGAGATCAGTGAAATACCCATGTCAGACTGTGCCTTGTTGTAAATCTCCATGGCAACCAACTTAATTTTGACTTACTTCATTGTTACTAACACTTGTCGCATTTAAGTATAATTTATATCGAGGCCTTATTTTATGAACCCTCTTTGGGTCGATGGAAAGTTCCTTCCCTGGGCCCATTGATTGCCCACTCATCTATTGAAAGATTAATGAAGCGTCGGTATAGATTTTGTCCACTGGAGCATACCAGCCACTCCTGGATAGCCCCACTCTTTGATATTTTATGTAGTGGAGTTTAGTTTGCCAAGGTTTTCTTCATCCTACAAACTTTGACATGGTTTTCTGAGAGAGTTTGTGGAGAGCATAAAAAGACGTAGACACGTTATCATAAGCGACAGTCTGTAGTTTGATCAAAGAGGGTGGTTGATTTACTTTGAGTTTTATATTACCGCGACAGGATTTATGGCCAAAGGTAGTGAATGTAATTGTTAAGTTTCCTGTAGTGGCCTCTTATAATTATGAACAACTTGAGAAAAATGTTGGCCTTCTAAACTGGCTTTACGAAATACTGCTGTTTTTATGAACTACTCGGGTAAATATAGTTTGAGATGTTTGTCCTTCATGAAAAGTATATGTGCTCCTAAAGGTTTCAGAAAGACAGACATTTTGGGGCTGCACGTTTAAATTTTGGGACGGTTTTATTGCTTTTCCGTGACGCTTGTTTGCTTACCAATCTTGTTTGTGTCAAATTGACATCTCTGAATTGTACCGTCGACCTAACACTTTGCCAGGGAAATATTTTCGATTTTGCATGAATTCTTCAGGGTTAGGGTTACAAGTTCTGAAGTTGTTGTGAAGGATTAATGCGTTTCAAAAGGTAAAAATTGGGTACACTTGAGGTGATAGCAAGTGTCACAGAGACCATAAAGTAGTGTCGGGTAAACAAATCAGCATTAATATGCTGATATGGAACAGTAAACTAACATTAGGAAAATACATCTGTTTTGACATTTATGTAAAGCAAACTGTAAGAGTAATATTTCTTGTGTTTAAATATGCTTTTAAGTGGTTGAAATGGTGGCATTGCAATACCCCACCAGTTACTTTAAATGTATTTAATTCTTGTGAAACCATTTGCAGTGAAACTGTGCCATCATAAATATGAGATTGAATAACTTTTATTTTAGCAACAGATGTAACTATTTCATCATTGTCTCGATCCCCATGGGAACCGCTTGCCCGGGGGGAATTGTCTAAATAGGAAAAGAGAAATTCGGAGCAGTAATTCAAATCTTTCATCGACTATAGAACATAAAAACTTAATTTTTATGTTATGCTCTTGCCGTAGTAATCTTGTTTTATTGGTCATGCACCATTTACTTGCAGATATTTTGACAAGCTGGTACTTCTACCAATCCTATAAGTTAAGATTAATTATTTATAGAAACTCAATTTGCAGAGAATATCTTGATCTAACTTTTCTGGATACTGGCGTTAAAGATGAATACTTCACATAACTTTTTTTTTAGGTTTGAAGTGCTCCGAGGGGAACATGATCACTTGAAGTCTAGTTTTGACAGTCTGAATGCCGAACATCAGAACCTACAAGAAAGATGCAAGGCTCAAGAAGAGAAGAAAAATCAACTTGCTGATAGTGGCATCCAAACGGAAGGTAAATCCATCTGGTTCGGGTTAGAACATTCATAAGTGGTCACAGTTGTTCTATTTTCTCTTTCTTGAATACTTGAAACTCAAATTCTCAGCTGCCCCTTGATTTGTCCGACATTGATCAAACTTAAAGGAGACACAAAACTAATCGTAAAACACTATTTTTTTTATCATTGAAAGCTTTCCAAGTTTCTTTTGAAAAGAACATTAACTTTAGAAAGTGCAGTAATTCTAAAAGATATATCACCATACTAAAAAGATTTCCAAGATTTCCAAGGAGAAAAAAAAGGCACATTCACTGGATTATCTGATAAATTTATAGATATTCTTTGCAATGGAGTAGTACTGGTTTGGCAAGAAATCTAATGAATCAAGCCTTGTTGATCAGAGGTGCTTTAATGGAGCACTCCATTTAGAATTTCTTTTAGCTATGCAGCATTGAAATGAACATCAGAAAGAAATGGATATCCTGTATATCCGAACGATAGGAATCGTAGCAAAATGTACAAAAACAAAGAGAAAGAAAGAACAAAATATCAAGAAAGAACATTCATTGGCAAGATGTTAGTGTTCACCACATTCTCACTTCTTTCATTTCTTCAATTAGAAGAAAAAATAACATGATACCTTTGTCTACAGATTGAAAGGATTGATTTGTAGCAGGAATTTGTAGAGGAAAACTGTAAGATGAAAATGAATGATGTCCTTACTGCTTATTCCTAGCAAACCATATGGAAACTAGATAGAAGAGCAATGCTATTACAATGTAGTAACCAAACTTATTCATAACAAATAGTATGGCAGCTAGAGAAAAGAGCAATGCTATTACCATATATAGTTATTCATAGCAAACTGTATGTAAACTAGAGAAAAGAGCAATGCTATGACCCTATATAGTAACCAAACTTATTCATAGCAAACCGTATGGCAGCTAGAGAAAAGAGCAATGCTATAACCATATATAGTTATTCATAGCAAACTGTATGTAAACTAGAGAAAAGAGCAATGCTATTACAAAATAGTAACCAAACTTATTCATAACAAATAGTATGGCAGCTAGAGAAAGGAGCAATGCTATTACCATATAGTAACCAAACTTATTCATAACAAATAGTATGGCAGCTAGAGAAAAGAGCAATGCTATTACCATATATAGTTATTCATAGCAAACTGTATGAAAACTAGAGAAAAGAGCAATGCTATGACCCTATATAGTAACCAAACTTATTCCTAGCAAACCGTATGTAAACTAGATAGAAGAGCAATGGTATTACCATGTAGTAACCAAACTTATTCATAGCAAACCGTATGGCAGCTAGAGAAAAGAGCAATGCTATTACAATATAGTGACCAAACTCTGCACACAGCTTTAAGTTAGATTTGTGCCTTTTTTTCCCCTCTTGTTTGGTTTGAGTGTTTTGAAACACCTGTCTGGAGGGCAAGTCTTTAATTCCTTAGGTTATAAAGGAACTAGTTTAGCGGTCTGCATTTTGATTAAATTGTTTTCTTGTGTCTGGTTTGTTTCTGCTAGTAAACAAAATAAATAGGTTCTGTCAGTCCAGTTTTACAGCTAGGTAGCCTCACCTACCGATTAATGGGTAGTAAGATGGGAATCTTTAGAGGCGCTACGAGTAAAGCAGTCCAGTAAATGTGACATTTACAAATGAGTTCAATCTTACCTGCTAAACACATCTTCTCAGGTTTTTTGTTCAGAATCTGTACCTCTTAAAGTTTTCATGACGCTCATTCCATAAACGTGTCGTTTCTCTGTAGTTCAATCTGCTGCTGTGAATGAGGTCTGTATAAAGTAGGTCGTTAGATATAAAGGTCGCTCATCTATAGGCATGAGACATGTATCATAAATTGGATGAGTGCCCCCAAACTTCTTTGGGAGGGGGAAAGGGCTGGTGGAGGGTAGGTGAACAACACAAACAGTGGCAAGCAGCTTTCATAAAATGAAACCTTTAATCTGACAAAGATTATTGGAAATAAATTACTGTAACCTTAATTCATATTAGTAATAAATATGATCTTGTTAGGCCTGTGTTTCCAACTATTGTACCATTCTCTAGTGTAATTACTCTTGTGTGCCATTGAAACCCAACATACAGCAAGGGTCAAAATGTTTTTTTAACGTTTTTTATATGTAGCTAAATTGGTTTATATTCAATCATTGTGGTCTAATTTTGTTATCAAATAATAAATTGCCATCTCTTACCAAAATGATGACCTCTCTCATACCACTTTGCTCAAGATATTAAACTGACTCGTCAAGCAAATTAAACCCTAATTCGTTACCTCGAGACATGATTAGAAGTGATGGCTACTCAGCAGTTTGCCTCCAGTTATTATCAGATGGCTAAACTGCCAAGATTATAATTTCATATCGATTGGGTGTAGAGCAAGTGAGAAGATTGGACATATATATATATATATATATCCACATTAATGACCGCTAAAAACAAAAATTTAGCAGAAGAAGAATTATAAGTGCAACCTGAAAATGAAACAATGTGAGGTGATATTCGTTGAGATGCTTGACGGATATCTGCAATGACATTAATTTAAACAGCATGTCGAAGTGGTCATAGCTAGGGTTTTAACATATTACGTTTGAGGAAGGGTCAATTCAGAGATGTGGGAAATGTCACAGTTGCTTCCAGGTGTTGGGGGCCCTAAAATAATTCCTTGTGGTGGTACTTAGCTCCATTAGGGGCTAATGCCTTGTGGTGGTACTTAACTCCCTTAGGGGCTGATGAGTACAAATTATGATATTAATGTAACAATGCAGTTTGATCTGTATAACATGAATATTATTCATGGCTTGTATCGTGGAGCCTTGTGGAAAGAAAAAAACTTTTGATGCCTCAATATCTTGTCAGCTTTATGTCAGTTGCTAGGATTTTTATATGTAACAATTAACCGAAATGGTGTGTCAAAGAATTGTTAATACTCAGTAAAAATTAATACAATCACACACTGAGAGTGGTGCAAGCAGTACCTCACGGTGTCCTTGTCACAAAGTATTATACAAATCAAACAGTGAATTATAAAAGTCGTTCAAGTATATCATCTGGTAATAAACATTCAACAAATACTGACAGGTTACTATGATTGGAATGGAACTAATCATGGGATTGTTAAAATGACTTTTTCCCACCTCTTTTTTCGTAATACGACCTATTGTTTATTTCATTTATAGAGATGAGCTTAGAAGAGGCTGTAGAAGAGGCAGACGAGGAGGAAGGTAAGAAGGAGGAGGAGGAAGAGGAGGAGGAGGAGAGCAAAGAAGGAGGACAAGAGGAAGAAGTTCAAGAAAATGATGAAAAAGATAAGAAAGAAGAAACCAGAAAAGAGAAAGAGAAACCGTCTCTGATTGGAGAGGAAGTATTAGCTCAGTCTCAAGATGATGGATGGTATTACAGAGGTAAAATTCCGAGAAATTTTCAAAACATTTTTTTGTTGTTGATTATACTAGCGATTGCTGAATATCAAACTTGATTGTCCTTTAAAGAAGATATTTGTTTTCCATCTTAAAAATACACTTAACATCCAACCTCCTTCCACTGTAAACTCTGTAAGAGTCACAGAAGGTCACAAAGACAATGTAAAATTTTCACAAATATTTGCAGTTAGTCGTTAATTAGCATTCAGGTTAATGACCACCGAAATTAGAAGACTCTAATCAAATGTAGCGTTCCTCAACCATGAGAGTTTTCTACTCCTCGTTAAAGTGTCTTTTCTTGGAAAAGTAGCAGACTGCTGGGGCATCTCTTACAACATTAATGTAACATACTAAAAACATATATTGTGTTCTCTAGTGTATTTCCATGGCCAACACAAAAATCATGAAAAATTATTGCCAAACAAATCTGCACTATATAGGTTTGTTCTCAGAGGTCTATAAGAAAATTTTAAGCAGCATATTGAATTGATCAATGTCTAGAATCAATAATCAATGCAGCTAGAGTTATCAATATTGATTACTGAATATCCATTAATCACACAAGTAGGTCCTTGGTTTCCAGTGAGTTTTTAATTAACAAATCAGTCATTATACAATGTTGTTCAAATTGTAGTTCAGTATATTTATAAATCCAATTCTAGTGGAAACTCTGAATTAGCCATTTTTGCGGGACAAACTATTAAATTTGTTTGATGATGATAACTACAACAATGATACTGATAACTAGGAAGGCTCTTCATTTACATGTCTCTGCACGTCCATTGCACTCTGCCATCTGCAATACTTATCTATAGCTCTGCTAATTGGTACTGACCACTCTTGAATTGACCCAACCATCCATCAATCACCTGTTTTAGTATACTGCCCTCCTTGATTTCAAACTGCAAAATAATATTAGATTATGCAACAACAAGATAATCCACATTGAAGCAGTATATATCAATGACTGAACCAGTTGGGAACCAGAAAGGGAGATGAACATGCTTCCCCACACCCTCTCAATCAGAAAGGTTCCTCCCAATCCAACACACCCTCAAGGAGTGGGGAGAAAACATACATATAGAAACTGAGCTGCCATTGTCATGACAAGCCTGTTATTATAACACTGATGGTTCCGCAAACTGATATTATCAAAATAAAAGAGTTTGAAGAGATAAAGGATAAAGTTACTTTGAACGGTCACAAAATGTATCAGCTGTTACAATCTTTGTAGTATGTGGTAATGAGTGTTCAAAAGCATCTTTGGGAGGGGAATAGAATTATGTTACCTGTGATCTAAACCAGCTAGATCAGTAGTTTACTCGTAAGACAGTTATTTCGTGAACTATTCAGCGCCCAGTGTATGGAGGTCACTCTAAGGTCCAAAGGTCATCAGGAATATAAAGCTCTAGGTCATGATGGTTGAGTTGTGTCAGGCTGTGTTCAGCAGATTACAGCTGCCTTATTAAAAACAAGAATTACTTATTGTCAGGTAGTAACATCAGGGCCAAGGAAACAGAAAAACAGGCGAGACAATGAAATTATTATTGCAGTTATTTGTCAAGATTATGTAACGAAAGTACAACTATTCTTTTTACTTCTTTCAGTGACCGTTGAATCTGAAACAGATGATGGTCATTGCTTTGTGGCCGATAGCAACGAAACCATCCAGAAAGTTGAGAGAAAGTTGTTAATAACGGACGACGATGATGCCGAAAGAGAGATCCAGGTGAGTCGCATATTTATTTGAGCCAAAAATTTATTTGAGCGCATAAAAATTAGATCAAAATTATCGTTACTTCATTTTCAAACTGACTGTTGGTGGTACTTTGAGAACATTTTACAATAAAAGCAAATGGTCTGTGGAAAGGAAAACTGCTCAAATATTCTTTGCATATTCACATGATGGCTAAAGTACATAAATTGTGACGTTGAGTGTGGAGGGATTGACTAGTGAAAAATAATGATATTCTAAACTCAGATTTAAGGGGGGATAGAGGGCATGGGGGAGGGGTGAGTGGGGAGGGGAGGTTTACACCACAAATATTGTTCTGATATGTTCAACCCATTGGGCAATATTGGTGTGGTTAATGACAAAGCACCAGCTGAATTTCAGTTTATCTGGATGAAATTTGAGTTATCCTGTCGTATTGATAACCACATCCTTGCTCAGTATAAAATCATCTAGACATTAGATTAAATGTTGCATAACTGTAGCATAGATAAATGTTGGGACATCATTTCGCAAAGTGTGCAACAATTATTGTCTAGGGCCAACAAACATATGCTTGGGAGAGCTGCTGGGGATATTTGTGTGAGGTTAGATCGAGGAGACAGATTTTGTGGGACTATTAGGTTTTTTATTCAGACTGAATTTCCTGAAGATACTGAACAATTATGACTAATTTGATTTTTTGCAGATATTTCAAAATTGTCAAACACGATTTTTTCAAAAATATTTTTTCTTATTGTACTCTTTTTTGCCTTATATCTACATCAGTGTTAAGTTTTCTTTTATTTTGTGTGTGTTTGTGTCTGTCTGTCTGTGTGGTGTGCACTTGTTTTGTATTCTGAATGAGGACTTGGAACAAAGGAATTCCAAGTTCTCAGACGTCATTTGAAAAAGAAGCACAACATCCTCAAAAGAATTCTATTGTTAAGGGGGTATTGTTTATGTATGGGTATGTGTATTTGAACAATAGAAATAATCAATAGGGTCCTCAGTCTGACTGTGAAAACACACCTTTCTGTCCTCTGTGAGGCATTAGTCACATTCCTTGCATTCCACCAACAGATTGGAGACGCAGTGGTGGCCCTACACCCAGAGTATCCGTATCGCTATGGCCCCGCATTGGTCCAGAAACAAGGGGCCAATTTTTGGTACAATCTTGTCTTCTATGACGGTATTGTTGTTGATGCTCCCAGAGAGGAGATGTACTATTTGGATAAGGATATCGCTGAGGAGGTCAAACAGGTCATTTTGGGTCACGAAGATAAATGGGTCGGCCATGCTGTGGTGGTCCGGAAAAATGGGTCGGGCAGCTATGCCTTGGGTAAGTTCACATATTATTTTATCTAGAGCAAAATCTTTGTCTCTTTCTTTATCAACGAAAAGGATTATAATAATCTGAAAGTAAAAAGCAGGACATCACAGCCAACCTGTGATTCACCTCTTGGAGTATGGATGAGAATATCTGGTAAATATAGTTTAAATTCATCTCGAGTTATGGACAAGATATCGAGATCGAGATGGGTTTCAACTAACAGCTTGGAGTATTTTGCTCTTTAAGATGAGTGTTACAAGTTCTGCCACCTGTGATTGGTCCATGCAAAACAAAAATAGTCTGGGCGGATATTTCATGATCATTATCACAGCAAATGCACAAGATGACTGCGTTGGTGAGATTCTCACAAAATTGGTAATACACGAGAAAAATAAGAAAAATTAAAAGTAGTTTTATAGTTAATGATATGTAGTCTGAAATGGGGTGAAGCAAGTCACTAACTAATAATGAGAGTCCTGTAGATTCACTGCAAAGGTACAATTGTGATCAAGTATTTGTATTGCTTAGCCTCATCTGGAAGCCCTGTTCACTTACCCTAACACACATACACACATGCACCCATACACAAATACACATACACACACACCCATACACAGATACTCTGAACCATCAAAGGATTCACTGTATTAATGTTAAAATTAAGCTATGACTATTATTGACATCTTTGAATAATTCAATGTTAAGTTTTACCCCCAAAAAGTATAATATATGTTACTTCTATTCCACAAATCTGTTATGCTGACTTCAGAAAGTTACACCAAATATCATTTAAATGGTTTTAATAATTTAATATTCTATTTTTGGGGTCTACCAACCATGATTGGTGTGCTTAGTGGGTTGAGAATTATAGAGTATTGCCGCCTTTCAAATATGCCACTGTCTTTCCAGGCAAATAACTGTAGTTGCTGGGTAAATATTAATGCCCTTGTCAAAGGAACTGATTACAAAACTACCCCCTCTTTCTGATAACTCCGGACCTCTCTCTATTAAATACCAATGCTTTACCATGTGAAATGCTCTTGTTTGTTTAGTCTTATCTGATGATGTAAGCATTTTAATCCCTTGTAGGATATAAGTGCTGGGGCTGGATAAGGTATGCTAGAACAAAATGAATAATAAATGGTAAAAGGTTGAATGTAAAACAGCTGCTTCCACACCATCTTCGTTTCTTGTTAGGTGGTAAAACCTTCAGCAAGTCATGGAGGGTACGGTTAAATCGTTCTGCTTGCCCATTTCCCTCTGGATGGTATGGTGTGGTCTGTATGTGTGCCCCCCCCCCCCCAATTAATATTTTGTAAGCTCTGTTGAACTGATATCACAACAGATATGTGAGGTTGCTGGCTGCCTTTCATGCTGGAAAGAAGTATGAAATAATGTATTTGCTAATTCAGATGGACTTGTCAATGTCTGTTCTACCCTCCCTCACCCCAGCACCCTCCCTCACCCCAGCCCCCTCCCCTCCCCATCACTTCCCCTTCCCTTGGTTATGATATTGCAAGCTTTTCATTACACCATAACTGCAAAAATCTTCCCCTATTCTTGATAACTTTTCCCATAATCACCACTACTTTCTTCAAGAGTTCATCGTCCCTTTCCCTTTATATAGTTTGTGGACAAACTTTAAATTACTTTGCCACTTTGCCACTGTTAACAGTGCCCCCATTCAAGAGTTCATCAATCCTTTATATAGTTTGTAAATAAAATTTATATGACTTTTGCCTATGTCTGTTATGAAATTGCAAAATTAATTCTTCAGGGTAATAAGTTAAGTCCACAAATCCAATTGCCAAATTAAAGGAAATACAGTCAATTTCCTCTCATTACTCGGTAACTTTCCCTTTTTCTTATTTCACCCTTGAGTTAGACACGACATTTGGCAATGGACATATTGCTTCCTTTCTTTGAGAGAATTTATGAGGAAGAAAGTACATTCATCTTCTTCTTCTATAAATAGAAGACATATGAAACCACTCTACATCAATGTCAAGGTTGACTGTGTGATAATTCCAGACAAAATTATGATGTTACTTCAAACTTTACAGGAAGCAAAAATAATTGATGGTACCAGACGTTTTGATATTTTCCAAACTGTTTTAATAATTAAAATTAGTAGCAGATTGCCTTACGGCGGCGGCTTTTTGCAGTTGTTCAACTTTTTTTGTGGCCAAACTGACCGAGTACTACTCCAAATTAGATGGTCATTGATTCAACGAAGACAATTTGTTAATTTTGTTTACAGGGTGTTTGTTAATAATAAGTAACAAATGAATTTGCTTTGATCTGCAACATTTTGTCATCCAGATATTTTTTTTGGGGGTCATTTAAGGCGGGCGGTATCAATCACATTTTTATGCAATTAGCAAGATTGAAAAAATGAAAACTCAAACGTTTCAATTTTTGCTTGATTATTTGAAACAAACCTTCCCAATCAAGGTAATGAACTTCACTAATTGATGATTTAATTATCAAACAGCTTCAATCAGTTTATTAACAAATGTGAAATTTTCTAAAATTACAGTAAATTTATAAATGTAAAGTGCAGTATAGCAAATCATATCACTTCTACAACCACAGATTTGCTGGAATCATATCTGATATCATAGCATATGTAGCAAATTTTTAATAATTTGTGCAGAAAACCTTCGTCTCTTCATTAAAATGCTCACATGGTAACGCAAGGAGAAGGCTTGCTTCATGATACCAAAATTCAGGGAAGATAGACTGCTCAGTTATGTCACCATGGAAACTTGTCAAAACAAAAATAATCACAAAATGATGTATATTATGAAATCAGATCTTCCAAACTGTCATGAACATTCTAAAATATTTTGCTGTAGGCTTTTCAGACTTTTTTTTCAGACAGTCTAGTAGATTTATCTAGCAAATTGTGTGTTACCACATACGGTCACCTTTTAAGATCAGACGGTTAAAGCAGTATGATGTATTGAATCTAATGATGTTTGTAATTTCATGATCCTTGCCCGATGACAAGATGTAGTTATCCTGCTTATCTCACAACTGAAATAGCAAGTTCATTGTGTTAGCTTCGTGACTACTATGCTTATCTGCCAGCAGAGAGTGTTAGTGGAGAAGAAAGAATTAAAACCTGTGGGACATAAATTTCATCTCTTGCAATTGAAGACGGAGAAGTATCAACTATCATTGAAAACTGTATCGAGAAAGTTCTTAAAATTGACTATATAACAAGCAAAAATGAAGTGAAACAAAAAGCTGATTAATAGAACAATGGATCTACATTAACAATTAGGTCTAATTTATAGAACAATGGATTTAAATAAACAATTAGGTCTGATTCATAGAACAATGGTCTTACATGAACAATTAGTTCTGATTTATAGAACAATGGATTTACATTAACAATTACTGTAGGTCTGATTCATAGAACAGTGGATTTACATTAACAATAAGGTCTGCATGAAGGAGCTGGTGTCATCATCAATTTAGCCTTAAAGGAGCATTTCAGAGATTGAGCATAGTTTAAAGTGGCATATCTGAATAACCTGAACAGCTTATAATAGAAACATGTTATATACACAAGGGCGGCGGAACCGGGGGGGGGGGGCACAGGGGGCACGTGCCCCCCACTTTTCCTCAGGTTAAAAATGTGCCCTTTTTCTACATAAATATTTCTAAATAAAAAAGAGTTTACAAAGCGAAACCCACGTCGAATGAATTATTTCGGGAAGTTTTAAATGTTTACTACCAAAGGCATAAGAGCCCAATTTGATTTGGGGGAGGGGGGCTGTAACGACTTGCCCGAAAAATATTACCAAAATTGTTCGCGCGCTACGCGCGCGTTCAACATCTTAATGTGCATATCATATAGGCATGCGTTGGTTATTACATCGCATGCCAATAACATACAATCATTTGCCGTGTTATAACCCCTCCAAATTGGTTATAATTATTGGGAAAGTCGTTACAATCATAATGATCATAATAATATCAGTTTAATCATTGAAAAACACATAGAAAATTATTTTTCTTTCAGTATTTTGACATATTTCATTTGCTTTCATGCATGTATCGATCGCGTGTGCAGGGACTTGGACTTTATAATGATTTCACCTCATTTTGTCTTTTTCCTTGTTTCCCAATTTGCACATTAGATATTGCAGTGCTAGTATGCATTCCTAATATGCATTCCTTGAGGGGGGGGGGGGGGTGGCGTTGATGGAGTGATGTGTATACGCAAATAAGATAATGCAATAAGAGTTATAAAGGGTACTAAATATCAGGCTGCATCAGTCCAATCGAATTTCTGCAAAGTGCCCTTCGACGTTGGTGCCCCCCCCCCCCCAGATTAAAAGTGCTTCCGCCGCCCTTGTATATACAGTATTACATATCAAGACTAAACTTTGCCTAGGGTCACCCTTTAAACTCGGTAAATGAAGGGGTACCTCCGGTTGGCTACTGACAAAGAATCAAGTGTAATAAAAGAGTGCTAGCTTTAAACTTTTGAAGGATGCATCTGTCTGAGTTTGTCAGTGCAAAGTTTCATGATGGAAAGAACCTAAATAGTCTCAAAATATCTCTCAAATGTTTTCTGTTACATCCTTCTGAGTAAGAAAAGTCTTGTGAAAGAGGGGTGAATCCACTTCTGTCTTATATTAATCTATTAATATCTTCTTTTTTTAATTTCCTTATTTACTTAGAAAAATATTAAGTACAGGCAAAAGATTACACAAATGTTAGAACCCTTGATAAAAGTACATGTTCAGTTTTAAGTTTGCAGGGCAGGTACTTTTAAGTATTTAATTTCAGAATGCCTCTCATCATTTTTAGAACCACAATGATCTCTTGAGGACCCAAAATGCGATAAATCTCTTGTGATATTTTCTCCTAATTGAAGAAGGGGGGGGGGAATATTCTCCTTCTCACATCGAGAAACTCGTCATCAATTTGCGTATCAAATTGAAAATCATTTATGATTTCATCAAGAAATTGTTTTTGGCTTTTCATTTGAGCTCTCTGTCATGATGTTTTGAGTTATGATATCATAGACAGCCATATTAAGGGAATAAATTTTAATCTTTCAAGTGTGATCAGAGACCAAAAATTTAATTTTGAATCTGTGGTATCGAAACATTATTTATGAATCAAATTAATTTTGGTTCTGTGGCAGAAAGAAGACTTAATATTAAAAGCCTGGTTGCTGTATTCATTGATGTATTCAATTTTCCATAGTTTAGCCAACCCACAATTTTGCCCTTTGCTCGACCTTACCTCACAAGCTCTCAAGTTTTTGGTACTGACATCACTCTTGAGTTGAAATCTTTACACAATCAACACAAAATGAACTATAAAGAAAAGGAAACAGAAGGGAAGGGAAGTACAGGAGAGGGAAGCGGAAGGGAAGGGAGGTGAGGGCGGGGCGGGGCGGGGCAGGGCAGGGAAGGGAACTTTTTAGTATAGGGGGCTGAAGCATTTTTCATTTTGTCTAGTGTGAAAGCATTAGTATATATTTGGTTAATATGCTGGTTACAATTTTGTTCATGAGAGTGTTCAAAAATACAGATGTCATGTGCATTTTCTTGCCTTTGAGATGTGTGTTAACTGTTAAGGTCACATGAACTGAGACCCCATCAAAGAAAGGAAAGCCTTGTTCATCAAACAGTGAACTTGAGTTCAATTGCTACCTCAGTCAGCTAATGCTTAGGTCAAAAATTTCATAAGACTCTCCTCCTTGTTGCCAAATTCGCATCCCAATTTAGGCATCGTCATGGTAATTAATGGAAAGTGTCTTGTTAGGTCTTAACATACTGTACCAGCCTAGTCATGCCATCCTCAAGGTCGGTTTACTGCATCAACTCACCATAAAAGGACACCTTTTACAGACTTTACAAACATTTAGGTAGAGCAAACAATTCCATCAGATAAGAAGACTGCAGAGCCAGTCTAGAAGCTGAATGATGGAATGGTTAACTGCTCAGGTTACTTCATCTCCCTTACATGCAAAACTGACATTTAATCCTTTGTTTTCCAATCCATCTTCTGTTGGCCCCTGACATGGATCCATTTGGAAGACTGTCTGTCCATCCACTCTCCCTATTATAATATTGCGAGTTCCTTGTGCTGGTATTGATATAACTTGGTGCCAGAAGCACTTATGAAAAATATCAAAAAAGGGAGGAAGGAGAAAAGAAAACAGTCAAAAAATAAATAGCTAAATATTTGATAACGCTTTCTCTCTCTCTCTCTTCACCATTTACATTACGTGCACTTTTTTCTTCATTCGCACTTTCGTCTCGACTTTGGCATCCAGTGAAGTCTCAATACCGTATGTGATGTATTAATTTGTTAAAAGTGAATATTAGGACCATTACAAAGACCTTGGATGATGGATATTAATGTCTGGGTTAATCAGGTGGCGCTTCATGCATGGATAAGAGGCATAATGAGGTGGCTTACTGAAAGCATATAATAATATTCTCCACTTTAATGGAAAATGTTGATGTGGCCATGTGATAATGTGGCTATGTGTTAATGTGGCTATGTGTGCTTACATTTCAAATTAACATTACATTTCAATGTATTTTATTATAGATTCATTCCCGTATAAATTTCCCGACAAAATTTACTTTCGTTTGAGTAAGAGCGGGAAAATAAAAGTGTAAAAAGAAATACAAGATTTTAAGTTGAAATTAGCAGATATAATGTACAGTGCCTAGCATATTGATTAAGTGGATGAAACAATCAGACAGAAGCAATAACGACATTTGAAAGATTAAAAGAAACGCATATAGTTGGTGGGGGTGGTAGGAATGGGGTTTGGGGTAGGCAGCTAGAGGTCAGTGAATTAGTTTTCATAAAAAAGGTCTGTGTGACTGCTGGATTTTGTAAATGGTTTTATGAATTTCTTCTGTCAAGAAGGCCAGTGTAATATGTTAGGTATTGATGTTAAAGGTCTATGGACACTTATGAACAACATTGTCCTAATCACTCTAATATGCATTTGAAATCATGAAAATAGCTGCAACTCCTGTCAAAATCCATCAAGGATTGACCATTTTACAAGTCTTTAATTCATTCTAGTTTTATTCATGAATAATCATTAGCTAATTATGCGCATTGATGATGTCAAGGTCTGTGTCTGCCTCATTATCTGTCATTTGATTCCTTTGTTGTTACAACCTTTGTTTCAAGGACACTGAAGCCAGGATTATGGCCTAAGGTGATATTTGAAATTCTTTTATTGTCTTCATTGAAAAGAGGAACATCACATTATTCAAATGACATATGTTGGCTTGTGATTAATGGGTTAACTTATTAAGGCCTAAAATAACAAGTTTGATGAGTACAACACTCCATTTCATAGTCTGCACATACTTAATGAGTTTCCCAGATTAATCTAAACTTCAAATGTGTTTATCTTGGAAATGCAAAAAGCTTTTCGAAGACTTTCAGTAGATTTGAATGAGAATAACACACACATCAATTGTACCGAATATGGAGCAAATTGGCTTATTGGCCGTAGTACTTTAATCAGGATGTTAATGTTACACATGAAGTTGGTGGAGGTAACAATTTTCAAGGGCATTGATAAACATGCATGCAGCTTCCATTTCTAATTTTCTTTCCTTTTTCTTTTCCCAAGTAACTATTTCACTGCAAAAATTTTGTGCCCAAAGAAGGAAAAATTATAAGGAATGTGATAATGTTTCATAAAGGTCACAGGTTTTCAGTTACCTCTAGCCAAAGTTACAGTTGAGATGATGGAAAATGTCAAAGTCTGAACAGACGATGAGAGTTGTTTGCTTTCAACATTACTGACATAGCTGATATGCTCCTTCAGATAGAAAGACAAAAGAAATCAAATGGTGGTGGGGGGGTGGGGGACAGTTGAGGGTGGGGTAGAGGGAGTTTTGCTCCCTTTTTGAAACTGTCAAAGTCAGAGCAGCCATTGAGAGTTGTTTTGTTTTCAGCATTACTGACATAGCTGATATGCTCCTTCAGAAAGAAAGACAAAAGAAACGAGATGGTGGTGGGGGGGTGGGGGACAGTTGAGGGTGGGGTAGAGCTCCCTTTTTGAAACTGTCAAAGTCAGAGCAGCCGTTGAGAGTAGTTTTGTTTTCAGCATACTGACATAGCTGATATGCTCCTTCAGAAAGAAAGAAGAAACAAATCAAAATGGTGGCGAGGGGGGGTGGGAGACAGTTGAGGGTGGGGTAGAGGGAGCTTTGCTCCCTTTTTTGAAACTTTCAAAGTCTGAACAGCCAATGAGAGTTGTTTTGTTTTCAGCATTACTTATAGCTGATATGCTTCTTCAGATAGAAAGAAATCAGTGGTGGCAGGGGGTGGGGTGTGGGACAGTTGAGGGTGGGGTAGAGGGAGTTTGCTCCCTTTTTGAAACTGTCAAAGTCAGAGCAGCCGTTGAGAGTTGTTTTGTTTTCAGCATTACTTATAGCTGATATGCTTCTTCAGATAGAAAGAAGAAACAAATCAAAATGGTGGTGAGGGGGGGGGGGTAGTTGAGGGGGTTAGAGGGAACTTTTGTAGAAAGTTAAAACTACTACAGAGATATGTATCTGTTTGATTTGATAGGAACCGTGGTGGAACGACTCAAGAGGGGGAACTTCTACAATATTGAATGGGCAGATGGCCACCTCAGCAGACAGCATTCTCAGCATATATTTGGCGCCTTCTCACGAAGGCAGAGAATGGCCTTAGGGGACCATGTCCTGGCTATGAATAACTTTTCAAGCCTGACATATTTACCGGGGGAGATCATGGAAGTCAACGGAAACAAGCTGGTCGTGCAGTTTGTCGATGGAACAAGGTGAGCGATCATCTACAACTTGGGGAACTTTTGGAATTTCAGTTATTCTGCTCATCCTTCTGAAATTGTAGACTCGAAAATATTTATTCCCTTAAGCCAGATTACTCCCGTAGGTGCTACTATGCGGGCAGAGGAATGGTAAAGAATTCTTTTAATTCCAATCTAACATAGCTATTTTCTTGAAAGTGAGACTTGCTTTAGGTGTTTAACTCTTATCCAATCACACTATTGACTTGAAATCGAGACACACCAGGTGTACTTGCATAAATACTTAATTTATTTTAATTGAGAAACACAGGAATACGTAGGTTGTCAAGAAGATTTCTTCAATGTTGCAATAAACAAAGAAAATGTTAATTTATATCAACAAAAAAAATAGAATGAAGCTACCATTAATTAGAACTACTGTTTATATATATATATATACTTGATGATCTGATATCATAATACTGTAGGTATCAGTATCATGTATAATTGATATTACTTGATATCATAATATGTATCAGTATCATGTATATTTAATCTTCATCTGATCATCATTATCTGATCTCCAACGTGCCACCAGTTTGTATTGCTGATACTGTGTGGTCCACTTAGACTGTACATTATCTGATCTCTAACATGCCACCAGTTTATTGCTGATACTGTGTGGTCCACTTAGACTGTACATTATCATTATGTCTCTGCTTGATACGTTTATTTATCTATTTATCCTTCTTTTCTTGTCAGTGCAAATTCCGTAGATACCAAGCAATGTTTCTGGCTTAGCGAAGCCTACTACATCCAAGCTAAAGACTTCTTTTTGGACAAAAATTCCATCAAAGGGGATTCTTCATCGCAATCTTCGGACTCGGAGAGCAGCGTGACTTCCGTCTCCAGCAGAGAATCAAAGAAATCAAAATCCAAGAATAAACAGAAAACCAGGAGAAAATCAAGTGATAGCTCCAGCTCCAGCCTAAGTCTCTTAGGGTAAAAGTGAATTTCTCAAAATGTGACCGGATGGATATGTGTTGTTGGTAATGCTTGTAGTTGCAGGAGTAGTAGTAGTAGTAGTGGTGGTCGTGGTAGTAGTAGTAGTAGTGGTAGTGGTAGTGGTAGTAGTAGTAGTAGTAGTAGTAGTAGTAGTAGTAGTAGTAGTAGTGGTGGTCGTGGTAGTAGTAGTAGTAGTGGTAGTGGTAGTGGTAGTAGTAGTAGTAGTAGTAGTAGTAGTAAGGTCTCCTGCTAAATACTAGAGCATTAATTTTGTTTTAGTGTTTGCTACTGTTTTTGTGTTCAATAAATCGTTAAATCAATATTTTTTTCAATAAATAGTTTGCTCAAGACAAACTTCACTATCACAATCGAATGAACACAGTCTTGTATAAGTTAAGATAGGAGAAGCAACAGGCCACTGTAAAGACACGGTCAAGTAGTGACAGTCAGAGACAGAGTCACAGAGACATAGTCACAGCATCACAGTCACAGAGTCACAGTCACATTATATACCCAGTCACAGAGACAGTCACAGAGTCACAATTGCAGAGACAGCATCACAAAGACAGCATCACAGAGACACAGTCACAGAGACAGCATCACAGAGACAGCATCACAGAGACAGCATTACAGAGACAGCATCACAGAGACACAGTCACAGAGACACAGTCACAGAGACAACATCACAGAGACAGCATCACAGAGACACAGTCACAGAGACAGCATCACAGAGACAGAGACACAGTCACAGAGACACAGTCACAGAGACAGCATCACAGAGACAGCATCACAGAGACAGCATCACAGAGACACAGTCACAGAGACAGCATCACAGAGACACAGTCACAAAGACACAGTCACAGAGACAGCATCACAGAGACAGCATCACAGAGACACAGTCACAGAGACAGCATCACAGAGATAGCATCACAAAGATAGCATCACAGAGATAGCATCACAGAGACAGCATCACAGAAACACAGTCACAGAGTCTCATTGGATGTCTTCAAAGTTTAACAAGAAAGGCATGAAGAAAGTGAAAGAAAAAAATAAATAGAAACCAGAAAGTTAAGGAGTTGTTGCCATCCTTGTGCATGAACTTCTTCACACCTACAGGTTTTTCATATTTTTTTTAGATATTCTTATGAAATGGGGGAGAGAGATGAATGATATGTCAGAGCATTCTTTGTCTGTTGCAATTATCCAAAGGATTCATGGTTACTTAGTAGATAAACCATCTCTGAAAAGATTGTCACAGATAAAAGAAAACCAGACTAGGCAATAATTTTCTTAATGTTTTACTCTTTGCATGGCAGGTGTATGAGTGTGGGTCTTCTTGTTCCATTCATGTACTTTCCTTAGTAATGAACCATCTAGTAAATAAATGGATCATAAAAACTGAACATGATGAGGTGAACATTAATTGTTAATAAATTAATAATGAGTACTAGGCAGCCTTGGGATAGAGAGAGAGAGACTTGTTGGTCTGGGTAAAGACAACTTCTAAATCTTTGAGAACCATTTGTCATTTCTACTGCCAAAATTATTTGAATGTTTTTGCATTGATAACGTAAATATTTATTCTGAGCATGAATCATCTACCCAAACGATAGAAGACTGAAAATTGATTCCCTGGAGGAAATCTGACAGCCCCCAATAGGTTTATAATATCCATCATCTACAAATTAAAACCACCAGAAATTAATTTGTCACTGACAAATTCAGTTGATGAACAGCTATATACATCAACTACTTTTGTTGTCCCTTCTCTCGCAAGACCATGGAGATAGCTTAGAAAATGATTACAAGATCTTTCATTATCCTCGGGGGGTGGGGGTGGAGGGGAGAGGAGATGTTGTTGCTAATTAAAGGAAGCATAAATATAAGATAATGAGCTACCCATTATTAAAATTATATTTTATATGAAAGGTATATGTTGCACACTTAGGAATCCAATGGTTTTGTTTTAATACAAGTGTAGGATACAGCACTAACAACTAAATCATAAATATATTATTAGATGAGGCCTTGAGAGATCGTTGCCATTCAGTATGTATATATATATATATATATATATATATATATATATATACATATATATATATCAATGCACCAGAAAATTTCACTTCATTACTAGGAATGTTTGTATAGTACATTCATACTCCAGATCTACTCCAGATGTAATTATCATAATAGTTAACAACTGCCAGGAGATATTTTGAGATTTTTGACAGATACCTGTTCAGAAGTAATCAGTAAAAGCTTCAGCAAACTGGTGGATTTTTAATTCACTTACAAAAAAACTCAGCTCTCATTCTTAGTTTAAACAAACACCATGTCATACTGTAAACATGTAAAACTGTCAAAGTAGTCATAAATAGTACCTAATCATACATCATGAATTATCAAGCTATAAACTACCAGGAAAGCATCTCTTTCTCTTTATCCTTAATAAAAAATCTCAGTGATAAGAAGTCACAAAAAAATGTCATTTTTTTTCGTGCAAACTCAAGAAAATACTGGAAAGCTTTTAAAAGACATTTTGTTACATTCTCTTCAAATGTTTGGTTTTTTGTTTATCTTCCGTAACCATGAAAATAAAAAAATAAATATAAAAGTATAAGGGAGATGGAAGCTACCCAGTCCTCTTAGTGTTGTACAGATCATTAAATTATGCATTCATAAAATAAATATTTATCCAAAGAGAGGATATTATGTAAGTGCCCATGCATATCAAATCTAAGGCCATTGGGGGAAGATGCCTATCGTGGACTATATATATAATGGTCTTTTATATTAGTTTTTTTCCTTTCCTTTTTTTTTTCCTTTCTTGGTGTATGAGGTAGAAGTGTTCCTGATTTATGCTGTCCCCCGTACTCCCCAGTATTATAAGTAAGGCAATTAGGTGACAGTCGCACGAGACTTATCTTTCACATTTTTTTCCTTTTACAACCACCGCGTAAATCAGGAATAAATTTATTCATAAATTATTGGAATTGTCACACTTTTTATCACCGTTGGGACTTGGTGACTCTGTCAAAGACGAAGGGAAGAGGAAAATGAAAAGCAAAAAGATGATTAAAACAAAGAAGTGAAATAATGCTAAGTTTTTATATTTGAGACAGTGATAAATTAAATTGAAATCATCTTCTATCAAAAATACTATAAAAAAAAAACTATGAAGAAAAAACTTTAACTTTCTCTGATTTTCATGAATTTAAATCTTGATGGAATTTTGATGTATCTGAGAGTTAGATGGCGTACTTTATTTGAAGAAGATTGGATCTCTCTCTACAGGCTAAAACTTCAGATTGGCAAAATGTTTTCCTTCTTCAAATTTTTATGCTTATGCCATCACATAGTTAACCACATTTGTTTTGTTTATTTTTTTGGATAGAAATTACTATATGTTGTAGTCACTATTTATAACAATAAAAATTTTAAAATCTACTAAGCTAACTCATGTATGAAGCAAACTGAAATGATACTGAGAGGTAGTTTAAATTTTCAAGAGTGAAAGGATTCTACATCGGCATAACTTTGAGCTGGGGGTGGGGAGGGTTGGGGGGTGGGGAAGTGAATATCTGTAGAGGTATGCTTTGGTTACGGATTCAAATTGTTGATAATACCCACCATAATATGAATAGTTTTCCCCACAAAATGTCGGGCAAAGTACTGTACAGAACTTGGAAAATGTTAGTGCTTTCTCATTTATAACACCTTTTAAGACTTGAACCTTTAAAACAGTCACAAACAGTATTTAATTCATCAAGGGAGTCGACTGTAAACTTAGAAAGGAATGTTAAAAGAAGGGTTTCTTTCTTCATATGTAAAGAGAGAAATAATGTCAGCATCCTGGTGAAATGCTCATTTCAATTCCTACATGCCGTTTTAAGATATGTTCATTTGAAAGTTTATTCGTTTTTTGTGACCAAAGTTGAAATCGAAGCGTACATTGATGTATCAAAACACTATTGTAATGAAAAGTTGGAATTGTATCCAATACAAGGACAAAAAACTTTCCTTATAAGTTCCATGAATTATCGAAAACACTGCTGCAAATGTTGATTGTCAGGGTATCTTTTTGAAGAAATGTGACTAAACAGAGAAGTAGAGCTAGGAATGATTGCCGACAGCAAAATCATCCTTACAATTTGTCTCAGTCCATGGCGTCTTTGGTTTACCAACAAACAAGAATGAAATGTGGGTTGAATTAAGTGACTTGATCTGACAGACGCAGATCGTCTGAACTTGATCTGACAGACGCAGATCGTCTAAACTTGATGTGACAGACGCAGATCTTCTGAACTTGATCTGTCACACGCAGATCGTCTGAACTTGATCTGACAGACGCAGATCGGTCTGAACTTGATCTGACAGACGCAGATCGTGTGTACTTGATCTGACAGACGCAGATCGTCAGAACATGATCTGAGACGCAGATCGTCCGAACTTGATCTGACAGACGCAGATCGGTCTGAATTTGATCTGACAGACGCAGATCTTCTGTGCTTGATCTGATAGACGCAGATTGGTCTGAACTTGATCTGACAGACGCAGATCGGTCTGAACTTGATCTGACAGACGCAGATCTTCTGAACTTGATCTGTCACACGCAGATTGTCTGAACTTGATCTGACAGACGCAGATCGGTCTGAACTTGATCTGACAGACGCAGATCGTGTGTACTTGATCTGACAGACGCAGATCGTCAGAACATGATCTGAGACGCAGATCGTCAGAACATGATCTGAGACGCAGATCGTCCGAACTTGATCTGACAGACGCAGATCGGTCTGAACTTGATCTGACAGACGCAGATCTTCTGTGCTTGATCTGATAGACGCAGATTGGTCTGAACTTGATCTGACAGACGCATATCGGTCTGAACTTGATCTGACAGACGCAGATTGGAAACTATACTTCTTGTCCGTTTTAAATTCCTTGACGACAGAAAACAAATTCAAGAAGATTTCCATAAAATAAAAAAAATGATTTAGAAAAACGAAGAATACAATTAACAATGTATGCCATAAACTCAATGACAATGGATAAAATATTGAAGTCAGATATTCTTTTCACGAAAAGTAAAACAAATAAAGCATTCTACGTAGTTGAAATGCGATTAAGCAATATTTTGTCTGTCTCTAATAAGACAATTTAAACGCCCCCGGGAAACGAGAGGTTGTTTATCGAAAAGACGCAAAACTGGAGAATGAGACAGATAGAGAGATTAATGGGTCACTTTTCCGTTCCGGCATATTCCCTTTAGTCGTAAATATATATAAACGGTTCGAAAAATTTAAATTTGTTTTTTTATTCCAATTGATATTTTCATTCATCTGGAATATTCCAACGCCGGGAGGGAATCAAAATTGAATAATTATATAAAAATTGGACAAACTTTGAGAGGGACCGGTTGGGTTTTTGTCTTGTGTTTATTGCAATGAACGAGGTATTAAAGATGCCGCTGGTATTTAATGTACTTTATAAGGTTCTCGGTTAGGTGTTTGACCTGTATCTCCTTACATTCTTGTATACGATGCCATTAACTCAGTCACATGTATTTGTGAGAGTTAGATGTCATTAACTCAGTCACATGTATTTGTGATAGTAGGATATCATTAACTCAGTCACATGTATCTGTGAGAGTTAGATGTAATTAAATCAGGCACGTGTATTTGTGATAGTACGATGTCATTAACTCAGTCACATTTATTTGTGATAGTTAGAAGTCATTAACTCAGTCACATGTATTTGTGCTAGTTAGATGTCATTAACTCAGTCACATGTATTTGTGATAGTACGATTTCATTAACTCAGTCACATATATTTGTGCTAGTTAGATGTCATTAACTCGGTCACATGTATTTGTGATAGTACGATGTCATTAACTCAGTCACATTTATTTGTGATAGTTAGAAGTCATTAACTCAGTCACATGTATTTGTGCTAGTTAGATGTCATTAACTCAGTCACATGTATTTGTGATAGTACGATTTCATTAACTCAGTCACATATATTTGTGCTAGTTAGATGTCATTAACTCGGTCACATGTATTTGTGATAGTACGATGTCATTAACTCAGTCACATATATTTGTGCTACTTAGATGTCATTAACTCGGTCATATGTATTTGTGATAGCACGATGTCATTAACTCAGTCACATTTATTTGTGATAGTTAATACGATATCATTAACTCAGTCACATATATTTGTGATAGTACGGTGTCATTGAGTCAGTCACATGTATTTGTGAGATGTCATTAACTCAGTCACATGTATTTGTGATTATACGGTGTCATTGAGTCAGTCACATGTATTTGTGAGATGTCATTGACTCAGTCACATGTATCTGTGAGAGTTGTAATTAAATCAGTCACATGTATTTGTGCTAGTTATATGTCATTAACTCAGTCACATGTATTTGTGATAGTACGATGTCAATAACTCAGTCACATATGTCTGTGATAGTCATTTTTTTTTGTCAATCTGTTGTAGCCTATGTACTAATGGTTATTTCTATATGAAAAAAGAGGTCGTGTTCTGAAGCATAATAGGACAACATTTCATTAAAGAATTAAAAAATATAGTGTAAATTGGGATAACAATACAAGTCACAAGGGCAACAGCAACAATAACAACACAAACATACAAAACAACAACCACAACCATAACCTCTAGAAAAGAATTCTGCCCTCGTTGTGAATTTCCTGAAGTTAGGATCATTTTACTCGGATCATATTCATAGCTTATCGTCTTATTTAAGGATATTGGAAGTAAAATATAAGAACAAAACATTTGTAAGTTTTAGTGTATATAAAGACACTTATTGGGTGGCTTTTATATCAATCCCGCTAAGATAAACCATCTTACGTGTGACGTCACTGTCTTGTACATCATTTAAATATGTGGAGTATTACCATCGCGTTCTTTCGTTATAATTTCTATATATCTTAACAAAGAAGCTGATGGGTTTTAAACCCGGAAAAAAATGTGCAGAATCTTACTGACACCTTAAAAATTCCTTCCAGGACGGTATTTAAAAAAAACAAAAAAAAACTGGTCTCCTTGTCGAGGAAATATTGATACATCACTATCTGTTTTTTTGTTGTCATTGTTCGTTAAATACCTGCAATAAATAAGTACTTATCGTTCAATTGAGATATTCCCATACCTTTGGAAGAACCTTATAACTACCAAGATAGGATGTTTATTGTTGAAATAATCCTTTTATTTCAATAGCAATATGATCTTATGTATTTTAGCGTCCATACACCTGTCATATCTGTTAAGAGTTTTAAAGTTGGCGTACTGCCATAAAGTGATGGCAGCATAACTATAAGTCTTGCACACGAGCT
Organism: Apostichopus japonicus; assembly: GCF_037975245.1. Classification (NCBI taxonomy): domain Eukaryota; kingdom Metazoa; phylum Echinodermata; class Holothuroidea; order Aspidochirotida; family Stichopodidae; genus Apostichopus; species Apostichopus japonicus. The sequence continues at coordinate 26,349,690 of NC_092574.1, read as the reverse complement.
CTCCTTTTTGTGTCTGTCTGTGTGTGATGAGACGGACAGGTGTGTTTGTATGATTATTAAATTACAGATTAGCTAAACTTGAAGAGGAAATTAATTGAAGTTGTATTATAAGTTATGTGAGGCATTACGGTTTGGTGTTTGAGTGTAATGGTACATAACAGTAACAGTCATGTTTACTGTAATAGCTAAGGAAGGAATCCTTCTCATCATCTGATATTCGTAGACTGAAGGTTCATTCAAAGTTGAAGTGAATATAATTGAATGCTTTAGACAAGTTTTCGTTTTTGCTGTTGTTGTTTTGAATACGTTATGAAACTTTGATTTGCTAGAACACGTGTTTAACATAATCTTCGAGAATCGAATTATACAGAAACAAACTTTGAATAGAATAATAGTATGTGAAAATAGGAACGTTTTGATGATGAATAATATTTCCAATCTTACGATTTTAGCTTTATTTTGTGTTTTTCATTAAAAGTTCGCCGTCAGTTGAACAAACTCATTAATTCGAGCTAGAGAGCCTATAGATGTCACCAGCTAGCATTACGTAACTGTTGAAGATGTTAGACATGATGTTGATAGATAGACTTTCCCATAAATGTCTTGCTTCAGTACATTGATTTGCCTTCAAGTAATTATTTTTCAGTTTTTATAATCGATTACAAATAAGGAATTTTTGAAAGTAAAGTTTAAGAAATGGTATAGCTGTTACTTTCAAACGCTTGAAAGATTTTCGAAACATAAGAAGCGACGTGCATATTAAGTCTTTTGAAGTAATATGTTTGGCGTCTGTGAGGAAGAAAGCAAAAAGGTTTTTTTTTTTGCCGTCCTGTCGTGTTAATAAGTAAATTTTATTTTGATGATATTGTCGCTGTTAAGTAGTTTAGCGGTGTAAAAGTTGTTATTAAATTTGATTTTGATGATATTGTCGCTGTTAAGTAGTTTAGCGGTGTAAAAGTTGTTATTAAATTTGATTTTGATGATATTGTCGCTGTTAAGTAGTTTAGCGGTGTAAAAGTTGTTATTAAATTTTATTTTGATGATATTGTCGCTGTTAAGTAGTTTAGCGATGTAAATGTTATTATTATATTTTATTTTGCAATGGGAATTTTCTATTCAATTTTTTAAAAATCTAAATGTAATTATTACAGATAGTTAGCAGTCATTCGTCTTTGGCATATTCACCTACGAGATAAACCGGTGTCGTGGATTCACGGTATATCGGTCATTCTTTCATTATTACATACTTGCATGAAACGTCGGAGTTTAGCATCGCGGTATATTAAACATGTAGTTGCTATTACCCATATCGTATAAAATCGAGAGTTCATCATTACAAAGCCCACAGGATACCGTGACGCTGCAAACATGAGAGATGAAATTCTATAAACACCGCGGTGTTGGGCGATATAATTGTCATTACTCATATGATGTAAACCCGAAGTTATATCACCACATGATTGCCTAGACCTACAGTATATCGTAGTATACAGTAGTGTCCTATATAGTAATGCGTCTTTAGCACCGAGTTGTTTGGACCATGTTATTTTTATTACTCACACGATATCCATTCCAGCATATTATATCACAGCATATTTGCCGGTTTGTCATGGCACCGGAGAAGCATAATTACCATGAAACATCGCAATGCACATCGCGGTATGTGGGAGACACATACATCCCTATACTAACGCGATATGATTCTGATCGCATATCGCAACATGGCTTTACTGTATACCGTTAGTTTTATAACCTTGAACACTTCTGTGAGAAGTGACCGTCCTTGCGCTATTGCAAACTCATCGTCATCGATACGATTATCCGCGCATTGGTTGCTATAGTGAATTTTTTGTTAGATGGTACATCTCAACTGGATATGAACAAATTTACACGTAACGCCCGTTGAGTTTACACAATAAATTGGAAATGTCGGTATTGATGTAAATTGTTTTCACTTACCTACAGGTTCTTCGTCGCCGTGTTTTACAATATACGAGTCTTGATTTGTGTATTTAAAGTTGTCAGACCGTGACGTTATGTTTTCCTTTTTACTGCCGCCGTGCAATTATCTTAACATGTCACTATTCTCATAGCTTCTCCTTACTTTGCTTTTTCTCTCCTTTTCGTTTGGCGCGTAAATTGACTTTCTTACATGGATATGTTTTGCTTTCTTTCTATCTCTCTCTTCCTTTTGTGGTTCCAATCCGCTGCGCGAGGTCTTAATTAAGACACCGATAAGGTTTCACCACTCTTTTAATTAACTTCCATAAATTGTTTCATAAAACTTTGTACATATTTCCTTGCGATATCGCATCATGTGTTGTTTACAGCCCTAAGACTGTTTTTGGCAATCTGTGAGTCAGGTATGACGTCACTGCTTGTTAAAAAATATGAAAGTCATAAATATATTTATATATCTTTTTAAGTCTTTCCTTTCATGCTGATCCAAATAAAGTCCTGTTTCATTTTAACGGATACAAGTCTCACTTCTTTTTTTTCCGTGTTCTTTTTTTTTTTTGGCATTTCTTTTCTTTTGGCTTCTAGTCTTGGCTGTTGGTCTGAATAAATCAAAGTGCGATACATTACCGTAATATATGGGTCGGTTGTTTCAAAAGCCGCGCGTCAATTAGTTAATGGAACGGTTTCTTCTTGGCAGGGGTGGGTGTATCTGGCGACGTACTGTTGACGCTGACAAGAACAGGCTGCCGTCGCACCAGGTCCCTGGGATTACTCGAACATGAGCCGGCGGTATGCTAGAGGTATACCTCTCTCTCACTCTCTTATCCTGCATTGCATTAAGAGGGGAGTTTGGGGAGATCCTTAAAGTCATTTTTCATTCTCTCTGCATGGTTACATTGATGCATTCCAGGACATTCTTTACAGTGACGTGTGGAACACGAGGTGAAAAGATACAGGGCCTTATGTATTAAAGGCGGTGGTATATCTCACGTAGTGATTCTGCAGGTTGGTATTTTATCATGGTCATGTCACCTTAAACTCCTGTAACGTATTCCGATCGAACCAACGTTACCGACAGGTGTTATATCAATTGATGTTCTATATATTATCTAAACCAGACTGCATCAATAACACGGCTCAGTTTTCAGCATGTTATGGTATACCTGTCATTTCAAGTGAAATATATTTTCTGCGAGCATTGCCGTGAAGAAATATATATACAGAGAGGCGGGTAGTGAAACCGTCAGGCGGTAACCATGACGTCACAGTAACCATGATAGGCGCTAGGACAGGACGGACAACAAAAACAAGAACATAACTATGTACCTAAACAAAATAACAACAACAACAACATGCCGGATTCGGCATACTGGAATACATATGGAATACTCGATGAAATTTGCACAGTGCGTGCAAAAATATAGTGAGTTTTACATTAGAGTTCCTTTATATCTAAGCTGAGGGGTGACCTTTCACCCTTCGTTACTTTATCCTTCTTATTTCCAGGCACTGTTTTGCTGAACAGAAACTGTATATTTTATATGGTAAATTATGTTTCAGATGTTACAGTACTGATATATATATATATATATATATATATATATATATATATATATATATATACACAAAAACTCTCTACCGCATGTAACATATATATCCACTAATTAATCGAAACTCTTTATTTATTAATAACCATGACCCGAAGATAACAAATATTAAGTATCCGTCGACGCAGCTTTTCGTCTGTTCTGTGTATATTTTCTTAAAGACATATTCCGGTATCTTAAGTTGATTTCTTAATGAAAACGCTGTAAATTTTCTACATCTTTAGATCAAATCCTCACCCTTATAGCAATTTGTACGGAGAGGATATGTTTTTTTTTAATATGTTTTTATATTTGATGGTAAAGTTACCTATGTTTCTTTTACGTATTTTGATTCTGTTTTCTGTTTAAAGAGAGAGGCACTCTTTCAACAAGACGTATGCACCAATATCTTGCAATGTTCTCATGTTTTATTAAATAAAAGGAAATGGATTGTTCTAATCGAGTAATTATAGATCCGAAGTAGTTAGTAGGTGATATTATTTGTTAGCAATAACAACGTGACCGGTATTTTTATTTAGCATTTTCTGGCATTGTTTGGAAGCGAATACTGGTTACCTGTATAGGCGCCTGATGTTGTATGAATAAACCCATCAATACCTTCCCTTAATATTTGTTGTCGACTTCACATGACAGTCTGATTTCCGCAATAAATAGACCATCTTGATCAGGGTACATGAGTATTTGAATCATTTTAATTAAAGTTAAGTCGCTCTTCCTCAAAGAGTACCAAAATGCATATAATATTAATAAGCTATAGGTAAGAAAATGGGTTGTTAATGAAAGTCCCATGTAATTATCGAATACAGTTTAATGGAGAAATATTTTTGCAAGTTTTCTTTCCAAAAATTTCCACCGCTGCTTTCCTCTTTACTTTAAAGGCATCAAGCCTTTCTGAGACAAAGTTAAGACTATACCCCTTTAACCGTTAAGTATTAACAAAGTTTACGGAAGTCATAGAGAGATACGGAAGACACGAACATCACTATGCCAGTCAAAAACAACATTTTAGTCTGCAGAAAGGTCTTGCAAAGGTAACCTTCGGGATAGACTATGTTTAGTTTGTTGAAAATTCATTTCTCTGTTCCTCTTCATGACGTTTACTGCCTCCTGATGCATGTAGCGTTTCATCTTACGTTCAAACTGTTGATTATACTTCGAGCCTGCAAATGCCTGCTATAAATTTCGTGTCCTGTTTTTTTTTCAAAGCTATGCACGGGCTTAGAGGAAGTTTGTTGCCGAAGATTCTCGAATAGCTTGGACCCTTCTTTGATATATGATGATACGTTACGTCGTAACCACATTCTTATAAATACTACTTAAATTGTTTTACCATTTAAGAGCTGTCTTTACTGATTAAGAAGGTTTACGTTTTACTGTTAGTCTAGAAGAAACAGCAGTGTTACAAAGTTGTCTCTGGCTCTTACAAGTTTGAAAGTCTTTGTCTTTTGTCTTTTTAATGGCGAATGGATTAGACTTACAGACACACGATACGTAACTGAAAGTATACCTGGAATTAAAGGGGCTAGTTTAATTCCTTAAAGTTCCAGCACGCCTAGTGAATATTACCCACAAAGTTTCGGGCTTTTGAAGAGAGCCATTAGTTTTTAGCGGGTTTTCTTTGTTACATGTAGAAGATATACTTAACGGTCAAACATATGTAGTCTGACTATTCCAGCCAGTGCTAACAGTACTTCTGTCCCGATTCGTACATGCAAATAAGGTATATCTGTTTGAAAGTTTTCTTTGGTCTGGTCTCAGCATTTGGAATATAATAATAGGTTTACCACGACAAAGTAAAGATACTTTGAAAACAGACTTCCGTACATTAACTCAATGACCAGCTATTTACTAAAGTATATTTTATTTCTGCTGCAGTCTTTGCGCATGCGTGGACCCACAACAATTTCGTTAAAGTAGCTTTTTGAGTTGATTTTGATGAACCTTCAATAACATATCCATGATAATATCCCATAACGATACACTTCAATAATAATAATAATAATAATAATAATTACAACAACAATAATAATAATATAATAATAACAACAATAACATTAATAATATTAATAATACCATCAACAATAATATATAGGTATGATTCCAAATGACTTGTTTCCGAACAGCCTGTCAGGGACTTTAACATTAACATTAACAATAATAATACTATATTCTCCAAATAGTTGAAGGACTCTCTGCTGGCAAACAATGTAAAACTTATATTGAAGAGCAACTTCCACACTGATATTTGAAACTACCATCTTGCACCAACACGAGATATGGAAGTTAGATCCCTGTATTGGGTCTGTGATATATTCTGGGCAAGTTATTATTACAATAAGTATTTATTATATGGCTTCATCCGATTGACTAGAAAATATGTAACGATCATGAAAGAAATGTCAACAATTTTAAATACAGGAAATAAAACAGAAGAATTTTGAACGGTATTTTTGCAATTTTGCTAGCCTTCAGAACTACAGAAAAGTAACTTGAAACTTAAAAAAACTGTTAAAATGCTTAATTCAAGTTCCCTTGATGGAACTGAAGAAGGAATGAAAAGATACGTGACAAGTGCCCGTTGCAAGGAACCAAGGTAAAGTTTCTCGTTGAATTAAAGTACATTAAGATCATTCAAATTAGTCAGCGTCCAGTATAATACTTAAAGAAACACTAAAATCAAAATAATGTCAACCTGCAGGTTTTCTTATTGTCTTTAGAGATATATCTAATGGTATCACAGTGTTTTTGTCTCCTGCAGGTTGACCTGCTTATTTTGTTTAGCAATCAGTGTATATAGTCTGTATAGTACAAACATTCAAATGATTGGTTTCTTTAAGAACGATGCTACGAGGTAAGTTCAAGTTTAATTACTCTATTGATTATAAAGATAGCTCTATTGAATTATAAAATTGTTATTTTCGTATGTAATGCTGACTATATTTAAGCAGTCAGCATAAGACATTCAAATTAAAAAAGAAATTCTCTGAAAGAATGATACCATATATACCAATTTTTAATAGGGAAGTCACATCCAAAGTACCGTTCTCTCATTAAGGAATAAGGAACTTGTTACACTTTGATGATGTTATTAATGGTCCTAAAGCATTAAAAGGACTGTAACCAATGGATGGATGGAGGTTTGCAGTGACGTCACGGACATTCTTTCAACTGCAACTGCGCCACACACAGACCACAACTATACTCCGTTATTACACTTCTAGCTAGGTCGATATAGGAAAGTTCACCATCAGAATGTCAACATGACCAAAGAAGCCCAAGGAAATACTAGTAAAACTAAAGTTTGCGTAAAAACGATTTTTTTTTAAACAATATTCCGTACTTGCTCTGAGCTATTGAAACCAGTTGATAAGTTGAACGTGTATGTAATTCAAAACATTCGACGTTAATGTTAGCTCCTCTACTAACAACAAACGAAGGGCTTTAGTTTATTCAGGGTTGCCCTTCCCCCAAAGCGACAATATGGCATCGTCTGTATTCGAGTAAATATAATTAAAATCGAGAAATTTAATCGCTGACACATTACCCTTTGGAATAAACTTGGCTCACGGCGGGATATGCTGAGGAAGAAAACTGACCCGATCTTTGAAGTTTGGAAAGCTCCTGTGAGAAGGAGAGAGATAGTGTCCCTCTTTCGCCAATAGACAGCTGTATAATCGCTCGTTTTTGAAGAGAAGTTCAAAAGAATATATTTTATTTTTTGGTCTGACCGGAAATAGTGAAGGCTGGTGATCTAATATTTCTTCCCTATTCTGTTTTTCCTTCATTTTATTTCAGCTGCGATCAAATTTGAGAGCCAAGGATATTAAAGAAAAGTACAGTAACATCCGCCAAAGGTGGTTAATAACTGCAGATTAAAATGAAATGGGATTTCCCTTGACTTACTGAAAATAATTTGCTACGAATAGAATGGAATTTCTTGATATTTGCTGTCAAAGAAACTGATAGGTTAAGACTGGAATGGAAAATGGGGCTTTGACAAGGAGATAGCCGCTCCAAGTTTGAATATTTAACAACTTCTTTAAAAGGAAAACTTTGTAATGAAAAATATTGTGTTAAAATAATAGTATTATGAGGAAATATGACTTAATGTTGTGGAATGTCAGTCTTACTCTCGACCTAAATTATGTCAAAATTATTTTCGACGTCACAAGAAGAGATTTGTTGTGACAAGATTGTTAATAATCAAGAAAACACTTTGATACCAGGTCCCGTGGGTATTTCAATCCATTCCGAGAGAAAACGTTCAACATTGATCTAGCACTTACCAAGGTATGGGGACCATGATGGCGTTAGTGCTGAGCACCGTAACAGCCTACCTGCAGTTTAGTAATGATTCCGTTTTCTCTGGCCATTTGAACCAACTAATGTCTCTGTCTGACTCTCATAGAAAATTTATTATTTATTAAATTAAATTTTTTTATTCTATAAGAGGCAACCTATTGCGATTTATTCCATGCATAAATATACCAAATCTAGCCCTCAATATAAATTTGGAAGATTAGTGTACATTTCAAGCATTTTGATTACAAAGTGTAATAATAATGCATTGTATGTGTCCGTTACTTTGTCTTCCTTACTTTGCTTAATCTTATCTTAATCTAATCTTTTTTTTTTAAAGAAAGAGATAATGTTCATTAAGACCAGCGTATCAGCTTTGTTTAATTAATATTCGACCATTTCTAACCTTAGCTGAAGTTAAACGAGACAAGTATCTGCATTATTAATAGCAATTGGCTATTGGCATCAAGTAATATGATAATAATGATAATATCATACAGCAGGAACACAAACGTTGCCTGAAGTACTTTCAATTGTTAAGATAAAATCTATAAAACATCCTTATCATTATATTCTTCTCTGTGACGTATAGAGCAAATGTAAATTACGTCATTGCATTTACCCTCTGTAAATCATGGCCAAAAAGGAATAAATCTACATTTATTCTCGGGAGATGCGAAAACTAAATTTATCCTCAATTCTGTCAACTGGAGCAAACTACAGTAAATATTAGTCTAAAAATGTGAATACTCCGCCTTGTCGATCGTGTCTCCTTCTTCTGATCCCTTTACGTCAGTAACGTTTGTGTGTACGTATCCCTAAAAATTGATATTTTTTAAAGGTATATAGACTTAAATAGATAAATATTCATAAACGCATTTGGTTTTGTCTCTTTATGTTCACCAATTGGACTCATCAACACATAAAGTTTTGAAAGATTAGTATGATTATATTGTTTGTTTCTTTTGTTACAGGTTTTATCTTTGTTTTAAAAACATGAATTTCATATAACTGTTAGTCAAATTACTTTCTATACGAAGGGCCTTATTTGATAATTTGAGAATATTCTCTATGAAACTGGCATTGTTTTCATTTTGGCTTGGATATTAGTCATTTTGATCAGATGACGAGTGTGATTCTTTTTCTAGGTCTTTCTCTTTTTGTTTTTAATTTTTTAGTCAAAAACGCTAAAAAGTGAAATAACGGTCATACATATCCAATATATCCGAAATTTCCACCAGTGGTTTACTACCATGCATTTGTCGAATTGATATTACGTAATTGTCTTATTTTTATTCTCTGGGTTCACTGGGGGTTAGGAAGTCGAGATTTGTAAGTTTGAAAACTGGTCGCACTTTTAGTACATTCACGTTAAATTTTCAGTGAAATATTGACTATCTTTACAATCTGACTTAATAGAAATATGTCTTTCTTCGGATAGTTTTTGATGCTATATGCCTACCACATAGACATAATTTCTGTACATACTTTGTCTATATCCCCATGTAGTATTACGACCGACAATGACCTTTGTTGCATCACCTTCAACAAACTTGCCATTTAAGACATGGCCTTTGAACGGTTAAGTGAAACGCGAAACATTTGTGATTTTTTAACTTTGCAATTAAACACATATTCACAACATCCTTTCTGATAATAGCACTTTTACAGGTCATCGCGATTGCCTCCCCCCCCCTCTCTATTCACCCCACCCAACCTCAAATTGCATAACAAGCCAACAAACGTTCAGTCAAGCTCAAAATGTAACATTTCACAGCCAAACCCAAAATATTTTCCCAGTGGGAATAATCTCATTGCCTATTTGGACGTTCCGCAATCTATGAATTAAGCGTATATATCTTAGAAGATCACAAATTCAAGAAAAAGAGATTTAAAGTTATAATATAACTACGTTTTTGGATTCCTAAACTTTGGAAACAATTCGTATTATGACCAGTTGTTAAGACTAAATACATTACTTTAAAGGCCTTGCTAAAAAGCTAAGGCGACTTTCGAAAAAGACTATAGCACCCATCTCAGTCCTGCGTATCTAAGTATAGAATCGGTGGTTTGATTTATTTACATTGCTACACGCAGGAACGACAGAGGGAGGCTATAGATTTCATCATCATACCAAGGGGAATTATGGAACAGAAGAGTTAATTTCATGGCGATATAACTTTTCGATAAAACTCTGTATTGATCCACGGTGTTATAACTATTCGATAACACTCTGTATTGATCCATGGCGATATAACTATTCGATAACTTACTGTATTGATCAACTGTGACGGCGATATAAACTATTCGATAACACTCTGTATTGATCCACGGCGATATAAACTATTCGATAACACTCTGTATTGATCCATGACGATATAACTATTCGATAACACTCTGTATTGATCCACGGTGATATGAACTATTCTATAACAGTCTGTATTGATCCAGGAATAATTTCATGCTCAGCACACTTAATTTCATTTAACTGTGCCAGGGCTGGTGGTGTTTTTTCAATCTGTTTGCTTTTGACTCCTCTCACATTGTTGCGCCAATTTCAAATCAATTTTTTTTTTATTCTTCTCAATACATTAGAGTGTTTGTAATCGTTATCAAGGCGATGAAAATACAGTTAAACTCAACCAGACTGCTTTGTGCTATTTTAAAAATAAGACATGAAACTATTAATAAAATAACATTAATCGTTCAAATATTTGCAAGAGTTGAAAAGTTATTGACAAAATATAGAAACCATATTTAAAAAGCGGAATCGTGACAAATATAGCGAATACATTTTAGATAGACAATGTACATTCCCGGTGACGTCAGAATTGTCCTTAACATCTGTATGGCGTCATAACTGGTAATTCGATGCTTTTTGAACGCGACATACCATCATGGTAAAAATCTTCTTGAAACGAAATGTAATATATTTTTTTATTGAACATATTTTCGTTCCTGGATATCGAACAATACTAGTTCTGCTTGGTGACATATTTTGCCTTACTCTAGAGATCAATCTTGGTGATACCCAACTCGAATATATACATACACACTACACTCATACACACCTACATACACACAAATATATATATATATTCGTATTTATGTGTGTGTACTGTATGTGTATTTGCATATGTCTACAGCTGTAAACGAGGTGTCTAGAAATTCAAACAGAATTGTGCAGTGGCTTATTCGAAAGGATATATGCAAAAATGCAGACATTGTTGCCAATATCTGGCCAAAGGGAAAAGTTATGGAATAAAATAGACATGTTCTTTCTCGTCTTCATGCTCAATTCAGCCTGAATATGATTGCTCAAAATCAATGTAAGGGTTTCATAAACATACTACACCCCAAGGGGATACTTAGAATAGTTTAAACTGTTTGTGGTCTACAGACCGTCACGTAAAGGTGCCAACTTAAAAGTCTTCAGGGGGAAACCCATAGAAGCAAATCCACTAACGTAAGACCCCCAAAAAGCTTAAGTTTCAAGGATTGGACTGGGAAATATTATTTGTAAGTAAATGTAGTAAAGTGTCGTTTGTTGCATACAAAATTGTATCCTAAAGAAATGATTTGGGCGGTATGGATCTCACAACTGAAATGTTTTAATTTGAAGAACATGTTGTAAATTCCTCTATGGCTGCTTGTAGTTTATGTTTATTACAGGAGCATACAAAGTATCTCTTTCGAGATCCGGCTTTAGGAATCACCAATGATTTTCGAGTTGGTTAGCATCATGTTTGATCTCTAGAGTAAGGCAAATATGTCACCAAAACATAACTAGTATTGTTCGATACAGGCGACAAACGCCTTTAGCAGAATTACGACCTTCCTTACCGGTTTCGAACCTCTGGACATACAATCAGCGTCCATAGCGTAGTTGGTTAGGGTGTCCGCGTACAGAGTGGGAGGCCCGGGTTCGAATCCCGGTGGAGGCTGGAAGTTTTTTCAATGTTTTTGACTTTCCAACTCATTACGATTTCAATTATATATATAAATAAATATATATATATATTACGATTTTCATTAATATATATATATATATATATACATATGTATATATACACACACACACATATATATATATATATATAAATATATATATATATATACATATATATATATATATATATATATATATATATATATATATATATATATATGCGTGTATGTGTATGTGTGCGTGTGTCAAAATTACTAACTCTCATCAAGTTTTTTTTTCTCTCAATATTGCTTATTTGAATTAAATACATTTTGACAAAGTTACACACTGATTACTTCGCAGTTTTATCAAAGTTTGAAAGCTAACGAAAAGAGGAATATGTTGTGTTTGAAGTGTTGGGTGCTTCAATTAATCCTCACTGAGGATATTTTTAAGATTTTGAAACCACCTTTTCCAGTTTGTATTTGTACTTCCTTTCCTTCACTGCGACGGAGGTGCATGGTCAATAGAAGTGTTTGTTTAGATCGTTCGCGATTTGAAAGAGAAAGAGAGAGAAGACTTGAACAGGATAGGAAATGAAAGACATTTATACGAAAATTATCTTGCGTGTGACGCCAGCTTCTTGAGATCTTCAAGTGGATAATAATCTAATCCACAGAAGAGACCTGTTTGTCTTCATCTCAAATGATGAGATTAACTTTGATGAAGATAAAGCAAGGAATAGGTATAGGAGAAGCAAACCCAACCGTCATCATTAAACTATACGTGATTGAGAGGTATTACCTGAAACAGCTAAGAGAGAAATGATCTTATTCGATGTAAGAGATATCTTCGTTTGGTCGATTGCTCGATACACATCGTTGAATTACTCGGACTTAAATAAGCAGGAAGAAGATGACATTGCAGAGTAGTTGATGTTTCTTCATCCACGTTGCTTTTTCTTTGTAAGAGGTTATATTGCATCTATGTTGCTAATATTATTTACCCTACAATTTTACCAAATATTAATATTGATTTCACAGAATCGCTGCTTAATTACAGCATACCAAAAGAAGCATATCCCTCTTAAAGACGAAAAAGATTTATTGTTGAGGAGGGAGGGGAGGGCGGGGACGGGAGGGGCGGGGACGGGAGGGAGGGAGGGGAGAAGGGGAGACGGAATTTAAGACCTCTATCATATAAGTTAGGATGTAGTTGGGTTTGTGTATCCTTCAGTTCCCCTATTGCTCAATTGAATAAATATACATGGCTGCTTAAGAAAGTCAGCAATAATGGCTGCAGTAAGCATGTTAAGTGAAATAATTTCTGCTTACATTTTAGGTTTCAATTGTGTATGTAAAATATCGGGTTATGCGTATATATGTCGTAACATTATTGCAATTTCTTTTAGTATAATGAAGGTAATAAAGTGGCTTAAACCTAATACACTTTTTTAAAAGACATTATGTTATATGAAGGGTGATTGACAACAGTTTGTTTTTATCATTTGTTGGTATAGTACTTTAGTCATATGTCCATGATACGTTATGTATCACGAGATGGGCTGTAAAATTCACTTGAAGTTTGAAAAGTTCCGGTTCACTAAAACAGAAAAGTATATAATATACACAAAGGAAACCATTGAGAGTAATCATCTCTGGATTCATGATGTTATTTAAAAAAAATCTCCCCAATGTTTATGAAAGGTTGGCTCTTCTTCCAGAAAGTTAAAAACGTTTTTGGTTTACTATAGCATCATCATTCAATGTTAATGTTGACTTCAATCCGATTGCAAGCTGCAACGTACAGGGTTGGATATACCACGTAAACTTACATTGGTGCAATTTCACAAAGCATATGGAATAGGCTATACTACTTTCCTCTGCTATGACGTTAGTGGCAAAGTGTAGGTTAGACTATATAATAAGTACCGTTCATTTGCTTTGACAGAAATAACAAGGTCTATAGCCTATAGCGTAGGATATACCACGTATATTTGCAATGATACAAGTGCACAAAGCATAATGATGGTAGGCTATAGTACGTATACCTCTGCTATATGATGCAATGCGTATAGGGTAGGCTGCATCGTGTACCTATATGGTGCAAGCCGCTTTCTCAATTATAAACAAAAAAATCAGTTTTTTAAGTCTTACAGCATTTGTGGTGTCATTACCGGCGTCAGATTAATATTTTGTAGGCCCCTGGAATACAGGTCCTGTGAGACCCCAGTAATATTTTCAAAAGGAACAAAAGTTAATGAAAACTTTAAAAGTCTAACAACAATTAAAATTCAAACAATTGTTTTGCGTAATTTCTTCGAAACAAATTTCTCCAAAAACATCAGAATATGTACCAAGTCGTTAATCGAGTAGCGGCTCAAAGTTGCAGTGAGGTACTGTATAGGCTCACTCGCGCTCACCTATAGCTAATACCTAGTACTAGAGGAGCCCTACAGAAGCCAAGGTATCAGTAGGTATTTTGCCGATGTTCTTTTGAATTGTTTTAGATGAAATAGATCTACCTGCATATTAATGACTCTGCGACATGTTTCACCTTGTTCATCACTAACTTTGTTATAAAAAAATTAAATTTCATACCACATAGAAATATCACTTTCCAATGTACAACTATACGTATCACTGTGTATCTGCCTCACCTTAGTTTAAAGAAAGTATTGATGTTGTTTGTAATGTACTATAAACAAGTATGGAGACTTGAACAGCGATAATAGTGGCGAGTGAATTTTGCTTTTTGGGTAGTTCTTTTAAAAATAATTGTTGGGGCCTGATAGATAATCAATCAAAGTAATAATTAAATTTAGTATTCACAAATGAAATAACTTTTCACTTAATTTCTGGTGGCCCTTCAGCTGCTATCGGTTGTCTCTAGGCTGCAATCCCTAAAGCCCATGCCTTAATCCGGTCCTGGTTACTGTAAAAAGAATTGATTTCTTTCCAAAAGATAAACTGTAACAGCAAACGCAACCATGCATGCACAGGCTATTAGTAAGCAGTAAAACATTCGTTGCTCTACAAAGTCTTGAACAACTTAACACGACTTACACTATTGAAAGTGTTTCAAAACACTACCTCCATGATTGGGAATGTACTCATTGTACGGAAAAGAGTCTCTATATAAAATAAACATTTTCTACCGCAATTGGGTGCATTTTGCACTATTATACGTACAATGATAACATTGGCTACAGAGCTAGGTTATTACATGTCCTTCGCGGTTCTGGAGTGAGCAGTCTCGGAGAGACTTTGAAAACGTGGACATTTTGTTCACAATTCTGATGTAAGTATAAACTTAAAATAAAACTGTTAGCAAACTGCTTATCCACTAAAGAGCCTGTGTAAGAGAATGGCCTGACGTTTCGGTCCTAGCAGGATCTTCTTCAGAGGCTGAATGACAAGTAACAGTAACAGAAGGGACAAAAACACGCACAGAATACCGTAGACAGGTTCATGAAACTGTTTTATAAGTATAAACTTGAACAGCCGCCTGGGCAGTCATTTTGCCCTTGTTGCTATAGCATGTTTAGTTTTTGTCTCTGATTGTTCTAAAAGAAAGGCTTTTTACGTTTATTATCAATAAGGATGGAAATAACTTAAGAACATGGAGGTATTATAAGATGGCAACTTAAGCCGAGGAACCCCAAACCATCCGCATCTTTAGTTTATTTGACAGTGAGTTTTATGTAGGACACCCTACCCCCCCCCCCCCAAACTGTGTCAAGACTTTTAACCATGTTTACACTTGTGTGCTTCGACAACCTATACAATTCTTTCTCCGCGAATTTTATAACGCATCGTTGGAAAGCTAGCTATGTACGGAATCTGCCTTACGGTGAGTTGTCTTTCCTATATGATGCCATCCTCTAGTCAAAAGTCCCCCTTTCATAAACCAAAATAATACTCTTCCTGTCACGGAACAAACTCAGTGTTTATAAGATTTCACAGACTATTAATGCTTGCTATATCTTTTGATGGTATTTTCACGCCGCTATTAACTGAGAAATCTTCTGTTTATTAGTCTGTGTTTCTTGTGTGGTATATTCATTGTTTGTTATAGCCCTCTCATGCCTTGTAACGGTCAGATTCACACGAATGCAGTGCATATACACTCCACAGTCATTATAAAACAGTCTACATCTATGGGCCATATGGATGAAAACCGCATTAAACAACCGCAAACTCTTTGAAGACAAGAAATCCTAAAAGAGGCCTGATGAAAATACGTAAATCCACCTCCACGAGGTAGTTTTAGTTGCGAATTGAGTTTTGTATTAAGCCCTCACAACGGGAGGAATTTTAATAGTTATTCTTTCCTTTAAAGATTTGTCATCTTGGTTAGCATAACAATGATAGGATTTAAATAACCAGCTGCAAATATGTGTTTTAGATCATGAATTTCATCAACAATTAGTTTCTACTAATGGTGACTTGGGTTACGACCGTTGTGGAATTTCATTCACAGCATTAAACACTAAACTGGCATTTGGTTTATGTTCTTTCATTGGTTTTGGCAATAAAAAAACAAACAACAAACAACTTTGCAGTGATGATGAATGGCGTGCCAACACCTCCTTCAGTATTTGAGAAAGTGTGAAACACAATCTCGTCCGTTAGAATGGGACGTTTATTGTGGCTACCCTGTGAGCAGAAATTATATAGGAACGACAATTAGACAAGACCTGTCCTGTAATTCTCTGAACACTCTTCAAAAGGGTTCATCCACGATCATTACATGACCAGGGTTTCAAGTGAGTTTCTGCAGACTTCCTTACCCTGGGGAAATACTAATCTAACAACTAAAATAGGCCAGACAACTAATTATTAATCATGATATAGCACATATGGTAGAGTACTTGGCTCTAAGTTTACGACAAACTCGCCCAAATGAAGGAGAAATGTTTGAAATCTATCAATCTTGTACGAAAACGAAAATTTCATCCAAAAACTATTATTAATGTTGGAAAATATAATACAGCTTCAGCTTCACAAAACGTTTCATTTCGCGCGAGAACTGTTCTTTAGATTTCTTGTGATGAGTTCAATTTTGTGGAATAAATCCAGTCGCGCAACTAGGCCGGGCGAACTCACAAGGACCGGGCCTTGTGAGTCCGATGTCAAGTATCCAAATAACATTACCATCAATCGGCTGAAGACAAATATTAAAATCTTCAGAGGCTTTGTCATTTAGCCTTTGAAGAAAAATCCTGCTAGGATCGAAACGTCAGGCCAACTTACTTTTACACATTCTCTTACACAGGCTCTCTAGTGGATAAGCAGTTTGCTAACAGCTTTATTTTATTTTAAATTTTAAAATAAGCAGATTGTATTAATTTGATTATGTCTTAAATACTGTTAAGAACAGTTAATAATAATAATAATAAAAGTAATAAAAGTAATAATAATAATAATAAACATTTATATAGCGTTTTATATAATGAATATCTTAAAGCGCTTACAAAGAATGCAGAGAAAGAAACACTACTAGTACTAAGCAAGGAGGAAGGTTTTGAGATGAGACCTGAAAGTTTGAAAATGATCAAGTGCACGAAGAGACTCTGGTATAAG
The DNA here is from genome assembly GCF_037975245.1 of Apostichopus japonicus. Classification (NCBI taxonomy): domain Eukaryota; kingdom Metazoa; phylum Echinodermata; class Holothuroidea; order Aspidochirotida; family Stichopodidae; genus Apostichopus; species Apostichopus japonicus. The sequence goes on along the minus strand of NC_092574.1, from coordinate 26,332,312 downwards.
GTATTCCATAAACGTGGCGCGCAAGACATGGAACGCCCTATCGCAGTATAACTTGGTATTTACGATATGTTGGTGGAGACTATATGTATTTGAGCGAAGGGTGCGCCCATTACTGCGTATGTTCAGTAATTCTGCCAGATAAGCCGGTGCCATGTCGGTTCTTAGAGTTCTTTCCCGAAACCCAGCAAAATGGGAATTCTAAACGAAACCCCGTCCTCTACAAAGAAAAGCCTGAGAGTGCGGCCATAACTGGACATCTAAAGGTACCAGATATCCAAAGATTATCATACAAGCTCAAACTGTGGTTGTGTTTCTGTGAATGTGGACCCTCCATTTCTATATCAGCACCGGGACCAGGTTGCTCCTTGCTACGTCACGGATCCGATTCAGAAAATAAAGTGCTTTGCATGTACCTAGAATTATTTATCAATGTTCAAAATGATCTTCACTTCACCGCATATTTCATAGCACATATGTTAAAACAAGGTCGTGAACCGTGCTTAACAAACGTTATTCCATATTCGATAAGTGTAATAACTTAAAATAAAATGATTTCATTCATATTTTATACGTTATCAAAACATGACTATTTATTCAAGATAGGCCATGTCCCATTGCAGTTATGTATGTATGTATGTATGTATATGTGATCTTCCCGCAAGCAGGAACTCGCGAAAGAAGCCATGGAGGCTTATAGACTCGCAAGCTGACCGAAGCCAATCTCTCGGCACACATCCATTTAACGTCCATGTCGGGAAGTTGTTATTGAACAACACCCTTGCCAGACGACACACATCACAATTATCACATATCACAATTAGAATAACGTGCGTTCGATCGAAAGATTACTCATTTTCAGGATAAGGCTCTAAAGTGACCTAATTAGGTGACCTAAGTAAGTGACCTATTTGCATGTCTGGAGTTGTCATTATCACTTTTGATTGGTGGATTTTGAAGAGCATGAAACAAAAACCATGCTGTAAAAGGCGGCTAAGAGAACTGAGGGTGGTTTAATTGTTTTTGGCAATTCGTTGTTGAAATTTGAAGTTTATGTAACGAGAGCTGACATGTTCGTTGGGAAGTCGTTCTAATTTGCTACCAGCGTTCATCTTTTCTAGCTCGAAATCGGAATGGTCATGGTGGATAGATTTGTATATATCATGATCAGCTATCATATGGTGGGTAGAATAAGTCAGTTGAAAACGTCTATCTCTGATAAAGCGGACTTGGAAAGTGACGGATTAAGTGTTACGACAGCTTTATCTTCTTACAACGAAAAATGTGAAACCAAAAAAGTATAAAAAAATGTAAAAAGTATGGAGCTATATGTTACACCCAGTCCGTTCACCTGTTTTTAGCCAATCGAGTGTTTTTGGCTACAACTGCATCACTCCGAATACTGACTTGCATAACAGCCTTTTATCATTACTCCGACATGAACTGCACTATGTCTGTATGCGATCGTTCTCCTAACATAGAGTACAACCTTTTCACGACATTACCTAAATTAAAGCCAAGGACGAGATCATCCTATGCTCTGCTTGTTTTTGTCAAAAAACAGCTAAGAAAATGACAAAAATAGATAAGTATAAAACCAGATTTTGTCACAGTTCTGATGATTACGTTTGTTTCATAGTTGACCTTGGCATGTCGAAATGTATTTCAAGTCTCTCGAAAACATTATTGCTAAGGTCGGATGAGTTGAGATAAGATAAGATTTACAACAAATTATCGAACGTCAGATACATACATTGCTATCATTAAAAAGAGATGTATATTATTATGTATATTATATACATGTATATTTTTATATGTATATTAATATAGAACCATTGCATTCTCTTAATTAACCGATTACCGATTCAATCATACATTGGTTTAATCAATTGGTATGATCGTTTTACTTTTTATTTCAATTAACCGATTACCAATTCAATCATACATTGGTTTAATCAATTGGTATGATCGTTTTACTTTTTATTTCAATTAACCGGTTACCGGTTCCGTTATGCATTTGTATATGCACGATCATGTTATTCAGTGTCTTCATCAACCTATTACCGGTTCCATCGTGCATTCGCGCTTGCACAACCATTGCATTCTTTTAATTAACCGATTACCGATTCAATCACACATTGGTATAGTCACGGTAGTTTTACTTTTTATGTCATTTAACCGGTTACCGGTTCCGCTATGCATTTGTATATGTACAATCATGTTATTGTCTTCATCAACCTATTACCGGTTCCATCTTGCATTCGCGCATGCACAACCATTGCATTCTTTTAATTAACTAATTACCGATTCAATCATACATTGGTATAATCACGATCGTTTTACTTTTTACTTCATTTAACCGGTTACCGGTTCCGTTATGCATTTGTGTACCGCGCAGAAATCATTTTTATCCTAATATTTAACCGGGTACAGGTTCCATTATGTATTTTAGCATACATTCAATCATCTTATTCTTCTTTTAGCAACTATCCGTGCGATCGTACATTTCTTCAAGTACAAACATTTATATTTACTTATTCAACCTATTGCACTTTTCAAACGTATACTGCAATGAACCCATGTCTGTTAATTTAAATACAATACCACTATCTACTTCATTATGAAAAAAAGTACACTTCCACAATTACAGAGCCAAAAAAATGTTTTGAAAACTACATCAAGATTATTATTTTTTTCTTATCATTCTTGGAAATAGTTGAAAATAAGTCAGAGAAAGAAAAAGAGAAAAAAAGAAAAAAACGGATTTTGCACTACGCTGATGTTATTACAATTTCCATCGACATTATGATATATACAGAGCCTCGCATACACCTAGGGATTTCATATCAGGGGTTTAATTTATCTGACGAATGCAATTGCGTTAAATTAAAGGAAATAAAAATAGGGCTACTAGCTCCCATGGGTACATGGATCGGCTTATTGGAAGTATATTTCAACTTACAGAAGGAAAGGGTGAAATGACAGTAAAGAAAGCTTTATGGAGAGCTTTGGGATATTTAAAGAATTTAGACTAGGCTATAATATTTGTCAAGACTACACTACATATATTTTCTTCCAGTTTTATTTTTAGCACCATACTGCAAATGATTGAAAATTGTGAGGCAAGTCTTGAGCTAAAAACATTTTAGATGAGGAGTGCTTGTTTTTACCTTCTTTCTATATAAGTACTGAATATTTAACTTAAACCAAATTTCCAACGAACGGTTATCGTCATAAACTGACGCGGTTTATTCCTAGTTACATACGGTGGTTGTTTCAAACAAATGATGATATATAGGTCGGATCGATTAGTGTGTATAGGTTGACTTTACACTGCTCTTATAAAGAGATTGGATTATAGAATGGTTAATAATGTAAACTACAAGAAAGTGCCGGAATTACAAACCCTGAGCTCCTAAAACCACCATGCTTTAGCCCCCCCCCCCCAATTCCTTTGCGGACACATCCCGAAAATGGTAAGTTTACGTGTCTTGCCTGGCGTTATTTACATATGTCCGAGCCGACCTTTGGGGCCCATTTAAACTGGTGCTTCTATATGCGCATTCGTTTTATGCATATTTAGCAATCCGACAACACTGTAAAGGAATAGCACAAATATGCTTTACGTCGCTGGAGTTCACGAGAAGGGAGATAGGTGCTGGGGCTGACACTTGGAGTAATTTAATATAAACATAACTTTATATATATATATATATATATATATATATATATATATATATATATATATATCCTATGTCTATACAATTAGTACATCATACGATTATCACGCATGTGTTTTCATGTAAGGTACACCATTGGTTGGTTGAAAAGTTCACCGTTATCACCTGTTCATCCATTTCCAACTATTATCGCCTTCCGCGAACCTCCTATCATTATGCATGGAAACTATATCCATCCAATGTGTAACTGGAATTTTCAACTGGTGCGACTTTTCTAGTGAATAAGAATATTCATCCTATATATAATATATAATACAAAATACTATATAACACATAATCAATTGTCATTGTAAGATATACCGTTATTCAGATAACAAAGATAATATTTGTGCCGTTAATATCTGGCCTATATAGCCCAGCGTAAATCAACGTGTAATTTCTTGTACTGTCTACTGCACATAACGGTAAAACCTCAATATGCATTAATGTACTTCCATATCACCCTTACCCTCATATTAATGTCTCGCGTTTGTTCCTCCCTGTATTGGAACTTCTGATACAGTTTTAGACAGTCGCTGCTTATCTAAACAGTAATATAGCAAAAATTCGTCTAAAAATCGATAACTGATAATACTTGTCCAGACTTAGACGCTATTCGCGTTCACCGTTGCGAAGAAATTAAACTACCGAGTTCTTCAACTGAATGCGATTTTTTGTTTGGTAATAGAATCACATTATATAGGCTATATGTATGGTGTACGGTGTGGGAATACATACTTGAATGTATTTATAGATACCTTATTTAGACATAAATCTGCTTAGTATACTAGCCATGATTTACTAGCTGTTCGGTGATAAATTGTTTAAGTATACAGTACACCAAAAGAGCCTTCCCCCAAAAAACGAAAATTATTTGTTTGGAAACAAATAAAGATTCAATAGCCACTGTTTGTATGAATAATTAGCTTTGCCAATTTTCGATATACTAGCGTCGTCTACCCTGTATTGAATTCCCTTCAGCATGACCCTATGCTCATTGGCCTTCTCTTTTTTGTTGTCGCAATTTATTAAGTTAAACCTGTTTGTGTTTACCAAACAAAATAAAAGACCAAGACAAATATTTCAACAAAAGACAGATCCAAATCTAGTATACAAGCCTGTACACAGCATTGCTACTATGACGAAAGACCATTTATGCATGCAGCATGTATACTATAGGAGATAGGCTGCACTGTAAAGCTAATTTAGAGTATGACACAAGTTATCCAGACCGGTTTTTTTTTTCTTTCTCGAAAAGCCTGCCAGAGGCAAAGACATTTCTGGAGGTTATCATTTACATACTTTACACTTGAAAGCAAAGGTGGATTAAATATAACAGCGGGGATATGAGTGGATCTAGCGGCAGCTAATATCTGTGACAATTCTGATTGAAACATAAGCCACGAGAGGCATCTCGGTCGAAAAAATGCTTTTCGATTTTCGTTCCCTCATTTGGCGCGACTCGCGACGGGAAGTCTCTGAGAATCGTCAGGATGTGATGAGGTGATCAAAGCTGAAAGTGATACTGAAGCATGTCGCCTGCACCAACAAAAGAGGTCGCGAATCCTTGACCTGTTTGGTAACTAGTATTTAATCAGTCGTTTTGTCAGCAAGGTAATTTCTCATTATAACTTTGATCAATTCGCTATAGACAGTCTCACCGAGGGAAGTTTTCAGAAAATTAAAAAAGAAAACATCAAGATGGTATTTATGAATTTAATTTATAGTCGTCTAGCTGAAAGTTGTAATTGCGCTGTCTACACGTACCAATCAGGAAGGTATACAACCGTCTGAAAACCCCCAAGTAGTCTTTAACCGCAGTCGTTTTGTCAATGACAATCCTTCTCATCTCTTTCTCCATTGTCGTCACTATCTTCGAACGACGGGAAGTCTGAGGAAAATTGTCCGGCTATGTTGTAAATAATTACAGAAGCTGAGAACACGATATTGAAGCATACAGGTAGGCTTCCCAACACAAACATCGTCACAATATCTCTGTGTAGTCTGGTATCCGGTCGTTTGATTCAGTAGGTGAATGTGTATGTAGGTTTTACTCGCTGCAATGTTACCTTACCAAACCACACATGATAAAATGGCGAATGAGTTAGGGTTAGGAGGGGATGGGAAAGGGGGGGGGGTGTAAATGACCCGACAAATGAGAAGACATCCGTTAGATCAATGAATAGTTGGTTAGTGTAGTCACATAACCTTTACAACAGGTTTCTTTATAAGGGCCGGTCGATTGTTTCGATTCGACTAGTTATTAATTCAGGGTCTTATATTTTGCGGTTACATGGCTATACTAACCCATTCCCTGATTCCCATGTATGTGGAACGCCAAAGTCGACTGAAATCGGTTCAGTGAGTACTACCTCGATCAATTGGATCTCATCGTGTTGCCATAGAAACACTGAATGTTAAAGGCCATCTGTATAGAACCCACAAAGTTAAAAATGCTACAATGACAATATATTTTATTGGCTGTGTATATTTCAGAATGTTCTGATCCTCCAAGCCTAACCCTAACCTACTCCACTGGCCCTATTTACTCCCAGACGTCGAGGATAGGTTTATGTTAGACAATGTAAATTGCTAAATGAGTACAAATGTGGCATTTTAATGTTTCTTGATGTTTCAGCATGCTTTAGTGATCAGGGTTTGTTTTTCGCGCATCAGATATCGTGCATCATATTTGGATGCAGTACTGATGAATTGTAAACCTAGCTGAAAGCTGATCATGAAATACTCTCCACCTACCCCATTATGAACCACACCTTTCTCGATAGTCTCACACACAGTCAGAACAACAGTTCATGTCAAATTGTAAAGGCTACTGTTCCATTCAGCATTCTTTAAGTAGCATTTAGTGTTTAATCTAATTATTTTTAAATGATATAATAACGCAGGCCATTTGTCTTACCTTTTTAGAAATAGTAGTATCAATTAAGTTGAGATTAACGTGATCAATGTGACATCAGCGTCTGGGTGACAAATTTGTAACAGTTTAATAAAATAATGATGACGTTTATTTTCTGAGTATCTCCTTCATCAATGCCAATTATATCAATTACTTATCAGCCCCCCCCCCCCCTCTCTTGGTAACTATGCGCTCACGGCCTATATATCAGCTTCTAAACGCAAAATACCAGTTTCAAGCGCTGTTAAAGATTTAATCAAAAGTTGTTCTACATTTCACCTACTTTTAAACACTCAAGTCGAGTCTTGCTGTACTAAACTTCGACAGAAATAACTGCCCAAGGCTCGTCAGATGTTTAAACCTTCACGTACGAGACTTCAACACAGTGTTGTTATAGTACTATATATATATATATGCTACCTTCCCCTTCCTAAAATAAGCAACGCGCTCCTGATGTTTGGTAATGCTTCATGTGACAGAAAACCCACAGGAAAAGATTACAATCACAAGATAGAAAATGGTATTTATTTGTGCCTGATCTACATTTAAACACAAAAGAAATTATGAAAAGTATATCTCTGACAGTAATTAAAAACGACACCCTCCTTGAATTTCATCTGATCGTTTTTTCCCCTTTTAAATTGGCGTACATAAAAGTTACTAAAGTATCCTTATATGACAAAGATAGAGATAAGGTCAAGGTCTATATTTGCTTTTGATATATCGAAACTCACAATGGGAAACGACCGGCTTTTATTCATTCTATGATAGCCAGTTTTAACATTTTAAAATGGTAATTCATCTTAATGCAACGTCTGAGACTAATTAGGCATACACCCGTTTCATTTTAATCTTTCCCTTTTAGCCCGAAACGCTGTGAATAATTATCCCACATTCCATGTACACACAGGCGAGATGAGTTGACCTACATACCCAACAGAAATCATACTTGCTACGTGCTTAACATTGCTTTCCTACGTTCGTATCTTCGTATACAGATTATTAATACCAAACAATGCCGACTTCCTTCTCTCTTCGACTGCCCTGACACAGAGAACGAACGGGTCGAGCGCCAACACACATAACTAACTGCAAATCAAAGTTGTGTTTTGGTGCTTGGGTTACGTTGCACGTGTACGTAACAACAGTAACGCGAAACGCCGTCTCAGGAAGACCGCATACACAACAGCGTTATGGCTGTGCTGTGTACTACTCGCCTTACGTGTGATTAAGAAATTGCCAATGTTTGTACGAGGTATTTTGTCTTTTACGATAAACATGAGAAGATGTTGATCCTCGCGTGTTTACAAGTGTTGTAACATTTATCGCCTTCATTAACAAGGATTTTGTGTCTTGTCAAAGGATTAGAAGGAACACGATTTTACACGGATTAGCATATACGATATACATGTGTATCAACTGAAGCGACCACAGAACGTTGACAGGTGCTCAGTGGATGCTTACGCAATCATCATGGCTTCCAATTTTTCTGTTTGTCCCATGTCGCCTAATATCACCGAAGATGAGGATTCTGTGTCCCCTCCGCGTAAAAGCTCTGATTCTAGCTCAGTTAGCAGAAAAATATCAGACTCTACTTCACCTCAGAGGAAAATATCAGGTAATTCTTCACCAAAACGAAAAATATCAACTGCTTCGAACCAGTCTGGATCTTCCACGGACCTACAGTCTCCACATCGCGCCGTTTCTACGGTGACCAGTCAGATGATGCAGACGGAGATCGATGATGATGAGGAGGTTAGGGGCCGTAGAATGGATGTAAATACTTTAAGTCAGGGTGTCGCGGCCCTGGTGTCTCCTTCGGTAAGTGCATTGCATCTTTCTCTTAAACAATATGGCGTAACGGCCTACTGTCTCTATAGCTCTACCGTTGAAAAGGATAGCAATAAACACAAAACTTTGGGTAATGCATAGTTAAATGTTATACATTTCAAAGAACATAGTTAAGGCAGAGGCTCCTTTAACTTGTACGGAGTTAGGGATGGGGGGGGGGGGAGGGGGTTAGGGGAGGCTGATTCAGATTAACGTTAAACGAATTGGGGAATTGTAGGGTGTGAACTAAAGAAACATAACTATCGAAAATAAACCAGCATTTATGAATGATGTTGTCAAACCGGAGGAAGAGATGAGAGCGAAAATAAATGAGACAGTTGAAGGTAAAAACAATGTAATGAGCGCTATACCGTTTGTTGTGAGATGGGGCCCAACTATCCACTAAGGGCTTCTAGCATAACTCGGAGAAACTTTGTGTAAACACCTTGTCTCTAGAGTTTATTGACAGTTATCGATCAAAGATGTGTAATTTCAACGTAGAATTCATTCCCCACAGTTAAACATGACAGCATAAACGTATTTGTCTCTTTCAAAAATTATAAATTAGTAATGAAGCCCAAAGCACAATGGGGCCCACAACCTCTGGCCTAAGTCAAGGAAATGTGTATAGTCACGTGATACTATTATAATATCTATATCGCATGGTAGTCTAAATGATGACTGAAACCAAAACACATACTTTGTTTTTCCCATCGAATATATATATATATATTTACTGCATGTAAAACATGAAATATATATATATATATATATATATAAATATATATATATATATATATATATATATATATATATTTACTGCATGTAAAACAAGAAATATATATATATCAATATATATATATATTTCTTGTTTTACATGCAATTTCCCCGTACTGTGTTGACTATGTTGACAAACTCTGCAGTTTCATGTAAACCTACTGTATTTGACGTATTCTGCAGTTTTATTGATAATCAATTACTGCTATCGGCTTAGTAAATATCTTAAACATGAAATCTTTGATATTTAATAGCACAAGTGTATCTCCGAGGATGATATACATCATAAACATCATATATTTTCCTGATTTTGGCATTTCTCTGGCTTAATTAATGAGCGTTCTTGACAACAGGATTCAGTGTTAAGTAAGGACATGTAGAATGGAAATTTTGAAAATGTGTGGTATTGACTTTAGTGTCTTAATTTATCCTTGCTTATTCGAGGTATTCCCATATTTACGAATAAAGTGCCGTATGTTTCCCATTATTATCAATGAATTTCTGAGTGAGTTTCGTTTTCTTTAAGGTAATTTGTGTTAGTAATGGTGTATCCTAGAGTTAACTATCAATATGCATGTCCCTGTAATAAGGCGAGAGAAGCCTTAATACGGTATTGTTATTTTCTGTCTATATATCCCTGTTTATCTACTTTATTATAACAATATGAAAGCAATCTTACAGTACGGCTACCTTGTTTGTGTTATCTTAGGTAAAGGTCTTAAAGGATTATACAACTAATAAACCAATAAATAATTAAACCAGCTCAAAGTATAATGTTAGTATATAACATTAAAGAAATACAGATGTCTCAAATTTCGAGAAAGAATAATACAAAACTAACATCAATAGATTTGTACATCAATCGGGACAGAATGTCACATGTTTTCTTACTCTCTGTAGACTATTGCCAACTCATTTGCATATCAAGTCAAATGGAAGGACTACCTCATCGCTTGTTATCTTATATTACATTATTTATTTGGGATAGTCTGGAAGTTTGATAAGTATGCCTGCATTGCTGTTAAATTTAAAGTCAGCCAGTAGCTTTAACTTCAAAGGCAACATATCCGTGACGTAAGTTCTACTGTATGCTAGGAGGATATTCCTGGGCATTCCCTATGTAACGCTCAGATCTGCAAAGCTTATCCATCTCAACATAGCCTATATAAAATAAACACTCGCTTGTTGCACCCACTTTGGACTAATCTATCAAAAATAAATAATATATTTATTATCCTATACTTACAAATAGGTCTTTTATAACGCATTTCAATACAACATGTACTACTACTAGGTGATAAGTTTTTATATAAGGTTGTAAATAATCCTCCATTTCTAAGTTGAAATATTGCAGAGCAAATTACTATAAACAACATTTTTTTTTCTTTTGTATTGTGAATGACTTTCCTTGTATAACGGAATTCAAAATAACAATAATTTAATATATATATTGACCTAGATGCATCTACAAGAGATAAATATTAGTAGGTCAACATTACAATAAATAGAAAATACATAACTGTATGATTGTTCGATTAATATTCACTTTATTAATTACCTTTCATTTGAGGCATATGATCAAAGGATCCATATTTTGTAAGTCTTCATTCTTTATGACAATCGTAACTTACGTTTAATATTCTTGATACATGATCTTTGACATCGCGACTTTAATAGACACAAATGACTGAGAAAGTCCATTGAAAACGATCATTATTGATTTATGAATTCTTAGAATCGATAATAGAGTAAAGAAGAACAGTTCAATCATTATTAGTTTTAATTTTATTGTAAACTATTCTAATTATGACCATGTAGTCATAACTGTACTTTCCCATACAGTGCGGAGTGGTGTGGTTAAGGCTCTGTCCTTTGTGTGACGATTAATAGAAGTATTCGATATAAGAATAATTATGAATGATTAACAGGTTTTCTTTAAACTCTGAACATTTCATAAGACAGAGAGAACAAACTGGTCTGACGAAACACGGGGAAGTTTAACTTACAATAATTAAGCCGCTCAGAATATCTTATCATAATATTATATGATTATATGCTACTATAATTCAGGAACAGAATTTAATGGTAGGTTTATTCAAACTGGGAGTATGTAGTATAGGTTACTTACATTCTCTGATTGAATTTCACTATCATATTCCACTTATAAAAAAGATGTTCTCTGCTCGGTTTGTCTTCCGTTTTGTTTTTTATGACGTCCAAATAATCATAACTAGTCATTAACGATAGGCCTACTTACTTTTTTTAAATCAAACAAAGTTTTGCAAAGTTACAAAACCGAGCAACACTTTTCACGTAGTAAAGTATGTGACTTAATACTTGCCATGTACTGGATACAGACGTGTGACTCCTTTAACATCATGGTTACAGTGTAGAATGATTCCTTGATAACTTAATAAAGTAACATTGCATTAAATTGAGTTTTAACAACCTTTTGTCGCCATTTGTTAACCTTGCAATTTTAGAACTTTATCGACAAGTAAGTTACATTATGTTTATATTTCAATGAAGGAAACTTATATTATAACACACAAATATATATATATATATCAATATATATATATCAATATATATATATATATATAGAGATAGATAGATAGATATAGATATAGATGCAGATATAGATATATCTATTTATAAGTTATTCACCGGTGTATACGTTCCGAGTGCTACACATGAGAGAACCCTCCTCAGCAATATCCATCTAACCTTGTCAGTGATTTGTCTCTCTCTAAGTAGAAGTTGGGGCTAAGATGTGGATCAGTTTCTCACCCTTAAGGGTCGTTAACATCGCGGGTTGAAGCTGTTAAAGTCCATGTCTGCCGATTCTGTATATTATTATCTCCCTCAAATATTATATTGTTATTCATCAAGGCCATACTTCATCAGAAATGGCATTTAGATTTTTATGAAATAGAAAAAAAATATGACTCAAATTGAGCAAAGATATGCAAAGCGATACCCATTTGAAAAAGCTCATCGACATAATGAGGAACCTGTCTGAGAGGATATGTTTGAATAGGAGGAAAAGAGGTGTGGTGAGGAGGGGTAGGTCATCTCTATCTCTGTGTAGCTGAGATATAAATGGTAAAGTTTACCGACCGGACGGTTTACTTACTGGTATTTAAAACTCAGAGATGTACACCTATATACTCAAAATTACTTTGCAAGTAACTGCAATATAGTCCACAAAAGGCACATTTTTTGTGAACTGAATTTTCGTAGAAGTTCGTAGTATGAGGAGAGGAAATGAAACAAGTGATACGTATATCACTCTGAAGGTAACTTGACAGTGTGGAGGGGACGTTATGATTTAATTAACCAGCTAATTACCATCGATTCCCAGGTGTTGTAGGTGACAACCTGATATTGATTTATCCTATACACTTCCAGCATACAACGAATTAATTGGTCCTGATCAAAATATCCAAAGATATTTTAAATTATTGCAGATATTTAGAGCTTATAAACACTCAAGGGTTGCTCCCAAGAGAGCACAAATTCATCTTTTAGAGAAGCAATTATTAGAACTTGAACTGAATTTGATTCCAACATTAGATTGAAATGCTGCTTTCTTTAAACCTGTGACGTCATACGCCGGTGGCAAAGATTTCGCAGTCCAGGTATAACTATGAAACCATAGTAAAGTAAACTTTAGGAAGTGAAGGACAAACGGTTATTTTCTACGGCCGTGCCATCGATGGCCAATGTTTCAAAGGTTTTCAACGAAATGTTATTGTTCTCATTGTAGGCCATGGCTGGGTTTGGGAAAGGAAAGAACTATAGAAAGGGTGGGGGAGGGGGGTGGGCGTGATGACCTTCGGAGAGTGTTCGGATCTATAATGCAAGTGGAAACTGTCTGCATTTCTAAACCCCTTGTCGTATTTGTCTATTTATTTCAAATTCTCATGGACGTTATTACTAGAGAGTTATCATTTTGTCAAAATCAAACAGATGGTTTCTATATTGTGTACGTTAAAGTATTATTTATATTTGGGCTCTTCTGCTTTGATGATTGCTAGATGATCTATTTAGTTGAAGTTACACTAGACGCAATCCCAGAAATAAGAATATTATATCAAGCTTCTGAACGAATCAAATTTGCCATTTTGTTTTAAACTTTGTGTAAAAACAGTGTATACTTAATCGTGTACTTAAGCACAATACATGAGATACGTGAGATACTGTACTAATATCTTCCTTATTAGGAAACTCATTCACCACCTTGTCTTCCTCTAGTATACCATAATGTATTTAATTGCCCTCATTTCATCCAATGAGACATGACCGAAATAATCAATGGACACACAACTTACTTTTCAAGTGACAACTAAGAGCAAAATTTGATTAAAAATACGTGTCTTCTGAGCTTAACACTTTTTCATGCAATGACATTTGCAGTCTTCTGCACTTTCATGCTTAAAAGCGGTGATTCCTATGGTATTTTATTAATACCAAAGCCACATACATCAATAAAGTTTGTGTAAGAGCCTCCCGTATTTAGCGTAACAGACTTAAAAATGTGCAATAAAAATTGCATCGTATATTTTTTGACAGCTCAGTCGTGCCTCCTAAAGTTTATCCATGCAGTAACTCTTTTCTTTTTATGGAACTACGTAAACACCAGAGAAAATCTCGTCACTGACATTTTGAGACATTTCATGGTGGAATCACCATATAATTTTGTTGACATGTCGGCGACAAAAGTCGCCATAATAAGTTGAGTAGTTTATCAGAATCGCCAGGTACCTTTTTGTTTTATTTATACGCAAATGACCATGTTTATATGTCCACGCTATCAATCATGTTGACACGGTTAATATTATGACTGTCTCAAAACACCGATCAAATTCTCATCGACAATGATTTTTTCTCAATTGTAATCGTCACTTTGGTGGAGAGGAGACCAGGCAGGAAACTACACCGAGCCTCTGAGTGACAAGTACATAGACACTTTTATAATTATTAGTGAGAGCACTTTCGAGGTTTTATCGAGCATCATCAGATTTACCGACGATGTCACTTTACGAGCTGCCGAAAAGCTCTTTACTGCCGTAGTAGACAACGTACACAAACAGTGCTTTCTCTTGATTTGGGAAAAGGAGCTCTTTACGTTCATATTGTAACATCATCTTACTGTTCTGACTTTCGCACATACAGTAGTTCTTTTATGTTGACGGAAAGACTTTCGCACATAGCTTTTATCTGTTGTGACGGAAAGATGAAAATCTTAGGATATCTCTATTCTGTTTACTTTCATATTCTTGATTGATTGATTGATTGATTAGATGGCTTATTGATGTGTTGAAGTCTCTTTGAATACATTTAATGCCAGGAACGTAGTTCAGTAATTCATAGTTCGAAAAATAAGTCAAAATGCTTGTTGATTATTTACGAGAAGGTACGCACAATTATTAACACAATTAAAATGAAAAAAAAGTATTGTTAGGAGGGAAATGACCTTAACACGATTGTTGATCACTTTTAAACCAACGAGAGGACTTTATTTAAATTACAAGAATCTTAATTATAGTCTCAAAATATCCTAACTTGCTACATGAAATACTTTTAACATGACTTCATCAGTAAAATGTATACCACGACATCTCGATTGATCTTTTAGCTTCGAAAAGGCAAATCTCCTAATGTGTAACATTTCCAACTTGTGAAATCGAAACATTAGATTTTCCTAAACCTAATCTATATAAGATTCTCGAGAGAAGAGAAGGCGAAAAAAACACTTTATCACGAATATTTTCTTACGAAGTTCTGGTTACAATTTGAGGCAATTAAAACAACTCCGAGGGATAATCAAAAGGTCTATGCCTGTGTTTATACTACACAAGCAGTCTCACTATATTTCCCTTCTACGTTTACTAGGGTAATCTCTTCTACAGGGCAATCTGTCCTCTCCCGACATTTCCAGCCTATTACGGACCAAGTATTCAATAATTAAACGTATAAATCCTCACAACCGTGAGGATGATGTGTTGCTTAGCTCAGTGGGAAGGTCAATCACCTTACCCTTTAATTGACTTAATTAAACCCTTTGCCCTCCGAGAAGGGATAAAATGTGACGTTGAATTAATTACCGTTTTATTACCAACACATGATCTGATAATGGAGACAAACCGCCTCAACTCATCGTATTAAACGTGAGAACGGATTCCAGCTCGATTCATGAGTTAAAGGCATGTTCCTATTACAGAGCAAGGCAAAAGAGAAAAAAAAATGAAAAAAATGTTCAATCGTTTTGCCGTCATCAAATTAGTTTCTTTTTTTTTTATTGTAAACAGAATTAGGATTAACAAACAAGGTAATCAAAGATCAAAGTCATCAAATTCTATCAAGATAACGGTGTTTACACCATGCACGCTCTGTCAATACTTCAGCCTACGGGTATCAACACCTCAGTGTTATTAACGAATATAATATATTGGTGAAACTAATTTAGCTGTGTCACAGAGTCCATACACCAGGTTTGTTAATCTGACTGTCCAAACATTAATGAATTACTTATTACGTACGCATATATAAAGCAGACACTTCATTAATGTGTCATCGTATTTCACGTAGAATGTAAAACTATTGCATAATAAAAGCTATGTCAAGCTAGTGCATAATACCGAGACAAATTACAAATTATGAAGTCGATGTAAGCGATGTAATGTTTTTTATGATGCAAAATGTAATTAGTTTTGGTGTTTTCGTGCATTGAACAGTTATAAAGCAAGTTTATTCATGTAACGTGGAAATTCTTTCCTTCCTATGGGCTTATCGGTCAATGACGCAATGATTCGTGTTTATAAATCAGTACTTCGTGAATGTGGCATGCAAGCAGTAATAAACATTCTTTGACTTTTAGGAGTAGAATAGCCCATATCTGGAATCCTTTGATCACTCGGTCCTAATTTGGATCCCTTGTCCCATTTCCTCATAATTTTTAAATTTCAATCTTGATAATTCGTGTCTTCAACATACCTTTGCGAGGATTTTAACACCGTTGGAATAAACGACATAGGCTTAGCGTTGTCGCTTAAAAATGTTTGCTGTGAAACATTCACATAGTTTGGCAATGTCCTTTATAACTTAATAGCGCAGCATTTATATACATCCTGCCATATGGAAACACTTCCAACACTTTTATTTGTTCTATTTTGGTATATGCTATGCGAAATTTGTGTGTAGGTTAAGAGCTTATTTAAAACTTTAAGGCCGCTTTCTGCCAACCTTGGAATGTTCATTGATACATTCAAGGACGGATATAGCCACGTATTTATTACAGTGAACCATTCTTATAATTTTTAGCTCCGCGCAATACCGAGGGAACTATTTTATTTAGCGTAAATATTTCAATTTCTTTTAGCCAGATGGTTTTACTCTTAATACGTCAAAAAAGGGACGCCAAGTGTCAATGACATGCCGCGAATTGCCAGCGACCTACTGAGCTCCTTAATTTATAGTGAAAACATATGATACCATTTCGAATCGATGAGCCCGTGTGGTCAAAACAAATTTCTTCGGTTATGTTTTGTTACTAATTTATCACTCGCACTGGGAGAATATGTTAAAATAAATAAAGTATGATTTGCGGTGGCAGAAACGCATTAAAATACTTCAGCTATATGGTCTCAGTCAAAAACATTGCCGAGTCGCAAACAACTCAATATTCATATCACAGATCTTAATGGCCTGCAAGTCTCTGCTATGTACGGTTAGTTCTCCCTCTCTGTGTGTTGATACAAAGAAGCGCAGCGTGATTGTGAGTCGATCTTTTACTTAACATCCGACTCCATAAATAGAAGAGAGACAGAGAGAGACTATTCAAGTATATGTATAATATCTATATATTCTGTAACAATGAACCATCTACCGCGGATGAATTGTCGTGTTATATTGTATAGCACTTGAAGGGAGAAACTGATCTCAGTCTCAGCGTAAAGGTAACATTTTTCGGTAGTGAGTCATAATTAGAAAAGAGTTATTATACCGGTTGTCTTGGACATGAGGAGAAATTTAAATACTGCCCTCTTTTAGTGGTGAAAGGCTATTGAAAATCCAATATATTAAAGCATTTCGTGCCAAAAAAGAGACAAAAAAGAAAATGCGTACAAGTTTGATAAAGCAATTTGTGCAATATTTAATGGTGAAAAAGTCTTTCCGTTGTAATTTGAAAATACCATGCAATGATATATACATAACCATATATGTAAAAGTCATTGCTATGTGTGACCAACATTAATGTAAGATATTGCTTTAACTGAAATGTGTTGAGAAGCGTAATGAAATTATGGTATGGATTATAAAGGGGAATATTGGTTTATTTGTTAAGAGTTGTATTCCTTTGCTGCAGCAGTCTAGCTTTAGCTACTAGATATATGAAACCAAAGTAAAACGTTTGATTCAATGGAGTGATAGTCATATTGTTTGTAAGCGTACATTGTACAGCGTACTTATCGCTGGGAGATTAAATATAGTGTGTATGCTATATTATGCCTTAGTTTACCAAATTTCATTTGGAGAGTTAAATATAAATCCGTCTTTCATAGGAAAGTTTTTTTCCAAACCGAAATGTTGGCATAAATATCGTTATTGTGTAGTGAAGTAATTTAGTATCCGCATTGATAAATGGAATTTGCAAGACAGTGTAACAGTTTTTAGTAGTACAATAACTGTTAGATTGAATGGAAAAGTTTTCAAGTTTCTCTGTTACTGAAAACCGCCATTTCGTAAGACAAGTGTTGTCATTGTTGCATGTTGGAGTTTCAAATATATATATATATATATATATATATATATATATATATATATATATATATATATATATATATATATATATATATATATATATATATATATATATATATATATATATTTTTATATGATACTAACGAAGTATTCAATTATCACCAGAAATATTAATATTTGTTTAACATTATTAATACATTTACAAGAGATCTTCTTCATCAAGACCTTACATATGTCGACTGGTAATATTACTCATCAGTTCAAAGACAAAGAAATTAAAATGAAGAGAAATTAGATTCTTTAAGTAATATTCAGACTTAGTGATAAGTGATATTTTCTGAATTTTTGCAGAATACTTGTTTCCCCGACCCCTCTCCAAACCATCATTCCACACATCGGGTGAAAACAGTGTGAGCAAATCTAAATACTCGTTCTGTATTGCTACTCACTTGAACTTGTAGGTAATTGTTTTACTTCAAGCCAAACATTTTCTTACTTTTGATGTGTGAATGCAAACCTATTTGTCTAATGGTAGCACATTTGATAACTATCTTGCACATATCTGTAACAAAGCAGAAGAAAGGCAATATCATAGAATAGCCAAACTTATAATGTTTCTGAAGTTGGGCAAGCGTAAAGATTGTAACACTTACTCAACATTCTGTTTTTTTATACACTGACCAAAAAAACCTGTGCCCGTCCATCAAGGTAATGCAGGCGTGTAATTACTTGTGACGTGTAAGAATTTTGTAAATGACAAGAATTTCTAAAGTGATGATGTAAGATTGCTTGAAGTCTCCCACTCAGGCCACTATAGACAAATTTAAAATGAATGCTAAGAATGACGAAGATGCCACAAGCAGGGAACCGTATAAATAATTGACAAGTTTCTGAGTCCATTAAACTTATCTTTCTTTCATTGTTTTATGAGGGTCAAATTTTAACTATTAAACTTATTGGTTTTTTTCATTTCATTTATTGTTTAAGAAAGGTATTTCTGTTTGGCGTTTAGCGATGGAAGGAATGAACAATTAACGGACCATGAAAAGTAGTTAAGATATAATGTCATAAAATACAGGCGATTCAACTCTTCAGATTAGCGGTCAACTTTGTAACTCTCTGGCCACTTGAATAATCTAAAATCGATTTTACTACAATTTAAATTAAGAAACCAAACTTCTGTTAAGAACCTAAACTAGACGTCGCAGAAGGAAATCTATGCTCGATTGCTTTGTTTTTGATTAGTATATAATATACTATTTGAATACAATCCTTATACAGAAGCATTGAGCAGTTGTTCCCATTTTATATAGTCATACATTTAGTCAATATTAAAGATACATACAGAAAGTGGGACATTACTAGTAGGGCAACTACTCTTTGTCTTTTCTCGAAGTTCACCCTCCAATCCCCACCCCACCGATCTTCGTCCTCAATAGGGATAACAACAATATATGTATATTATGAAGAATAGTTAAAAGAAACAATAGCTCATCCTTCAAAGGTGGAAGACTTATTAAATACATAACCGTAACCAAAGGTTTACTATTTTATTGGTGAATATATAATACTAGGGCTAACTGCTGAAACAATCTCGAATTGCTCTTTCATTGACAGATTAGCACATACGGTAAATATGTTGACCTCACTTTTTTAAACAAGAACACTGTAGACAACACTGCAAGACACGTAGCGTCCATGGAAACTATAATCTGCTATAAATGTAGGCCTCCGTGACTTACATTATAATCTTGCATTCCGCATCACCTATCTCCATACTACATAATGAGCAGGGAATCGGGGAAGGTTTGTTTCGAATAGAGTCAGTTTCCATCACTGACGCTGTGCCGCGGACATCTTTAATTCAATTATACTGGACTTTAAGGACAAACTGCCACATGAAACTTCCATTAACCCGCAGAAAATCTCATCATTCGAAGACCTTAGCTTAGTATTTGCGCTTCTGCAAAGTGCCCGCTAGTGTATCGACGCTTCGACCTCTCTTTGCTCGAGGCTTAACTTCTCTTGCCAAAATTTTATTATCGGCCTCCAGTATCGTTTGTTTTACGACCCCGCTAAGTTACTACCGCTAGGGGAACGGCCTAATGGATACCAAATTATAACTCGAAGGTGATATTTTCCTCTGAATCTATTTAGTACACATAATCTAAAGAAAAGGTTGGATCTTGCCATGATTTAGGTCACTTTCGTATATTAATCATAATGAAATATTGCTTAAGCGAAGGCCATATTCAGTGACGTCACCAAATATGTTCATCAGTACACCATACCAAGTGTTACTGTTAAAGTTCCCTACTTGTATCATAATGTATCAGAATATTTTGTAAAACAAAAACTAATTTATTTCAATTTTTCAATTTTCATATTTCATCCCAACCCATCTTAACACCATTATTTCTGGCATTTGTGTTTTGAATTCCATAATATCAAATGAAGGCAATATTACTTTACCAAATATATATTTTATTTCAATATCTAAAGTAAATGATATTATGATCTACTTTATGGTATCATCATTACTAGTCTTTCGTACATTTGATGAAAAGTAAAGATCATAGAAGTAAGCTAATTAATTAATTAATTAATAAATCTCATTAAAGGATAACAATCCATTCTAGTGCGATCATTAGCGTTTGGAAGCATGAAATCTGTCAATTGGGAAGAGATACGTGGTTATGCGAGGACTTTTCAGTTGCAAACAAATATATAATATATACATAGCAAAAGTAATATAATACTTAATCTTTCTTTAATCTGATGATGTAAAGAATACAAACACTTGCGCGAAAATTCCCCATTAAAATGACCATTGAACTTTTTTCAAATCTCTATGCGGCATTATTGCATTTCACCAATTACAGTAAAAATGGAGCCTTTAGTAGGAAGGCAGATTAAAAATTTAACTAAATTGTTACTGCTTTAAGTTTTCATATTAATACTTATGGTGATAAGGCAGATTCAGTATTAAAATATGTTTTAAGGAATAGCAGTACTACTTTATACAGTGTTTCATAAATCGTTCCTTACTAGCGCGTGCGTAGAGAGAAATACTAATTTCAGACTATTAACAGCTCACACGTCACTGTTAGAATGACTTAGCAGTTTGGTCATTCATGAGAATGGACGTATAGAAAAGTTACATATATAGTAACTCATGTAGCCTAGTTTGGCACTTATAGTTAAGATTTCATAGTATGATATATAGATGATCTGAAACTTCGACTAGAGAGTACGCAGTTTTAATGGTGAAAGGGTTCATCGTTCTGCCTATCATCACTAATGGAATAGGAATGTAAATATTATAGTTTGCTTTGCATTAGCATTGTTCACCCAGGGAGTGGTTATGGAACAACTCCCTGGTTGACCTAGAAAGACCCAGTACCGTCCTGTAACTGTAAATATATATTTTTTTAGTTGGTGGAAACATTGTTCACCTACTTTAAACCACATATGTGTTGAAATCCAACGGCAAGATACGAAAATAGCACTGGAGCTTTAGTAGATAGCACTTACGAAGTATATGACAGAGCTTTACGGTATCAACAAATCCTGATTGGCTGTATTTGCTTGGTAGCACTAATGAAGAAATACAAAACATAAGAAGAAACCGTTTGCTGGTCTTATCACTTAACCAGCTTGACTTCACTTTCAGGGGCAAAAACACAAACACAAAACAACAACGTGACGTTGAGGAAGGTCTTCAAACGCTTCGCTTCAGTTATTTTTGTTTCTATACACATAGTTTCATTTACATGTAACCCCCTGGTAACTGTTCTACGATGCTTAAAGTATTCTCCACGTCAAAAACTACCAAGTGCTTATCAACGTCTGAAACGTGGAAGATGTTAAACAATGTTAGAAGATGTTAAACAATGTTAAAACATGTTAAACAATGTTAAAAGATGTTAAACAAGTTAAAACATGTTAAACAATGTTAAAAGATGTTAAACAAGTTAAAACATGTTAAACAATGTTAAAAGAGGAATGTTGAGGAATGATAAAAAGATGGTAAACAATGCTTATTGTGTTGAGTTGTGACTCTGTAGCTCAAGCTATGTTATATTCACAGGTGACATACAAAGCCAATTTTCCTTTCACTATTCTTTCTCTGCCACTTTCTACCTTGCAATTAAATGAAATCAGAGTGTGCGCTCTGGTTATCGTGAGTGTGAAAAGAACCGTGTCTTTTCTGACTGGCACCCGGCAAAGAAATGACTGCGGATCGCCACTAAGGGCAGGAAAACTGAGTTGATTGGCACATGGCTTGTAACCACGGGGTTAATGGTTCGAGTACCGCTTTAGCAAATAACAGTTTTTATTGCTCTCTTTTAAGTCCTTACGCACATTTCCATGTCCATGCAGTTGGATATTTAGTTATTATTATTTTTTTGAGGTTTACAGTCTTGTACAGGGCCAAGGCCCTTTCACATGACTTTTACAACTTAACCCTGGTCATTGGTAACTTGTCACACCTACACACCAAAGTGTGCACAATTCAAACAATCTCTCCTGGGGCACCACAGTGCACCACAACCACGTGTCCCCGGGGGACTTCCCATAGGGTGCAGCCACAAACCGGCGCACGCAACTATATTTACAAGTCACCTCGCAAGTCCCCATTTATACACCTGGGTGAAGAGAGGCAATGGAGATTAAGTGCCTTGCCCAAGGACACAACGCAATGATCTGGCCAGGGCTCGAACCTGTAATCCTTAGATCACAAGTCTACTGCCTTAACCACTTGACCACAACGCCCTCGATATTTAGTAAACGATCTGTGAATAGTTACAATGGTTTAGTAGGTCTTTGTTAACCGTTTCGTTCAATATAGAAAATTGTGTGCCCCTAAATTTAAAGTGGTGTTTCAGTTTTGATTTCCTTCTTTAGGATAGACATAGTTACCATATCAGATCGAGGCCATTTCAAGGCAAAATGAACTTAAAAAGATATTTCCTCTTTTTGGTACTTGGACAAATCCACTATCTGTTTTGCCACAAAGCCTAATTTATTGATGCAAGAAATCCATTACAAACGCGTTTAATTATATTATTTAAGCGTTATATATCGTCTATCAGGAATGCGACACATTCTTAATAAATGTGGATTAGAACAAATGTAACTAATCCGATCGATATTTTGTAAGTGCAGTGATTATAGATATAGATATTTATCTTTATTTGTTTTTAACTTAGTGTCATATTTCGTGAGACAATTCGAAAGATGAAGGTAAAACATTGTGACATATGAGGAAGTGGGAGCAGCACCACTTGATATCATTAAAAGTATAGTTTGCTTCTGTCTTTGTGTTAATTCTTTTCAACTAATTGTGAACTTCGCGTTGAAGTTCTACAAACTGAAGTTTTAAAACTTTATCTCGTTATTCAATGAAATCCCTTAACTTAACCATCAATTCCTCTAATTTAACCTAACCCCAAATCTACTGTCAACCATCTCATGATGAAGTCCTTTATCAATAGGTGACTTTCCCCAACTAAGTTAGCTTTAGATTCCAACAAAAAATAGGTTAAGTTGAAATTCGTTCGGCCTGAAGGTCCATTATTCTATAAACCGTTATTGGAAACTAGCCATCGTAAACTAGGGAGTCGATTTTTGCAATCTTGATCAAGAAAAAAAAGTACATCGAACCGCAGAGAGTATCGATTTTGTTCCGACCTCCAAAGTGGAGTGATTTCCCTTCGTTCCCCCAAGGAGGGTATTTCGATTCGCTTGTGCCTCAACTTCCGCAAACCTGTATATAATAAATATGGAACCCTTGCCTGCAGCACAAATTGAATGAGTTCATAAATTGCTCTTTTCATTTACATCAGAGAAGGAAGCGTGTATGTTAGAAAAAGAAATTCTCCTTTTTTCCCCTTCAAAATCAGAAAACTTGCTGAAAGTCTGATACAAGCCAGACACCAATTTCCGTAAAATCATTGACTGAAAACAGGTTAAGCGAATGGAAGAGATTTTTTTCGGGAATTGAAACAAAAGTCTGTTTAAGAGAAAGCATCAAACTAACATTATAACTGAAGTTAATTACGCAGACGTTAATGTATCAAGTTTTACGACATACGGACGTGCTCAATGCGAGGAAAATGTATGTTAATTTACGTGAAAGCCGACGTTCGAATCACGCTGTAGATTTACAAAAGAGAAAAATGTTGCAGTTCGTTTTTATAGTTTATATTGATTACCCGATCATAATTCCCTTCCTTCAAGTAACGCATCTAAATTAGCCTTCAGGTCAATATTGATATGTAACTTTAAACAGGCGCGGATTGAGGGGGAGGTGGGGGGCGGGTTTGTCAGTATTGGGCTGGGTAGAGTGTACCCCCATTTTCCACCGCACACAAACCTTCAAAGTTGCTACTAACTTCCGCTTAGACCTAGGGGGAGGGGGATCACCCCAGACCACTCACAAGGGGAGTCGGCTTTAGCGACCATTGATTCCTTCCTTATACAACCCTGGATCCGTCCCACTATCGTACCTTCCCCTTCCATTTCAGATTCCGTTGTTGGTAAACACTGTATCGGTATCAGTTGTTCCAGGGCATGTTCGTTATGAATACAAAGTCTGTCACGTGTTTACTGTTCCACTTAATGCCAGTTTTCGTAACCATCAAACCCCGCGGAGGATCTTGCAATTTATTTAAATCACTTTTTAATGTACAAATCTCTCTTTCTCGCTCAGTCTGTCAGGTTTCATTGAGAAGCAATGTATTACTTTAATACTTATTCGTGGCATTTGGGTTATTGTAGAAGCATTGAATGTTTATCATGACGGCCGAAAACCGTGAACGTTGTGCAAGGCTCGAAAACATTTGTTTGAGCGCGTTTAAAACAAAATGTCTCTCGTTTTTCTTTTCCTTTTTTGGGATTTACGTATGACCTAGATGTGACTTAATAACACATGTACTGCTGATATATGTCCTATTAAGTGCTAATTCGTAAGTGATGCACGCGAAATATTTTCGTCTGATTCAGCAGGCAGAGCGGTTAACATAAGACCGATTTTTTTTATTATCAAAAGCATTTAAAATGGCGAATGTCTGTTAGATCTAGAAATGTCCATTCATACACGCTTGCGTGACTTTTGCTCTTGATGTGGTACAATTATTCTCGCTATATCTGTCATTTACTGAATCTACCCGCACATAGTGTGATTTATATGTAGCCGCTGATGTAGCGTATGGTATATACTGCACTGTCCTACTTCTATGCTGTCTGAACGGCGTTACTGTAGGGCAACACACTAAAACACGCTTGTTAGATACAGCAAAATGACAACGGTATCAGGCCAGTTACTCTCCAAATTGTTAATCTATATCTGAAAGGAACACCACAAAAAAATAGTTTCCCATTCAAATTTGATTTGGCTCTCTGAGTTGTCGCCTGTTTTATGTATACATCAACTACCAACATACATACAACCTTGGTTTTCTCGGATGATACCAAAGTTGTGTAGCTTAGGGAAGGGTACAGTATATGCTCGGGATAGTAGCCACTTTGAGATTCTAGGCAGCTATTAAGCAAGCATTATGCCATATACAAACTTATAAAATTACCATGTTAAATTATACACTTAATGTCATATTACATTTCCCTGGTTTTGAGGAACCAGTTCCCCTTCATTGATGAACCGGCTTACGCTATCTATGAAATATTACACTTCCATGTTTTCTATGTTCAAAGCTTGAACCCGTGACTTCCAAAAATGCACCGATTCTATCGACTTTAATTAACTACTTCTGCATTTGTAATAAACTGGACGATGGTTTAGCCTATACTTTTACTTCCAACTTACTTCTAAACACACGATTTTAACTTCCATAAATTCAAACTTTCTGCAAGAGACAAAAAAGAAAACGTGAAAATTATCATCTTGTGGTTTGTATGCTTCACCGATAATTATGTGCTCCAAAACCTGAACGAATTTTGTTACAAAATCATCAAATTAAATGACTTGAACCTGACCTACATGTCATTTCTTTAATCGAAAGGAGAGCAAAGAGGAAACTATATATAAATGCAACAATAAATTTACAGTTAGAAATTTTGTGAGTTCAACTTTTTATTTGTCACTAGAAAGTTATAAAATGTAAAGCAAGATGAAGGTACAAATCTTCTTCGAAGTGGATGCCCTGAGTTCGGTAAGGTGGCAAACCCTAATAAAGTTACTCAAGTCCTTCGTATTGATCGTTTCTTTTACGATGATTTTTTTAAGCAGAATTATATCAGTGACCTTTCATGGAGGCGTTAAATTTAATCTGACAAATACACCTTGACTTTGTTAGCATGAGGACGTCTGTAGGGTTTTGACCAAACGTCATATATCGAACCCATGTGTTTTGGCGATTTGGTTCCTTAGCTAATTCTATTACAAGATTCCTGAGCTGATTTATAACGTGGCGAACCGTTAGAGAGATAGAATCGTACTTTCTGTTCACTTCGATACCAAGGTCAAGCTTGAAGTGAGATTTATGTAATCTTTACGCGTCGTAAACGCATTCAGAAATATATTTATTCGGGCAGATACTATGTTAATTTCTTTTACAAAGGCGCCAACCTACTCCTCATGACATAGTATATGCAGTGTAATGTTTGTCGTGAGGATAACAATCTACTACTCAGAAGTTAACACTTAAAACCTCCCACCACATTAAGCGAAAAACCCGACGTACAGTATTAATGCCTGGACACAGCTTGAGTCCAAATATTTCAAATACCTGTGGCAAGTACACACCTGCGCAAAAACTTCAAAACGTTATCTGCTATAGTAACAGTTGCTCCACACTGCTGCTCGTGTTAGCCATTTTGTTTCTAAACCTGATACTTAGTAAGGTTATAGGTAAACATAGTCATTTCTCACTCCTGAATATTCATCGACCAAATAAAGGTAGACAAGAAGGCTGCGATACATCCGCTGTCCACGTTCAAAGTTACAGGATTTGACAGATAACTGGATAGGACATGTCAGGGCAGTTTGACGTTACGCTAGTATATCACCGAACGGTATGTTTCTTTACGAATTGTGCCAAAACATGCAGCTGATTTGCGAATAGAAATTGGAATTACAAACAGCTGGGTGTTTTCATCAGTTGTTGAATATTTGAAACATGCCATATAAATACATATCAGATCGAAGACGCAATGAATATGATAATAAATCAAAACACGAAGAAATGGTTATTTTTTCTTATTTTTATTTGAAATTCTCAATGGAATTTACCCTGACTTGAATATAAACGTCGACAGACGCCTTCATATTCCATTGATCCAACTTTTAACGTTGTAGATTAGACCGATAATTTCCCAAGTGTCATTAGGATTTCTGCATTGACTCTAGTGATTCCATTTGTGTTCTTTAAACAGCCCGTGGGTACCTCGTGAGGATTAATCCTGTAATTAACTTTTTCTTTCTCTTCTAACTAAAGAGTCATTTTGAGTTTGCCTGTAAGAATGAATTGTGTTAACTTACATGTTGTCGCTATTGGATTGATAATATCTTTAAGAAAATAAAACGAACTTTATGACATCATGAGGTACCTTTTTTATCTATTGCCTTATTTTCGTGTGCAAAATTTCCTCTTGTGTTAATGATACAATTTGCCCATGGGTCTTAATCCAATACCAACTTGTTCAAGCTTTGCATAACCTCAGGTGCAATATGAAATTGTTCTATATATGAATTATTCTTGTAAAAAAATGTTTGTAAGGTCACTGACATAAGCTTACTTCACCGTTTCGACACAACTACTGCCAAGAAACAATTCACTTTTGTTTTGGGTATTTATTAGCTACAAATTGCTTGGTTTGAATAGGAAAGTCTTATAATTAAAGCCGTTTTGTAAGATCCTGCGAATATTGGATGATCTATGGTCATACCTTTTAAAAACTCAGGAGGAAGATTGTTTGGTCACGGTCCTGTCCATTGAAACAACCATTGTTCTGTTCCCGGCACAATACGTGTTGTGTTGTATTCCACAAACGTTTAATTAAATCGCCCGTGTATAGTCTTTGGGAGTATCACTGTTGTAGAAAGTTATTTTCAAAGTACCTGAATGAAAATCAAATTAAAACAATGGAAGACAACAAACAAACAAACAAACATTGCTGCATTGCTTGTTGAGCTGCATTGGATACGTTTATACAACTGTGTGACAGCTAATTGATACGTATATAACTCTATAAAACAATACCGAAAGAATAATATCCAACTTAATTTCTATCACAATAATTCTGGAAGAAATATTTATTTGATAAACCTCCTGATTGCACTTTTCGTAAGATGGCGGAATAAATATTGTTACATCAGGACAAACTTACTTTTGTTGTTTTCATAAATACTTCAGGACAAATTTCCCATTGTTTCTTCCATGTTTAGGGATATTTGATGATACCGATTAACCGATTAATATCCTTTTATTCATGTTTAAACATATAATATTATCATATATAACGAAAATGTTATTATTTATAATCATTTTCACCATTTCCCTTTTTCGTAAAAGTTTCAAGTTTAGTAGAAGAGAAATATTTTACAGTATGTAAGAAATTGGCAAGCTTTGAAGTCTTTATAAGGATAGTTTAGAGGTCAAATTTAGTTTTGTAAGGAATTTGATTGAATTAAACATCTTTGTGATATATTCAGTTAATTTTTACATGCCCATCTTCGACGTATATTGTTCATTTGACAATTACACGTTTTGTACTTCAAAAAGTGAACAAGAAAAAAACGGTGTGATGTCACAACTACAAACAAAAACATTGTTTTTCTTTAAAATGCAAATTAAGTTTGTTACATTTAAAATGGATGCGCCAGAATATGAATACGCTCATATGTTTGGTTTCAAGTTTCGCAACATATGTAGTGAAAGTTAAAACCTAAAACCTATGGTCAAAATGATAAACTGAGCCATAAATAAGGAAGATGATCTTATGAATGTGGATCTAATTTATCGCACCATCTTAGTTCATGTTCCCTATTGGTTCAAAAACGTGTAAAATTCATATGAACATGTTCACTAGGGTGCTTAGATTAATTTCCCTGTTTACTGGTTAAAAATCCCATCTTCATCTGAACCGCACCTTTACTTTACTCATTGAAACTGCATGGGGGAATACTATTAAGAAATAATCGGGCATTAACTTCTGCAATACCTACTAACATTGTTCATAAATAAATGTAGGTCTCCTGTGAAATATGTAAATATGCTGATTCTTAACTCAAATCTTTATATAGTTGAAAGGTTGTCCTGTTTATATATTCCACTTACTGGAATTCATTTACGTTTGCTGCGGTGACAAATCTGGTTGATGAGATGTTTCATGGTGAAACAGGAGAAACATCAATACAGGCCTTTATTATATTGTCGACGACTTGGTACTATTATGCTATAATGTAATATCTTTATTTTCACAAACACGTTGGGACCCTATAGCCGTCGATTCTATGATTGGTTGAATAGCGGTAAATCAAACGCGGGTAAATCGTTTTAGATTGTTGGTTCATCAGCTACTATGACATAAATTATATTTTTACGATTTTTCTTGGTAACCTGACCTCTCTGTTCAAGAAATTGATGAACATACCTCTGTCTCTTCCTCTCTCTCCCTTGGCCGGTGAGTGGCCATCTACTTTTGACAGTTGAAATGAGCGTGTTAATCATTTGTTTACTCGAGGGACGCCTCGAAGAAAAATTAACAAAGCAATTTCTGGTCGGATAAACAATGTAGGCTCCATCTATTGGTATTTGCTTGCCTTGACGTTTGTAAATGGTACCGATGGAATGTAAAGAATCGTTCTCCATGCCCTATGCTTACGTATCGTGTCAGGGAAAACCAGTAGATTAACAATCTTTCTCGCCTGACGTAGAAGTTGTTGGTATAAGTTTTGAGCCTTTGTTATGATAAATGAGGGTCAACCAAGGCGATGAAAGGCTTAAATGACTTTTGGCTTAAGAGTTGTTTAATAGCATTTCTTCGTGAACACGAAGCGTGTGTTTAATATCGTGGTTGTAGTGATACGATTGTCGATAGATTTAAATGACAATTGATGCATACACGAATAATGAATGACACGATGCGAAGGATTAGTTATTTATAAACTATAACTTCATTGCAACCGATGTACGCATCTACGTAAGTCCAGTGTTTTTACTGAATATAACATAGATTACCTCTGAAGATATAACACACTTTACATAACAAGTAGGATAGTTTAACCAATAACAATGTATGTATATGTTGTAATCACAAAGGTATCACAGAAAAAGCTGAATAAAATAGATTGTTCACTAATCAATGTAATTTTTGAACGAAAGTGATACTATCAAGATGTGCTGTTGCGGGGCACTTGGTCACTATGTCAAAAGTACCATCTGTTCCTTTCTTTGTGTAGAGTTTCCGTAGTCACACTGATTAATTATTTTGATTTTCTCAATTATTCTATTAGTTGGATGATAGAAGATTTAATCTAATAAGATTATAATCTATGTGGACACGATATAGATGATACAGTTATAAAGAACTAAAAAGTAAGCTGCCAATGAGAGATATAGCCTCTGTTCTTACTCAGGATTTCTTATGCTACTTTAGATAAGGTATTATTAAGCAGTCGATACTAAATCCACACTGCCAATTGATTGGGAAAATGTTGCACAAAAGCAAACAAATTTCAGAAGGATTCCGATGTCACTGATTCGAATCCCGATTGAGCCAAACGTTTTGTATTATAGTACTCTTTAGTTATTTTTAATAAAGAAGAGGGCTCATTTTTTCCTAAAAATGTAACAAAGTTTATTGATCTGCATTATAAAGTAATGCAATTGTCGTATTTAACATTGACAAGCTTTCATGACTTCTTCTAAAATTGATGTGACAGCAATTAAATCATATTAATTATGAATTGTTTTGTTAACGACAATACGACACTTCTAGATAGAATCAGTGGATAAAAAACCCGTTTATTTAGGCGGTAATTATTTTCCGTTTAATTGTTGGTTTGCTGCAAAGATTACCCAAAATTGGTACTTATACTAAACTTTTACTAGATCAAAGTGAGCTCCTTCAAGCGTTTTCTCCCAAATATTGCTAATAAGCGAGTTCTTAAAGACTTCATTTGGTTCTGACACTTTGATTACTTTGATTAGTAAAATTCCCATTGGCGCACATGGGACTTCAAATAATACAACTACAAACGAATTCATGAGTATATTGAAATGAAAGTAGACCAGTTCAGCCCGCAATAACCTTGAATATTGTAATAACATTATAAAGTTAATCACTTCGCAATCAATATGATATCATAATAGTCAATATTTAAACCTTTTACTTGTAAAGAACAACATGAACAAACGTTGATAATCCCTTCATGGATTAAAGGATTAAACTTTGTCCTCGTTACATATCTAACATGAAAGCTTATAAATCAGCGTTTTGACAGCGGGAACTTACGATGAATTTTTTATTGCCTTAATGAAAATGATAAAACATTTTAATGGACAGAAGACACATGAAACACAATCATATTTTAAATGTTTAACATCAGTGTCATTCTCAATGCTTTTCTTCTTCAAAACAAGTCTAAAAATTTACCCTAAAGGCCTACAATGTTCTTACAAAAGAAGTAAGAAATTAACGGAGCCTGTTTTTCATACACAAATCGGGCGGCAATTGAAAGCCTTGTTTGTTTTTCAATGCAGTTAAGGGCTGATTTCTCAGAAATTTTCTATTATGTGTTGTACATAGCACTTTTGTCTGAAATTAATCTGGAGAGAGTTTGATTGTGGTAACACATAAAGATGGGACCAATGCAGCTACTAAGATCAGGCTAGGCAGAGCCTTCTCTGAATTGGGTAACATCTGTGGAATCTTTGGTGTTGCATCTAAGCTACTGAATTGACATAAGCTCTCATCAGTGTCAAAATTCGACTTCAAATGATGGTTGCATCATGCAGTTTCCACAAAGCGTTTAAGACCGTGAATTGCCAAAGTAGCTTTGATAAGAATGAAGAAACAACACAAACAGTAGGATCACTGTTATAAAGTACATGTAAATTGTCAAGTAATTCCTGCTCTGCTCTTGGGCATGAACGCATTGCAAGTTAGACCTTGAACTTTCCCCTGAACATTTTCTCTGCTTTTCATGCACCACAGCGAATAGTAGTATAGCGATATGCTATTCCAAATACGTAGAAGTGTTTAACTTGTTTTCTTCTGAGGGTTTAACTTGTTTTTCTTTCTGTTTAACATTTATACGCAGTGCTTTTATTCTTTAGAATCCCACTGGTGATTATCAGCTTTCGGTTAACTTAAAGTTTATAACTACAAACTATTTGTGCCATTGGTCTTTTGGATATTACTTGATCTGCGTCCATAATTGCTCTGGGGTAATAAGTTTGAGTATTTCGTCAAGACCATTCGCCCCTTAACGATGAATACTTTGTAGTTTGACCTTTCGGACGATGACCCACACGAATGTCATCTCGAGAGGCCTTCCGTGAGAGAAGGGCTCTGGGCGAGTCACCGTTAAGAGCAGCTACCAACCTGCCTGTGTCAGAAGTGAAAATATACGAAAGTGTAACAGATAGTTGAAATTTGAGCAACAGCTTAAAAAGCTTATCTGTACTCTAGGGCACCTAACAGTGTTAAAGCTAAATGAGTGACCTACATAAGATGTGCCTGTTTTTGCGTGTTAAAGTATTTACATGGACGGGGAAATGCCTTCTGATTACTTCTGATGTAAGTTATGGAATGCTAGCGTATGTTCTGAATGCTGTTAGGATAGAGTGGAAACAGAAAATACATTATAAAATACATTATAAAATTATCTATTTGTTCAAGGTAGGGATATTGAGTGATATTATGCTCCTGTGATAATTTTATAAGGCAAGGGAATAAATTTATCATATCATTCTACATGTTATTTTGATATTTTGAAAGATACGTAACAAACATATGTTTCCGACAAAGTAGTTTTATTAAAGTTTGAATGATTTCATTTCCTGCTTACTTTCAAGCAAATAAGACATATTATGAGTAATATAGAGTCAATTATTGAACTAATAATTGACTCATTTACGTCAAAATGCCAATAATATATACTATCTTCCCGGTAATGAATATTTCCTTCATTAGTTGTTATATTGGAGTAGTGATTCAACACATATGAAACATTAAGAAAGAATCTTCAACTTTTCAGTGATTCATTCTTTCATTCCTATTTCTTGTTTTTTTTTATTTTTGTAAGTTGAATTTCGTCTTCGGAAACAGTTCATATATATTCATAAATATTCCAGATAACCGCATATTACCATACGTTTGGTTTAACAATTACCACTGTAACCAGAAAAAAAAAGGTGATTGCTTCTTTCACCTACTGTAATTGAAAACGAATCATAATTAACCAATATTTGTAATCGCGTCGGATTAAGGGTGCCTTGTAGACCCTACTACATTCTTTTCATTCCTGTTTATATTCTGGTATTCTACACTCAGCCAATTTTCCTTGGCAATATTATTCGTGGTGAATAATACACCCCTCTTGTTTGCTGTTAATAAAATCGTTATGTCGCTGTTCGGATTAGCTACTGTAAGGTGATACGATATTTTAAGTTGCTGATACATCACTACTTGTCTTGTAAGTAAAGCATTATGTTTAGTTGTTACAATAGTATGTATATATATCAAAATATTCTTGCCTCTGGTATTGATAAAGATAGAGTTTCTATAATTCATGAGATACCCTTCACTTTCAAATATTCGTTAAGTAGGATGAGTTCATTTGTACGTATGAACGGAAATTTCAGTAAAAGATTATATTTTGAGCTATCTGCACACCACACCCGGTTGACTGACATTGCTGTTATGAGATCCTTAAATACAAACTGATTGATATATACAGGCAGCTTGTGACTGTATTGCTCTTACCTTAGCTATCCTCTTTCATTCTTCATCATATAATGATGTTTATAAAAAACAATTTGTAGTGTACTATAGCAAGGAAGTTCGTTTTTAATCACCTGTGAGTACTTGCTTTAATGAAGTTAATCAGATAACTTAGCGGAAACCTTTTAAAAGTGCTAATCCGTTTTTAACTTCCAATGGGATACCCTTGGAACACAATTCATCGATAAGAAATACTCCTGAATAAGACAAACAGGAATAATGACAATAGAACCAACAATTAAATTGGTTAAAGGGAGTAATACGGTGTGGGCGGGGTGTGTGTGTGTGTGTGTGTGGGGGGGGGTCCCACCTCCTTGGACCTTACAATCTCTTTCTAGAGTAATATTTCTCGAAGAAGAATACCTCTAGTATTATTCCTACTCCATTGGCCACAAGATTCCCCCTTTTGAACTAAAGCTAAGACTTGATTGGTCTCGAGCGTAACCACAACACACCACGTAGGAATACTGATATTAATAAACCCAATAATAAATAAGGCCCATTTGCCTTCAATGATTTAAACTAAATGAATGCCAAATTCTTTACCTTAATTGAAAATATGTAATGGCACAGTTTTTTTCCTGCAGAAGAATGTTGATGATCAAAACCAGATTATATTACTACTAGAATTCCATTTTCTACAAATCGGCGAATGCTGACTGACTCTATATAGTCGCACTGTCTATTAGATTTGAATAAAATGTTCGTCTCATTTGTTAAGTCATTGAATACTCCACGCATAATTAAAAGCTGCTCCATATTTCAGCTTTGTTTTCATTGCCTGGAAGAGCATCTCCTTGGCAAACACCATGCTTGCCATAAACACAGTCACCAGCCCCAGTTGGATGGTTTATGTATTATTTAATTAACTGAACGTGACGGAATCATTTAATTTGTGTGCAAAAAAACTGCCCAGGGATGTAAACCTCGATTTGTGTTTCTCTGTCTATTCACGAATTAGGTGGCAAAGTGTGACATCTGATCTTTGTAGGCAAAATCTAACGCGATATTCCGTCAACTTATGACATAACACGTACAACGCCTGGTCTGTCAATTTTCCACCATGCACAGAAATGAGGAAATGAGTAAGACGCTTGGGCTCTCAAAAAATAAAGTATTGAAATTAAAATCTGCTACAGGCAAAATGATTGAGTATATACGTAATTCAATAACCATCTAATATCGAGATAAAAGATACCAAACGATCGAGTACATAAGTGAAGCAATTATTTCAGGAACTTTTGGCTTGGAGGAAGAGAAACATACAATTTTGTTTACATAGAATGGTCATAAACTAAAAATAAGGAGACACTAAATTCAGCCATGAAAGAGAATTTTGTGTGGTAAATTGATACTTGACGTAAGTAAGTAAACTACGCTTATAGAAAGTCACAATCGCAACCACGGAGGGTGGCGCGGATATTCCTTTTGACTATGAACATTTTCTTTTCTTCGAGAACCCAGTAAACAGAAACTATATAACTCCTAGTTACTGCAACGCTCCACGGTTTTTAGCAAAGGAATGTCCTGTAGTGCGTCTTGGACACTATTTGTTCTTCCAGGGAATGTGTAGTACACATTTTGTCATCCAACGTCTCCTAGACTTATCAACAAATTAAAGGTAGAATTTGAAAATTCGTTGATTCATTTACCGCATGTATTCGGGCATTACAATGTTGAAAGATTTTCATGAGTAGGAATAGCATTTTACTATAACTTCATACTTTCAATAAATCGTGTAGGCCAATATGAAAATATTACTCAATTTCTTGAAAGTTTTTTCGTTAAATTTATATCGGTAAACATATATCCCTTTATTTCGCTACTTGGAACATGATATTACTTACAAGAAATTACAACACAAAAATAGTGATAGGTGGAATCCATCTTTTTATATAATGCAGGTCAGATAAGTGGAAAATATACCACTTCAAAAAAAGAAAAAAAAAAGAGGACGAAATGCTGGATTCTTGTTTTTCCTTGAACTTATGCTTCTAGAGTCCAAGATAAACTCAGATTTGGTATAAGTCTCTGAGATATTATTAATCAAATCTGGCAGAGTCATTTTAAGTCCCATGTGTGTTTCAGTAGGCACGAACGTGTTGAAGCAATTTTTTTCGTAGAACTTAGGCCTCACATTTACGACGAAGTAGCGTAGACGCTAAGTCTACCCAAAAGAGAAAAATCAGTTATTTAAGCGAGATGGGGTAGATCCAGTAGAGGTTTATATCTGTAATCATTGTAATCTTGCTACGTGTTTAGTTTTCTTGCTATTAATGAAATAGTTTGGTTGTCACGTCAAGTTTAGTCAACTTGTTTGCTAAATCTACCACTTTGAAAATCAATTCTATCAGATCAATTTTATCGATGATCATATCAATTTCTCTTGACATAGAAATGATCGTAACGCTGAGCAAACTTGGTTGACCTACATTGTCCAAGAGCACGAATATCTTCGTAATCTTTGAAGTACGTAATACTAAAATCAAGCCGGGAGGCTTACATTCAAGTACTCTGTCTGATTAACATAAAATTTCTATAAATTATATAATCTCTTTTATAAACCGTGACTTATTTTTACCTTGAAAATGTGGTAATTTTATAACTGTATTAAAAGATTGAACTAAAATATTTTAAATATAAATTTTTCCCATAACACATATATGCAGAAAAGTGAACATGGTGTTTTAATCGTATATACTAACATGATACTGCAATTCAATTTGTTATTGTTGTTTTTTGGGGTCTTATTAAACGATAACAAATTATCTGCGGAATGTTATCCACAGGTATACTTATTTTACTCGAGCAATACAGATTCCGCTCGTTGCATCTCATGGTGTCAGTATATAAGGAACCTTATCTGACAAAATTCCCTTGAGAAATATCTGTTTCAAGGAGATTCGTAGTGACATTCGAGACCATATAATTAAGAGGCCTATACCGCATCAGAGGGAGGAAACTGTTGGCAACCTCTTAATCAACTTGAAAGGATGATTGTAACGAATGACGCCATGCTGCATCTTACAAATTTTGGAACTTTAGATTGAAAGTCGTTTTAGAGATTGCCCAGGGGTTGTCGCATTGAATATGTATACAGTATTATTTTTAATTTCGACTGAGAGAACTTTTACCGTTTTACAGTTATAGCTATAGAGTCATGAGCAAACTTACGCAATAATCATTAGTGTGACATGGACTACACCACCAACTTAATTGATAACATAACAATTATAAAATAATTAAACTGTATAAAGTTTATCTATGTTGTCAAGTTAATTTCAATGGTGTGGAGGTCTCGGTGGTACCATCAAAACAATCAGACCCAAATGTATTAGCTTAATGCACTTTCCGTGTATGACATTATATATTGTTTCACAAAATGTTAAGCTAATAAGAATGAATAAATAACGAAATATGAAAACCCAGTAATCCAACAATCTTGTATCTCAGATCAGCTTATACCTTGAAGGGTATAAATCACGATTCATTACGGTTTCGCAGCCTAATAAAAACTTAAGAGTTTACTCGAAGTAACGTTAGGTACAAGTATCAAATATGTCAATCAGGTGTTGCGTTTTTTCCTGTGGAAAGGTAAAGAGGCAAGAGGCCACTCTCTCTTCATATCATGATGCCGTCAATATTATTCGCTGATATGTACATAGTGAGTATTCATTATGTCACATAAGAAGCGATTTATACCCCTTTACAGATGTTGGTGCTATAAGCAAACTTCATTGCTGACATTCTTTAGTGGCCAGTACTATCACCTTTCTGTCTGGTATGTAACTTATATAAGTACCATCAGCAGCAATGGCCTCCCCAGTTAATGTAAAGAGACCTTCCACAGGTATATAATTATCAACCATTGCTTATCCATATACAATCAATAAGCTATTGTATATATATTCAATTAATACATTGCTTGTACATGATATTCAAATACAAATAGTCATCAAAGATGTAGGTTTATTGTTTGGAAAAGAATAATTGTACCTATGAAATTACCCTCAATTGGTTAAGCATTCTGGTGAACGGTTGACATGTACACACCTCTAGTCACAACTAATAACTTATTTCAAAACGCTCTAAATACTACTTTTCATTAGTATTA
The DNA here is from genome assembly GCF_037975245.1 of Apostichopus japonicus. Classification (NCBI taxonomy): domain Eukaryota; kingdom Metazoa; phylum Echinodermata; class Holothuroidea; order Aspidochirotida; family Stichopodidae; genus Apostichopus; species Apostichopus japonicus. Next base: position 26,294,220 of record NC_092574.1, on the reverse strand, counting down.
GAATTTCAAATTACGTCAACTTGTCTCCAACGGTGTATTTTGGTATTGGATTTTTTGTCTGATAGTATAAATAGCTTCTTGATAACTTAATATAGGCCCTAAGCATTCCTATAATTATGTTATCTTAGTGTCAAGCGTAAGTATTATGTTATAAATGCTTCATTAATATTCTTTGTTGTTGTTACTTTTATATCGCAAAGATGGACGTATGAATGCTAATTAAGCAAAAACAAGGGGTAATCAAATTGTTGGATCTTAGATCAAAGCTTTCAACGATACTTAAATGTTTCACTTCTAACTGTTGAAACTTAAAGTAACATTTGTTCTGTTTATCTCCATCTTTGATCTCCATGTGTGATGGACAACTGAGAAAGTGAGGCAGAACCTGAATATAATACCTATCCGTGGACTGTTTCACTGCACTGGCACTAGCCATAGTCACTGGCAGTCTATTAGTTAGTTCCAAAGGAAGTCTAGTTTGCTAGTATTATTCAATATGACAATGTTCGCATTGAAGCGTGGTCTGAGCTGTGACGAAACTCTTCATCATCAGTTTAAACCGCGTGACATTGTGTTCACGACAGGGATCCCTTTGCGCAGCTAAAGTAGCCCAAAATAGTATGGGTCTCTTGCGTGCAGGGTCATGGCACACTGGCGAGAATTGTGTAGGTGTAATGAAAGTTGATTTACCAAAATGTCTTTGAACGTTTGTTCCGTTTGTTCTCTTTACCTAATAAGAGCAATGGAGGTACTTATTGTGATACAAACGTAACATAATTATCTGACGAAACACAGGTTAATGAACAACATATGTAATTGTCTTTTAATTGTCATTTCATAAGAAGGAAACAAAATATCCCAGCATTATTCTTACAATCATAATACAAAGCAACTTATTATCACCAATAGTTATAAGGATATATCCCATAGAAAGTGCATGTCATTAAGAAAGGAATACACCTCCTACGCATTTATCCATCACAATGGAGAACATTTCGTCATGATATTTCCTAGCGAGGCTGTGGATAATTGGATTTAAACACTTAATTTGTGCGTTTGGGGTTTGCGTTTTTCATAAAGCTCTACAATCAGAATCAGTTGATGACTTTAAGAATTAATTTTAGTCTATCTGTTTGGCGACAGGAGGGTTGATCTTCAACGCACCATTACACAACTGAAAAGTAAAGGGATACTGAAAATATATATTTCTGTATATTTATATATATATTTCATATATTTATTTAATTTTATTACCTTAAAAACGAATATCTCGTAATAATTCAATCCAATGTTTGGTGTTTTTTAAATCTGTCATATCTTGCTTGTTGGTTACTTATCAATCAATGACTAAAGATGTCGTGCGAAAGTCGTCGTTATGTGTCATTCTTCTTAACATATGAGAAATAGAAACCTTAATAAAAGTTTAAAACTAAAAATAGATACCACAGTTAACTGAAAAACAAAAATCACTCTTGAGTCTTTGTCGGTCATATTTACTTTTATTTGTGAATTACTCGTCGAAACCATTCAGTGCGGGATTTCACAAATAAGTTGCATTAATGCGCGCGGGCTCAAAATGTTTAAATTTGTTAATGACACATATGATGAGAAATTCTAGAAGTGTTTCCTCACGGTGTAATCATTTACGATTTTAGGTTTGGTAAATGTTCCGGGGTTTTGGAAACCTTGACGGGTAACCTCATAATGTTGCCTAAAGGTAAAATCTTCCACGGATGACCAAACTTCTTCAAAATCTTGGTAAGAAAGCCACCTATCAAATCCAAGCAAAAAATTGTTGTGTACATCAACATTTGTCTAGTCTTGTCATGCATTAAGCTAGAGATTGTATAATGAACTCTATCACCACTTAGCTTTGATTATTCGTTGTTACCTTTACCACCAATAATGTGATTCCCTACGTTCATGTAAATAGTTTATTTGAGATTTGGTTTTGAAAGTAAATTTAAACTATAAATTTAAACTTTAACGGGGTCTTAATGTGGTCAGCGTCACTCACATGTCCCAAAAAAAAAACGAAGAGAAGGAAATGGAGCACATCGTTGTTATCTTTTGCTCTCTTTATTAAGCAACGACGCCATATGGTCACCCTCTAGATTAATTCTGTTTGAGATGTGCAACATAATAAACTAAACAGTTTCCCGTAATTGTGAAAAGGGGTCTGATATTTCTCTAACCACATGTTCGTATCCATTTCACTTAAGGGGCTGGCAGAAGGTGGCAAACACAGTTTGCTGTTACAACAAGTAATGTTTCTCTGCCTGTAATGACAGACATGTCTCTGGGTGTAAGAGTTGATCAGAAACATGAAAGAGCTGAAGTATTTTACTTAGTTGCCGCTGGATTTTTCCATACACAATAATCTTACATGTGCTTTATATAAGATAAACTTATGGGAAGATAAGAGTCGTTAAACAAACTAAGTCAAGAAAGTGTTTGAACAAACCATTACTGAAAACAATTGTGGAGGAGGTATAAACATAAATAGAATCCTTACACACCCGAAAAAGCTAAGCATTGTTTACGCTTGGTCGATATCAAGGTTTTGAACTAAAAATGTAAAAGATATCATAGAAGAGGCACACGTGTCCTCACCAGTTGATGATTTTCTTTATGTATTTCTATATTTATGTACATCCATACAACTTGCTAATCAGTACCTCTGAGATAGGAAAATGTATAATTTGTTAGAACTGTGTAGAGGTTTTAAAACAAAACAATAATAATATTTCACATTTTCGGGCCCCTATATATATGTTATTTCACGTTAGGTAATATGACAGCCTCTGTCATACGTTTTCGGCGTTGATATCTTGCAACCTCTACCATTAGTATGTTTAGTGTGTTTCTTATCCCTTAATAGAAATGTTTAGCTAGAACCGTTGCATTGTCGTTCAGTAATTCTAAGGTTCGGTCTCTTTGCTGTTGTTCTATACAACCTTAACAAACATAAGAGTATATAGTTTCATAAAGGACGCTTATCTTCCTAGATTACAGTTCCTGTAGCCTTGTGTTTACAAATCACATTTTTCTAGAAAATACTTACCCTGTGCGATGATAAATGTTCAATTATCGAATTTTTATCATATTATGTTCTTTATCTCAAGTGTTCAGCTAATAAGGCTGACTACGTCAATGCGGATTCTCTGCATCTAATATTATTTTTTTATTTCCTTTCAGACGAAATTTATTGCGCTAACGTTGCGAAGAGTGTTCGCCTCGTATGGATTCGAAGACGCAGCTCACTTTTTGTAAGTTTCATTTACTAAAATAGACTTATACCGAACTCTGCTGTCTTATTAATATTTGTTAGTAACTTGACATTGGAGGACATTAATATCTCATCAACATTTTAGTATTTAGCAAATGCATAATAAACTTAACATCATAAAAGTTAGCAAAATAGAATACCTTAGTAGAAATGAGACCAACTGGCGTCCTATATCTGAACAGCAATGTCCAAACATTAGGAGCTCTTAAGAGCTGTCCCCCATTCCTTTGGTACTTATCATAAGGTAGTAAAGATGTTTGCCATTGCGGTATTTAACGTTTAAGAGGACCAGATGCTGATTTAACCTTTATTGCTTATTTTTATAACTTACATTTTATTTTCGATGATATTATGCTCTGGATGTTTGTACATCTTTAGAATCCGACTTTGATGCTTCCTGCTAGAATTATTAGGTAGGCTACCAATGTATAGTACTACAAATTAAATATATGTGAATATTGCCTTTCTTCTTCTATTCAATTCATCAATTGTCGTCGTATCTTTTTCTTGAATATGCGCCATTTCCCCCAATTGTAGAAGTAACGAAGGCTTAGAAGAAAAATCAGTCGAATTTTTTTTGGAAGACGACGATCCACCACCATATGAGATTGATCAGATAGAAGAAGAAAAGTTAGCACGCATAACAGCCAAAGCTGCCGACGAATTGGGTATGTACCCTAATTGGTTTCGGAAATTAAGGGTTGCCTAAATATCGCATAAAATAGTATTTCATCTATCTGAAAAGATACCTTGTGGGAAACTATGGAACGTTTCATTTCCTACCGGTCACATACTAATGAATAATCTGAAAAAGTTTAGAAACGTTAGAACGGTCTTTCACACTTTATCCGGCAGAAGTGCAGTGTAATGTGGGATGGCAAAATATTAACTTCATATGAGGGATGTTGTCAGCGTCTGCAATGAGAAAGGAATTTGTATAGCAACGAATGAATTCCTCATTAACATTTGCGAAACATGTTTTAGTTGGCAAAGACACACTACCCCCTTTTCCTTCAAATAATAGAGCTGGACCATCTTCTTATTGCGGCATTCTTAACTCACATATGCACGGAGCAAATTTTGTCAGATCTATTGAAAATATATCTATTGAAAATATCCTTGTTCCAGAAATCTAATTCTAATAGAATGAGCATAATTGAACCGTGACGCTTTGCATTGAGTGTTAGAGTTGAAATGAAATTTCCATCAGTTAAATGACAGAAGAACCTTTACCAGTTAGTTCCACTACACGAAAAGAACGATAAAGCATTTATCCAGTTCACAAATGGGACGTTTTGGAGAGTTAGGAACTAGAATCTTGTTCATCACTTTAGGTTGACATGTCGGCCGAGTTTGTTGTTTCTTTTAACATGCACGATGATAAAGTTGCAACATTTCCCCTAGGTGTTAATGTGAAAACGCGAGCCTTTCGTGAAGACATTCGAACTGTATAACAAATTTTGCCAGGAAGAAAAGGTATTGTTTGATAGTGGTTGTTTGATCGGTTTTGTAATAAAATAAAGAAAGCAACATGTGTTATCAACGTTTCATAAACTAGTGCGCGCACAATAACGAAGGGAACTGCATTAAGATACGACTTTTGTTCTTGCAATTATACACGCTTCGTTTGTTTTTGTCTTTTAATTACACCACATTATTTAGAAAATGAACAAGGTTTGCGGCCACAAGGAAACAATTATCGTATTACGTCATTAATGATATAGTTTATTAATTTGTTCTCCTGTTAAAATTTGACAGCATCTCGGGAAACTTGTTTGTTCTATCTGCTCTTAATTTGACAGGTCTTGAATATCGGGTATTTATGGATCGTTTCGGAGAAGAGTTCTTTTGTTTGTGTTTCGAGTTTTATGGTGGCATTCTCGGTGCTCTTGGTGGAACTTTGGTCGATTTCTTTTGTAACATCGATGGGGTTAATAAACCAGTATCATTAGATAAGATGGTAAGATATTAATGATTGTCATATTGATACAAAATTATATTTAAAAATGTTGGACATGTTGAGAATGAATGTTTTGCAACCATGACGTCCTAAACAATGGACAACTAAAGAGAGTTGTGAGCGTCTTGATGCCGAATGTACCTAACTGACAATGTACAGAAACATGGATGTCATCATTTTGATCTTGTTATTACCTAACGGTTATGTATGTAGTTATTTGCATGTCATAGATGATACATTGGATCAAGGTTGCTGGATTATTAAGAAATTCTATAAACATAAACTAAATTCTTAATTCTAGTGGAGTTCTATTTTGCGGGGTAAAACATAAATTCTGTGCAAATCCAATTGTCCCCTTCTTATGAAATATCTTATGATTTTATTTTTAGAATAATGTATTGCATGCATGTAGACAATGTGATCTCAATGCGGTAATGTCAAACCTTCGAAATACAATGACTAGAGGCACTTCACGGGAAACAAGGAAACAAATGATAAATTTAACTTCTCTCAGAATCAAAAAGACATGATATACGTGTCGTGTTATATTTTACAGGTGATATCTAACAAAATACGAAAGGTAACGCAATTTGCATGTTGACAAAGCTATCATTTAGTACTGACATCAAACGTGCTCCTGCACACAGTCGCCAATCATTGGCAAGGAATGATGTTTATCAATCATATTTAACTCAGTTACAAACGTGTTCAGAAACGGTTGCTCGAATTTTCGAGGCCATAAATCTCACATCAAAATCATTCTTTCCTTTGGTTCATGTGGACAATCCGCGGGGTACTCGATGGTAGATATAGGGGGATACTATATGCAAACATTAATCACTTGCCTTAACTATCCCTTACTTCAAGAAGAAAAAAACACGATAGTTTTCATCAAGGGCCAGGTTATGAAATTATAGATGTCGTTGCACGAAGGGGATTTTTACAGAAATGGGGAGGTAATGGCATACCAGAGTTCAATATATGACACCCTTTCTCTTCAAGTGTTCATGTCATGTTATTTTATATCTTCTAAAGATTCGTCCACTCTATTACTGTTTCAGTGAAGAAACTCTCTCGATTTCCATCCTCCTCTTTCGTGCCATGCTTGCTTCCACTCCACAAAGACAAACCCACCACAGGGAAAGCCTTTCTGGTGAATCCACTGAGAGTGAAAAACCTACCCTCAGGTTAAATAGAAACAATTCAAATTAAGAATTCATTGGATGTTACTTTTTCAAAACTCATCCAGATACGGTCACCGGCTATTGGTACCTCTCATAGTGGAACAAAAGGCTCATTAGTCCTTGTCTCTCTTAGGCCCTTAAGAATATTTCACATTCTTCATGAATTCTTCCTTTTTCTGATCAGTTTTCTAAATATTCCTTTTCTCACAGAGTCCTTCTTTCAGATGCTCAAAGGAAGGGAGCAAAAACATGACCTATCTTCATTATTATTCGAACAGTATAAGCCTTGCCTTCAGCATGGTTGGTCAAATACGGATGGCCTCAATTTTACTTTTTAATACTTTCGTGGAAGTGAAACTTTTACGCCAACAGAACTCGGAAGAATGTTGTCATAGTGTGTACAGTGTCAAACCCTTATTGACGAGTGTTCAAACACCAGTCTCAGAAAATGCACCCTTTACACAAATCAATGTTTCTTCGAATGTCAAAGACACCAAGTTACCAGTTCAAATTTTTTGTGCTGCGTATCCCTTCCACGTGTTGTTTAATCGCGGATTGGTTATACAACAGATAGGAGACACTGTTATGAGGATGATTCAAACGCAAGCTGCCTCCGATGGACTCAACTTTAACTCTTATTTTAAAGTCCTCACCCCGCCGATGAAAAGAGTGACGTTTGAAAATATGCTCGCAAATATAAACAAGACATTCATGTTGTCAACTACAGGGATTGGAAACTTAGCAAAGAATGAAAATGTCTACCCGGTAAGTAAACGCATGTTCATCGGTTCCTTCCAAACGTAGTTACATATTATCACTTGGAGGAGCTATGAATTATGATACACAATGTCGGGATCATATTTATTCCCTTCTATCATATCATTACAATTCCAAGGATCCATTCTTCATAAAAATAAAAAAGTTCCTCTGCAGTTTCGAGGTGGATGTCTGCTACCGCCTTGTAGATAATGTTTGTGTACTATGCGGTGTCATTATATACATACTACTACATAGGAAATTAAATATTTAACCGGAAACCGGAACGCATTGGTGAACATTTTAAAAATAAATTCTATTTTTTGTCAACATTTTATTGTTGAAACTTTCCAGGGTTATCATTTGTAATTACCTGCCTCAGTAAATAATAGTTATTACTTTTCAGTTACCCTATATCTATGAGATTTGACTACTCGTTTGAACTCTGGATGTCAGAGAAATCACAAAGTCTCTCGTTGTAAAGTGGAAAAGTAAATTATTCGTCAGCTGTGCCAACTTGCAATATGATACCATAAGTAAAAATGTTACTTTATTTATTTAAGTGAAATGAATATTATATTAGAGTATTGTTAGTACCACGATTGGATGGGATATTTCTTGTGTTCACATGGTAGACAACACTTATTGTAAAGCCATACGTCAATGAGTGAAAAATAATGTTTATTACATATTGTTTCCCCTTGTAACAAAGCGCCGCATAGCCCACAGGTATTGCTTCATAGTTCTTTAAACAAAACCATATAGAGGAATGTATTATATGAGAATCGATTTGGATATTACGATAGTCATCAACTTTCGATGGGAGTGAACACTACTTTAACAGTTAAATTCGAGAACTGAATTTTTTGCTTCCTGATAGTATAGCAGATTTTCAGAGAACATCGAAGTTTCTAAGTAAGTTTAGATATCATTAAGGCCTACATATCTGCTCTTTTCATTCCTCATCTACTTCTCACATTCCCTACAGAAAAAAAAAACCACCAACTTGTCCTTCTAAACAAGAAATAGAAAAGAAAAGGGGATAAAATCTTTTTGGTTATCAAGGCCAATCAGACTAAATAAACGTACTGAACTCGAAACGCCTTGCCAGCTCATTTCGCTTAAATAAATTAAGATGGCTTATCGAGTTTACGTACTTTCATAACCTTAAGCAGAAAACACAGAGAGAAGTTGGGAGAAGATTGATTGGATTGCGGGGATGGCTTTGATGTGTGGAGGTGTTGGGATGTTGAAGCAAACGTTATTACCATTCCCTGTGTCTAATCTCGAGTATGAACACATTGATATAAGGCTACGGTTTCCGTCATCATCGTCTCCTTTCTATTGTCAGATATCTTCATATAGATATGACGAAGAAAAAAAAAGATAACGGGGTTTCCAGGGTCTGATCACTTGACAGAAATATCTGTATTCTAAGGCAAAATATGGAAAATGAATTAAGTCATAACGATATTACTTTCATTGATAAGATAAAGGCTGAATTTTCATGAAACATGATCAGTTTTGGAAGTTCTTATCTATTTCGCTTTGCTGACTTACGGTATGACCATTACTATTACCCTTGTAAAAACATTTGTATTTTACGAAAATTAACAAAAGTAACATCGTGCAACTACATAAGCTGACCCATCACAACTTTGTCTTGATGTCACAAAATGAGAGGTTTTGTTTCTCCGCAGTAAAGTAGATAAATAGAGTTTTTTATGTTAAAGTCGCTTTTGAGCAGACCTTGATCATTTTTTGTTTCGATTTTGTTCGATAGTAGACGTCCATAGCGATGCACCATATGAGCGTGAATGCTCAACATTCATTTCAAATTGTGAAGTAAAATTTTATTGTCGAAATTTTGACGGTTGTGACAAATTCAAGTACTTCCTCTCCTCCGTCATTCAGTGAAATGAATTTGAATGATATATTAGTTTGATCTTGTTTAGGGTTAACCCAGTGGACGGGGAAAAAATACCGACAAAAAGTTGCTATAAGACTGCATCCGCGAATAGCCAACACACCAGAGGAAAAGTTTGACCTAAAACGTTATCATTATTTCTCGTACCATCTAGATATGAAAGTATCAAACCTTCCTTTGACACTGCCCCATATAATTAATGGCTCGGGATTAATTGCGTTAATGTTATCGTTACCCTCCTCATTGTACTATAAAATCTACCTCCAGGGATGCTATAAATTCTGGAGGAAGTGTAAGGAATGAATTACAGTTAGAAAAGATCATAAATAATATAATGCTGTATTCAAAGTCACTTGTCCTCTGAGATATACCAGGAGAGTGTAAAATGTAATAGATGTTAATATGTTTGTGTAGATGAATGTTTTAAATGTCGACAAATTGTCAGGCGTAACTGTCGGCGGCTGAGATGTATCTACTAGTCAATCCGTTGAATTTCATTAAAGACGAAAGTATTGCCTAAGTTTCATGGAAAAATATATAAATTACAATTCTTTAAATTCTTAAAAAAATATGTTTCCACAGCAATGGAAAGGTTATGGAAATATCAAGAAGTGGCGTCAGAAACTTTTGAAAACAACTTATTAACTTGCAACACGAATTTTACGTCGATACAGTAAGAAAATCATACTTGTGCATACTTATACGGCCCCCAAGATTGTTGGAATACTTGTACCTTGCCAAGACTGTAAAAGCTGTTCCTGAGCTGAGCGCGAAAATACTTACGTTATAAACGTGTACAGTTACACAAGAAACCAAATGGATACAACACTTCGAACAGTACAACAATTTTAGCCTATGAGAGTACAGTTCTACTTAGGTGTCCGAATACGGTTTGCTTACTAATCTGAACAGTCAACTTTAGAGATAACAAATGAAAGAAAGTTTTATATGTTATTCAATTGCTACAAAATTGTGCAAAGTAACATGTTGTGTTGTGGGAAGAGTTTCATGAAGCCAAATTCCCATCGTTGACTGAATTCTTGTAATGAAATTCTTTCCTTACAGATAATTGTCAAACCGCAAACGCTAAACACACAATGAAAGAGATGAGTAAGGCTTTATGACCCAATCGAAGTTCACTTACCGTATTGGTAACAACATCTTATGTAAATAAAATCCAATCTGGACATTGCTTTTAATTGAATCATCAAAGTTGTGACTCCACCTTTTTGCTAGTAATTGTAGGGACTACAAATAAAATAACAAGTTATCCGTTAAGTGTGTGACCCAATTTTTGACGCAGAAAAACAATACACGAAATTTATAATTAAATAAATTTAATAATTTTTATACACAAAAAAGGTAGATAAGCAAAGAACTTTTGAGAAAAATAAATCCATGAAATGTCCCGTCGTTTAATCAGCGAATTTTTCAAAAAGCAAGAATGAAGTTATCAGTGAGACCAACATCTGTTTTCCTATTTCACCTTGCAAGTAAGTGGGGTAGAATGAACTACCAATAAAACTGACTTTCCAAGAAAACAACTAAGATGTTTGTAGGACAGTCAACATGATGGATGTACTTGGTGTGCATATGTGTGTCTACAAATGAACCAAAACATAACGGCTATGTGAAGAAATAAGTATTTAGTTAAGGAATGTCTGTCAACGCTTGCGGCTATCGTCCCTTTTAGAAATGTCCATCGACTCGGTATGTTTATTTCAAGGAATCATGGGCCTCCATATTCATAAATAATTACACGACATTGTGTGGAAGTGGGTGGCAGCTTTTTATGTAAACTGTGACAATGTGATGGTAACCTCTTATTTAAATGGGTTGATGAATCATGAAAACAATAAGTTTTAGCGTCCAGGTCTCGCGCAGGCGCGGCGGAACGGAAAAATTATTGGGGGGGCTAATATGTGAAGACTTCTCAGCGAGCGCCACCATCGGTTGGCGCGGAGCGTACAAGTAAATTTTGGGTTTTTCAAACCCCCTAGATGGCCGGAAACGGCACTTACCGAGTGTTTCATGCTGCGAATACATAGCCCTAAAACATGGGTCTCAAGCCTGCAATTTCTCAGATTGCACGTAAAAATTTGTAAAAGCATTGTAATTTGTATATTCGATGGTGTTTTAAGAGAGTATACTCGACGTGTACTCGCAGAGACGTTTTTGAGTGTAGTAAATTACTACTTGCAATTAAATGCAATAATTACAAGGGAGTCGGAAGCTATTTTTGATTGGTACGGCGGTTCAGAATGTGGCCAACTATCATAATTATCAGGGGACGTTTGGTAGGTCAAACTACGCTACGCGCCACCATGGTTGGCGCGTAGCGTAATGGAGAAAATTTTGAAAATATGCCTCCCAGATTGCAGGAAATGGCACTTCCCGAGCTTGAAAACAAGACCCCTGCCATGCCAGAGTAGTAACATTTAGCCTACTTGCCGTCATCATTATTGAAAATTATTGAAACATATACCTCCGAGAATTTGTTTTCCCATATTTTAGTCCTACTTTTTTTAAACTTTTTTTTGCGTCGTGAATATTGGTCAGGTCCGGCGAACCGGCTCCGACGCCCTGAATTAAATAAATGTCATAAGAAAAAAACAGAAAGCATTTCTTAATGTCAACAAATGGGTAATTCCAAAACCATGTGCAGTTGCCAACAAATTTCTATGACCTAGCACTGTCATCATGTCATGAATGCATGTACCCTATACAGTACAGGTGAAATGCTAATATTGTGTTTTTGTTCGTTTAATAATTGATTGCGTTTAAAAATAAAGCCATGTTCCACGCCTTGCGTGTACTCGTAGTGTAAACGCAAATGTTCATGAGTGAAGCGTTTAGCTTATTACCCTCTTATTTAAAACACTAACATTCGATGAGGCATGATACAGACAATCAATTATCATATTTAATTATTACACCTATGTAGTATACGTGTGCATCGGACAGATCGACAAGTATGCATTAAAAAAATGGGCAGATGCACGTTTCGGAGCCTTGTTAAATATTGGGGGGGCTTATCATGCATTTGCCCCCTCAACTTTTTCATTGGGGGGGCTGAGCCCCCCCAAGCCCCCCCGGTTCCGCCGCCACTGGTCTCGCGTAAATATTAAGTAGCGAAGAAATGTTGAATTCAAGACAAGATTCAATCAACTGATTCAGTATTGTGTATAACATATGATGCTTCCGTAATCTAATATGGACTGCTTTTGCGATGTTCCTAATGCCCATTGTCATTGAACTAATTGAAATTCAAACGTTGTTTTCCTTCCAGAGAAGATCAATACTCTGACAGCATCAAACTTTGTTTTCTTTATTTATATATTCAACCTGATTTTTCAAGCATATTTGCTCATTTCACAGGTCACAGCAATATTGAAATTTCAATCTATAGATTTATAAGACAACAGTGTATGTACAGTGTCATTCTGAATAAGCTGTTAATCTGTTACATGATAGAGCGTATTGCGGATTATCATGGAAGCTAGCAAACACACATGAATACTATTATCAATATAAATGGGTGTCTTATGAGTGGTTCTTAAATAGGCAAACACTTAAAATTTCTCTTACATTTCACGAATGTTGTATAAACCCGTACTTAACGTCTTCCATTATTGAGTGTGTTCTAGTTTCATTAGTTGAAGGAATTTGTCACTTACAATATCCTCAATAAAATATATGTATAACGTTCAAGCAAAAGTTCCTTATACAGAAAATTCCGGACTACAATTACAAACATGTCGAAGACAGGCAATCTAGACTATTAGCGGTTTTTAAACGCTGTTACCCACAAATCTATTTCTTTATAATCTATTCTTTCAACAAAGGTCATTGTATAGTTGTAGCTCAAAGCAAAGAAACATCTAAAATACAAAACGCCTTAACATAAAAGACGGCGTCACATTTTGACGAAGACAATTGGAGAACCTTCGAAAAATATGTGGTATTAACTAAACACATTTAAGACATGTGTGTCCAATTAGTTGAAGGCAATCGATATAAACCTATAGCAAGTTGTGCAGCTGGCAGTATATCTGACAGAAATTTATTTGCCTTCCAGATCCAAACTCACCAATAAATGAGCCGCTTAAAATCGGTAACTTCATATTTTGTTTCAGGGACTGTTTAAAATCTGTTTGTATCCCGTTACAACTGCAGGATTTAAATTTCCATGTAGAAGAGCACATAACTCTTACATCATATTCTGTTGCAACTGTGTACTCTCGATTTACGCCTTGTCAGTTACTCTCTTTGGCTTTCGTTACTTTATGGGAACAAGTAAACCAGGACATTAAATAAAGACTTTTTTTCATGAGATAGGGATGAAGTATTGTTTCCACAACTAAGTAGAAATATGTAAATGAACATGTGCTGACCATATGGGTCACAATTCTTACCCCATTTTAGGAGTTATCTACAGATGGTCATGGAAGTACTAACGGTTCAAAACTGAGGAAATATCATACGACCTGCTCTTAACCGAGCATCTATTGAGTTCATGATAATTTTCTGCTAGACCGGCGCCTGATAAAGGTTACTTAAGGTTCATGTCCTTGGTATCATGGATTTTTCTCATTGCTCTTCAGGATTATTTTATATTCATTAATGTAGACGGTATAAGAAATCCTTCATTTTTCTCGAGACGAATAACTTCCTTAAATTATTCCCCTTTGGTTGCCATTTTATTCCCCTTTGGTTGCCATTATTTTGTTACAAGAAGAGATTACTTTATGTGCGTTTTATGTCTAAATTTAGAAAATACGTTATGAGTGATATCTGCAAACAAATAATGTATCTATCGTGTCTAATTGGAGGACAAAGTCTCGTTTTGAATAAGTTATCAAATCTTATTAAGGCAATAAAGAAAAATAGTACAGGATAGAGTATAGGTTATATCATGTTTGTAGATAAATAAGATAGAAAACGACATATTTCTAGGTACCTTCTATCTTAGTCTTAACAATAATTGTTTTCAGAAAGTTGAACATTATTCTTCAATCGTCGTTCCATGATTGAAGTTCGTTTCACTTTGGGACTTCATCTGTAATTAAAAAGGACCCACATATAAATTATAAAACGTAACTAAGATGCTTGCATTTGTTTGTTTGGTTCTACATGTGTTCATTTTGAGAATGTTCGCAATTTCTTTTACTTAAATCTTCCATTGGACAAACGTAGACTTCGCCATTAGTCTTAACAAAATACATATCATATGCACAAATTGGTTCCACTACGGTGCATAATAACCTGTGCTACGTAGTTGAAACATAACTATGACAGTGGTTATGTTGATCCTTCGTAAAACAGCCCTTTCCGTTTAGCAGATAGAATATTCTCTCCGATAATGTACATAAGTAATCAGTTCAAAAGTTTGACATAAATCTGAAAAGAGAAAAGAAAATTTATTTCTCTTTTTAAATTGGTTATAGTTTTTTCTAATAGTTTTCTGTCTGAAAATGGCAGACTTAATATAGAAATATATTAATCTCTTGAGTTGACGATAACTTTTCAATACCAAAAAATATGGTAATTCTTTTGGAACTGCAAAATCGCAGTATTTTTTATACAGGTACATCCTTGTGCATAACCATGAGTTAAGTTTGTCTGGGAAAGATTAACCATTTTCCTAGTTCTTATTCGTCTCATAAACATGGCTCACTATCAGACTGATCGTACAGAAACGTAACGTGCCTCTTTGATTAATAGTGGTTATTCGATATATCACCCTGATTTTGACATACAACTGGTGATGCAATCCGTGAAGTTTTGTAGATTTCTCTCCTGTAAATATTATGTGATAGTTCATCCTCGTCCTTCAGTATAATCATGGAGACTTTGAGGGTTTTGGCTGTTTTCGTCTTTTGTTTTCCTGAATGAATATCAATCTCCTTACACCGGCTTTTTGGATGATGGATTAGAAGTTAATTGTTTAAGGAAGGTGGCTACAAACCAGCAAATTCTCCCCAAAACCCCATATCTCAAATATCATGACAAGTGTTTACGCAACTCATCCAAATAGATGTGGCGGCTGGAAATTATCCGTGTCTTTTCCGTAAAAGAGTATATTAGATGAAACCAATCGTTACATATTAAGGAAATGGTTCTTTCATTTTCTCATAGTCAAGTGGGCAATTATTCTTAACAATTGTGTACACTTTCAATCTTATATTTAAGGAAAAGGAAAAAAGGGAATTGTAGAAAGAACACGAAACCCAAGAAAAGAAGCGTTATTTTTTTTAATGTAAATCCACTGATCAATCCGCCCAGAGGAAAGATCAGGATGAGGATAATCGATGGTCTTCATCCATTACTCTTTAGTTATTTCTATTTATAACATAGTGCGTAAAGGGAGTTTAGATTTGAACTCATCAATCACGGAGAAATGTTCCAGGATTAAAGGCGCTTCAGATCGGTTCAAGTTCATTTCATTTCCATGAGATATATATATCCCAAGATTAAGCTAAACTTTATTCACAGTTTAGAAGAGACCGCACAGAATAATTTTATAACTTATAAATAAAAATAAATAAGTTTGAAAACGTATACTTTAAGCAGGTAGACAGATTTGTTTTTTTTTCTGCTCGTGTAACGCAAAATTTCATGAATAATTAGTGAAAAGATTCTAGTTTGCACATTTCTAAACTCCATTTTCCGACAAAGGACATTTAAATTCATCAATGTGTGGTTTAACATATATAAAGTTAAATAATCATAATCCCATTTACTTGTAGTGTTGTTCTTCTCTTAATTTCATATAATGTCTGTACGGGACTCGAATTAGAACATTTGATATTACAATTGTTTTGAGAAATTTTCATATTTGCAAGTTAGCTTCAACTTCTATTACAATCAGCACTTTGAATTCGATTAACATTTGTTCATGACGACATTTTATAATCAAATTATGATATTTTACCAGTCATATGTATGTATGTCAATTTAATGGAAGTAAATGGAAAAGTCTCTCTGTACTATTGAGTGACCAACCATTCGTCTCTCCCCATAAACATTCCTCGTTCTTTAATAACGGAATGACTTCAAGTCCAATTATTTGGATCTTTCTAGATTTCACCTTGGCGTAAAACATGACCCATTTACGAAAGTCCGTATGTCATGAAATCAATAATGTGCACAAATCTGCACTATCTCATACTTACTATGATGTAAAGAAGTAGTTTTTATATATTCGTGTTGACGCTGTAAGTATTCGTAAGTTTTGAGGATCACAAGTGTTTTTATTCATGCATAATTATGTGTTGGACGGCACCTGTGCATGCCGGTGGATGCATTGTAAATTACATTCGAAGGTATGTGTGTTGATTACGTAATTCATATATACTCTTTCTTCGGTTGCACTCGTTAACTGATTGAAGGTAAATGTATATGTATTAATTATCTTGGTTTGAATTACTTGTTAGTTAATATGAATGTCCTTCACAAACATTTTCTGTCACGTTCTCTCTTTTCGCTGAAGGCAATCGAAGTTAAAGGTCAAATGATTTACATCCCGGAAAGTGAGTGTATGATGTTCCTCGGTTCTCCACGTGTCAACAAACTAGAGGAATTGACTGGCCGTGGTCTGTACTTAGCCGATATCCCAATTCACGACGCTACAAGGGACCTTATTTTGGTTGGTGAAGAAACTAGGGCGCAGGATAACCTAAAGAACCGCATGGACCAATTGAAAGAGACAATAGAAGAAGCGCATCGCCAAGTCGAAAAAGAGAAACAAAAAACGGTCGACCTCCTAAACTTAATCTTCCCAGCTGACGTGGCCAAGAAATTGTGGCTCGGTCAGCACGTGCCGCCAGCAAGCTACGAATCCGTTACGATGCTGTTCTCGGATATCGTGGGATTCACGGCGATTTGTTCGACCGCTACACCGTTCGTGGTTATCAAAATGCTGAACAGTCTTTATACACAGTTCGATACATTTTGTGAAATCCTGGACATTTATAAGGTAAGGCCATAGCATTCAATTTCCCCATTCATGCTGATACGAAGTGAACGAACGAAGGACGAACGGTTATTAAAACAACATTTGTAATACTTGATTGAAAAATGAGGTTAGGTACATCGGTTGACGTATTTTAATAAAAAACCAAACGGAACGTGAAATTAAACAGATTGAATGAGAAAAAGTGTAGTTAAGAACATCTGAGCTTAAAAAGCTGAAAATTGTGGTAATAGCGTGTTGTTCTTGCACATCCAGCTGTAAACAATATCTTTTACGCATGAATAGTCGTAATACATCTCCCGTCGAATATTTCACGGCATATAAACGTGTGAGACAAACACCAGTTCAATCAAATACAACGTAAATATTCATAGAAACGATGCTACATACAACTGTGCGTTGCAGTTGCTGTTTTTATATATATATTTTTTGCGATCAAAGGATGTAGAATTGGTCAGTTACTTGTAAACGGTTTACTCAATGTTAACAAATGTTAAACGAATCGTGTAAATCACCAATTCAAAAACAGCTGCCACACGTTCAAAGGAGTAGAATTGGTCAGTTACTTGTAAACGGTTTACTTAATGTTAACAAATGTTAAACGAATCGTGTAAATCACCAATTCAAAAACAGCTGCCACACGTTCATTGCATAAGAAGTATCACGACTTTCTCTTTGTCGTTGTCCCCAAGATCACAAAGTTTGTTCTTTTAACGACAATGCTTCATTCAAGTCAAACTGGAAGTAAAACAGGGACAACATGTGTACAGATGTGTGTAAAGATGATTGTAGGTCAGGAAAAGCTACGACCTTCTCATATCAACTTTCTTGAATTTTTTTGTACGCATATTGAGTTGTGGTAATACAAGCTGATCGTCATTCGTAGGCTACAGCCATCTCGAAAGGGACTGGATTGTATGTCATCGGAAATAAATTATACATATTAATGATATACACTGCATAAATTTAGAGTTAGGTTAACACAATCTGATCATCATTTGTACATCCATCTCCATGAGGACTGGATTTCATCGGAGAGTAAACTTAACATATTGATGATACACTGCACCAATTTAGAGTTAGGTTAACACAACCTGATCATCGTTCGTACATCCATCTCCATGAGGACTGGATCTCATCGGAGAGTAAACTTTACATATTGATGATACACTAACATGAATTTAGAGTTAGGTCAGTACATCCTGATCATCATGCCTACATCCATTTCAATGAGGTCTGGATCTCATCGGAGAGTAAACTATACATATTGATGATACACATTCATTAAATAATATAGAGCTGATGTAAGACAACCTGATCATTAATCGCGCATCCATTTGGATGGATATTGGATTGACAAAGTGATGATGCGTTGCTGGAGCTGATAAGCTTTTAATTTCCGAAGACAAATACGGTATATATGGAATTATATAGTATATGAAATTATATATATACGGAATTATATGGAATTATACACAACGAGAGCCCCCTCCCTTTGTCTGCTCATATTAATTTGCTCTTACAGCACATTCAATTATATGTTCACTTTTATGTAATATTATTGTGGTTGTTATGAACCCGGTGGCATATGGTATAACTTCAATCGATATCATAAATAACATGAAATGGAACATTCCTATAGGACACTCTGCAGATCAAAGCATCATTACATATGGTCTTCAAATGTCAAATCATAAATTTCACCAACTCATGATATTTCTAACGAATCTTTCATCACGGATTGTGCTTTTACATTAGTTATGTTTTAATCCACGCTCTTATTAATGCTCTTCACTTCTGAATTGCTACATAGAAGTGGATCTCATTTTGATAATAGTTATGTCTGTATGGGAAAAAAATATAAACCTCAGTGCAATAACGTCATCAAAGTCTGTATTTTAATTGGCTTACACAATACGAATATAGCCCCTTGACATATTATTATCCTATGTTACAGATGATCAATATTTGAAGAGAAAAAAAAGATTTTAAAGCCATTTCTGAAAATTAATCTCTTACTGAAACAACAGCTGATTGTTGGTTCAAGGTTGAGTTGGCGAATGCTTAGTGTGAGTTGTCGTCTGAAACGGCAAACGTTGCTGATATTAATTTGTATGTGTCATTCTCGATGCCAGTCCACTACTAATTGAAAACAAACCATGTCGTAAATAGAAAGTAAATATTGTGGTCAACATACCGACGGTTGAATGAAACACGCCTCTCACAGCGTTCATTTTTTGCCTCATATATGACCACAAAACACATTTATGTCTCGTGCAATATCAGGTATGAAGGTCATTTCGATCTTATCAGCGTAGATGGTTGACCTTTAAAGCTTCAACCTCAAATTAAATACGTCTATCTCACAGATGCAGTTATTGACTTTTCTAAATTGCACCATCTACTTTTTCATAGCTCATAGTACATATTAAAGTATGACGTTTTTTCTTATGCAGGGTGTCATACAATATTCCCAGAGCGCCCAGTACTGAGATGTTTATATGGAGTTCATGATATAAAAATCCTCCGCATTATGGCTTCATCTACAGTAGTCGAATCTAAAGTTAAAGTAGTAGGTTCGGATACCAATATTTAATAGAATTTATGTAAACAATAATGAAATTCACTTTCGTTTGACATTGACGAAATATGTGGTACACAGAGACTGTCGCACAATAGATAAGTCCGCCAATAATTCACCTCAACATATTTGAACAATATTCCGAATTTCAACGACAAATATGGCCTATATTAATAAAAAACAAGAACAAATATGTATAGCTGTATTTCTGCAGGAACCAGACACACCTCTTCTAATTAAGTCAAGCATCAGATGATGACAGCTTGCCACATTGAAACAAAAGATATATGTAAACACAATTTTTATATATACTTATTACATTGATGGAGGTAAACTTCACCAACGATACTGGATCTGTCGATCGATCCTAGCGAGATAATCAACTGCATTTGGGGCAGGAAGCTACTTTTAAACATTGCACTCAACAATTTGTCCACCTCATGTTGTCATGCATTTTCTGATATTTCTTGTACATAAAAGTGTGCTCCTTTAAGATTCAATCGTTGATCACAACTTAAACCTTTCCTCAAATTTCGCTCAATTTCAAGTCGATTCCTGAGACTGATGTGATCTGTAATCAGTTTAGCTATACCAAACCACCAGGGAGTCGATGCATCTAAATTCAGAACGATTCTATAAATGTCATGATCTTGGCAGATAACACGAACAAATTGAATAAGAAGATCAAGTTACTCGCCATAGATTCAGCCAAATTGTCTCAATGCCGATCAATTTTTACATCATAAATAACCATCCACTTTATGTTTCGCAATGTTTATTTCACGCAAATTTATTGTGGTCAACGCAATTACGTGGTTTGGTTCAATTGTTGCACGTGCACGTCGTAGTCGGCGAGAAGATATAGTAACACTTTAGCTAACAGCTTTGAATTAGGTAATAACATGAAATTTGTTTTTTTCCCTCATTAATCAAGGGAACATATAAACAAGCTGTACCTCTGTGGTTATGATTGAAACGGATATAACTATGTGTACTTGGCTTTCGCGTTGTCGACATTTACTCACCTTTCTACTGCACTCAACTGCAAGTTGACCAACAATTGAGTTCAGCTAAACGTCACAGAAGAAACTTCAGATATCTTCCATGAATCAGAAAGTTCACCATATTTTGAGTAACTTAAAGAAAAACTTATAGTTTCTCATTCCCTCAAGTTATATTGATTAGTTTAGTTTCCTCTGCTGCACAAGTGAGTCAATCGGTCGTTGCTGACTTCAGTTTTGATGATTGTTGATTTGTTCTGGGACCCAGAACCTGACTCGTGGGTGTTGTATCTGCACATCATTTAATGAGTTTTACTGCAGCAAGTGTCATTATTTATACTCAGTTAGATCAAGGGAGTAAGTTTACGTTTGGATCGGACAACTTCCCAGTTGTTTCAAATGAAATCATCCCGTAAGGATATCTTCACGAAAAGTCAATAGATTAACTTTGAGGTAAACCTAAGCAGGTATTTTTACGTGATACGACGGGCTCTCAATCTTCTTTCCCACACAAGTTCAATTTTTTCATATGAAATGGTCATATTAGAAGAAATTTAGAAATTGTTGGTAAAATTCCATAACTTAATTCAATGTGATCTTGGAAAATTTGACAATCAACACAAAAAATGCGCGCCATCTTCAAGTACAAAGTTTCCCTTGACATTCAGCAACGAACCACTTGGTTTATTCTAAAAACAAATCACCAGGGTTCTGCTTTTTATCACTCTGACCTGTTATTAGTGGTTGTAACAATAAAAACAAATGGAAACATCTATCAGCATCATTTGGTTTAAGGAATTGCGAATATCAACCCTCAGTGAGAGGTTTTCTTTTCTTTCCGATCTACAATATATTTTTTTTCTTTTTCAGGTCGAAACCATAGGGGACGCATATTGTGTGGCAGCTGGACTCTATCGGGATGCGGTCGCCGTAAAGTGTGCTGAGGCTATTGCTAAAATGGCCATACTTATGATGTCATCAGCAAAGACGGTTGTGACGCAAGAGGGGAACCCAATAAAGGTATCATCAGCTTTACTTATTTTTTAAGTAAACCTATTTCTTTCTTTCCTGTAAACTGTAGCTTCAAAACAATCGTCTTTATACGATACCGTAAACATAAAAAGTATATCTTTGTATTTCAAAAGGAATCATAACATCCTCTTTGATTGAAGCTGTCCTACAGGCGCCGTTAACTTAATTGTCAAGTTCCTGTTGTCGATACACGGATAATATTAGAAATTGTGATTTCTAATCGATTTAGATCGAAGAAAGAAACCTATTTTGATACTATTGGGTTGGAATGAAATAATTTTTACTAGTTGATTCAGACAACACTACGTATCTGAATTTTGTCATTCAATGAAAAAAAGGCCAATTCAACAATATTTTATTTCCAGTAAATACAAACTAATAAATAGTGGATAGTGAGGTTACAATGAAGTTCATGCAATCATGTGAAGGTTGGTAAAGACCAGTGAATAAGATACGTGACATAAATAGGTTTTATCTCAGAACAATATATCAGTTAGCTTGGTACTTTTTAATGACATCCTCGTAAAATATATCAACATGAAAGGAACAACATGCAATGGCCAAATTGGTAATTTACAATACCTTTATTACATTTTCATCTACCCTATAAAGTCGACTTCCTGTCATGAATAATATTATTATGCAACCCTATCTCGATTCTGTCATTTCATAATTTACTTTAAGCAATAACTAAGATGCACCATGGGTTATACAACGCCCGAAGATTGTTAACTCTTCTTGTTCATTTTGCTAATGCAAATCCGGTTATGATATGTATTATGTTTGCTGCAGTATTGTACAATATTGCGTCATGCATGTCACGAGTGTATTGTATAGACTGATATTATTGTATTGTATTGTGCATGTTCATAGCTATATCACTGCGTAGTGCACGTTACTGTACACGGGCATTTTATATGTTACTGTAGTAATGTGCAGTGTATGTTATTGTGCTATCGTGTAAGTCTACTGTACAGCAGCATTATATACTATTATTGTATTGTATGGTTTACGGCATGTTATTACATGGTATGGTGCGTGTTATCGTAGGCATATGCTGTTGACATGACAGTGCAAGTTACTGCATTATCGTTTAAGGTATGTTAGCATAGTGTATTTCATGTTACTGTTGCATGATCTATTGCACGTTACTGTAATATGTCATATGTATAATACTCAAAGTATTGTTAAATATTGGTGGGTGGATGTACTGTTGTAATGGATGATGGCTGTAACTTTAATTAAAAGTTTATATCAGGATTATATTTTAGAGTGCAAATTTTTCATATGACGTAGTCCAACAATCATTATGCTATTGTTTGCATTTTTGCCTCATACATGCATTGAGATAAAGAGGAATGATGACGTCACAGCTGAAGTCTGTAAACGCATACATATTGTATTGTCTATTTTATTCTGAAAACAGATGAGAATTGGACTTCACACTGGTACAGTCCTGGCAGGTATTGTTGGCATCAAAATGCCAAGATACTGTCTGTTCGGGAACAACGTCACTCTGGCGAATAAATTTGAATCTCACAGCGAAGTCAAGATGGTTAACGTCAGTCCAACAACTTATGAGTAAGTGATTGAATCTTATACAAACGTAAGAGAAAGCTGTCTTGTCGTTGAATGATTTTCCATGGGTAAACTTTGCAAAACTATCTTTCATGTTTGCATAATGATATGTTATGTAAATCAGCTAAATTTAGCTGTTTCGATCAATAAACTGTTCTATTATAGGGAACTGTGTGAAGTTGAGATAGACTTGTTTTGACTATACATGTCAAAAGATTACACTGAAAGATACATGTTTTAATTGTCCATGGCTTCCGTCGCAGCAACGTTCGTTGTGTATGTTGTCGAACATTCTAAACGCGCACATCTGAGAGTAAGCTATATGGTTATGTGCTAATGAAGTGTTTCGCGGTATCACGCATGAGTGTCTA
Source organism: Apostichopus japonicus (assembly GCF_037975245.1). Lineage (NCBI taxonomy): Eukaryota > Metazoa > Echinodermata > Holothuroidea > Aspidochirotida > Stichopodidae > Apostichopus > Apostichopus japonicus. The sequence goes on along the minus strand of NC_092574.1, from coordinate 26,270,566 downwards.
TTGGTTAGATTTTTAAACAAATTACCAATTTAATTTGTGTTTGATGATTTTATGCGCCAAGACGAGTTTCTTTCACCTTCTTTAGTAGTGCATTCGTATGGCTGTTAGTCTCTAGCAATGTAAAATTTGAATGATTATGAATAAAGTAATCTATATACGTCTCCGAACATGTTCTATTGCATTGTTTCACATTGGGCCGCATCTATGCAGTCACTTTGTCATTTATGCCTATCCTACAATTTATTTGCTAGTTTTAAGACCTGCTTCTTCATGTTACACACTTGGCTCTACAATAAATCATGCAAGGTTCATTTACAGGGAATTCCTGTTGCGTATATAACACTTCGCTGACAGGTAACTGATGCCTGTTCTGTTGGTATACCTGCGGCGCAAATTGTTCAAAACGCAGCTTCCTTATCTCTGAGGCAGTTATTCATTGTATAAAACTACTTTAAATGTGTTCACAACATGAGTTACATCTTATTACTACGGCAGTTAACATGTCCTAATGAATATGTTAATATCGCTGAATGACACAAGTAACTGCTACGTAAACTTCCCTTTAAACGATAACTTGGTACAGCCTTGGCATTTAGTTTTGCAATAAAATAGACGGCAGTAAGATCCAACCAAATCCAACTTTTAACCTTCCTTGAAACTCAAACTATGAAACTTGATTTCTTCTTCTGATGTAATCTGTATTCTGCCATCTGTTCATCGTGTCAGCAGATCAATCTCTTGTGTCGGATAGCGGCAACCGAATCTTATAAGCAGGTGGTACGTTCTGTAAGCTACGGTCGAGTTATCTCCAATGACATCAAAAAGCTAAAGGAATTGTCGAACATCTATCATTATGTATAGCTGCCAAGCAAGTATTTATATAAAGGGATTTATAAAAGTTTTGGTTATATAGAAGGGTCAGTTTTCTGAACGATACTCTTGTTTTTACCTTGTTATGAACTTAACCCATATTGTTACATTTGTTTTGACCTTGCTATGAACTTATTTCATATTTTACCTTTTTTACCCCACTAAAGACTGTTGATGCCGTCAAACAGGTTTCAGTTTACACCGAGATCACGTGATACACTCCCGGAAGGTTTTCCCAGTGAAATACCTGGTACGTGCTACTTCCTTAACGGGTACACACCCAACTTCAATGACAACATGGACAAGCAGCTATTCTCAGGCACAGATTTAAAGCAGCCACCTCCTTAAAGGAATATCGGAGACGATTTGACGTGAACAAAATGAACACGTGACCTTGCTTCCTTGGTTTTCTAGGGGATACTCTCGGCCGTGTTTGTAGATTATCATTTGGTCACAACATGCTCTGGACATAAATCGTTCAATACGAAATGGACATATTTGGTCTGATTGATTTGACGCTGGAAATAACTGTTGATACGTATTTGTTCTTACGTGTGTCTTATGAAGATAGCTAACCTCCTGCCAGCACACCAGTCAGGTACAATATATATATATTCAACTGCTAAACTAAAAAGAGGCTATACACATCTTACGTCATCGCTGATGGGTCTTTCCTATTGGAAATGTAAGGACAGCAAAGGTATACCTGATGTGTGGGTCTCCTACGATGGATAATTCAAATGTAACTTCAAATGTTCAACTTTAAGTGTTACAACCCGCAGTCATATATATTAACAACTTCTCATAGTTAAACACACGTTACCCATGTCTTCTGCTTGTCGTCTCAATGCTGTTTGACTCGATAGGTGTTAGATGAATCAATGACAAAATGTTCTCGCACTTTTACGTGTGTTAAATATAGATTTGTGGCGACTGACACATGCTGATAATGAACAAGACGAAAACTTCATATGTATCCGACATAGATATTTCCCTGCATACATAAGTAGAGCAAGAACAACGTCATTGCTATAAAGGCACCCTGGACTATGGGAAAGCAGATGTCCTCTCATTAAAACAAATGTAATCCCATAATCTTTACTAAAACAGTAACTCCCAAACAATTTCTTGCCTTGCTCTGTCCCCACTCTTTATCTCCGAACATATTTTGACACCTTCGGGTGGAGCGTAATGTGTTGTTAATCTACCTAATTCCGAATAAGGGGGAAAAGGTAGCTAAAATAAAGTATAATATTTCCACAAAACGATGACAACGTCACAGGAAAGACCTCATTGTATCCTCTCACAGATCATGTTATTAATGTCATCTATAGTTATATTTTTACCTTACTCGGACTTGTCTTCTTCCTCTCTATGGCAATAAATCTAAATAATTGTAATATACGTTAAATACTGTTTCTTTCTTGTAAAGATATATATGTTACAAAAACACAATCAAGTGCTTAAAAGTCCTGATACGATCCTATGTTATGTAATTAACTTTCTTCTACTTAATGTGTCATTTTTGACATATTGCTGCTTTGCTCTAACAATGTGGCTGGAAGCGAATTCACGTTCCAAAAGGCTGTCTTCATGAACATCAATATTGAAGAAAAATATCTTTGTCTATAATAAAGAAAGTAACGGAAATGTAACATATGTACGACAAAGGTTGTTTCTTAATTTTATTTTTCCATATAAGGTTCACTATATAGTTACATGTTATTTTCAAAAGGAACGTATAGTCACATGAATGCTCCTATCATGTTTGTTAAATATTATGGTTTTGAGAGACAATGTATGAGATACAACGGGATAAATAGTCACAGAAATATAGTACGTGGTTTTCGGTAAGTACATATTGAATATGGACGAATCGGAATGCATTATCGATATATTTTTAAAATCTCCAAATACCGAGTTCTTACAAATCAATCTATGCAGTAGACCATTTAACACGAGATCATGTATCACACAGTGATAAATGAAGTATATTAAAACTCAGTACATATAACTACGAGGGCCTTGTGGCATTTCAAAGACATCAAAAGTGAATATTGTGAGTTTACCTTTATCATATTCAGCGTGGTGAGTTTGTCCTTCACTGCAGGAAGATGTCTCTATGGGGCATTAGCAAAGGTTTTAAAGATTAATACAACGTGAAGAAGATTATGGCATTGACTGAATTACAAGTGGTGGATGATATACTCTTAAAAAGTAAAGTTTAAGCATTGGCATGATAAGGCGGAGGAGATATAGGACAATTTGTTCTTAATCCATGATTCATAATATATCATGATATAGAATGAAAATACAAAGATGTTTACTGGATACTGCTAGTTTCTGTAACAATAGTAAACTATTAGGACATGGATTAGAGAATAACTTATTTTAACGCCATCCAATGTTAGTATCCGATGCGTTTCAAATTTCCTAGAAATTTACTTTTCGATCTAAGTTTAACATCTTCATTTATAAAAACTACTCGCCATCTTTACTTTATTATACTTAAGGGAATATTATCAAAAAGTATGAACATTTTTAACATATATATCAGTCAACATGAAGTTCAATTAATACTGGGCGGACAATCAAAAAGTAACAATATCTTTGACAAACCGATATAAAGAAAACTGATGAATATCATACCAAGATTTTGGTTTGTCTATTGTGCGCATCCTATCCATCTCATATTAACTGTCCGACTGCACACAGTGACGTTCAAATGTTACGTGCAAACGGACATGATTTATAAGGTATACAGTCACCATCATCATTTCACAGCATGATCCAGAAAAATTGAATTCCTGCAGGCTAGATTCTCTGTTCATCATTAGCCAAGCATTTAGATATATCGACTTGCAGGAAGTTCAAGGTCTTCTGTTATTGCCATTTCATAGCTGGATCATATGTTACTGCATGAGTTCATTGAGGCCAGACAAATGTTACGAGATCTCCCTAGAGAAGATAAATATGTACAAATGCCAGTATAAGAATCATATATCAGATAGTTTATTAACTTAAGTGTAAGCAAATAGTTGAAAAATTATTCATCCATCTGTGACGGAAACAGCACTGTTTTTGCTATTAACACGCTATTATTACTTTTCCGGATGCTCACATCAAAGCTTTCATCTTTAAAGTTAACACCGATTTTTGTTTAAAAGAAAAGGTGATCCTTCATCCAGTTTTTAATGTATATAACAGTAACAAAATAGAGAAAGCATTATACTCGTGTTGAAAGGTCAGGCAGTATGACATCTTGAACAAAGATATAGGAATGCGTTCATGCGTGGTATAGGTAAATTCTTGTATTAAACAAAAAAGTGAACAAAAAAAGCAGGATTTGTCCGATATTAAGTATAGTACCACTCGTAGACTGCATACATCGAGAGGGCGATTTATAATGTACGGGTTAGTTTCTTTTGTGTTTCTTTCCATCGAGTGCCTTATAGAGTTCTTCAATCTTACACCGATGTTCAACAGAAGGATAAGAAAGATCATGAATCTTTGCCCGTTGCTTAGTGTATAGGTGGCCCTTTTCGTGAGCGATTGAACAGTTATAGTTCTCTATGTTTGAATGCTAAGCTTTTCAACTTTATGACAGGTGTTCAGAATTTACGTTCTTCATAATGTTGATGTTTCTCGTTTGATTTATTTCTCATATCCCATTTGTGTGCGTTGTGTTTTTCAATCATATATATTATGTTTTGACTTTGACAATATATTTTGATGTTGTCAATGTAAGTTACTTTAGCGGCCTCCTGTATCTAATATGTTTTTGTATAATATACTACGTAATTGCAAGATATACCAGGTAAAGTGAGGGGACGCATACGAGGTCTCTCGCAAAGACATCATATACAACTTACCTTTCGATAGCTTTGAAAAACTGGGGAGACAAACGACATATCCTGACGAGTACAAAACTTCATTACAATTCAGATAAACCATTGTTTTACAATATGAAGGCATTAACCGTAATAAATGCAGTGTGTTACGTAATATTTTGCAATATTTTAATTTGCTCTTGTTACGTTACATTGGTTTACCTTGAATGATTCTCGAAGCATGGATCGCATTAAGTCTTACCAGTCTTATATCCCCAGTCATTTCACCACACGAATAAAGTTCTTTACATTAATGGAAATGAAACGTCTATTTTATCTCTCTACCTCTTATTTAGTTATTTCTTTATTTTCGATGTGTATGTTTTTTTCACCGATCTTCCAAATACCTTTATATATTGGATATTAACACATATACCACTATATAAATGTGTATTGAGTTATAATGCACGCCAAGATCATTTTACGTTGTTAATTGCGAGATTCTGACGTGGCGAAAGATTGATAGGTGTTAACCAACGAGAAGGAAAACATGGTTCATCTTGTGTCAGCAGCACTATGAACATATGATCCTCCGTTCTTTCGTGATAGAGAGATCGCTATATGTTTGATAAATGTTCTCATGTAACGACTGGCAAAACACAGCTTGGCGTAAAATCACGAAAATGTATTCTGTTTTACGATTTTATGACATACCATTATGACATGTATATGTCCCTGTGTTCATATCTCCATTCTGTGCATGAGGAGGAGGTAAACCAAGATACTGTTGTGTGTGTGAAGGAAATGTATTTCGTTATGTAAATTGCAATACCATTGGCGTTTCTATACTTAGTATTATTGATTTCTATTTAGTATAAACTTTCTTCTTGTTTTTTTTGTATTTTCTTTCGCTATCGTTTTTAATTTGTAGCAAGCATTTTCTTCTTTCTTTCTTTCTTTTCTCACACAAGTGATATTTATCAAATATTTTATTAAGCTTATTTGAGATTAATCTGTAGAGCTGTTTCTTTTCTGACCATGGTTCGCTATTGATGCCACGTATAAAATTACGTATTGCATGTGGTTGAAATATGATATTTCGCCATATTTCCAAATTGGAACAAAACCCATATATATATATATATCAGTAATTGATCCGATATTCGTCAACCGATATACAGCAGCCGTCTGCATTGTTTTAGCCATATTAAGTTTTCGATTTGATAAAAATGCACAAACTCCTTTTCTTTAATCTTTATTTCTTTTGGAAATGTATTTAATTACGATGATGAGAAACAAATAGGTCATAATACGAAACAATAAAGAGACCGGGTTTATTTGTGTCTTCAAAACATTTTGTTTTCTTCTTTTCAAAATATATGAATGGAAAGAATCGAGTGTAGTTCTATGAAATCATATTTCATATAGTTAGCTGTACAAATAGATGGCTTACTTGTTTTAACTATTTAAACGCAATTAGTAGAAGTAGTGAAGTGTAATTTGCAGAGAAGAATGACACGTTCTTCTGTAATAATGACTAAGAGTCGTAACAACACTTTGTATCATGTGTACAGTTTGAAAACATTAACCGGTTACAAATAATTAAATGACAGTTTTACTGCCGGTTACTAATTGCTGGTGTTTTGTTTTCTTTTTCCCCTCGTTATCTTTGTACTTTCCTAGGACACTCGACTACGACAACATCAAAACTTGGAACATATATTGTTAGCGATTAGTAATTCATGATCACACAATGAATAATAGTTTTAAGTAGCCAGATCAATGCTTCAATGAACAATGTCTACACAAAAGTTCATTAATCGCTTTCAATCAACATTTAATGCCTTTTTAATTGAACAAGAAAAACAAATGATAGATGAGAAGAGCTAAATCAATATGGATATTTACTACAGTTAATTTAAATGCTAAGTGGAAACAATGAATCATGAGATGAACTGGAGAATTGCGCGGAAATGAATGCTAACAATTGACAAATGTTGTCATTATAAATTGTGTCCTTTAAATACGATTCCATTCCAACGTTCATTGCCTTTAACATTTAACAAGTTTTATAGTCCTATTTAGAGTCATTTGTCTTAATGCTACTCTTGTGCTTTTACAAACGTTATATACATAATTACGGCTGAAACTTTGTCTCAAAACAATAACAAAACGAAATAACAAAACGCAAAAAATGGATAACTGGGAAAAATAAAGAGCGTTATGTACTCGGTTCGCCTGACTCGATGTGGTGGGAGGTTTAGCGAACAAAAATGCAACTTCGTTGTTTTCTTTCGTACGTTTTACTAGTTGCGCTCTAAGTATTTTTAGCGCAGCATCTGTGGGGCCTTAAGAAAATTAACGATGTTTTCTCTGTTTCTTATTTCACATCAGTCTGAATATTCTTAGAGTCTCTAGAAACTAAAAACACCTCGAGTGATAAATGCAAACTAAACGTGTATGCACTGTTTGGATTTGCCACTGTATATAATACGTTAATCACCAAACTACAGACAAAGTCGATAACTCCAGCAATCACTCGACATTCTGCTCTGAGGCCAAAGTGTGAGTTGATGTTTGGAATAAGCTTAACATGAAGTGGCCAAGGTGGGATAGCTGTCATTAAAATGTCAGTTAGCTCCAACTTGTTTGGTTGACTGCTCTGAAAGTTGACACAGTGTCATCTAAAGCCGATACCGTTGTCAAACGTGATGAAATATTAAAATATGTTCGCATCCGTTACAGATACAAACACAATAACTACTGACGGCTAAGAAATATATATACTGACACAGATACGATGCTGCTGCATGCTGTAAAGTCAGTATGCTTTGGCGCTTTGAATTAAACCATTCACCCAGTCGCTTTATTTAAAATATAACCTTTTTTTCTTGTTGACTACTGGATTTTCAGTATGAGTGTAAATGCAACCTTGAAATATTGCTGTAATACCTCCTTTGAGTACGACATTGTTACCAAGAAGAGGGCATATATATGTTACATATACATAAACAATATACCAATATCAACCAATATATTCACCAGTCTATACTCATCCGCAAATAATAATATGCGTTTATTGAATATAAAGTCGTCTTTTGAAGGATGACTTTGGGCGGACATTTAGTCTTGAAATGTTTAATATAATTCATGAAAGACAATGGAGTGCTTATGATGTTTCTATTAGTATTCCGGTTTTCAAGAAATTCACCTATAACATATGCCCAAACTCTGGAATGCTGCTTAGTAGCCAAATTTATGATAACGTCGTCTCCTCGGTGTAGGCCTTAATGTTGAGGATAATCCATTGTTTTATATATCCTTAAAACTCAATCAAAACATCTTTTCAAGTCATATTAATAACATCCTAATAATCCTAATCTTAATAACACATTTCGTCCTTGAGAAACTAACACTTTATAAACATGGCATTAGAGGTTGTAAAAGTATTATGTTTTCCCATGTTCTTTTGTGTTGCATCTAACAGTCTGTGTATTAGAATTTATATTAAAGTCACTTTAAATGATTAACACCAGCTGCTTAAACACCTAACGGTCACCTATCGATCACCTGTCGGTCACCTATAGGGCACCTGGTTACCTATCATAAATTAAAAGTGTTATAGAAATCTTAGACTAATAGCAGTGTAATTAAGTAATAAGTGTTCCACATATCACTTATTTACCTGATGGATATATCAGATCATATTTATGTGAATATATGTACAGATATAACACAACGACCTTACAGAAAGGGTAAAAAATCATATTTAACAGTGCACTTAAAAGAAACGCCTATCAAATTGTTTGTAGTATTTCATTGGTAATTTAAAAAAGTTCTATTACGTAATCGCCTGAAGTAACACAAAAATCAATAGGAAAACGAAGACTAACAATCGACCAGAACTAATGTTATTAGAATTCTCGTATTGGATATTTGGGGTTTTCTTCATTATCCTGGCAATATAACAAATGTATTTTATTAGTTGTTCGAATTTCTGACACTATTACGCAATATCAGCCATTACGTTGTTCGAAGTTAGCCTAGTATTGTAGACTTGAAACTTCCTGTAAAGGTGAATATCGATTTCACAAACCAATAAAGATTGACAAAGATGCACACAAAATGCCGTTATTTCTGAATAGATCAGTTTTGTAGCGGCAATTGTGTTGTTCGTAGATGTTACATTGGCTATACACACTAAGACGAGATCAGCTTCTTTCAAATCTGCGCTAAACCCGAAGCTTCGCTATTGTGAGCGTTTCAACAGTTCTTTGAACACTGCAACAAACATTGTTCAACACTGCCCAGTAGATACAATGTTGTATTCTAACGCTTTCACGATGCAGTATACTTGGTAAATTCCTTTTTGTTGTGAATTGAGGAGCCCTTCCTTCAAGAATTCTGCTGTCTTATAGCATGTGTTTGAGGTTGTAACGTTTGCCAGAAGCTTCACTAAGAACTTTTAAAGCACTGAACAGGAATAAATTGGATGCTTTGATTCTGCGAAAACCATTTTGACCTGGTAATGTGACACATTTGAATGTTCAATCTTTCAACTCGTATGATTGATCCTATTGCTTGGCAAAAGAAGGTTTCAGTTTAAATGGATGCGTATCCTCCCAGACTCCACAACGCAGACAACAGCAGACCAACATGTTCATCGAAAAGAAACATAGGTTTGTGGTTATGGTTCAATCCTAAAAAAGAAAACGTTTGTTAATGTTTGTGAGTGTAAAAGTGGCGATTTTAGAAGAGAGGGGAGCGAGCGGGAGGAAATGTAGAGGGAGGAGTATCGCGATTTATTCAAATCGCAATTTATCATTGATAGCAAACTTGAATCTTGCCTTGCAGATTCATGATGACTATAAATCCTGCCCTCGGCTCTTCGATCAGTCTTTTTAAATCACGAATGTTCAATTGACACGTTTAACGCTTCGACACCATTTGACTATTTGTAACGCCCTACAGGCAAATCGCTGGACATCTTTCCCCTCGCCTTTTTGAATTTGAACTGCAATACCTGGAAAGGACATTACATCAAGAGGGCAGTAACATGACATAGCACCAGAGAAGTGCAACGTAGCCTGAGGTACATGTAGCCTAATTATAGATTCAAGAAGTGGTGAGGCACACGTCCGTCACCGAGCTGGTTGCATACCTAGCATATTTTCTGGATTTTGTTGTCGATTGTTGACACGTTGCATAATTTTAAGTACTTCTTAATGGGTCGTTGAAATTTTATGTAATAGATATTCACATTTGAATAAACATTTAAGCCTTAGATACGGAATCACATGGAGTTGATCACTCGGACATAAAAAAAATGCACCGAAAAACGCTTTTACGAGTAGGAAAACTGACATGGAAATCTCATAATTCCGGCATTTACATTCAAAGTTGACACTGATGTCATGTTCGCAACGTACTATATATAACACATTAACAATTTCGCCCAAAAAAATTAACAGCTATTATAAGTCTTCTTATTTCCAGTATATGGATACCAGTATAGGACTATGAAAGCACTTTTACCTAATTGATAAAGAGATGATTTTTTTAAGGAACGAAAAATTATTTATAATAAACAAGCAGAAAGACGAATGTTCAGAGCAACTGTTCGGAGCAACTCTGTGCAATACGTTTAATCGTATCAAACAATACATGCACCTCACTCCCAAAATGAAAAATACCATTGACGGTTGAATCTAACGATATGTCATCATCGAGTATGATGATCTCAAGACAAGAGTATCAGACGAGGTTCCTCTGACTTTGATTACATTTCAAAGTCAACATTAGGGTTCCAGATAAAGTTCATTTGACTCTGACTATATAGGATAGTCAATGATTATGATCTTAACATTAGATTTCTACAAAAGATTCACCCTATTATATGTCAAAGTCAAGTACAAGGATATTAACACCGGAGTGCTGTTACCTAACTACATGAGAGATACTACTTTGCTCTCTTCGGATATAATATGTGTGACAAAGTAATGAATAGATATAAGGTAAACGTTTCATGAAAATACCACATCTCTAGAATTGTCAACGTTTTCATTGGGCTTCGTTAGCCACCTGCGAAGAAGACACTTTAAATGCCCCCTGTGCTTTACCCCCTCTCCATGACTTAACGTTGTGACAAGTAAAGTTACTCTACTATAGACTTGTATAGTGACTCCGTTCTTTTTCCTTTAATCGTATACTCGCCCCCCCCCCTTAGATTTGTACTCGTACTCAGGTATGTGGACATATGTTAAAGGTACAAGTGTATAGCGTATAGCCTTCGAATCTTACTCATACTCATGTTCATATTCATACTCATACACATACTGTTGTACATTACCTCAGTATTAAGCCGAGCAGGCAATCCCGCTTGATCGCCCAACGATTTTTGCAAACCGTTTTGTTTCCCAGTAACCCAATATATATGTATGAACAACCAAGGGAATTTACACTGCCATATTCCGTAAAAGTTATTAAACAACATATAACTATAAGACATATTATGCCATTAACGTTTCTGAAGACATGATGTATAAATTGCGTCATGTCCATCATATAGATACCATCGAAAAGGAAACAAATGAGCACGACGAATCGCTTATTTCTATATGGCAGTTAACTACATCACAAACCTATACAGCTGTTCATACCAATTAACAAAGCACATAAGTTCACTATACACTAAGGTTGAGGCTTCGGTGTTTAAGTGTGGTCCAATAGTTTACGTTAACGTCTGCTGCTATATGCATAGCATCGTCATCTCAGCCGCAAGGAACACGTGTCAACAACTGTATATTCCCGGCTATATAAATAGCAATCGTCCGATCGTACTATCTGTGCAACAAGACACGCGTCACAACAACTTTCCATTCCAGAAAAAAATGGCGTGTGTGTGGGTGAACCTGTGTCTCTTACTGCACTCCCGAAGTAGTTGTATTTTCAACAGCATTGATCTTTGAAATAATTGTAATGGACTGCCGCAGTATACCGAGGGGAGCATTGATCACAATATGGTAACCATAATTCTCTGAATTTGATAATAAAAGGAATTACATGGAGAAAACTAAGAACTAAAATCTCAGAAACCGACAGTTTTGGAGTGAGACCCATACCAACACTAGCAAATGTGAGGAACATACACGTGGTGAAGTAACAATGCAATAGAATCTTGAAGTCTTCATGGAACAGCTTGGTAGGCTGCATCTTCTGCCAACACAGCCAGAGGCAATGCAAAACGAAATTAAAACTCTTATAGGAGCTGTTACGGACATGGCCGAATATGTAGACTTTACGGAAATGGAAGTAGGGCGAGTTAAAGAAATCGTCAAAGCGAAAGCAGAGAATGAAGAGATCGAAACCTTCTGAGGGTGGCTGAGTTATTGAAGGAGAATGGAGAACTTGGAAAATCGGTCCAGAAGACAAATACCATGCGAGTTATTGATTAAACGAGAAGTGTTGAGTGTATTCATGGGATTGAAAGAGGTCATCGGTCTCCGGGTGGTCTCGGTCCCACCAGTACCAGAAGGCCACGGTCCCATCTGTGTAAGTTTTTTGATATAGTGACTGGGAGAACGCGCAGCTCCCTCAAAACTCGAAGATCTTTATATCAGACGATGTAACACCATCAGCTCGCGAAGCTAGGTATGGTGAAGAGGTCAGCTTGCGGAGATCCAACTGAAAACCGATGTAAAATACGCCACAGTGCCTTGGTCGTTACCGGCTTGTATTGGGGTTGTAAGAAACGAAGGGTCAACAGAGAATATGCTTCAGAAATTTTAAGATACTGTACCAAGAAAAGAAATAAATCATTGATGAGTCCCCCCCCCCCAAAAAAAAAAAAAAAAAAAGGAAGAAAGAGAGGCAACCTCGGAATAATGTTCCAAGGTAAAGACAAAACCTGCTTTTACTACCTGAAGTGTTCCTTAAGTCAATGTAAATGAATAATTGAACCAGAAGTGCTGAGCATACTCTTCGATTTTGATGTGATTAGGATCGAAAATGGCCCTTGTCCATAGGTATTTTTGAAAAGACATAGGTCACTTTCTGGGCGTTCCTTAAATTATGGTTATGATAACTCTTGATCAATTACCCAGAGGTATGTCGTGATAACTCTCATTTCGAAGGGAAATAAACCAAGGAATAACTAAACAATTGAAGACCAATTTCTCTTCTCAATGTAACCTACAAGATAGCTTCTTTCTTGAACCGCAAATTGAATACAAATGTACTTCTTTATCGTCTGCAAATCAGAGTGGTTTCCTTAAAAGTCACTACATTGGCGATGGCAAACGTAACATACACGACATTATGTTTAGTTTTTTTTTGTGGGGGGAGGGGGAAGATAAAACCGGCATTCTGTTTGCAATCGATTTCGAAAAAGCTTTTGCCAGTATTTTTCCAGTTTTTAGTAGAAAAATATTATCTATTTTTAATTCTGGTCCATCTTTTCGTACTTGGTTTGACACTTTTTGACAACCAAGCCTTCTTATCAGACCTGGTGAATGGTATCTCACGCAAAGCTTCTCTGTTGAAGGAGGATGCAGCCAAGGTGATCCATCATCACAATATTTGTTTGTCCTATGTGCATCCGATACTCACAGAGAACGCAGTTACTACTGTAAGTTCTGTACCAAATTAAAAATGGATCGTGCAATGAATCGATTACAGTAAGAACTGAGGATATGTGTAATCCCAACAAATCCAGATTGATGCATTTGTTGGAATTACACATATCCTCAGTTCTTACTGTAAACCGAATAGCACATGCTACTGAATTATCTGATTTATCAACACAATCCAATTTTAACTGTGGTACAAAGTTTTAAGATTTACCGTATAGGTACTGTAATCTCTGTGTGAATCGGTTGCTATGGGCGGGGTTGTTACATGTAATCATTTGTAACGTTACTACCATTTGTGGCATTGGAATTGGTGGACTTGAGACTAAACTGGTTCAAAACGCCGACGACACAACCTTTACCAAAGCAGAGGAAGCATCATTTCGTAATCTTCTCCATCAGATTAACTATTTCGGGGTACTTTGTCTGGCTAAAACATGAATGTAGAAAAGTCTTTCTTAGTAGGTATCGTATCTTTGCGAGGAACTTCCATGAAAATTAAAAGTGAGAATAGAATTTGTTGGAACTGCGGTGATGATTTGAAACTATACTAGGCTTTACTTTTAACGTAGATATGTTTAGTATGATGATGATGAGTAAGAATTACGAAAACGCATTAGCAAAAATGAATAAAAAGTATGAAAATTGCTTAATAATAGTTTGTTAAAGCACATTTTAACTGTACTAGGTCATATTACAGCTGTCAAGTCGCTAATTCTACCCTTATTTAAGTATTACCTTCGTACACTACCATTAAAAGGCGACGACTTCATGACAACGATTAACTCCTTTTGAGATTTGTGTGGCGTAATAAATCTGATCATGTATTTCATAATCAGATAATCCAAGATTATACAGAAGGTGGTATTAAAATGGTCGATTTTTTTAGTTACCTCTTCAGACTTAAAACGAAGGTGCTACGCTGTTTTTTCGGAGGTGGGAGGGGAGGGGGGGGGGTTAGTAGGTTTCGCTAGATGTTTATTACATATCTAATCAAAGTTGTTAGCTCTAAAGTAACGAACCCCATCTGGAAACAAATATTTGGGTTAACAATGTGCATGTGCTTGACTCATTAAGTGACACAGAGATTTGCTTAAGTCTTCCTATATGGAACAACATGCTTAATTAGGGTTGGGAATGAGGCAGTTTGCTACAATCATTGGATTGATAAAGGAGTTAATTTTGTTAATGACCTCCTGTCTCATAGTGGTGAATTATTTACGCTCCATGAATTTGTTAATAGATTTCAGGTTCCTGCACTCTTTAGAATATTATGGCATTGTAAATTCGTGGCCAAAGTTACTTCGGAACACATATACATGAATGTGGATGCCGACCCGTTAATTTTGATAAAAAAGTGTTTTTAAAGAGTAATCATCTTATAGCAGCAACTTTTTATACACAAGATTGATAGAACCTTGGAAACACCCAAAATAATCCCATCTAAGTTGGTGCAAAATTAAATTAATTTCAAGCGAGGAATGGTATGTATATTGTCTTATACGTGTTCCATGGATGTGAAACCTTTGTTGCTTCCAGTATCAGCTACTTCTAACGTATACAACTTTTGTCTCCTTCAGGTGCAAATCAATTACACATTTATTTTTTGATTGCTACTATGCACAAAGTATTTGGCGTTTCCTACAAAGTATCACTTAGAGAGCTGGTGTAAATATTAACCGTCCACATGCGTAATTGCTTTAATTGGTGACTTGTCTTGGATTTAGATTTTAATTCTTATTTTAGTAAAAAGAAGTACTACATTTTCTGCTGTAAACGGCAGAATGTTAATCCTTCACTGGCCGGCTTTCTTCAGTTTTTTTCGGGATGATTTTAGTATATCTTTATTGAAAACAAGGATTATGATGTTTGGGCGAGGTATTGGCTTCCCTTTGACTTATAATTTTACTTGCATGTAAGTCCTTTTATTATTGAATGAGTGAGAAATTACTGTAAAACTATTAACTTATTTCTAACTTTATATTGACCTCTAAGAACTGCCGTCAGATAAAGAAAAAGAGCGAATAATAATAATAATAATAATAAAAGCTTTCCAATCCGGCTATATTCAGTACATAGCATCTTCTGATCGTACTATCTAAGCAGTGAGACACGCGTCACAACAACTTCCCATTCCCGGGCTTTTGTTTTGGTGACAGTGAAATATAATATCGTCGAAACATGCGTCGGTCCTTGAGGAACCCCATCGCGCAAGCATTTGGTTCTTGGGGAGAGAACCTTCTAAGCGCTACTCGAAATAATTACCAGGGAGACTCTTTGGCACACTGTCAAGATGTAAAATACGACAGCATTAACTTTTACGGTTTCCCTACTGAGTCCGTCAATGCTCTTTAGGCTTTCTCGTCAGTAAATCTACCACGTATATTACTGTAGTGGACATACCTGTTTATGTGTCGATGCTTGTCTGCGAAAAACGACATACACTACTATATACTATCAACGTGTTTAATGTACGTGTAATTGAAATACCATAATGAGGTACGTTTCTCGAAACAGCTGACCTGATTCGAGAGCGCGGTTTACACTTAAAGTGAACCTGTGCGTTTTGAAAAAAGGAAATACATAAAACTGTTCATTTGCGAAAAAAAAGGCTTAAGCTGCTTATCTGACGATTCATGAAATATGAGAAGTTTTCACCAAGCTAATTTTGC
Source organism: Apostichopus japonicus (assembly GCF_037975245.1). Taxonomy (NCBI): domain Eukaryota; kingdom Metazoa; phylum Echinodermata; class Holothuroidea; order Aspidochirotida; family Stichopodidae; genus Apostichopus; species Apostichopus japonicus. The sequence continues at coordinate 26,254,567 of NC_092574.1, read as the reverse complement.
CAAAAGCGTTTCATTAATTAAGAAATTAATGATCGAAAGTATCACAAAAATTATCCGCTGAAGACAAATTTCATGCATGTATTATGTTACGCTGTACGTCTTGATCTGAACAAGCCATTGTAATGCATATTCAGTACCAACGATGCTCTCCTTGCTCGAAGAACAGCTGATGGTCGATGTGATTAGCAGACAGTAATAATTGTGCAAAACCTAGCCTTTGGTCCCGCATAATACTACACTTGTTAACACAGACCTTCGATCATGTTCACAATGTCTCTCTGACTAGACCTAATAGCGTAACATTATCAGAACTAGGTTTCTGATTAGGCTACTGATATTATACTAAGACCTAAGCTTCTACATCTAGTACTACGCCTACTAGCAGTAGCAGTTAGCTCAAGTTCCAACTGACGTTCGATGAAGCTTATCGAAGAAACACTGACTTACCATCTTTATTGTATACTCAATTCAGAAATAATCTCGCTTCTAAAGTCCTATGATATGAAATAGTTGTCCGGGGATAAAACAGAGGGAGAATCAATTCGAGGAGACTACAGCCTAGATCTAAGAGGATTAGCGAGTATTATATGCAGTATATATATTTATCAGTCCAAAATACTGTGGACGGAGATAAATAAATACAGGTCTTTTACGAGCACGAATCTGGGAGAAGCCTCGGAATACATCAATATGTCGGGTGGCTTCCAATTCAACATTTTAATATCAAAGTTGGATTCTAAACCTAAAACTTCTATATCATGCATTTGTGACACCGTCATTGTTTAGTTTGCATTTTCATTACTAAACCCACATCTAGGCGTAGTTTAGCTCTTATAAAGAGAATCGGGGTTTTTTCTTCAAAAATGCTGTCAAATTTAACCGTTTTTATGCCGTTGCCGTTAGTTTTAACAACTATCATTGTCAGTTTCCGTCATCAAATGCCATATTTCATGCATGACCAACACCAGTGGTACATTAAAACATGCAGGTAAACATGACAACATACATGATATTATGTTTCTTCCTTTTTTGAGTACGCACGTAATCACTTTAACATGAGCGATTTCAAATACTTGAAGGCAAGATTTCCTCTTCTTGGAGCTAATTAGTTTATTTATATGGTCGACACTTTGTGGCGTAAAGTTGGTCATTCTACCACTGATAATACTTAGACTAAAATATTATATATAGAAAGTATCAATACTGTCTACCAATAGCTTGGTCTGTACGAAATGGCTTCAACTATCAATGTTACGTTCCACCACCCGATACACACAGAGAACACAGTTACTACTGTAAATCTTGAAGCTTTGTACCAAAGTAAAAACTGGATCGTGCTATAAATCGGTAGCATGTGCTATTATGATTACAGTAAGAACTGAGGATATGTGTAATTCCAACAAATCCAGTTGTTGGAATTTGTTGGGATTACACATATCCTCAGTTCAGAATTAAAGTAGTTACTGTGATATCTGTGTGAATCCGCTGAATCAACAGTAAATGAAGGTTTTCGCGAGTTTCAATCGACACATTAAAAAACCTTTAACGGTAAGTAACTCATCAAGAACGGGTGTTCAATGTCGTTTCACAAAGGACCAGTTTACATAAAGGTGACTAGACAATCTTGTATCTCTAGAACAAAAGAACAAGAACAACAATTGTTGTAACTTGTTTGTGGGGGGGGGGGGTCATTGGGATCAGGGTGCGGATATGTTGAGGACTTATCCAATAAGATATGAATTTTGTGAATTATGACTATATCTTATCGAGAACGGACAATATTTGGAAGAATGTGTGTATATAGTATAGTACAGTTTATCATAACTGCCTAGCTCTGTCTTCAATGTACGTAGCCTACAAGCTGCATTCACGTTTCACTCCAAACTTTCTTCCCGGTGGCTATTAGATATTCCAAGAGTTATTTTTATTGTCCCTTAAAATGTCATTTATGTTCACAATATTATTGTTAATAAACGTGCGCTACCAATGGTAATTTTCTTATCGTATTACTGAAATGAACGTCTCTTTGACACGCAAATGTTCTTAATTAGTAGTTGTTTTGAAAAAGTAGTCCAATGAAATTACTGTTATCAGTTTTTATGACGGTTTTTATCATCAACATTTGAATTCTGTCCCACAACATACGACTCAACATGATGGTTATATCGAATTTCGCTTTCATTTGATATTCGTCTTGCAGAAATCATAAATCATTTCATGGTGACAGTCATATCTTATTTTACCTTCAGGGTTAAACCCTATTAACGATCATCTTAAGAAGACGAACATCTGCATTCTCACATACCAAGAGAAGAGCTTAATTGTTCTACATGTAACGTAAGATATTCATCGCAAAGAATTTCTATCGATCTACCCTCAGTGTATTGGGGAGAGAGCATATTGGCAATAAAAATAAATATTGTAACCCTTAATGCTCACCATGAACAGCCAAAGATTGAATGACAGAAATTACATAAATTTTTGGAGCATGATACGGTATACCTCTAATAACGAGCTACTGTAATAAGAAGGAAGAGGATGGTGAATTCAATTTTTAAAATTAAAGTTTAAACATGTCTGTGTATTCCATAGTCCACTAAATGCATGATACCTTTCGCGTTATTCTTATGCAGTGAACGACAGTCTCGTATATACTTGTACATGTATGTAGTTGGTATGGGAGGAATGGCACAGTGTGTCTCACATAAAGAACAGTTCTTTCAACACAGGAGTGCTGTAAACCAAGAGTGATGGAGCTTCCCGGCGGAGCTATGCTCATAGGGATAATTAAAGACATATTTTTAGTCTTCTTGAGAATTGCAAATAACATACACATGATTGTTGACTTATAGTAAGATGTCATAATGCACTTTTACTCATTCCATATGTTGATAAGCAAGGAAAGGTTTTGAAAAAAAAACTGGAATTGGACCAATGACGTCAGAATAAATTACTTTTGATGCACTATATAGAAAAACTAGAAAATCATTACAACAGATATGAAGTGTAACTTTCCAAAATTTTATGATAGAATTTTATGACTTAACATTTTCCCTTTACATTGGACTAATAGCTAAACATATTTTAACTATGTTGTCAGAGCGAGGACATTTAAGAGATGCCATAAAACTTTAACAGACAATGTCCATGTGGCTCGTGAGCTTCTCTGTGTTGATAATTCAAAAATAAAGAAATAAACTGATATTAATATAAATATTTTAAGCTCATTCCGTACGAATTCGCGCTTTGACGTCATCAGCAGCATCGTTGCTTGAAGGAGTCCATCTTATCGACCCTTAATACTTCAGTTATCCTTGCGCAAGATATATCTTGAAAACACAGATGATAACGGTTTACCATGGTAAACAGTCTCCACAAATATACATATAATCCGTAATTTCCAATTATCGCGATAACTGGCCTGTGGGAATTTCAAATATGATATAAGGTGCGAAGTGGTTGACGTATATTTTGGCCGTAAAGTAACTAATTCCCTGAAGTAAATGATACGGTTAGTTATTTTGTAAATAACATTTTTCAAGAAAAAGAGCTAAATTATCAGACAGTCAAATGGTTCATTCGAAATTAAAGTATATAGTTCATATAACAAACATGCTCATAAAAGTAATCAAATAATGTAAACATTATTCATTAAGAAGTTTTTGCCGTATTGCCGTATGGTTCATGTTATCACGGTGTGAGACGTTTATGTGAAAATGAGTTCAAGACAGCGCACTTTAAAACATATATATACATTTCATTGTTTAAACTCAATGGCAATCAATCTAAACTATGGAGGATACGCATTTAATGTATGTGCAACGTTTGTTAGTTCTTGCGTTTGTTAGTTCTACGCAGAAATAACTACAGTCACATAAATATTTTTTTCTTGGGGTCATCACAATACATTGGACAAACAGTATTTATCAGGAGACAATAAGTCTAGGCCAAAAGGGTAAAAGGCTCTAATTGATTCAAGTTAAAAAACAATATCTTTCAACTGTGCATACACGAAGGAAAGAAATTCTCTTTTCGATAACAAAATTATCATCTGCTTCTTGATTCAATTTGATTTGAGAAAATGAATTCCCTGCAACCATAAAGAGAGTAGAGTCTATTTATATAATGACCTGGGATAACTTTTTCGCCTCATTGTGTTCAAGTTTGACTCAGTGCTTGATATTTTCCTTTGGCCTATAAAATACATTGACCTGTATCATGTCAGTCTAACCAACCCATGTGAAGCAGCATCGGTGTCGACAATGCCCCCAGGTTACATTCAAGAGCGTGCACTACGGACGGTCAATATCATCATGTATAGAATATCGCTCAGTGATATAAGGTCGGACATATTATACTCTGCGTATATGACATCTTATAGGTTTAAACAATCTTTCCGTTATATCTTGACGCTGGAATGATGGATAGAGGAAATATTTAGTTCTTGGGTTATATGGATAATTGTGGTTAAAACATATATGCTTAAATATTTTGATGTGAAGTAAGGTGGTCTTCATAAAAATCAATTCAAAACACATAAAACACAAATTTTATAATATTGAATTTAGCTAATGGTAGTTGGGTTTGTTTCTTCTAAAACAGTTTCGTGTTTGTTTCATAGGAAACAAGCTGCTCAACAAAAAAGGCATTAACGTACCCTAAAAGTAAGGGAAATCATAATAATAACAAAGTTCCCCTCGGCATAGTCATTTTGGTTATTTCGTAATTCCTTAGTACACCACTCTTATCTGCTTCTGTTTACAATGCAGATTATGTAGTATTAGTTCTTATTATATTTGATTTATAATACTATTCAGTGTTTCCAGCGACTTTAGTTACTTATTAACCAATGACAGACATAATCATGTCATTAAAATTAAAAACAACTAGTATTAATGTTAACTATTAAATTGTAAGCTACATTAGATTAATGCGCTTTAGCATCGTCTTCCTAAACTCTGCCAATTCCATTATGAAACTTCATGCGAATCCAATCATTTACATCCGTATGGCTTACCTCGACAAGGGAAAGCTAAAGGCAATCTTCATTATGGAGATTTCCAATCTTGCATATTAACTTATAAACCCATAAAATATCTTTAGATGAGTCCATTGCCTCTTACTTATTAGTTTTAGCTATATTTTACGTTCAGATTGCGGTATCAATTTTCGGTTGTTATTAGCCATATAAATCAAAGTCATGTTTTACGGTCATTTTCCGTGTAATTTCAGTGGTGAGTATGTGGTTTTCTTGTTCTTGTTTTTTGCCCAAAAAAACTGGTCGTTGTAAAGCTTTGATGAGAAGCGACAGCTCATAGGCTAGTACGATATAGACGAACGTGCTCTCTTCCTATTTCTCATCACTGAGGGAGGAACGTTTCTGTAAATATCATAAATTAAAACAATATATCATTAGTCTTTACTTGAATTATATGCGCAACATAATCCGCTCTGCTAGGCAAACAGTATCGTTTCGTATACACTTTATGGAAACTACAAAGGGAAATGGAAATAAGATACGATTTAGAAAACAGTTCCGATAGCTATTGCTAAACCAATCTTGGGGCAAAAGAATATTTTTTCAAAAATGTATATGTTTACTTGACTAGCCTTTCTACATCTAAAAAGTCATAAAGAACCAAAGTAAGAAACTGAATGCAAAGAAAACCTGTTGAAAATGATCGTTTTCTTTCCTTTTATGCACATTTTCGTGGGGTACTTATTCAGCCTAGGGCACCACCGTATACGAATTTGTTTATCTGCCAGACAACCCGATGAGATTAGAAATAGGAGTCTGTGAAAATCGTTTACCAGAAAACGCTTCACAATTTGAAACAAAAACAGACGAAGAGGTGCAGACAAATCCATAATCATGTGGCTTTGAAATAAACTCTCCGTATCGTTTGGATTTACTTACGATTCTAAACCAGTGCGGCTTAGTTATCATTCCATCTCCCTCTTGATGTCATCATAAAATGGAGGAGCAAACATAACCATCCACCTCCCCCTCATTCTGTCCCCCACCACTCTGCGCCTCTGACACCAACTTCGAGGGTCATTATTGTATGTTTATTTGTATGTTTGAATATATGTACGATTTGATTGAAAGGAAAAACAATAGTTTAAATATTAATAATTAGTGAATACTATGACACCGGTAAGATGAATCATATTCTACTTTTCGCATCCTCTTGATATTTTTCGTAACACAAGTTTTTCTAAATTCCCCGTCAAGGTTATTCTTAACGTTTTGTTTGTCGTAAAGCAACTGATATCAATATGAAAAGAACGAATATGATCTTCTTCCGTGTATTAAAGGAAATGAAAAATTCATATGCAATAGAAAATGATTATATATTCAGTCTTTCATTGAACTATTTATTATCCTATAAGTTTTTTAAGGGTTAGCCTAAATTCTCCAGAAAGTGATTTAATTAATAGCACACATACATCTGATAAGGACACAAGATGCCTGTAATGCATCCAACACTGATTAGCTATATGTAGTTCAGAATGCACACTCAAGACGCCGAACATAAGGAACTTCAGCTTTAGGCAATGGTATTGACATAAGTATTCAGTTTCGTTTCTCTACGTTTTGTCAATATATTTACGAAATGCAATCATTTTGATCTATCTTCCTACGGTCTTTGTTAGAATTGTAGAGATAGAGTTTCTAGCCTATACTTAAATTAAAGGTGTAAGTTTTCTCAGTCAAGACAGGGTCGCGTGGTACCGTAATTGGATTGCGAGAGTACTTTAGGCAAATCAATGTAAATTCAACCTTTTAGCTTTCCAGGGACAGTCTGCTATATATGTTGAGAGAGAAAAAAGTGCAGGTTCTTAAAATGTGAGCTTACTTCGTGCGCCTGGCATAATTGTTTTCTCTTTTTGTGTTATAGATCTCGACGAACGCTCAACTCAAGAGCTATAGGCTGTCATTCTGGCCAATTTCTGTCTTTCACTCTGAAACATTTAAGTAGAGCCATGACTGTTGCTCTACATTCTCTTATTGGCTCTGGAATGCAAAAGTGGACGAAACAAAATATATTAGGAACAATTTGTTGCATTGATGTTAAATTGGAACAAGGAATCTCGTGTACTCTTCACATCAAATAAAACAATTAACATATAGGCTAAAGCTGTATAATATATTGCATACGGTATCAAGTTATTATTCTTGTAACCTGATGAGCATATGAAATAATCAGAACAACAATAATGCCAGTTATTTAAACGTTAAGGTTAACAACCCGCTGATTGACCGATTTGGGTGATGAGAGATGCTTCATATAGACAAATATTGGTACAATGAACTATTTTTATTTTTGAAATATTGTGTTCTAATTTCATTTATTAAGATATGTACTGTTTGTGATAATTGGTAAGTTATCCGTTATTTACAGTTATGCGTAGTAGACTGACATGGTGTTTTATATTCATTTGTTATAAAGTCTCTCAACTTTATATTCTAAGTACGATATATTGCACGTTATCCTGATATAGAGTTGATTTTCTGTTGAGAAAATACAATCTATTCCACCTTCTGGTAAATGAAACTTTTCTTTACATTCCATTCCTTAAAACAGCAAATATGCAAATATATATGGAGTAAAAAAGTTCCCGTGTACCCTTTTTCATTAATGATATGAAATAACTATTTAGTTCATAATTTAGTAAAAATAAATGCAAATTTGAGCATATTGCCTACCAGTTCAGTATAATACGCAAGAATTCCAATACATATATTGTATAATGATGTCGAAATCAATCAAATACCGTTATTTGTAGAGATCGTGAAAGATGAGAACGTCATTCAAATACGTTTACTGCTTTTCATTAACATGAACCAAGACGTTCTCAAATGTTCGATGAAACTCGACCAGTTCACTTCACCTCTCAAGGTCCACTCGTTTTATTGGGACCATGGGAATATTACCATTGCTAAATTATTCGAATGATGTATTTCGTAACTCAAAAGTACTAGCTTCTGCTTATGTACTCGTAAATGTTTCTTATACCATAGTGAGGTACTAAGAGGTATGAAATACAACAAAGTGCTTTCACATTTCAGTTATACTTAGCAAATACATAGCATAAAATAATCAGATCATGCGGCAATATGCAATCACATATATAATATGTGAACGTATGTGATACCTGTGTACAACCTGTGAAACCAATGAACACTGAAGAACTGAAGGAAATGTTCAGCTCATTTACGATAATGATAGCATTCGGTCTACTGGTGAACGATACATTATCTGTTTGTACATATATATATATATATATATATATATATATATATATATATATATATATATATATATGTAGATAGGCTAGTCAAGATATACCGCCAATCAATTATAGTAAAATCTCATTTATGTCAGATATAAGGATTAAACTGCTGGACCAGCATTATCGATTAAGAACCTGGCAGAATACATTTATTTGTTTTGCATAACAGGTATATGGATGAGTTAATAGATGGTCTACAACGTACTGTTAATGCTGAAGTTACTATTTGGTGAACAAGGATGGATGTGGTATTATCACGAACGTATGTACAACGTAGTTCGAAATTGAGACCGATAGTTTTGTTGAGACCAACCGTTATGACTATTGCCTAGCACAATTGACTGGGAAGGAGTGGTGGGTAGGATATTTCATTGGCTAGTTCAAAAAAGTAAAATTATGTTTATTAATCGCTTTTAAACACCAGCATTTCTCCACTTATATATTCTTACATTTGTTTTCAAATTAGCAGTGAATAAGTCTAAGGTATAGGTGAGCTTGGACGAAGATCATACGATTTAAATCTTGACAATGAATCTCTTTGTTTATTTAGATAATATTTCCATTATTGTTTTGTCACCTTCTATGTCTCATTGACTTAAACAGATGTTATAGATAACCATATCTCATGGCTGATGTAATGAACCGAAACTGTTTGACATTTTACAAACAAAATTCTATATAGCATATCGGAAAGATGACAGTATATAGAATGATGCGACGATTTCAACTACACAACTGGTTAAGTCACGCGTCATTGCAAATAGTGACTATCAAATTGAGAGTTGATTGAAAAGCTAAGAGACAAGATTAACTGACGAAATGTCCCCCAAGAGTTCAACTAAGAACGACCTTGTAATAGATATATACAGTTACATTAGAAGGGAAGAATGTATACAAAAGCTTCATATACGTTCTTATTAGACTATTGATACTTGAGATTCTATTGCCTTTCTGTGACAAACGTGACCATACCAATATTAAGGATATGTGTACAAGTTTCAAATTTTGAATCGTGGTTTATTTGAGTGACTTTTTTTACACATGTTTTGTCAATCGTGCTTTTGAATTGCGTCTATATATCAAGAACGTTAAATGTGACATGGTCGTATGCTATTGAAGAAAAAAAAATATGAATTGATCTTGCTGTGTATATTGAAACGAAACGTGTTATTAATATGGCTTTATGAAGTTGGATGAAATTAAATATTTTACACTAATGAAATATCTCGACTTTTTTTTTATAGCCTACGTGCTGTTCTATATACACATGATCTGGAAACAAATAGATATTAATTCTCTAACGTGCTTTATCAAATATGAAAGCAATAACACTAAACTCCAGGGATCACATTCACTTGAGCTTTGTAAACTAGAAGGCAAATCGCAAAGTGCTTCTTATACCCCTGGCTATGCCAATTCTCGTCATTGACAGAATGATTAACTAACCAGCCATCGTCACTGGCTTTCCTTCAGCAAGTCCTGAGAACCTTTACCCCGGGGAGACACTTAACAAATGCTTATAGAATGAAGACTGGATCTGGTGTTCCGATTGCATTTTCGTCTCTTAAAACCTTAACTAAGGACACTTCAGTTGTTAGCCTCGCTATATAGTGGTTCTCTCTTTTTAGGCGAATAGGATTCATCTTGGAGTGACTAACTCGTGGTCTTGTTTGAAAACTAATAAAAGGGGTAATAAATAATGTATCAATTTTCCAGTAGGTGAGGTATGATAACCACATGTTGTTTACGTTAGAGGATTCTCTGATATTTATATTTGAAACCTAGAATGCATATCAATTAATCACATGTTTCATAAAGTTTTGTCATTAAGGTAGATGAATCCAACAGCTATATGTACGATATACCAAATGAGGCGGAGTCGACTCTTTGCAGTATTGTTTGTTTACTCTTGTCTTGCTGATGGAAGACAACATAACATTCATTATTCAAACATTAACATTTACGACATAAATTTTCGGAACGATTTACAATACGTAGAAATCATTCATGTATGATTAGTATTTGGATATGAAGAAACAATTTCTGATGAGATATTGGTTGGTACCTCTCAGATGTGTTCTTGAATACATGACAGCCGAGACCGTAAAACACTACAATAATTAATCCACCATGTCCCCCCCCCCCCCTCTCTCTCTCTCTCTAAATCGATTTCCCTTATAATTTACTGGTCTATACTATTCCATTTCCGGAATACTAAAAAGCATTTTGTTTATTGCAGAGACTTTCATGTATAAGCCTCTATAAACAAACACACAAATAACGACATAACATCACCCCTTATATAAATGTCAATTTTTACATAATTATTCAAGGTAAGATAAATATTTGCAACTTAACTGCTCTTATAACTTTTGAAAATAATATTAAATTGAACAAGGAAAAAACCGCAAACAAGCATTTGTTTTTAAATGAAGACAAACACTTCAACAGTAGGAGTTATCGTTCAAAATACGAAACGGAAATATAAATGTTTGTGTTTTGAATTTGTTTTGAACAAGTACCTTTTTGGATGTCTGTTTTTTTATGTTTTGAACAAATGAAGTGAAAAATAATTTAGACAGTATGAGAAAACGTGGAAATATAATTATGTTGCTATGGCAACATACTGTAATTGCTAAGCACGCTATACGGTAACATGAAGTTGGCGAAATTTCACCTTGTGTGTGGACTGTGACGTCAGCTAGAGTAGGACAATAGACAACCTAATTAAAGCGTCAATTAGTGAGAAAAAAAATGTTCTTGAGTTTCGTCACAGTTATGGAATCCTTAAGCATAATCACCAATTGGATTATGTAGCACTAATTGCGTGGCACGTTCACAACGTTCTTCTAGAGAGGAGCACTATATGTGCAGTTGTAATTTACACTAAAGACATTAATGACCATACCCACAAGGTCGGGAGTAAAAGCTGGCTAATATTCCAGCTACAACTCTAAAAGTCATAACATATGATGCCCATGCCGGGCTTCCAATCAATCTCCTTTCCAGTCGTGACAGAAATGTGGGACTTACAATATTTTCGCGGAATTGGTCCGTTATGAATATCAGTCTGATATTTCGTACTGTACTCCTAGTCCTTTAGTGCATGTTTTCATACGGTTTCATACCTGACACGTGATGGCAGATGAGGCGTCCAATGACTTGTTATCACTCACGCAATGAGATTTTGTAATGATGACATTCATGCTGTTTATTACGCAGACACTGATGGATGTATGGTGGGTATTTAAATTGCTAGAATTCCTGTTCCGTTTCTTACTATGTTACTGTAAGAAAAGAGTTTCACTGCAGTACATTGCGTGAAATAACACAGTGCTGACTGCAGTCAAATAAATTCGTTTTGTTGACTTTGTTCACGTTGACGTGAAAGCAATAAAGTTATTGGTCCATCTTAGTTCCACTTTCTAAAAATTCACAAAATATTAATCAAAGCTCAATATGTTTCTTGACCGATATTTTGGTATATTTGTCACTTTATAATCCAAGAAGCAAGTGCGAAACGGGTGTGGCGGATGGAGCATATGCCTCATCAAATGAAAGTTAGGTCAGCCATAGATTAATCTAAACACTCGACGAAAATATTCAACATGAATATAATTCAAAAGCCGCAAAACATAGTACCACTTCGCATCTTAACACCCAGGCTCAATCATATCAATGTGTACCAACGGTAGCGATGAAGAAACGCCTTCCTTTACATGAATCATGTGGACGCAAATCGGTAACGGCCAATTAAGCCCCTCTAAAACGACAATGGATCCACGGTGTCTAGCCCCACCACTCTAAAACGACCATGGATCCACGGTGTCTTGCCCTGCCACTCTAAAACCCTTGAGGAGTCCATGAAACATTCGCTTTTCACCTTCAAAAGTTACTACTACCGTACTCATATTGAATTTTATATATAGCCGAAAATGTAGCTAAGCATAGCTAATTTCTCTCGATGTACATACTGTATGTGTGCGTTTGCAACCACATATCGTCACTCACTTTCACATCAAAATGCGAAGTTTCTTAGTTTAGCAAGACCAACAATATAGCCCTCAAACTTATCTTGGTCGTGTCTAGATTATTTTTGCATTTGTAGTCTGATGCTGTTCTCAGTAATGTTAGTCTTAAGCTTACATATACCGTGGAAAGTTTCATTAATTTATCACAGGCAATGCTAATCCGAGCCTCTCAAAAACTCAGCACGAAGGAGAAAATACACAAATATATTTATTTATATATATAGAAGCAATCATTATTAAACAGCATCATACACATTCTATTCATTCTTTTTCATTCTATTCAAAAACGAGACTTTCTCCCTATTGTCCCTTGCCATGCAGAATGTGTTAAGTTTTGAATCTCACACTACCGTACACGCTGTACTTTGCAGGTTTCTTTCTGAGGACATCATAAAAGCTACTGCGCGTATCGGTGTACAAAACCAAATATTGGATGTTGAATGCACGCTGGACAGAGCCCTCAATCTCTCCGTCAACAGCTCGACTCTTATTCAAGCCTTGCTATTGTGCATGTGTAGACAAACACTTACCGTTACGGGGGATTTGTGTGGAGAACCAAGGCTACAGTAACGTAAATCGAGAGAAATTAGTCGTAGTATACCACTTCTGGAACGGTTGGAAGTTTTAGGACTGTAGAAGCACGGCGAAAATATGGTGAGTGGAAAATATATATTTGTTTGATTTGTAGAGCGTTTAAAGACGATGTTAGATCGTCAGTAAATTCTACGGGAAACGCGACGGAGAGGAAGGTATAGCGTTTGGCTAGTTCAAAACATATATTATTATTCGTTGATAATGAAGGAAGATTATTAGAAGATAAAATGTGTTTTGTTATGAATTTGTCAATGTAAGAACTTGTGTGTGAAAACTTCGAAAGGTTAGAGAGTGAAAGCTAGCTTCGGTTTAATAAATATATAAATCTCTTTTGGTTACATGGCAGGTTATATAACCCATACAGTATAACCATCATTCATGGTGATCGATTATTGCCACACGTATAATACTACGTCTGTTACGTTATTATGAATGTGCTCTGTAAAGCTGGTTTGATATCATTCGAGTAAGAACGTTGAAGAAAACTTTCATGATGTTTCATCTTCGATTAGAAAAATATTTAAAAAAGGGAAGCATTTGAAGTGTTTCATGCGATGTTGCCAGGGCGATTCATAGATATTTCAACATATCTTGATTAAAAGGAAGGTGCAATAATGGAAGGAGATAATCTCCATTCCCTTTGTTAAATCGAAAATAAAAGAACAGAAAATAGTCGTACACTAACGACATAAGGCCTCCATACCCCTCCTGTGTCTACCTCCCTGCTTCCGATGAGGTAATGGTTCCACGATCTAAGCATACAATACGACGCATGCTTTGTTTTTGTTGATGAATCCGGAATACACCTAGTTTAGCATGTTGTAGTTAACCCCAACGCTTGTTTACCAAAGACAAACAGACAAATAAACTCTTCTGTTAATAAGTAAATTTGTTTTAAGTCAAAAGTAAGAAACAACACAGAATATTCTACACTTTACTGAAGAAGGTAGGCTAGTACACAGGATTGACCTTTGACCTTAAAGATAGAAGTGTCAGCTTAGACTTGCAATACTTTAACAAGTCTAGTGCATTTGTCAATCCTATTGGTTCTGTTCTAATCCCTAGCTATGTCTATATTTTCTATTGCCATTATGTTATCTTTTAATGCAAACTTTGAGTAATTAATACTGATAAACGTTATTTCTGAAGTTATTTTTGTTTTTGTGGTTGTTTTTTATTACCATGTTGCCTTAAAGCTTGCGTTGAGTTGATATTTTGTGTCACTCTGACCAAGTAACGTTCATATAATATTTGAATTTATAAACTCCTCGATTAGCTAATGGATCTTCAGTTACAACAATTTCGCTGCTTCAAATACACGACTAAATGGTACACCTATAACGTGTCAAAAATGTGTCCCACACATTTAATATCATATTTTTAAACCTTTGACGTTTCTGTCGGATTTCATCACTTGTGATGTAATTTCTGTAGACTAAAAAAACTTCTCTAGATACAATATGTATCTTTTACCCACTCTGTGTAATTTCCCAGAAGTAGTCAATACAACTGAGACCATTATTGTCGAAAACATTTGGGATATTCCGATCTTCATGTCACTGTATTCATGTATTTTGAACGTTCCGAAAGGTACATATACCTTATATATATAGATTCGTGTCTGGCTGTGCTAGGCAGCTCTACTAAACAGTGAAAGGATACATTCAAGCAAACAGGTCAATTAAGTTAATAATTAGTTTTCATGTCAGACTGTATTTCAATCTACGGTGCGAGCGATTGAATTATATTTATGTAGATGGCTCGCTATGACGTCAAAAAGGATACAAATTTGTTATACCAAAGTATAAAAATGAACTCAATCCACTGTCTGATAATTTAATATGTTTTATTTATCACCTATAAAAAAATTAAGAAGAAACAAAATGTGGAGAAACATTTCACAAAGGGTGCAGACTTCCATTAAACCAGTCCTTCAAATTTTACAAGAATACTTCTCTAGCGATCTACGTGAGAGAAAATCTCATTATTAGTGACAATTTTACGTACAGGGCTTTTTACGAAAGGTGACGGATCCAATTGGAGCAATATCATATATTAACACCAACAAAGAACCGTTGAAGGCCTTTCTGAAACGTGTAATCACCAAACCCGGAGTTATTTAGGCTGTAGTTCCTATAAAATACAAAATTGTCTTTCTATTTGACGAGAAATAATTCACAACCTTGAAGATTCCCGAATTTTCCGCTGTGAAGCTTTACTTGAATATATTTGTCTAATTGACTGCTAAAACATTGTCAGCAACTTCACAAAACATGGTTTGTCGTTGTAGGTTTTTCCTGATCCATTAACAGGACATTTATTTAGAGATTTGCTCAAACATCATCAGCGTCTTCAGAATATTATGATTTTCGTCGTTTGAAGGTCTTCCCTGATTCATTAAAAGAATTGTTATTTAGAGATCTGCTAAAATATTATCAGCGTCTTCAGAATATCATGTTGTTGTCGTTTGTAGGTCTTCCCTGATTCATTAAAAGATTATTTATTTAGAGATCCAATGTCCTACCATTTCTTTGCTGTGCTGGGGTGTAATGCTATAGGTTTGTAGGTAACACAACATGAGATTTAGTAACCACTCTGTTTGTTACAGTTTACGCTCAGGAAGGTCAGTTAATCTTCAGGATCCTTTATTTTATTATTATGCTGCCTCGACCACTCATAGGCACTTATTCCACTACGTATAACGTAAAAATAACCCGTACCAGGCTGGCTTATAAATATTAATTCATGTCAGATAAGATTATAGGGATCCACCGGAACAAAATATGTTTGTGAAGTATATCTTTGATATTTCATCTCAAGTACAACGTCAACATATTTTGGTCGATTAGAATTTTGAATGTATGACCTATTAAATTCGATACTTCACAACCCTCTTCGACGCATCTCTGATACAGAACTTTATCCCTTCAAATTTCAGTAAATAAATCAGCTTCAACCTGGTAAATTATTGTTATGGGTTACAGAATTAGTCGCCTTTGAATCTTAGTGATTTATGAGTAAAAATAATAGTTGGCATTAAATTAAACATGGATTTATATCCGGGCAGGTTTCCAAAACTGACAGAAGCGATCCTGCATGACATGGTTTCCAGCTGTATTTCTGACGGGTTACGTCATAACATGTATTGTCATGTAGATATGTGTAAAGATTTAAACTGGTCATGATTACTTGGGTGAAGTGAACCACTTAACATACACGGTTCCATATCAATCATTTCATGTTCCAAATTGTGTGAGGACTGAAACAGACGGAGGAGGCAAAGGAAGAGGGAAGGCACTATTTTTTTACCATACATGTAGAGTATGCAACAGTATGCAACAGTGTGCAAGAGTATGCAAGGGTATACAAGGGTATGCAAGAGTGTACAAGCGTATGTAAGAGTATGCAAGAGCATGCGAGAGTATGCAAGAGAATGCAAGAGTATCAGTGACAGACCTCAACAGAACTAACCCAACGCTTCAAGTCTGACCTTGCTGATTGGAATAAAAAGATGAGAAAAACTGAATGTTATTTCAGTCATGTCAACAAAACACTGAGTACAACAACAATTCTTAGATATTTGTAGCGAATGGTCCTTAAGCTTCTTTCTTTCTTCAGACGGTTTATAATGTTCAAGGATGCAGTCGATATTTACTGATTCATGGAAATTGATCGTAGAGACATTTATTACTAACATATCTAGGTGGCCAACATGCACTGTCGGTTTCATTTCCAATCAACGCTTCTCTATAGTGTATTATTCATATATTATCATCGCTCACATTGCCAAGGTTGTCTCTCTTTCGCCATACTAATATAGATCTAGATGTTGCTACTCTCTCTCTCTGTCTCTCTGTATATACGCAATCCATATACTGTGTGTATATATACAACCATTGCTTCAGTAAATTTCCTTCATAGTTGAACGTAAACTTTGGCCTTATTTTCTGCGGAGCTGTCTGCCTGATTGCAATTTCCCTCATTTTTTCTAATTCTGTCATTAATATTTTGTTTTATTATCTTTTAATACGTCACCGGAGAAATCTGGTCATTTTATGTAGGTATTAAGGTAAGACTTTAGCAGCGAAGCGGAGCGATTTCAAATTGATTATAGAGTTCCATGACCTTCTTCCCGTCTTGGGAGATTAAAGCAAAGGTGAATCAAGCGAAATCAACGGGCCTTTTTCTGCAAATCTACCTTCAGAAAAAAGTTCAATTAACTAGCTATTTGAAGACCAGAGCAGTAGTGCGAGTCATACAGCGTTATGATTCGTGGTCTGTATTCTTTATATACCAACGTAACAGTTTCGACATAACACACACACGTACTGGTCGAGACGCGACGATGTATATGACATTAATACAAGTTGTCAGTGAGGGAAGTTGAAGATCAGTTCAACCTTAAAATTTAATTTCTGAAACGTCCACTTTAGTGATGGTATAGCTTTTCGGTCTAATAAGAACTGTTGGTAGTTTGCTCCATCAGTCTTAGAAACATTCATATGAGAAAGGTAAATAGGAAAAGACAATCGTTTGTATCTCTTAGAAAGATCCATTCATTTTCTTAGTTTACTCAAGTTTAACAACGAGGTAGGGCTATTCCTTTCCTGTGTGTTCTGAGACAGCGATGACCATTCAACAATTCCGGTTTCTTAGACAAAGTTTAAGATTTCATTTTGTAATATTAGCTTTAATCCACAATAGCTCATGATGTCAGGAGATTAAAGCTATATATATATATATATATATATTATATAAACAGGATATACTTATTATGATTATTATTATACATGACAGTTATGAACATCTTAACATATCACAGAATGAATTTGCTTTTCGTATTACGTTTGCATAAGATGTGCCTGCGCATTTGTAAAACAGCTATTGCTTTAAGACATCTACTGCCTTGACAACAACGTGACATTAACTGATTTACGAAAATAATAACAACCGAAAGTTATCAACAGGTTTCCTTTAATATTACGATATATACGTTTCATAAATGACATTGTCTATTTATTGCCCCGTTCAATTCTTTTATTTGTCTTTCTTCCATATCAAGTGAACTTTAATCAGAGTTTTATTTTCGTTCCGTGTTTGGCATTCATTGTCCGTGAAATTGTTTATTAAATGGTGTGTATATCATTTAAGCTACTGTACGCATTTGTGTCTATATATCACAGAGTGGATCTGTATACAGAATGCAATTTCATTTCTGTATATGACTATAGGCGTATCACTCTTTTGTAGCGTTCACCTGAAGGTTTCTTCGCCTTCTTTTTTGAATATTCAATGGACTAACTGACTGTCGGTGTATAGAAGAACTTAATTTAGACATGTTTATAATATATCTGTTATGTCGTAGCGGCAAAAGGATATTGAGTATAATAAAACTGCTCCGTGCATATTAGAAAAGAATTATCACCTTCTTCAATGGGGATTTTGTTCCAACGCGAGGTTTGTTCCAAGTCGGCAGAGAAAGTACACAACTTACAAAAGCAGTTCTTAGATGAAAAACATCAACAGGATGGCAGTTACTGGCGCTGCAAGGCGTAAGCTGATCAGGTTTCATCTCGGAAAGTCCTATATTCAGCATGAAGACGCCCACCGATGTACTCAGCACAGCTTTATAGAATTGTTACGCAGATTGGGGTGAGATGCAAGTCTCACGTCAAATGTTTGGATAAGGAAATATTTGACAAGGAAAACGGGAAAGCTTAGTTTGTACTAGTCTGCAACATTCCATACTGTATAGTGTGGCACTATATGTGGTTAAACACCAACTTGCAGGGTAAAGCATTCAAATCAATTCGTGAGACAATAAGCATGGACGTGATGTCGCGGTTTTGCAGTCTTCAATACCGCATTGAACTATTTGTGTTCAATTTTAAATTCAAGTTGAAACTTCCAGTACACTGCGCGTGGCATTGTTATTTAGCACAATAACATGTAACATGGAGTCCACATGCAACCACACACGTTGTCATGTGTGTATTGCCCACGAAAACTGTCTTACACTGTATATGTGTGTTCATGCGTGTAAAATTGTTGTTCATCAAAACAAAATGATGGAACGTGAATTCCACACACTGTCATATGTAGAACGTGTACAGATTATCACGAATACTGCATTGGATTGTAAGTGTTCAAACATAAAATTCAAATTAAAACTTGCAATCCAATGCGTAAGACATTGTACAATAGTAATGGAATAAAGGAATCCACTTGCTCATAGCATGTAATTAGCTGCAAAGCCACACCGTAATATGACGAGATGAACTTTCACCTTTAAGGTATTTGCAAAATCTAGTAGAGATTGTTTCTAACTATAGATATGAAATTAATTAACCTTGGGAACGTTGAAATAATATGTCTGCCAATTGGGTTTATTCCTGTGTTTGTTTTACGGGAACATGATCGTCTGGCCTGTTAATATTACAGCAGTGTGTCGAATCATATGTATGCCCTGTGGGGATGATTGGTGTAAATGATCAAGAAGCTTAATGGCTAATAGGGTGATGATGAAACCGACCGAAAATACTAAAAATTTATATTCAGATGAGCTGGTTACAATTGGTTGGCAAATTGCCATCATTTTATCAAAATGATCTACCACGTTACCCCGGGGATCAAAGTTGTTTTCCACATAATTAGCGTTAATTGGTGGTTTATTGATTAGACTAGACTATTCTTACTCTATTTACAACAATTCGTCTTGAAGACGCTTTTCCCAATTATAAGTATGTATCAATGATGTAATTAAATCAAACTCACACGTTGGTGTGATTTTTAAATACCGTTCGGTGACATTCTGCTAAATAGAGAAAAGTCAGACATTTTGTTAAAAACAATCCAATACTCTATTTGATACAGGTGGGATGTCTGAAAAGGTAACCTGAAAAGGAGTGGGTAAGGATTTAAAATAATGTAGGGGTGGGGTCCTATGGTTGTTAACGCCGAGGTTCTGGGAGGATTTTCCCCGTTAAAAAAGCATACAATTCACACATCAAATGTTGCATTTTGACGCATATTTAGATCACACAGTTTTTGTGGGAGGTTTAAAAAAAGGGAGGGGTGGTAACCCCTCTGGATTCGCACCTGCTGGAAATGATAACGAATTGGCGACACGGTTTATACCTATATAATATATGGTAACAGAAACAAGAATATTCCCCTTCGCTTTTGAATAAAACTCGAGTATGAATTAATATATAGTCTGAATGAACCTTTTTTCAACCCATAGTTTTGCGACCTGTCTTTTATGAACAAGCACGTCCTTTGTGTCAATATAGATTATATCAGTAAATGTGTCTTTGTCATTCTCTATTTGCCTCCCAAGTCCGATAATCAATATCATCTGTCAAACCTTTACCAAAACAGTTGTTCTCAGCAGTTTGTTCATTGTCAGCCTAAGAGATGGGAACGAATATATATATATATATATATATATATATATATATATATATATATATATATATATATATATACTACGATTTCAATTATTTATATATATATTCATTAATATATATATATATATATATATATATATATATATATATATCATCATCATCAGCATCAGCATACCCGAATGAAGAATTTCATTGCTTTCCGTAAAATTTTGGAATGAATGAAAACCTGATCAAAACATTTACTTTGTCTACCATATTAGTTTGGGCCCAGGATAGATGTATTTTTTATTATTGAATTACTAAATTTTGCCAGCTGTCTTTATTTAGTATGTACTATGTTTTTTTTCGGTATATGACAAGCCCCTTATCCCTGTAGCTAAAGCAAATAGACAGGAAACAAGATTATTCTAAGCAGCATATAAAATGAGGCCAATGTTCAGTTTTGAAATCTCCAATCGTTACTGGCGTTTACTTTATAGTATACATTTATGTGATGCTTAATTTCAGTGTAAGCATTACAATTCTCTCAACAAAAAAACCCCCGGTTGTTGTAACCATACCGTTATCTTTCGAATAATGAATCTTACAAACTGTTAATAATGATTCTCACTCAACTGTGTCAAAGAAGATTTAAGTCAGTCTCGAGATATAACCTAATCGAAGAAGAATCATTTCGCTTCAGCGATTCGATATTCCGTGTCACGTTGACATATACATATACTTCTCAATTCCTCACTTTTCGCGAGACTGGTTTGACAAATTAACATGATCTTAAAACATTCTAAACTTATACATGTATTCCAGAAAAGTAGGGTAGAACACGTTTTTTTTTGTCGCTTAAAATTATAGGCTGTTTTTCAGTGCAAGTGAATCTATAATTTATTAAGCAAAATGGAAATCACAAGCGTCAGTGTTGGAACTGCCAGACTGGAGTGTCAATATTAAATCAGAAAGCCAATAATAAATGTATTACGTCTTGTCAGTTAGGTACGCATGATATTGACTATGTGCCATGTCTTCAACACAATGTCCAAGCATTTGTACTTCATGGCTCGTGGTTCCATACCGATCAGTTTATAAGGTGGATGAAGTAATATTGGTAAAGAATCCCTTAGTCTTATCCCAACGCGGATTTTGATAGTACATTCACATACATTTGAGTAGAAGATATGCCAGTGAAAGGTGAGATAGTTTCCCTTTATTATTCATCCTGCGTTATACACGGATCAAAGTACCAAAGCAATGTCATAATCTTAATGTGTAATCAACAACGACTTTTCAACCTGTTTAAACTTATTCAATGGTAATCTCGAATGCGCGTCTACTTCACATAACCATATAAGATAAAAGTCACAAGTTTAATAAATACACCTGTGTGCCATATGTGACCTATATAAGTGCTTTCCCGAAGAAGATATAGATAATATATTAAACAGTAAGACTATAGGCCTAATGCTTTCATTTAATGACTCTTACGAAATATGCATAAAAATTGGCCTTGGCGTCATACCCTTGACGTCAGACAATGCTATTTACGACACGAGAGATATTTCAAAGACTGGAAAATGCAAATTTATTTACAGAAAGGTGTAATTCATGAAAGTAGATTTTTTCTTGCATAAATTAAAGTTTTCAAGAATGCTTCGAAATAATGCTCATTTCATCAGTACTTCTGTGATATATGTCATAAAAACATATACGTTATATACATTCTGACTGAGGAACAAAGGAATCCCAAGTCCTCAGACGTCATTTAAAAAAATTCCAATGTCCTCAGAAGAATTATTGTGTTCAGGGGTATTGTTAAGGTTAGGGTACGTGGATTAGAATAATGGAAAAAAGAAGGGTGCATTAGTCTGAATGTAAAAACACACCTGCGTATGTTTGTGTGTGTAATAAGCATACCTATAGTGAGTGGTATGCTATAAACATCTACAACAGTCTGTACCACGCAATGGATTATCATAAAGCACTAGATAACTCTTTCCCTTCCAAAATGACATAGTTCTGTGAGACTCGATTTAATCATTAATAATGTTTCAGATCAAATGCCTCAAGCTTCAAGATATCATCTTTCGTTGCCACAGTTATTATATTTTTCACTTCAGTGTGAACAATACAACATTGGAGATTAATGAAATTACGTTTCTAAAAGAAGTTTTAAACTTTCGACATATGCTAAGATTCTTGCATCTTAACTCAATGTCATTTCTCGTTCGAGTCACTTTTTTTGCAATGTATAGGTTAGTACTGATAACAATTATTAGTAGAAAGATTATGTGTTAGGTTATGAAATATTTCAACAGTGAATAATATTAAACCTTCTCCTATTTTTACTGTTTTGGTTAGACTATATACATAGTATAGTTTATATGGTATGCTTGTCCGCGTATGGATATGTCCCAAACAATCCCACTGTTTACTTGATTGATTTTTATGACTTTCAAAATTTATCATTGCTATTTTTATTCATGATATTCATCGTTTTGAACAAGGTGTGAACTATGGGGACTATAGATATTCGCTAACCACATATATCAGTCACACATGAATGAAATCCTGTTACTCTATATATTAAGCTAGCACTACTCAGACCTAACAAATAAAATATCAGCTTCTTGACTTTTATAAGACAAGTCTTTGATATCATTATCCTACACCAAACTTTATCTGGTTACGTTATATTACCGACATTATATAACACTGATTGCGCATTGCTTCTCAAATCCACTCATTGTTTACGACAAGGTGAAAATATATAGGTTCTTGGCCAAAATAAAATAATCAACTGATGATTAGTCGAAAAATATCAATTAAAAAGACAGCTTTAGCCCAGATTGTCATATTTAAATTAGTCTATTGATCTATATTCTTCAGTTACGATATATGTGTACATAGGCGTCGGTGTCTTCATGTTACCTTCAGTATCTTATAACACGAAAGTAAGAATACCGTTTCCTTTGTCCAGTACTTTCCGGACTTTCTAATTGACTCCTGGCCCCGAGTCTCAATGTCACGACTCCTCCCTACCCCCTGCCCCCCCCTCCCCCCATCCAACACACGCACTCCTCTCGTCAGGCCTGGTCTTAATTCTTAATTTACAACTTGCTTTAGATGTTTTTGGTTTGGAACATCGCAGACTTTCTAGAGGTATTAAATAGTCTGCTGAAATACTGATGAAGGAAACAGACTAGCATCATATATCGAGGTCATTTAAGACAGTTGCTAAGATACTTATTTTGCCTTCCCAAAAACAGAATAATGCAACAGAGATATTTTATAAATGAATCTTTTCCTCACTTCGAGGCTTAGTCATATTGTTTCTACCATCGGTGTATGTGTGAGTGTATGTGTGTGTGTGGGAGGGGAGGGGAGGGGTGGGGGGTCTGTGGGTAGGGCGATTAACGCAGGAACTGAAAAATTAAATGGGCCCTTGGTTGTATATTCTATCACTAGGACGACTTATAAGTAGCCAGCTATGAGTGTTTAGTCGGCTACACGAGCCCTGACTAAAGTACCTCCCAATGTTTTTATGACTCATGACTATATATCATCTTATTAAATCCATTCTTTTTTACTGCTCACTGTTCTACTTTCATACTAGACAAAATCTCGTTTCGTTCAAGATAAGAAACAGGCCCCGTACTGCTACATTGAGTAGGTCAGAGTACTGAATTTGCAAAATACCCGCATTTTGTCTCTAAATTTAAGATCCTGTCACTCTGTGAATGCAGCACTGCGAAGCACACGTAAAAGGAATGTTAATATATAAAGCTGTTTAGGGTATTTTGTTCTAGCGTTGTATAGTCTTAATTTAATTTCCAGCCTACTGAGAAACCTCATTTCACGTAACTATGTATATATATATATATATATATATATATATATATATATATATATATATATATATATATATATATATATATATATATATATATATATATATATATATATATATATATATATATATATATATATATATATATATATATATATATATATATATATATATATATATATATATATATAGCGGAACTGTGACCATATGATCATGTATACGATGATTTCTGTGTCTAGTCAAGTATTTCGATTCTAATATCGGTGACTTTAGGCACAAAATTATTGTTGATATTCTTTTGAAAACACTGTTATATATATTATTACGAAGCAATTAAGATATTTTGGTACATTTTTAAGATGAGTACCTAGGAAACCTTGCAATAAATATAAAGAAACATATCTAGCCGTTACATTTTGTCTGTGTTCTTGAATTATGACAAATAATGACTCAAACTTGGTAAATTCGTCCTTTCAAGGATAGATATTTCAACAAATACTTTTGCGAACAGACCTAGAAATCACCAATGATGACGAGCTGCTTTGGTATTCTACAGTGCATTTGTTGGACGTTGACTGTCAAATTCACAAATAGCAGATACATTCTGTACACAAAGCACTCTACAAAAGAGTCCGGATACAAACCAGGGTAATACAAACAAACAATGTTGACAATAGAACAGACGTGTGTCTTATCATAATTGATCAACTTATCTATAGGATTACAGCAACCATCAAAATACCATCGTTGGCGAACAGGTATAAAAGAATGATTACAGAATCGGACACTCTCTTGTACTCAATTCTGTCGGATTAAGCCTTTAGAATAGGCCTAATTATGGTTGGAAACAGATAATGAAAACATCGTGGTACTATTGTTGGGAGGCGTCATAATACTTCCATAGTGATAAAGTTGGACGTTTCTTTGAAGACCTTGCTTTCAGTTAGGACACTTTTGTGAGTGATGATTCACTGACAAGATGTTAAATTACTCTTCCTCGTCGCCTACCACGAAGAGGCTTATCTAACTAACGTATTGAGAGAAGTTACATCTAAATCTCCTTCATTTCCTTCAAAGTTGATTAGGTTTGACCCCAAAAATGGTAGACAGTGAACCGGTGCGGAGCCGGTTTGGAAGTGGTGTACATGCATCTCCCCACCACCCCCACCCCACCCCTCCCCCTTCAACCTCAAGTGAAACATCCAGAGCGCTTATTGGCACAATATTGCGTTTAGACATTATTAATGCACCATCTGCTGTCGAAATATCATTTGGTGGGGAGGAGGGCTACAGGGAAATACGTTTTAATGACCCCAGGCTCACACCACCTTCTGTCTTAAAGCATAGATCCGACCGAAGTCAATAAAAGAAGCATTGTTAAGCAATGGCCAACCTTCAAGATTTGTTCACCATGAAAGTATATTACCCCGTTATCCTGTCAATTATATTAATTTAATTTACTAATTTAAAGCTCCTCAAATAATGATTGAAGAGAGGGACCAGGAAATTAAGATAAATATTGTTTCCTTCTAGATTTTAACAATTTGTAGCATTCTAAAATTTCTAGTCATCACTAATTTCCCTTTATATCACGTTATTTTGGGTCCTTTAAAATGGGAAGCTATAAATCGCGTTAAAGGTGATGAGAATTTCAGCAAAATAAATAAGAAATAAATATGAAGCCAGAATGGGATTCAAAAACAGTGACCATAGGTTTATATCAAACGTCCAATGAAGGCTGTCTCTGTAGATTCCTTCCCTGAATTAGTTGTTTCAAATGTAAATTAGTTTGATTATTGTTTATAAAAGGCATGCAATGTAATTCGGGTTCTGTTCGGCAATTTTTTCACAAAGACGGGTTCTAATTTTGTCAATCGGTATAGCTCAGTTGGTGTAGTACGGGATATGTTCGAGTTTGTTTTATGGAATTTTAATTACAATTCTAAAAAACTACGCATGTTTTCATGAGATGTATCACAGACTTTTACAGGTAACGACCACGAAATAACTTGACAATTTGAAGAATAATGGATTTTTTTGACTGATATTTTTATTCTTGGTTTTTAACAAACTTTTAGGAGGTTTAATTCCTCCCAACCCACCCCCTACTCCCTTCTGTTACGTAGGGTAACCAGCGGGAATGTAAACATTGCAATATGTTTTTAGCACTACAAAGTTGCAGAAAGATACGAAGTTGTCTCATTTGCGCACGAAGCTCATCGACAATATATCTTTATGTATGCAAATATTGCTCGTGTTGTAATACTTTATGACTTTAAGAAAGTGTCGTAGCTATTTTTAAAGGACCGTTATCTTTTGAAGCAAATTCATCATTCAAATATGATAAATCCTCTAATATTTCAACGTAATTGCGACCTAAATTGCACACCAAAAGTTTAAACGATCATACATCTAGCACATACTACTTCGTTATCAGTCCATGAGTGATTCAAGTGCTATTAAAGATTTAAATGCAAATCTGTTTTTTCTTCAAACACAATTATATTATGTTTTCGATTTCGTCCGACTTGTATCGTCTGTGGTATTTTCACATGCTTTGATAGCTACACCACCAAGTTCGTAGCAGTCATCCCGGTACAGCTTTTACGTTTTGACCTATTCGTAATAAACATACATAATGAATTTGTCAAACACTTGCCATTTCTATATATCCTTTAGGACTCTGAAACTGTTTGTTTTCCACTTAGATCAGCAAAGAACGTTTGCCGAGTTTGTTAAGAGTAGAAGTAGATTGTTTGCTCTCCCTATTGCAAACTCAAAAAAGTCTCAATAGGCCTTCCTTTGTCGACAGAAGAAAAGAAACATCTAAAGATTTACCTCTTAGCGAACATCTTAAACTCCTCTCGTTGCTTTTTTATTGTCAGATTAAAATGGATGTTCTATATAACAGTCGTAAAGGAAACAGCATATTCTGTAAATACATGAAGGATATAAAAATTCTCACGTGAAAGATCTTTAGACAAGTTAAGGTGGAAATAAATTTAGTAACAGTCTGTATGGTATATTATACTATACTGGGATAAAGATATACAATCTGGTTTATGCAATCTAACGCAATATCAAAATTAACATTTAAATTGCAGTTTAACTATCATATTTTAATGTTGAACCATTTACGGAAAAATTATAATTTCAAGTTTTCTATAATAGTATTTCTGATGAGTAAGGCATTGCTTACATAATTCGGATGACGGCGTTTTTCATGTATTTATGCATCAAAGACCGTGAGCTGATATGAATAGTTCATTTGTGATACATTTATGATACAATAGCAGAGAATTGAGAAGACGTTACCAACGTCAATAGCTGCTGGGATAAGGCTCTCCTGAATTTAAACACAACGTAGCGTCTGAAAGATTAACTAAATGAAAGCATAACCTAAAGCACAACGTCCACTTAGATAAACAAGGAGCACGATATCCTTTAGGTATTAACTTTACAGATATTTACAAAGGTAATGAAACAAAACAGTATGACATTTTATTTTATGGGACACAAATTTTACTTGTTATGGAATCAACTGCAGGTAAACGGTAATAAGTTGCCACCAACTGGTAGAACTTGAAAGACTTGTTATAATACGATTAAGGGGTATATACATTAACTTGTGAGGCAAATTACAGTCTTTCTTGGTCCAGATTTGTCCAGCGTGGGGGAGAGGGGGGGGGGTTGTTAAGAAAATAGTTTCTATGGTTCATGGGTACAGTATGACGCTGTACGTATAGTTTCTCACGAAAGTTTTATTAATAAAACGAAACGATTGAGGCATTGAAACGTAAGGCCAAAAAATCTGTGTCATATCATAAAACACGATATATTATTTACGTCATCAATAATGTTCAAACTTGAAGAAATGCATTTCACAGCCACATTCAAATAATTTTGTTTCCTGATGAAATATTTAATTCTTTCATTGATTAATCCTCAGAGTATGTGCATGATACAGAGATTCAGAAGCTCCCAACAATTACTTTCAAAATTAGCTAGCTAAACTTTTGGGGCCACTACTGTTATATTGTCATTCCATATTGTCAAAATGCTGGCATTCTCACTAGTGCTCACGTGATCAACACTAATGAACACATTTTGACAGTATCACATAGGCTAGTTTATTAGTTACGTTAGCAATCTTTGGATACACCAAATATGATATGATTCATATATTCTCACTTTGATCAGTTGTGGCTATACTGTATCAATACTCTCTCATTTTAGTAATATCTCTATAAATCAATCACGTTGCTTGAAATCAAGCCTCGATGTGTTGGTAACCACAGCAAGGCTGACAAATTCCAGTCAGATGTAACAGAGACACCTACAGCTTAAAGTTATCCTCCGGTTCCTTCAAATGAATACCTCGAAAACTTTCCTGGAAATTGTTAGAAAACTGGCGGCTTTCTGTAAGAATAAGATCTATAACAGTTTCATATAAGAATCCCAATATCGGTTTACAATGATGACGCACATGTATTTATGCTATCAGAATTCTGGAAATTATGATGATGATGTCGTTATAGGACTCAGAGTCATAGCAGTCATGCTGTCATGATATTAAAAATTCATTCTTTATCACTCTCTGTGTATATTCATGCGTTAATTTATTTCAGATTGAAGTTTAGTAATGAGCTCGATCGATATCAACAGACTCTTAGGCTGAGTTTGTTGACCGTAAGATTCCACGAACCGCCATTTCCATTTTTCCTTATCCAGGAAATTTATAGGTGTTTATATTCGTTACAAATATATCACCCTCAGTTAAACTCTTCATCGTCATTTGAAAATGTCTAACAGGTAAACCTAATGAGCAGGTCTATTACACTTCTCTTTACTACAATCCTAGAAATGTCTCTATGGATACATATAGATATGTTCCTTCTCGTGAGGTATGATGGTATATCACATGATTCTTTACTATCGTACAAATAGATACATAAAGTACAGCCTAACCTTATATACTCAATATAATACTTTAAGTACCTTTATGTTATAGCCGTTGTCAACGAAATGTCTTTATGGTGCGTACAATTTCATATCCTATACACTAATTGACAAACCCTAATGATTCCTGTTAAATACAGAGAACGTTATGATATAGGCTATGGAAGTTGTGTTAATGAGTGGATATTTTGATGTAACCATGATATGCACCATTTACAATATAGTCACTCCTTAGAAACAGAAACTAACCCTCGTATTTTACACATTTCCTGATAAAATTCATTTAAAAAGGGAAATGTCATCGCCATCTTCAAATTTTACATGTATAGTGAATACTGTCTGTGTTGGAAATGTTGCTTTTATTTTATTCTTTGTCTGGATTT
Source organism: Apostichopus japonicus (assembly GCF_037975245.1). Classification (NCBI taxonomy): domain Eukaryota; kingdom Metazoa; phylum Echinodermata; class Holothuroidea; order Aspidochirotida; family Stichopodidae; genus Apostichopus; species Apostichopus japonicus. The sequence continues at coordinate 26,225,055 of NC_092574.1, read as the reverse complement.
ACATTCATCTCATACGTTTTCTGATGTTTGCATGCAATGTATTTTATCATGTATCATTTCTCATGCATATCAAGGATTGTTTTTGTATTCCTACGCAAGGTTAATCATCCATAAGACAACATTCAGCAAGACTGCTAAATTTCAAATCATCCGTCTGCATTGAACAGAATATTTTCATATTAAAAATCTACAGCAATATGGTGTTTGATTAATGGTGGCATCTGCCTATACATCTTAAGAAGAAGAAAAATGTCTAATCACGAAATATTTTATGTGCAACGTCTAATGTTGCAGAAACTGGCGATGAAGTAAAAATAAGCAATCTTAATTTGTGATTAATGATCTCGTAATACAAGATCGGTATGATTGTGCGACATTTAAAGACATCTTAAAAGGGGATTTTTGGGGGGTAAACCTTTCAGGTTTTCCCCCTCTTGTGTTCATTTGTCCAACCTATAAATGTCGTTATATCTTCTTGTTACTTCCCTGATATATTTACCTTTAGTGCTCTAACGTTTACATTTACTAATTTAAATATTGCCCATGGTCGTTGTTTCAGAAATTTTCGAACGACGTTTACTGAAAAGATACTAAGTTTCAAGCGGAATTATACGAAAACGTGATTTTTATAAATAAGATAATAATCTTAGACAAGAAAGAAAGTCTCAAGACTATAGAATTCAACTTTGAAATGTCACATATTAAATATTTATCTTATTCTATATTTTTATTTTTTGTTTTTTGTTACGTTTAATGCCTTTACATTATCTGAAAATGGTCATGGAAAACTCTTTGAAAGTATCAACATGATGACGTCAGTTCTCGGTTTAAGTTGTTACTCTCGCTTCATTTTTTAGTCTCATACTAAGGAATAAAAAGCCGAATTGATATATTCTTATTGTTTGTTTTGTTTTTAATATTCCTTATACCAAAGTCCTGAAGTGCTTACCATGTCTTTGCTCTAGGCTTCTATATAGAATATGGTTCGATGCTGGTAGTTTCTTCATAACTTTGATTTCCCATGATACGCTAACAGAAACGTCCTCAAAGATACAAGGTGTATTGTCCGGAAAGTGCAATAGGTGTGGAAATGAACTGAAAACAATTCTCATTAATCTGCCATATATGTCAAGTTTTGCAAAAGAACCAGTTTTATTATCACATTCAGTAACAGACACAGGTTATCTAAAGATAGAATGGGGGGATTCTAAATTCACCTAACTGATGTAGGCAGGGGCATGGACCTTATGGAAGGGTAAGATGCATGAGGCGGTGTGGCCCTGCCGTCACTGAAGCCAAACTTCATGTAGAGGGATGCGTGGGTTCATTCATCGTAAAATGAAAGTCAACAGAAACAAAATATGAAAGTTCAGACGTCGAATAGTGCATTACGAGGCATAGCCTATATAAACTATAAATTATGTATATAACGATGGTTAGGTTGTGCTTATAATTGTTTTTCAATTATTGTGTGAGGATGAAAATAGGGTACACATCCCAACCGTGTCACTCCGTGGATCCACACCTATAAGGGATGTCATTCATCCCCGACTGAACCCACAAAAGTCCCCAACTGAAGAAAGAGGCTTCCCTGCTGCCCCCCCACACCCTCCATCACACAACCACACTCCCCCGCTCCGCGCCCTGATTTTGAACACAGCATTAATCACATCAGTATTAGGTCCATTAAACATGTTACCAGTATTGATTATTTGGGACTATCTTTGTGAGCCTCCTCCCAATTTGACCGTTATTAATTAGATCTATATTAACTGTTTGTGTTCCCATAGGTCAATCTCCTACCACGGAATGCGATCATTTCGGTTCTTGGCATTTTTAACATACTTCACTTAACAGAGGCTTCTTGGTGCATGATCCTTCATACTATGGCATTTGCTTCTCGGTATTATTAGGATAACTGTTTTGAAATGATTTATTACCCCTGGGAGGGCAAAGCAAGTAAATACGAAGCAGGGAAATATTAAGGTTTATATTACTTTAAAGTAAACTGTGCTCGATGAGGTATAATACTGTTCGAGATAGTCAGAAAAGTCCTAAGATTAAATGATACATTTATACTATTTCTGTTTGCAGTATAGAAGCAAACAGTCTCTCCAAACGTATCAATGTTTGTATTACTCCCAGTATGTCTATAGACTGTTGTTAGAATTTTTAACTAGCATTATTCTCAAAGTATTAGAAATAGGTTTTATTCGTTTCATTTTGATAACTTTATTTGAGTATAATCATTTATGAGGCTGAACGTAGGCCGACTCGCACATATACTTGAGTAAAAATGTGTGTACTCATAGGGTACTCATGGGTATGTACCCGTACTTGTACTAAGCAAAAAAGTCGTGTACTCGTACCCATGGGTATGTACACGTATTTGTACTAAACAAAAGGTCGCGTACTCGTACTCAAAAATATGTACTCTTGTACTAAACAAATAGTCGTGTACTCGTAATCATAGGTATGTACTCATACTTGTACTGTTACTCGTGTTTCAGACTTGTACTCGCAAACTTACATATACTTGTGATGTTATCCTCACGATACAAGTGTAGTGTATTATACAAGAGATGATACAGTGTACAATATGCAGATGCGAACTGAACACATGTGTGATATATGGATTACAAAATATATATATATTATTATCACTCCAAACACGCACCGATTTACATCCGCATGTAAGGCAACTTATCTCGGAATATCTTTATAAATTATCCCTCATATTTATTACATTTATTTTAAGGGACCACGGACAATAAACATCGCACCCTAGCCACATGTGGCGAAGGTGAAAAGACAAAGATATTCTAATGAGGGCAACTTTTCGTCACTTGAGCTAGAAATAAGTTTTTTACCGGTATAGGTAAATCTCCATACGATTTAAGTACCGCTGGCAAGAGGACGTGAACACATACTCACAAACATACAAAAAAAAAATTAAGTCTACATCTCTTACCAAATGGTTTGCCTCAATCCTGCCCCAATAATACTTGAAGTGGCTTCAGACACTAGTGCCGTATAATATAGTAATCATAGAAAACAACTGGTGAAGCAAGTTAGAACGGAAGGAAAAGAACCCAAAACGTGCTTTGCCGTCTTTTTCGTGGAAAATATTGCTTTACATTATGGGTGGAGGGACCTGTCATCAGAATAGCACCTGGTAAATCAAGGAAAGAGTCTGGTTTCAGATTTAAAACACCTTCAAAATCCTGTCTTATAATGACGGATGGAGGGAAAGCATGATAGTAATTAAGATTTCCTAATGACATTTAGCTGATCGCATAGCAGGCGCTGCTCCCAGAAGCCACTTAAAGAGGTATACTAACTTTTGCTAATATTTTAGCAATAGCTCATTATTGAACACGTACCTTTTGCGCGATTTTGGTCACACTGTTATTGCAACGGATGGAACACAATATACTATGTACAGTAAAATCTCAATTACCCAATCCTTTATTATGCGGATTTGGGATTTACAAACCCCTATCAAACCATTAATTAGTGGAAAATGTTAAGTAAATATTTTAGTCTGGAGTTCATGCATTTGTGAGAAAACAATTATAGCGCAAAAGTGGAACTTAAAACAAAGGGGAGGGGTGATGCTGAAATATATTTCGCCTCGCTATATTTCTCATCGAGGGTCAAATTGTCACTTAATTTTGTACTAACATTCGTGTTGGAAGAATTTTGTTTAACGCCTAACCCCGGTCACTCACCCTCCCACCCCCACCCCCAACCCCAACCCTCACTCCCTTCTCAAGCAACGCGACCTCGTAAACTGTATTCAAAATAAATGAATTACATTGGAAAACCTTCATCCTGACAGCAGAAGTTTGAGTATATTTACTTTATCACTTATCAAACTGACCGACATAAAAATTGTCGATTTCATGAAATCTGTAATTGATTTATTGGTTGACATAACATACTGATATAACTGACACGTAGGCCTAATTGCAAATAATATGGAAATACATTTGCAGGTCAAACTTGAAAACGAAACATTAGGGCAAGGTAGAGCAAACTAGTGCGATGTTATTTTAGCGAAGAGGGGTACCACGGCTGGTTATTGTGCTGCCTTTCTTTGGCATGGGGTGAGGGGGGGGGGCTGGTTTGTTATGCTTGGTGTAAGATTCAATAACCTTACCTAAAAAAGGTGTAGTATAACTTAACAATGCTCTACGACCCCGACCAATTCAAAAACCAAAATCCAGAAATGTTAGCCTCTTACTTTCGTCACTGTAAACTTGCTTATATAGGCATAGGAGACGTTTATAAAGGCCTACGTATCGTTAACCCTTTTGGTCACGTTCTTATTTTGACCATAACAATAACAAATTCTCAAATTTGTCATCATTGTTTATCCGCAAATTGACTAAAAACATACTCTTCAGCTTTCTAACATAGCAAATCTATTAGCTATGTGTACCAAACAACCATCAATCACCACTAGTATTCCAACCACAATATACATCCCCTCCACCCCAACCCCCCCCCCCACCCCACCCCTCCCCTCATCATCTCGTCACATTTGTGCCACTTCGATTAATACGTATTAACAGCATCGTTAGTTTTTACATTACATCATCTGTTTTTCTCCATGCTGGGTCTTTTTTTCTATCCTCGTAATCAACATCATTGATGAATATTTATAAGTTTAATCCAACCAATCAAATCAATCAATCAAGTTGTTCAAACGATGTATACCTGGATATTATGATCAACAACCTGCCACAACAATGTTCATCGTGATTGGAACTCTGATCGATAAGGATAGAACCTTCACTGCGACAACTTGTGCTTTGGGGAAAGAAATAAATATATATAATAAAAAAAAAACGAAGAACGAAACTCAATCCAAATTATTGTCCAAATTATAAACATTCTTGAAAATGAAAATGATTAATTATGAAGGCATGTGTGATGATCAATATGTTTAGTAGGACCGACAAGCTTGGGCGAAGAATATTATCTTCCATACGAAATACACCCACACATAACAACTAAATAGAAAAAAAAGTGATAAAAAAATAGAACACTGCAACGGAGTCATCTGTTGTCCAACTAGTTAGTTATAGTATGCACTTACCGCGTCCCGAAAGACTATTAAAACCCTTCTTGTTGCCGAGAAATTTTGACGTCATCATTTTATGACGTCAAAGTCTAACTCCTGTTCTACATCTGTCTCCTCAGAGCTCTTGTCCTTCAGAATTCACCCAGAAATGTGTTTTCTGACTGAAAATCTAATAAGGGATTTCTCTTAAATTAATTAGACTCCTGGAAATGCCGTGGCTTCTTTGGCCTTTACTCCATTATGCATCAGGGAGTCAGGGTTTTATCGATTTCAGCCATAGCTCTGCGTGTATGTAGAACCATCAGGGTAACAATCACCGTGAATTAATGCTCGTTAGTGCAAGCAAGGCAATTGTGATTTCAACGATAAGATTTTTAACAATAAGTACATATATGCGTTTATATATGGAGACACAGGTGCACATACAAATGCTTTAACGATGACAGATTATTTCAGTAATGCCACCTTAGAATATTTCAGTAATGCCACCTTAGAATATATGTAATACAATGGATTGAAATTCACGTTGACCCTCGGAAGGTGACCCTAGAGAGAAAGGTCGGCACATCTAGAGAGTGAACTTATAGAAATACAGAATTCAAATATTGTGATGTTAACTTTTCTCTACATACATACATGATTGCAAAAACGACTGTCATATAAGTCTATTCGTTCCATTTTGCTCAACTTGTACTTTTTTTGGACATGAACGGTAACTCTTCTCGATGTCAGCTTGTATGTTATGAAGTCAGCTTGTATGTTATGAAGTCAGCTTGTATGCTGTGAAGTCAGCTTGCACGTTATGAAGTCAGCTTGTACGTTATGGAGTCAGCTTGAACGTTATGAAGTCAGGTTGTATGTTATGAAGAAATCATGTATGCTATGAAGTCAGCTCGTACGTTATGAAGTCAGCTTGTATGCTGTGAAGTCAGCTTGTATGTTATGAAGTCAGCTTGTATGTTATGAAGTCAGCTGGTATGTTATGAAGTCAGCATGTACGTTATGAAGTAAGCATGTATGCTATGAAGTCAGATTGTACGTTATGAAGTAAGCATGTATGCTATGAAGTCAGCTTGTACGTTATGAAGTCAGCTTGTACGTTATGAAGTCAGCTCGTACGTTATGAAGTCAGCTTGTATGCTGTGAAGTCAGCTTGTACGTTATGAAGTCAGCTTGTACGTTATCAAGTCAGCTTGTATGTTATGAAGTCAGCTTTTATGTTATGAAGTCAGCATATATGCTATGAAGACAGCTTGTATGTTATGAAGTCAACAAATTAAAAGCAGTTAGTTGATATTGTATAGCATCATTTCTCGCAGGTACACGCTGGTCGAAAAATAAGACATTTAAATTTCTTAACCGACTTGAGAAATTCTGTTGGTTTTATTTTATATATCAAACATGAAATAATGTACCATCTTTATACTATATATATCCCTAACAGAAGAGGTACCTGCCTTAAGTTCTTCACATATATGAACCTGGGCTATCTCCGCTAGGACTATCTATATGTTAAGAAAAAATCTTACATCTTACATGACTCTAATAACATAATTGAGTGTAAAGAACCTTTGAATTATGATTGGAACTGTACCATTTCAGTTATACTTGGTAAAACCAAACGTTTTAATGGCGAAATATTGTCTTATACACCTTACAGTAATGCAGAAATAACACAAGACAAAGCTGCAATGTAAAGAAAAGAACATTTATTAGACTGGATGATAAATGATTTGGGCAGTTTTTTTACATCCCATTTCTTTCCGTCTGTATGTCTTCGATAACCAATTCATCGTTCTATTAAACTGGCACAGCATACTCATGATGCATTACATTATTCTTATTCTTTTTTTTTTCTTTTTCTTTTTGCGTAAACCACAAATTGTCTTAGTTAAACAAGAGACCGACCTAGGCAGAACCTTGGTTCTTGGATACTGACATTTGTGGTACAAAATGTTTCCCTCTGTAAACCAATATATAACAGCATGTATCTGAAATTAGTGCATGTTTGGAAATTAGAATAATTAAGAATGTCATCCGAAAGGGACATTTACGCTCTCGTGTGGTTTGAACGTGCATCTAAGTGGAATAACGTTGAGTTTGGACTAGTGAACACATCTCATGCTAGACTGACGTTTGCAAATGTCAACATGAATTTATACGACGTGAGATATGAAATGGAAGCTAACAATTTCTTTGAAAACTCACCCCCTTCACTTGTCAGTTCTAATACCCAGAAATCTTAGACTTAATACTTCAAGATGACTTCACGGTTCAAAAATATTTGATGTATTACTACTGCAGCTACCACCTTACCGGATTGACACACATCTTTGAGATGTTAGCTTGTAGGTCTTATCTATAGTCTAACCAAGATTGCGTTTTAATCAGCAATTTACCAGTAACGCGTGTCAACTTTGAAATGGTCAACAAAAAAACAAAACATATCCTACTACGTAAAACGCCGGTGCGAACCTGTAGTTTGAACATATGTACTTTTATGTGTTCTACATGTGAGATTAGGGAAGAAAGCCAGCGGCACTCGAGACAAAAAGTGGACTGACGCGCGAAGGCTTAACTGTACAAATCAAAAATATAAATCAAGCTTTTTATAGCTTCTACTATCAACAGTTTTTCACCACATAAGCCACGGGCTTCCACGATGACTGGCGAATAATTCATGCTGTCAGCAAGCAGCGGCTGTCGTTATTAGGAGGAGATGTGTAGTTCAAGGCTTAGCTGTCACGGATCGATGAATGAGGTCTCTCCAAAACATGAGAGGTGTTAAATGGTTCCTACTGGGTTCATCTGGGTACGATGGATAAAAATGGCGAATGTGCGGCGTTGCACGTAGCTCTAAATTTTAATATCTTGAGCAGATCGTTTAAGGGGATTTTGAAGGGATCGAGGGGAGAGAATATTTAAGCTTAAGTGGGTTGAATACAACCCCAAAGGGGTCGAATGAATAATTCGGCATTTATGAGTTAGCGTGCGAAAGACACATGGATTTGATCATAGAGGCATGCTATGACGTAAGTACGCAAACCAACTATGTAGCTTGAATACGTGTTGCCTGTTAACAGCTGGCTAAGCGTGTGTAGCCTGGTGCGATGAAACGAAGAAACTAAAATAGGCGGTTTCAGTTGGGAGTTCTTAAATATGACAAAACCAGTAATATATTATACCAGTGGAAACCAGTAATACATAATATATAAGCTTTAATATCTAATTGCTGTATATATATATATATATATATATATATATATATATATATACTGTTACAATACTTATATGAGATGAGTGAAACCTATATAACTTATGGAGAACACAGTAACAATGTACAGCAAATGGTAGGTTTATGGAATTGAATAGGATGGCATAAAGACTGGTTACTTGGCAAACTTAAAACTCCACTATTCGTATGCAGTTGAAATAGCTTGACTTAACGTGATAGTAAAGTAAAACACTAATTATACTTTCTTTAACAACATGTGCGTTACATAGCTCTGATGTCATATCCGTGCTCAGACGTCCTGCTGAATCGCAGTCTATGACATGTAGCTATAAAGCACAACGAGCATCACCAGTCATGCAGTGTGTGCAGAACGTTTCATGTTATATGTTAAACAACAGCTCAACCACTTCCACAAACTATCAAGGAAGACTTAACACCACTATGTATACGATTCAGCAAGACGTCTGAGCACGGATATGACATCAGTGCTATACGTAATGCACATGTTGTTATAAGGAAAGTAGAATTCATGTTTCTAAATCGCCATCAGCAATTATCTAAGAAAGCTTTTGCGTGGGGGGGGGTGGGAGATTCTGGACAGGGATCAATTATTTTGTATACATTTTCTATTGAAAATTCAATATATTTGTCTAATACTACTCCCTAAAATATTTTTTGCTTTAACTCTATCCGAATCAACACATCTGTCATTGACTCGCAGTGATGCAGTAGAAAGGCTAATACAGGGTAGTCTCGTGGAACAGACTAAATTGGTTATTTATGCATATTTGTTTCTAAATCTCACATTACCATGATTGAAGACGAGTAAAAATGGGTATAAGAAGTTTAACCAATAGGCTCTTGACCCCAGACTCCTCACACTAAGGAAATTCTATCGGTATTTGTTCTCATGCTGTTGTACTCAAACTTAATAATCAATAATAATAATAATCAAGCAGTTATTTTTACAACGCTTACGCGACCAAGAATGTGAATTATGGATTACAACTTTCCACATCGGATGGCTTCCAATTCAACATTTTAACTCAAATTTGGAATCTTAGAAAGTCATTTTGAAATGGGAAAACCGTAAATTGCTTTTGGATGAAAAACCCAACATACTATGACCCGGCCGGGGATCGAACCCCGAACATACCGATTGCTAAGGCGTATGGCCTCAAATGCCACCGCCTTTATCTACTCAGCCACAGCACAGGTATCTAAACAGTGTGATGTATGAATGGGTCTTGTAACTTCGGTAAATGCAAACGTGTACCTTTCCTTTGCGCAAGTATTTAAACTGAAATTTTACTTTACCATAAGAGCTGTTATACTGATGGGAGTTGTATATACCTTTAACACAGATGACAGTAGCTACTGTAATTAACCTACATCATTATTCGACTTGTTTTCATATTCGCCTGGAGGTTTTTTCTTTCGTTTTTTGGAAACCCTGAGTGTTGTTTTCTTATTCATCTGCTTGTTCATACAATTGTATATATACACGAGGATAATGGAAGCAGAAGAAGAAAATGCATAAGTGCCAGCGGGTCTTTATGAAAATGTAAACTCATACAGACAAATTGCTTAAAGGGGTCGAAGAATTCACAGGCAATGCTTTCACAGAGTAAAGACAAAATATGCATTGTGATATCCCGGGTTTTCTTTCTCGTCTTTATTCATATATTGGGAAGGATTTTTTTGGGTACTAAAAAGACTGCTTTCCGGTACAACTTACACTGGATGCCTTTACAAATGCATCACGTCGTAACACGAACTTTCTCTGATATAAATGTTGATGGTAATTAGATATATATATATAGTGTGGGACTGTTGAAGGGTCACCTTGAAATTGTCAGAATACCAACAAAAATTTGATCAACTATTGTCATCTTTCATCCTAAGATGTTACAATCAGATGTTTCAAGTTATGTTCATATTTTGCCAGTTCTGTGCAGCCGAAATGTTATTAGAATTAGTGTACATGTTTCTTAATGGGAGTCTGAGACATTTTCTCGAATCTGTACAGTATATTTGAGCCCAACCGAATCCTCAAACATTTTTGTCAATATTTTTTTTGGCGTTGAACGAGAGTTATACAGTTAGTGGAATAACTGTTTACATAATTTATCTTTACGAGATGTAAATTGAAACCAAAATAATATTATCCATTTTATTTTAAGTAAAATGACGGTTTTTCCATTTTTATTCTACATTGTCACCAATGTAAACAAATTTAACATTAAACAGTAATTCGACTTCTTTGCGATTAAAACGAGCATTCTTAGGTCCGAACGGTGTGAAGAACAGTTATTGGACATCGGTTGTCACCCCTGCCTATTGATCTGATAAATTATATCATGCCAGGCTCCCTTTTGTAAAGCCTGTATTTTTATTGTTAAGTCAATGATGACAACAGAAACACATAAATGACATAGGCACCGGGTCTGTAGCCTACTGACACCCCCCCCCCCCCCTCCTCGCCTTTCACCAGGCCTGTCTGTAAGAACCAATAAAAAACCGGGCATAACATTCCCCGATGGTTTTCGTTATTCGGAATATGTAATCTCTCTTCCATTTGCAGCAGTAAATTGTTTAAATATCATTTACAGAGACGTTTCCCTTTAAACCTATAGACAGTGAGTCGAGCTCAATTAAAATCAATTCGGCGATTTCGTGAATGGGAATCGACGTAAAATATGATTCATGTAACAATTACTTTAACGAAAGCCTCATTAACCCACAGAAAGTATCATTTTACTTTCCACCTTTTAATTATTCTTTTATTTTCTAAATTAACATACTCTTGATTATTAATGTCTCTCTTTCTTTTATCGTCCTCCATTTGTTTCAGTACGGGTTTGTTAATCACGCTTTGGAGCTCCTGGTACTACGGAACTATGGAGAAGAGAAATGGGAGGAAATTAAGTAAGTATCGATTAGTTAATTAACGCATTCTGCTATCAAATATCCATTAAAAATCCATAATTGACGTTACCTTCATCGCATCATATAGACGGTGAGAACAATACGCGAACTTTCTCATTACCGTGTGCACAATTAAAAGGTATAAAGAAGGGACTTTCATTGAGAAAGTCGTAGTTTACAGAGCCGTCACTACCCCCATCTTAATTTTCACGTGAATCTGAAATCTCCACTGAGGCTATGGTATACTCATTGTCGTACTATGTGGGGGCGGGGCGGGGTGGGGTGGGGCGGTCGGTCGGTCCGCCCGGGTACCAGTCAAGGGGTGCGATGCCACATATTGATAGTACAGTCAGTTCATAGCTTGCCAAAGATAGCACCATTTTGCATCTAAGCCACCTTACATAAACAAAAATTTATCAATGGGGAGTAGGGAAACCCCTTCTCTTATACCCCTCCCAGGATGGCATGCCTTACATGGAGTGACAAAGGCAGGATCCGCCCCGGGTGCCAATTATTAGGTACGCCACTGAGAATATGTAAAGTCAGTTAGCAAGCGGTTAAGAAAAAATTGTTTCATGAAAATTTATTGAATCCCGAATTCCTTCCAGATCTTGCACTTAACCTTCGCAGTCTGCATGCCTACGTACAATGGGGCTCAACTGGGCTCGTTTTATGCATGGCTAATGTGATGTGTGTCACATGGGACTCAATTGTGTGAAGTCCATCATAAACACGACACCTTAGCTGAATCAAGTTCTTGCTTTTCCTCCGCAGTAACAATGAGGTCCAAAATGGTTAGCATAAATAAGGCCCAAGTGATTTTGTGGGCTGTATGGCCAGAGAGGTAGCCTAGATAAGGTATTTACAGAGTCAAAAAAGTAAATCCTTACCTCTGCACTGATGGTTATACATATTGCCATCTTTTATTCGATCCAAAAAGACAATATACTGATGTAAGTTCCTCAGTCTCTGTTGGGTTATCTCCCTCCCATACTGAGCTGGTTTAAGACTAATGGTGTTGTACAAAGAAGACAATTTGTTTTAGAATTGATATTAAGATGGCTCACTCCTAGCTGTTCCCATTATAATTATTATTATTAGTAGTAGTAATATCATTATTATTATTATTTACAATACACTCTTCTACATCTCCACCCCTCTCCTTCCTTCAAGGAATAGCATTTATGCATACACGTGTCTTAAGTGTTACTTCTGCTTACGCTATGAAATATTGACTGGTGTGAAACGTGCATTTACGGCAGAAAATGACGTCACAGATGTGGGGAACCAGGTCGGACCCAGGAGACGGTCATGTCGCCGCATTTTACATGTTCTTCTGAAGTGACAATGAGGCCTGACTAACATATACTAGTGCTGTAATCGCCCATGTTGAATAAAAAGAGAAACTCACTCCTATCGCAAACTATTCCCTTGAGAAATACAATATGACCATGCACACTTTACCATTCGTTTATATTCCCTATGTGTATATGGATTCCTTGTATGATCCAACTTCAATAGTCATTCTCAGAAATGGAGGATTAGAAAGGTTTTTAGGGGGAACGGATTTGCTTATCGACTTTTCTTTTGAAATCCCCTTTAGAATTATATGGGTCTCTGGTGGGAAGGTGAAGAGTTTAAACAAGCATAATTTCGTTCTTTTCATACAATTCTTGGAGGTCAAATTACACTTGTTTTTCTCGTTATTTAGGTTTGATTAGTGTTTTCCAAACACCGATGATTTACTATGGAGAATGTTTAAAGTAACTAGTTTTATTGCTGTCACTCTACTAAAACTTCGGAATTAATTTTACCTCTTGCTTTGAGGTTTCATTGCCCTTTGGGAGGGGAGGGAGGGGGCGTTTCCATGTCAAATTGGAATCATATCCTTACAAGATGACAAGAATGAGACAGCAGTCACTTCAGTATCATAATCATAAACTCTCAGACAGTGGCGTAGGAAGGTACTTTTGAGTGGGGGGGGGGGGTTGAAGACTGATGGCCGGCCTGGGGGAGGGGTCTAAGGGGAGGGGTTTTTGCATTTCCAGGTAGCCTCAGATGCAATTTGGTGCAATATAGCACACTTCAACACCCACTCCATTTTGTAAACTTAATTTTGTATTTTCACCAGGCCTTAGATGCAATTTGGTGCTCCAAATGAGATTTTTTTTCTCATTTGGAAATGAAAAAGGGGTTTTCTGACTTGCGAAGCGGGGGGCGGAATGATACTTCCGCCCCTCCACATTTTTCTCTGGGGGGGGGGGGCTGGCGCCCCCCCCCCAGCCCCCCGGTTCCTACGCCCTTGCTCTCAGACCAATATCTATATTTAAAACTTGATTTGGTAATGGTGCTCTTTAGCCCTGCAGCACACATTTTATTTCACTTCCTTTCTATAAAACATTCTCACATATAGTATCCTAGAGAAAGGAGATGTTGATATGCCTCAATGAAAGCTGAAAATGAGATAAAGTCATAAGTCAATATACAACCGGTGCTATATACTTACTTACGCTTGAATAATTGGCTTTCTGATAGCACTTTCAATAATGTATAGTATGTAAGTACTTAATCTACTTGTAAATTGGGGTGACGTGACACGTCTGCAAGTAGGCATTAAATTGTCCATTATCAAAGTATCTAAGCATTGAAAAAAAATCCTCTTTTTGTCAAAGTTATCGAGGCCACTGACATGTAAATCGAACAGAATTAATGTACTTCAGAAGTTTTACTAAACATGAAGGTTCTTTTTTTATAATGAGATCTACTGAATAATCTTGGGGAAGGGAGGAGAGGGGTAATGTGCATGGTACATTCGCCCCAAGGATCTGTGCTTGTTTTGGGAGCGACAGGTACATCAGCAAATAAACGTTGTCTCAAAATCATATGGACATCCATTAATATCTATGGTACTCAATTTAGTGAAATTGTGGCATCACTGACTTTCAAATAATATAGTGCCCTGACTGCATTCTCTCGCAAGAGCCTGCGAAATTTTCTTCATAAACTCAGATAAAATGTTTAAAAATACTTGGCTCAGTCGGCTATTTCACGCTTTCGTTTTCTCTGAGGTATTTGAAATGAAGTCTTAAGTAGTTTTGGAATAGTTTATTAAACTCAAAATAAATTGTCCTGCAATGACGACGCAAGAAAATAAAGAAAACAGCATGAAAGTTAAGAATAAGTCTCGTTGTTCCGCTTGATGCAAAGTCAGGTTAATTAATTCGTTATTAATCGTTTAGATATGAAATCTGAGAAAATACTAAGGAGGCCATATCATACAATTGTCTTCACTCATCGTCAACCTAAATGTTAATTTATTGACGAAGTAGAATAGTACGGATGCTACAAGATTAACATTGCACCATTCCCTCCAAACAATATCGCTATAGAAGATGTACAACAACTTATGCAGTAAAATCAAACTTTGAATGTCTGGTTACAATAATAGCTATCTAAAACTTGAACCGAAAAAAAATATGTTTCGTGTAGATTGTAGCCCTTATGGCAAATACTAGCAAGCATGCCATAACTCATATAGTCTTATAACTAATGACATCAAGGTACGCTATCTACGTATATATGAACCATATAGCTTTATTCGCTGGTATGGCATGTACAGTTTACAGTCTCAGAGAGCGTGATCACTCAATAATGTGAACAGAAGCGAAATTCGATCGCTACCACCCATAAGCTTTCCATCTTTGCTTTTCCTTCAGTTGATGTCATAGGGATTGTTTTCAATGATAACAAAAGTCGTCATTACACCGACGTGTAAGGTTGCCATTTGCCTGGAAGTCTTTTCTCATATACCGAAATTATCAATTACTTGATGATGTTGCCTCCTGAATGATAATTCAGGACTGCCTGTAGTAGTTTGTGAACAAATCGTTTTCAATATTCGAGAAATCCATTATCTACAGGACCTTTCTTTTAAGCAAGTGGAAGCTGATGCGATTGAAAGCTTTTGGTATGAACATGTATGTGTCTAGACTGAATATTTATATATATATATATATATATATATATATATATATATATATATTCATATATATATATATATATATACAAACATACATACATACATATATAAATAAATATATATATATTTATATATATACATACATACATACACGCATACATACACACATACATACACACATACATACATACATACATACATACACGCATACATACATACATACATACATACATGCATACATACATACATACATATACATATACATATATAAATAAATAAATAAATAAATAAATAAAGATCAACGAATATCTATTATAAAGCAGCTTCTAATGAAGTAGAACTCCCTGTGAGGATAATGCATATTTGTATTATATCAGCATAAAATAATACATATCCAGAGATATATCATCCATTAGTTTTCACTGTGGGTTTTGTAGTCTACGTTCAATAATGTTTACAGCGCCCAGCCCCTTCCTCATATTCTCGACTTTGATAAGCCAAATTGCTATGTCATTTCCTCAGAATTGTCATATTCAATGTCAGCGTACTCGTCGATTTCATAAAAGCTCATTTCAAATATTGAACTTAGTTGAATTAATTCACAATCACACAGTCAATATTTCTCACATTTCTTATGATGACGACGTTGTCCAATGCTTCGAGAATTGCTTTTTCGAGAACTTTCAGAAAACTATACAGTAGTGATAACCTGTATGCATTTCTACACGATATCAATTTATTCATTCTTCTCACACAACCAAGCCATTTTAATGATTGATCGTATTCACTTAAATTACCCTCTTTGCACTCAAAACTCGATCCGGTATTAAAGTCACGCTCTGGAAACAAGAGAGATCCATAAAGGTAAGCTAACCCCGCTAAGACATTCATTCTCAAGGTATATACATACATGTTCGTATGACACTTTTATCAACGATGTACTTATGTATGATAGAATAGGAGATGTAATGTTGACTGAGAAGAAACCTGTTTATGTATTCAAGTCTATTACTTAGGTAGATGTACTATGCAGTCTTTTCTATCGTAATTCAAGTAGGATTATGTTTTAACCTTTCTTTGAGGCAAAAATTGCCAATACAAAACAAAGCTTGCATGCAGAACATTGTAAAAACAAGGCACATGCGACAATGGGATTACGGTAATGATAGCTTTGAACGAGAGTGTTGTCATGGATACCTTCAATATTTATGTTTTGTGTACTTGAAAAAGGCTCTAATCCCTTCACATCTCTTAAGCTTTGTGACCGAGAAATATTCTACGTACGAGTAAGAACGAGAGAATGAAATCATATTCACGTATGAAAATCACTGAGCCTATAAATAACCCTCAAAGTTAAACTCAAAATTGCCGAAATCTAGGTTTTATCAATTGAAAGCAATTTATTTAATCGTTCTTGGTAAAGCAGTTACTCCATATAAGTGAACACGTTACCAAAACTTTTACCAAGCAATAGATTTACAGGCCCAAATTACTACAGTGATTTTTATTGATCATTACTTATATGTATCAAGTTATTTAAGTTTAGGACTTCATATAGCATGACTTAATACTAAACTTCACATATAAATAGTAAACAATACTACTTCATATACTTTTACTTAATACTATACTACTTCACACCATTGCTTAAAACTTAATACTCACTAACCGTTACTTAATACTGCTACTTCATATATACCGTTAGTTAACTTTTAGTGTCCCTTCATGCAACATTATTGTCATTACTTAACACTATTACTTTGTTCTTTCATACAATGATGTAATACAACGTTACGTAACACGACATTACTTCATATACCGTTACTCAATACAATTGCAATATATTCTGGTACTTAATACTACTTCCTCAAATCACGTTACTTAAAGCAGCTTTCTTGATTTTGGTCAAAAATTATATCAAATTTAACGATTATTTTTAAGATAAATATGAAACTGAGGCATTGTTCTGCAGGATTGTTCGACCTATTGAATTAGTGACTATTAACGAGCAATAATATGATTTGATTCCAATATTTCATTACCCAGACACTGTTTTAACATTGATACTGGTAACGCGGTACTGCGAACTAGAAATGCTTGAAGAGTTCGGAATTTGAAGTAAAACTTGACTTATCAAGGAAATGAATTGCAAGTTTCAAATAATATGGAAAGATTCATCAAGTTTATCTGAATTGGCTGTTAAAAATACTACACAAGATACTTATCTCTTCTGCCGTTACTTTAGGAATGACCTTTGGCAGAAATTAAGTTATGGTGTGTCTTAGTCCAATCAGCCAAAAGAAACATGCGAGTTCTATAATAGTGTTTTTTTATTTTTTATTTAGCTATTCCGGTTATCAAGGTTTAAAATATGCTACATCTCTGCAATGTTCATTTAAGGCTAAATTGAGGGTGACGTCGTCTATTCCGTGCAGGCATAAATGTTAATGTTAATACATTGTTTTCTAAATTCTAATAACTCAATCAAAACATGTTAATTTAGCTTCATTTGAGCAATAGAGCACATTGTGGATGGCAATCAACATCATTTGTCCTTGACTAATTTGTAATGCATTGTAACACATGTTGTGCTTTCCATTGGATTTGTTTTATATCTGAAGTGCTTTCCTAATGGTCTGTGTATTATAATAAACAGTTCAGTCACTTTGGTTAAAGAAAACCCAGCTGTTTAAAGAGGCATTTCTTAAGAAATAAAAGTTTACAATCTGGACAATGGCAGTGTTATCCAGCGGTCTATAACAAAATCAGAATTGACTTTGTGTCTGAAGTGCCATGCTTTAATACCATTACGCAATACTGGTACGTCATATAATCTTATGCAAGTGATGTTAGCATCAAATCCGTTATGATCTTTTAGCAGTGCGCGGGAGGTTGATTAAATTCTGTAAAATTGCTCTATGTTAGAGAACAATTATAACTCAGACTACTGATTTAATTCCTCTTTTGCATTTCTTCTTTTCTTTCGATAACAGAGTCGTTGGCATATATATACAATGAAATTGCCGACAATTTCTGAAACGCAACTTTGTAAGAGTAAAACCGAAGCCTGGAAGTTAACCCAGTTATAAATCCTACAAAAATCCTTTGCCTGTGTGATGGCGTAGCTATCTAAACAACGGGTAACAGTTCCTTGCTTTGTCAGAAAACAAAGGAGCCACATACAGACTAAAAGGCAGTTAGTCAGCAATCGTTGGGAAACTTATTTCACAATCTTCTGCCAGAGAGGGTCTGTAATATTTCTACACAGCTGTCAAAAATGGCTCATCCTTTTAGTATTTATACAGGATTACATCCTGCTTTGACGTCAAAGCACCGTTGCCGTGTGATTATATATATATATATATATATATATATATATATATATATATTTTATATATATATATATATTATATATATATATATATATATTATATATATATATATATATATATATATATATATATATAATAGCATAAAGAAATTCCACGTGTACTCCAAATAATATTAGACAAATAATATTAGACAAAAGCAGAAAAATAAGATATGACTTAGAATTTGCAAATAAACAGTACGGTTTTTTTAAGTGTGTGTATGGGCGTGCGCGTGTATGTACATCGTCCGAAGATGTGCACAAAACTAATTCCACTCTGATAGAGAAAGCCATACTCATTTATGGCCCCAACTAGCTTCGGTTAGTACAGATACATGATAAGCCAGACAGCTGGGTATCTGTTTCAGTTCTCTTGACTTGTGTGTATGTTAGGACTCACAGCAGAGGGGGTATAGATGACTGTTAATGGAAGAAGCACATGGTGTGACCACAGTCGCGAAATTTAAGCTCTTGTAATGATCAGGGTAGACTCAAAGAAAGGAATTGGGCAAAGGCATGCATTTAACTAAATGGATTAAAGTTAACCAGCGATATCGATCTATAATGTAATGTATTGGCAGATGTCAAAGTTTACGCGAACCCTCTAAGTTGAATGTGAAGAACTAGACTTAATTGTTTAGCTCTTATATATATATATATATATTATATATATATATATATATATATATATATATATATATATATATATATATATATATATATATATATATATATATATATACACGTATGTATCAAAATACAGCATGTTCTTACCTTATTTTCACGCCTGTGCGGGGATCATCAGACAACTGGACGCAAACGATCGTGTAACCTTATTTCTTCATAGCACGATTGGGCGCTCTGTTACCATGGCGACACTTTGAGATGGAGCTCGGTTCTTTTTATTTTATTTTTTTATTCTGTCATTTGTAGGAAGGATTGTCAACTTTTCTTCTGCATTGAGGTTGCAATGGCCCGATTCGCGTTGTGTGTGCTCAATTCCTACACTATCTCCACCTTTAACTGTGGCTAATTTCCCCTCTTTTCAGGTTCCATACATACTTTGACAGCTGTGTTTCTCTTTGGTACTTTTCGTGCCTCAGAGATTTTGTGTGGCTGTTGAATCTCGGCTTAAAGGGTCCTCCTGAAATGTCGATGTACGACCTAGATTCTGTCACTTGGGCTTTGTTAAATATACGCTGGCTAACATTTCCAGTGTAGGGGGCAGCTTTTGATAGATCTACAGTTACATGATCAGTGGTCGAATTGCTGGTCTCCTTGGTGATATTTGAATTATGGGAGTTGATGATTGACTCCATATTTCCTGCAGCTGTAGCTGACTTTCACGACGTTTCTGTTGAATATTTTGTGGAAGTTAATTGTTATTAGCTTGAGGAAGGTACCTCCCTACATGGATTTTTACATTCATACTGAATGGTGGGGGGGGGGGGGGTAGACCAGATGATGTTCCTGGTGCGGGCTCTTTTTTGTTAGCTGGGCATTCACTACTCTGTTTGGGTTGGATGTACTGTGTGCATTCTGTGTATCCCCTACATTGCAGGGCTTCGTCATTCACGGAACGGCAGCATTGAAAACGTCTCGGTTCGATGATAGCATAGATATTCTGTTGCTTACGGCGACGTGGATGTGTCTGATTAAAGGTGGTGGGTGGTTGGATTTCGCGTTTATGTACATGAATAGGACATTGGGCTTCCTATATGGTTGGTGTATGCCGGATTCAAGGTTCATGTTGATATCTAGGTAGTTGGTTGGTTGGATTTTGCGTTGATGTACATGGGTAGGTCATTGGGTTTCCTGTATAGTTGGTGTATGCCAGTTACATGGTTGAGGTTGATGTCTAGGTATTTGACTGATTTGTGGTTAGTTTGGACGGTTATTTGCAGGCCAAATGACTGGAAAATCAGGATATGATGATTTCTTACACGGTCTGCTTTGGGCGTGGGTGGTTTTTCATGACAGCAATCATCTAGCGTCATTCTTTCATTGTATTAAATTTTGTACTTTTCATTCTACTGCTAAGTATTGCGGACGAAAGTCCTAGGGGGACAGAAAATTCCAATATATATACTTTCTAAAAAAGTTTGGTATATATATATATATATATATATATATATATATATATACTACATATACGAATGCGAAATGAATATGCATTAATCCGAAAGCAGACATGTTTATTCATGAACGATACGCTGTACATCGCAGTCGACGTTTACACACATTATTTCTTAGACTCTTTATTATATACTATGGACAAAATATTTCCCCGTTTTCCCTCAGTTTAATATCTGACTACAAGCAAGTTATTAAAGTGATTGTCTGATCATATTTTTCAATGCTATTCAATTCTTAAATCCTTATGACAATGCTTAGTTCATTAGCATGACTAGTCAGTCTTACCTTCATTTATCATACTTTATAAATATAAAAGAAAACATTCCAATTTCTTTGTTTTTCCATCTGGTATCGTTTATAAATTGCCAATAAACATTTATTTGGTGGAAAATCTAGACGTACGTGTATTATTTTCATCAACTGAGTATAGAAAACTCGGTTGGTTTGGGTATTAGTCCATTAAAGTAAACAAAAAGTTACTCTCATGAGAAGGTTAGCACCCCTTAACTTGCACACCTTCATTTTAGACTGCCATTTCATGAAGCGCCTCTCAAAATCTGCGATTAATATGTCTATTTTTACCACCTAAGAGCGAACACCTGTCAGTTCAAACCTAGTTGATTGATTGGAAAGCTTTTCTCTCTACACATCAGGACTCTTATATCTTGCAAGATGAGTATAATAACCTAATCAAGATCATTTACCTTCTACTTAAAATGATGAAAATAATTGGTTATTTTCAGAAGTCATCTAAGGTTTCGATGATTCCACCTGAAAAATATAAGAACTCCATTTCATTTAATATTTTAGAGTTTATCCGTTGATTGGCCACACTGAACAGAATCTAACCATATTTCAAATTTAAGTTCATGGATGCCATAAATATGAAGAAATTCTAAGCTTTATATGTTATCTGCCTTACCTTTGAAATGATCTGCCTTGTGTTATCTCTAACTACCTTCATGGATGTAGGAAGACGATATGTGAGTCAGAGGGTCTACACGCCCTCGGCCCGTGGTCAGTCAGAGAGCCTTAAATATATGGTGGGGGTCCAGGGACATATGAAATTAAGAATTATTCCTCGAAACCTCTACTTGGATGTCTAAGTAATGTTTACAATTATTTCCTTCTTGATATTGATCGGGCTTTTTTCAGATTATTGAATTTCGTTTTATTTGTCAAATTTGACCTATTTTAAGCAATCAATCAGTCAATCAGTAATTCAACCAATCAATGTAACCAATCAATGAATCGATCAATAAGGCAAGATTATTCACAGTTGCATACATCTTATACAATGCTAACAGTATGCTCATATTATATTACTTTATTACTAATGTTGTTGTTGAGGTTAAGTTTTCTTGAGATACTCGGACATTATCATAATACTGAGCATCAAACAACACGTTACATTTATTTTCTTAAGTAGACAAAATCAATTTATGGTGTAAATGTTTGCATTAAAAAAAAAATCGGCGTTGATTCATTGATGCTAAATTGCCTCTTTTTATACCCCTTGACAGTTATCATAATCTCTAACAGTTGAAAGCTATTTGATGAAAATTCCTGAATACTAAAACCAACAACATTTAGTTTTCAATCATCAAATTGCAAAGTCCATGTGTCAATATATTCATTCATTTCACTTAAACGTTTTAAATCTATTTTCTTAGCAAACTTTGCCAGCGGTAACGGTCAATCATAACCCACACGCAAGTTGTTTATACATACATATATATATATATATATATATATATATATATATATATATATATATATATATATATATATACAAGGAAGATATACTGACTAAATCAATTGAAACTTTCATTGCGTATCTGTCTCGCTCAAACAATTTCAAGGTAAATTGGTTGCGATTCACCACTGCTCTTTCCTTCTTACTTCTTCTTTATATTCCTCCTTCTCTTCCTCTTCCTCCTCCTCTTCTTCGTCTGCTTCCTCTTCTTCTATTCCTGTTATCGTTCGGGCTTCTTTTACTCCTCGGAGGAGTAAAATTTAAACGGTATATTTGAGCGGGTGGGATTTACGAATCCCCCGTTGGTGTGTGTTAATACCGTTTATGCCAATTGGGAGTTGGTCTGTCATGGTGACTTGATTATCCCGGCGATGTTTTTAATGGGATCCCGTCGCTCGTATTAATGGAAGGAACTTGAAGCATCCATTTCTTTAATCTGCAAAAGGATCGAAATATCTTCTCATTGATATAATATCTATCGACGTTTTTCGCTAGGTGCGGGATCTGCTGGTTATATTTAGGCTATATACTGATGGGGTAAAATCGCCGTACATCAATTCCTTGGCAACGGTAGAACGGTAGAAAAATAATGCCCGAGGAATTTTGACGAGTCGATTGATTTGAAGCAAAAAAATCAAATGGTATCAGGACTTGCCAAAGACAAATAAATTCCTTTATTGTGTATAATTAGTAAACCAATTAGGCATCGCATCGATGTCTTGTATAAAATTAATTATAACTGATTAAAATTGCAAGAATCTGAGGTTGAATGAGGGCGTGAAAAAAAACGTCTATGAACTGGTTTTCGGGTAATTATTTTTGATTTTAGCACTTATGTAAAAATAATCGGCTTGATAGAAATAATAATAATTATAATAACATTTGATCATTTCATTCATATTTTTATTTGTATGTGAACAGCTGGTTAAAATAAGTATGCTTAATCAAATTAAGTAATTTGCCCGAAAGTATTTCAATTTGTTCCATTTAAGTTTTCTTTTGTCAAACAATGTTATATTTTATCACACTGCCTTCTAACCCATGTCACAAACACACTTCAACAATTTGTACTTTCGTTACTGAAGCATTAAAGCCTTTTTATATTATTACTTTATTATTATATTAATTATATATTGTTATATATTAATTTAAATTTATTTGTTACCTTTTGTTGCTTTTCATATTTGTATATCGCGCGTAAATTGTTATTTAAATTAAATTAAATTTAGTGAGGAAGGGATTTAGTCGACACTCAAGACACCCTCTAGCCGCCCCCCACCCCTCCCCCATCTCTAGCTCTCTCTCTCTGTGTTTCTTCAGTTCCTACTATATTCCAGTATTCAACACCCATCTTTCTCTCACAACTACACATGGCACATGAGCTGTTATGCTGGCGAGTTGGACTTGAATCAGTCGTTTTCTATATAGTCTCACCAGTCTAGATCAAATTTGATTCTCACCAACCATGACTGGACAGACATTCTCTAAATATTTTACCATTAACCGTGAAGTACAAACTGTCATTGTTAAAAAATATTACACAGAGAAATCGACACGACTTCAAGAAAGAAAAAAAATCCCACGTTTATAAGGAGAATTATATTATGAAACCTACATTCCTAGGATAGCTTTACCTCCAAGCAGAAATCCGATATGACGCCCATAGGCTGTAGGTACTTATATACTATATATATATATATATTTATGCGTGTGTGTATACATATATATATATATATATATATGCGTGTGTGTGTATACATATATATATTTCGAGATGTATGTATGTATATCTAATACGTATTTATCTATTTATTTACTTACATATGCACACACCAAAGTTGTACATCCCGTGCTATCAACGCTACAAAGGCTGAGACCAAATCAGTGAAAAAGATGCTTATTATTCATTCAGCTAAGCGCTTAGCAAATCCGTTCTGGAAACACTTGCTCTGTGCTTTACCCTATTCAAGAAAGATCTGCCCTTGGGTGTTTCTTCCACGACCCTTTCTTTTTTATTTTGTTTCATACGCACATCGGGAATTTATTCCTGGAACTTTACTCCTCTTTGAAACTTAATTTAATTTACTCGTTACACTGGCTTCCAATGACCTTAATCCCAGACTCATGTTATAGTACAGCACCAAAGGCAGTGTTGGTGTATTACAGTAGGCTATATACCACAGTACATAGACGTACATATATAGCTATATATTTAAGCGACGGTTGTAGTAAACAACGGTAGGCTAATATTGCAAGAAACAAACTTGTGACTGAGACATATCCTTACTCATATTAGCTCTAACATTAATATGACTAACGACTTCACGTTTAAAGCAAAATCTCTCGCTCCGTCATATTTAATGCCTATATATATATATATATATATATATATATATATATATATATATATATATATATATATATATATATATATATATATATATATATATATATATATATATATATATATATATATATATATATATATATATATATATATATATATATATATATATATATATATATATATAGGCATTAAATATGACGGAGCGAGAGATTTTGCTTTAAACGTGAAGTCGTTAGTCATATTAATGTAGTAAAGCTGTATTGACAGTTTTCCCTGGGGAGGGTGGTGCCAGCCCCCGTGAAGTTTTGTTATCGCTGCCCATATTAAAATTGTTACCATTTTCATGATCATATCGAGTCCCCCGACCCTGAAAAAAAAACCTTCCCCTACCAGAAGGGGCTTCAAATGGTGCAGCTCGAGCAGGATGCCATCCCTAAACAAGAGTGTAGTAAGGTGATAGCATCTTCGTCTATTTTGTTAAGGTTCTATAAATCTACATCGGTTAAATGAGTTTCGTAAAATTATAAGTTTACCATTCATGAGGCTATGCATTCACCTGTAAGTTTCAATTAACCGTTTATATAATTTATGAGATACTGACGTGGTGGAATGAAACAAACACGACACCCCTTGCGTTCGACATTTACAGACCTTCATACATCCTCATGGAATGACATTTGTACTTATGACTTCTGTATGATATTTATTGTTTTTCCGCTGATAACTATTTCGCAATCAATGATGACGCTTATTCTGATTTTCGACTCAATAGTCTGTGGTATCTTTTTAATGGTAGTCTTCAAAATGTCACAAAGACATTTTTTTTCTTTTTATTAAAACGGAATCCATAAAGACATACTTAAAGTATTATATGATTAATATTTGTGCCTGCGTAGAGAGATCTAAGAGAGTTATCCACTTGACAGCTTTCAAGACCACCCATTTGTAAAGCGACTTTGTTGAAATTGAATAAGGTTAGGTTGATGTACGGTACATATTTAGTTTACATAAGCAGGTGAAACCCATCTGAAATCAAGAAGTACTATGCAAAGGCATGACTTCCTTTTTTTTTGGTATTTATCGATTATGAAACATGAAATCTTCATTATCTTACATACTTTCTATGAAAGTTAAAATTTTTAAATGTTGCCTTGATATCTGAAGAATGTTAAATAAGGTTGGACTCTCATGAGGAAGAAACTGGAGTATTTTGAAGAGGAAGAAGAAGGGTAAAAATCACTCGTCATTGACATTGCTGACGAATTGGGCACTATGGTGGCGCTATAACAAATTAAACCGTACGGAAGCATATTACTGGAAAATGATCAGCAAATAACGCATTCTTATGTTATAGGAAGAGATAGGTAAATTTAAGAAAAGTCCAGGTTGGCAACCCCCCCCCCACCCCACCATTACACCACCCACCCACCAACCCACCCAGCCACACACATACACGCACCCACACACAAACACACCTTCCAAGTTGCTTTCTTCTTTCAAAACTTTCTAAATGCGCTTGAAAAATAATTTACAAACATGTTTGAAATAATATGTAAATTTTATTATGGTATTTGTGTATTGGTGCAATGAACAAATTCATAACATCGATATCGAGTAAAGATTATTAATACTTTGCTATTCAAAATATTTAGAATATGCCTTTCAATTGTTCTCCAACCAACCATTGTAACTTCTGTTTAATTTTTTGTTCCATATTTTAAGATAACTGAGCATTCTTGATTAGACGTGTAGGTGATTTGCATTCAAACCAAAATAACTGGAATTTTTTCATCACCAGAAAAAAGGACCAACACAAAACAGATTACAACGTGAAAATCACTTACATAGTATTTCCGTTTAATAAATCGTGCGGTTACCAGGGTAACTTGGAATGAATGTAGCAATTTTCAAGGTTGATCGGTGATAAAGACTACATCGTCCTGAGGGGAAACACAAACTGATCTTCATGTTCTTCATTCAATAATGTAAGAAGCAATAATTGCCAACTTAAACATGAAGAAAAACCACAAAATCATAAAGGTAACTTCAACACTGAGCCAAATAGGAAATGTTAACAAAACTGAAGTAGCTTACGGGAGAGGATGATCGGATAATCTCTGGGGATTAACCTCGCGATAGTCATTATAGGCGTGTAAGTAGTAGTGACGTCATGCAAGATTACTTGATACAGTGACGTCATTCAAAACGTTAGTCTACCTCCTCTTCAGGTTATTAACATTTAAAAACATATGACTTATAAAATATCACTGAATGTGGTCCGAGTCAGAATAATGATTTTTATCTAGGTTTCTATTTTTTCTTCTTGTCTTTACTTTTTCTTTCATTTCCTACTTTTTGACTAGAATGAGAGTATTACAAATGAGAGGATATAAATGTTTACAGAGGGTAGGTTCAGAAAACGGAAACATATGCCTAGTAGGTTATACTTGTATCGTTCGATGGAAATACATAGATTATCCGGACACCTTTCATCCTGATCTTGGATTATCCGGACACGGTTCATCCTGATCTTGGATTATCCGGACACCTTTCATCCTGACCGTGGATTATCCGAATCCTATATAAGACCATCCATAATAGTATATACATAACACTGTACGGACATCGTCAATTCAGAATTAGATGTACAAATTGTCATCGAAAACAAGAATACCAAATAAAACTTCTCTTCAAAGTCACTTGTATGTTGCTATAGACATGTTACTGTAGACCTAAGCGTAATTTATTCCACATTATAAACCCATTATGATATGTATACAGAAAGTAAGAATCCGAGTTATATAATAAGGTGTATAAGAAACATTTTCGAACATCATTCGAATTTTCTATTTCCTTGTTCTGTTTTTATCTATTTATTTTACGACTGTACTGATAATCAGAGTTTTGTTCACTCTATAGATCAACGTCACGTGATGCATATTTTAAACATACGACTGTTTGTTAGACCAATGTGTTCATTTCTCTCGTCAGTTGATCTAAACCAGATATAGTCTATCGAGTATACCTTCACAGATATCATCTTTCGTTTACGTTATTTTGTCATCGCATATCACCTGTTTCACTTACGATAAACAGTTTGATGTTTCTCGTCCCTCCCTTCCTTTGTGTATTTAATCTATTACTGATACCGTAGCAACGACCATAATAAAATTAGCTGTTAGGGAAACACAGGCGATTGGACAAGGCTTTTAGTTAGTCATTGACATTCACAACCTCTTCACCAAATCATCCGGTCCGTCTAAACACAACAAAAAAGAAAATCCATTGGCTAGATTCGATCTGGTATTGATAATTTTATACTCTACGAAACATAGGAAACGGATCACTTAGTCAATTGAATAGAAATACTGCATTTCGTAAAATATTATTCTTTTTGTTCACATTTAAATATAATACCAGCAAAGATAAAACCATGAGACTTTACTTGTTGGTAAAACATGAAAGATAGGTTTGATGAGATCATTATTTCAATTGAAACAATTAAAATAATTCAAAATACAATGCAATGATATTGATTACAGATGAATTAAATATTCAAAAAGGTGAAATATATGTGTATTTCATTCCCACCGGAACACAGGTATTAATGTTAACGCATTTCAATTTTCATGCCTGGAGGGATATTTTATATTTAAGTACATTCTATATCCAATAGGCTCAATCAGACTACCCACACATAAACATTATCTATTTATACTTTTCCTACCCTCCCCGGGGGATTTTTTTTAATAAAATGTCCAATCTTATAGCAAATTCATCTCATCATACAAGATGCTACCCATTCCTCTCTTATTCTTGACCTAATCTTTTTTATTATTCTTACTCTTCTTTTCTTGTTTGTTTTGTTTTGTTACAAGTGATACCATTTCTGCACCACTTATTTCATACACATCAACTTGCACATTAATCCAAGCGAGAATTCCAGGGCAGCTGGATCTTTTAACAGACTAAAATAAAAGCGTTAGTAATATTGCACGTGCTATAGTTGTGTGTTTCAATTGATTCATGCTCCGATTTTCTCTGTGACATGATGTATGTATAGATATAGATGTATATATAGACACTGAGTTACAGAGTTTGTTGTGAATGGAAGAAAACCACGATAAACAGCCCTACACGTATCACAAACCTACTTTTAATACAAAGCACAACGTGATGATTTGGGAGTCGCTTATTTGGACAACGGCTGTCTAGAGTTTGCATTGTTTCCACTCAGGAGATTCTAAGCTCATTTTTTTTTTTAAATAATCAAGTATGTAAAGTGAAGTGGTTATGTATGTAACGCGGATCATTAAGATATACAATATCATAAATGATTTCAAGGACTTTGCATTGTACTTTGAAAGACAACACACGGTTTGATAACAGGTGCAAAAATAAAAATTAAATGTGACCAAAAAAAAGTGAAAAGGGTGTCATAGAACGGATTTAAATGGCAGCTCCACGGTTCAACCAATATTTTCATACTTTGCTCCATTACAGTGCTATATGATCAATGTTAATTAACGTTTTAAAGTATTATTTTAAGTCATCCGATACGCTGGTCAGCATATGAACCCAATAATGTTACTATCAATGGTAATAAAGTTACAAATTATAGCCTATTTAATCAGTTTCATACTGGTCAGTATAGAAAGTAAACTCGTAAAAGCTGATTCATTGTTCAGTATATAGTTCATATCGGTTTTCTAATCAATCGATAATTAATCCATTTATTGGGCTCATTAAACGATAAGAAACCGACGGGTGAGTCCATTATTGGCACTTTAAGGTATTGGTAGTATGAAATCTTCAAGTTGGAAACTTGAAACGCTTACTTGCCATCAGAGATGTTATAACACATCCAGGCCTGGTTACATAGTCCCAACCATGAGCGGCATCCTTTTCTTCCCCGGCAAATAAGGGCACTCCCTGGTAAGAGTCGAAAAAACGTAAACATGGGGAAAGTATTAAAGTCAATGTTAAGTACCCTGATTGGATATAATTGGCTATTAGTGTACCATCAGTACTGAGTTAAAGAATACATGATGTTCACTTGTCTAATGAAAACAAATTATAAATTAACTAAAATAGAATGTTTCGTAAAACATATTTTGTATATTTTGATAATAATTTGTCTATGCATGTATTTGGGATGAAGTACACTGATTTTCATTAAATAATACATTCAGATGTCCTTAAACAAGCCTTCGATCCATTCCCTATACCCCTTATGAAATAATTGGCGTAAAACACGCACCCCGTTTATTTGACTAAATGCTAACATCAGCGCAAGCATAATGTTCCAATTTACGCATGCAGAAAAAAAGAAAAAAACACGTGTCATCTTAACTTTACTACGCGCAAAAAGGCATAGCCCTACTTAACATGTTAGTATTGTTTTATATTAACTCACAACAAACAAAAGTAATCAAATTACTTTTACAATTGGGACAACAGTTTTGATAGTGAAACACAATCGAACGAATTGTGTACCAGAAATTTCTATAAAGCAAATATAATAGTTGCAAACAATATTGACTTTGAACTGTCGTATTTCTTCCTCTGCTAATATTTAATCAATAAATACCTAAAAGAATGACGTTAATACTATGAAATAAAACCTTTCCATCATATTGATGGACAGAATTGTATTGATTCATCTATTTTTAACTGGTTTGTATTTGTTTTCGTAAAGGAAACATTATCAACGTTAGTGAATACGTAAGGAAATCTCCATTCATGACTTTTCGGGGGGTTTTGTGTTTTGCGTGTTTGTTTTTTGTTTTTTAATTGGGAACACACCGACTGTATCATTACATAAGCACATGCCTGTATAATTAAACGTTACAGCTTAATACCACAAAACAGTTTATTGATCCATATGTGAAATAAAGTTTTTACTAAGTTTTCAAATTTGTGCAATCTACAAATTGTAAATACTCGCACATATTCAAGAAAATCAGTCGCAAGATGAAAATAATGATGATTGCTTTCAAATATGCAGACTATGCTATAATGTGATAATGAACTTGTACAATTATTCCCATCAATATTGCTTTAATCCTTATACTCATCTTATGACGTCAAGGTGACGTAATTCTGTAGGTTCTTTGTTTATTCTGACCTGATTTTTGTGTTTTTTTGTTGTTGCATAAAGTGCAATCATGTGCTAGCATCTAGATACGTTTACATGTAGGGTTGTACTTGATTGGTATTAGCTACGCCTGAGCATAGAAATAATATCGTCATCTGTTTTGGTTGAATAAATGTAGAGAGTTTCAATCTCGATAAAGATTGCTGCATTTTAACAGAGGTTTTTTTTAACAAATACAGGACTAACCGTACCTTTAATATAACATGTCTTTAATGTATTTGGCCGTATAAACTTGTTTTATTGACTTGTATATATTTTTTTAATGACGTTTCTATTTTAGGAAATACTATCAGGTCATACTGTTTACCTTTCCGACAAGATTACAAAAAAAACGTTAATACTCTCACAGTATATTCAACACATATTTTAAAACGAAAGCATAATGGAAAGTGTGATACGTTTATATGAATGCAACCAATTACTATAAGATATGATGCAGATGATCCCTCGTGCTATCAGAAGAAGACGTGTCAAAGGTTAATTTTATTATACACGTTAGAAGTAATTTTAGGTGAGATACATGACGCATTTCGAGCAGATGTGTGAATACATCTGGAATATTTAAAAAAAAAACACCCAAGCAAAATTAAAATTAATAACAGCTGCATAAGAAGACAACATCAAACACTGCCTGACATTTTTGGATCCGATTATTTGCCAATTGAACAAACAAACTTTCACGCAGCTGCATATATGCATAGGAATTATTCATGTTAGTTTTTATTTTGTAAACATTCGTAATTGCATTTCTTTTTTACTCATACATATTTTCTCTTTGATGATGTTTTTCTCTGATTGTAGTAAAAGTCATCTTCTAGTCTTATTAACCGCAATCAACTTCTTCAAATCTTACCCTCGATTCATTTCGTCAAAAACCACAATTACCTGTAATAAAAATATTACTCTAAGCAATCGAATTGATTGCTGTTTCAGCAAATTATATCCACCAAAACAATATTTTTCACCGATGTTTTGAGATATTCAAGGTATCTCTAGACGAATTGTCTATCATGGCGAGAAGACAAAAAAAAAAACACCCGCATCCCCTTTTTATAAGTTATAACCTATTTTCTGTTCCTGCCATGAATCTGTATATCTCTGGAGATAATTGCCTCTCTCCCTCTCCCCCCTCTCTCCCTTGAAGGTCAAACACTTTCTTTGATAAATTTAATTCACGATGAAATAAATATGTGCGTTAAGTTAAATCAACAAAAGTGATTCGTTAACCCGATTACTGGCTTTTCCGAAGCCAAGCCGTGACCAGCTACTCCGACAGTTTATGTGATAATAACATCGTTATCTACAGCGGGAGGCAGCTTTTAGACAAATGACTTCGGCAGAAACGAAAGGCATAATTGATAAAAAGAACGAACAGGATAGATAATGTATATCCAAGAGAAAATGTAAAAGAAAAGGGTCAATTTTTATATCATGATTTCTATGGGTATACCTTGATTCTCTGCACATCATTGACAGAGCAAACCCTCGAAAATAGTATATTTGAATCTTATTTCCTTTCTTGGTTTTCCTTAGTTTTTAATATTTGGATTTTCTATTTCTTATTGATATGTTTTCATGGATTTCTGTTTAGGGATACAAGCATATATATAAAACTGGAAGAAACTTTAATTAAAACAGGACATATAACTGCTATATACATATGTAAAACTTTTGCTGATGTGGGTTTAATGCATTCGTCACAGGATAAACCAAAAGTCAATAAAATACATAGAGTTTTAGATAAATGTTCTGTGTAATTGGAGGAACCCAATAAATTCTCAGTATTTTGAAATAATGTTATATTATTTTTCCCTATCCTGCTCCCGGAATTACCTTACATACTTTAGAAATATTCAGACGTAGTAATTATTTTTAAGTTTATGAGAATCGTCAATTGTAAAAGAAGTCCCTTTTTATAGCACAGCGTATACTCCTTTATGGTAATTTTAGTTGCATTATTGTAATGTTAGTCAGTCCTTTCACAATAGCAAAGGGTAGATTATACATGAAAATTATTAAAAATTGATAATCTACCCAAACGAACACTATTTTTGGTAAATATTCTGATTTTGCATAACAAATATCAATTTTTGTGTTCAGTTAAAATATAATTTAACTTAGTAAGCGTGATGAAGAGTATGTAAATATTCCCCTACTTTATATTTCAATAATGTTTTTATAAACTTCTTCAATCTTAATGTTCCAGTCGTCAAAAAGTTTCGTATTTCTGTGTTTCTTTATCTTCATGCAGGAAAGAGGCTGCCGTGGACATCGAAGGGAACTTTCTTGTCCGATGTGTTTATGATGATGTGCTCTCTTACGATCTAGTAGCAGCTGCGTCAAAAGTACTAGGTTTGTGTTTGTCAAAGCTTTCATTCGAATACGTTATAATCTTCTACTTTGCGACTGAAACACGCATGATTAATAGAATATAAACTACTAACGACAATCAAGAGTTATCGAGTTATAGATTCATGTTTGGTTGGCGCTGACCATCATAAACGTGTATAAAAGTACATGAACAATTTGTATATATGTGTATAAATATATGTATAATATGTAAAGAAGTATATATATATATATATATATATATATATATATATATATATATATATATATATATATATATATACCCATGTATATATATATATATATACCCATGTATATCGTATATATATATATACCCATGTATATCGTACCTGATATATAGCCTCACATATTGTGCATCCTATAACATTTTTGAGATTATGGGGTTTCAGTTTTCTCGAATAACAGACAAGTAACTCTAGCTCCTAATTTCATAAACACGTCAAGCTATATTCTCCTCTGTCACTTAAGAGTAATTCCTAACAACAAAATATTTAAAACCTGCCTGTGAAAAGGATTATATCTGAGGATTCATTATTTTGTTTCCTTTGTATTTAACAAATGTATCTCTAAAGGGAACAAAAAGTTAGGCCACTTGTCTCTCTCCTTGGTTAGAGGAATCGAGTTGCTCCCGTGGGGTATTTTTTGTTCGTTTACGTGCATCATGCATCTAGCATTTAATAATACTCACGCACTGAAAGATACTCTTTCATGTTAACGTATTAAATTTTCCAGAGATTGGCATCACTTCGAATCTTGAGTCGTATTTTTAAGATTTATCTCTCTCTGTCTCTGTCTCTGGGCTGTCTCCTTCTATTCTGCTAACAACATTTACATGAAAAACGCCTTCAATATTGTTAAACGGGAACGGTTAAATGTATAACGAGAATTAAATTGTTATAAAAAAAGGTCGTACTGTGACACGTGCCCTTCAGTTAAGAAACAGAAGTGAATTCAATTGATCTAGAATAGGTTATACGATAAGTGCCTAGCCTACTTCGCTCTCTCGATTTAGAAGGTTAAAATTGAATGCAATGATGTTGCCAGAAGCTTAAAGGGAAAGAAATGTTATTTTGACTAGAAGAAAAATCTAGAACAACAGTAACGAAAAAAAACTCTTTTTTCTTTGTAAAGCTGAAATATGTTCTTTTCTAGTTCTATATAAGAAATGCGTTCATTGGTTGATTTTAGACCTTTGACTTCTAGTTCATAAAATACCCAATCTAATGTTTTCATTCAGACGTCAAGACGTCATGATCAAAACATAGCACTTCGACGCCAAACGGAGCATATCATTCTACGTTTTTCCCCCTGGTCTATACCTCATATATATTACTTCATCCTACATACTCTACTTATTTATTGCGACGTGCTGTCCATTTGTCACAATGATTGACCCGTCTCATTAGGGCCAAAACAAGTCGGTAGTGTGTGGTTTATAACAGAACGAAATCATTCTTGACGCATGCAACAGTTATAGCTACATACAGAACGACATAGTTCTGGAGGACCTTCCAGGAAGATTTGAATCATCACTGAAACTAAACGAAGGTGAAGGTTTACATCCGTTTCTCACGACGACTGATAACTGGACTGATAAAATAACAGAAAAGTTCCTCGGCCTGCCTAACCTGCTTCAAGTTGTTCTATTATATCGATTACACTGAATTAGTCACAGCGGTATATTTGTCTGACTGAAACGATAGTCGAGGCATTGATCATACAACAGCTTCTCGATGGAATTTGCACTAACCTCCATTGCTACTAATCTGTCATTCCCCTCATGTACTGATAATGACCCCCTTCCCCTCCCACCCCCACCCGCCCCTCCCTAAGCCTTCCTCTCACTAACCTCTCTCCCATATCTCTCTACCTCTCTCTCCCTTTCCAAGCACCCAAAATCCTAGGTTTCCTATTCAATAACTCAATTTGTGTCATTTTTTTCCGATTTGTGTAGGTAAAGTGATTTCTCTTTGTTCGTTACACAATACGAAATTATTGGCTTGTTCACTATATTTGTCTGATACTTCTTGAAATTTTGTTAGTACAGTATGTAAAAATATGGTCCGAAGAACAAGCGTTATGATCATGAATTTTTATGGAAATTGATCCTCTTCCTTGGGTACATGACTTTACATAACAAACAAATTTCAAAGCAGGAGTTACTGACGTCATATACCTATTGAATGCGTGTACTCCGCGTTAGCTATCAAAGTACACAATAGTAAACATAACACTTAACTTCAAATCATCATTTAAATTTCCAATAAAACATGCCATAGGAAATGAATTTCAATTCTGTTGCGGCAGAAAATTCAATCATTTATTCTGCCAGCGAATACATCTCTTTAACAAAATGAAAATACGAATTGGCATTGAAAGAGGCAATAAAATATCAACTTAAAGCAGTTGCTTGTTGCATTAAGGTAACAAAACGTATATAAGTTACAAGAAAAACATCCACTGATTAACTCTAGCCTACCGCACATTTGATGTATAGATACACATCCTAGCTTGTTTTTATCTGCTTTGTAAATGCAAATATGGAATTATATTGGCATCTACTTTAAATGACAATTAAATGCAAATGCCATCTTTAAGAATAGGACAAAATACATCATGATGTTGGCACAGAACTATAGCTACTTGTAGAAATTTGATGGGTGGTGAAAATGTTTGGAAATTTTAAGAAATGAACGAAAACACCACTTGCTTTAAGTGTGCTTATAAGATTACAGTAAACTAGCCATGCTCTTGACCACCATGCTCAACGCCACTTCTCTGTTAATCATAAATTAACATCACTCAGAAGTTCACTATATATATATATATATATATATATATATATATATACACTATACTATACGATACTATTGTATACTATACTATATCAGTGTTATGTCTGGATCAGTTTGCTATATATCTTGTGAAGCAGGGGAATAATTCCATTGAAACTACCCTGTTCTTTAAGTATGACATAAATCAATTTATATGACAGCTAACGCAATCATTTATTTAAGCTTGAATGACAAGTAAGTCCTTCTGTCAACATAAGTTATATGGGTTTTTCTTTCATCAAAATATTTCTTGTCGTTGTACTTTGTTCCACACAGATTTATCGAACCCAAGTCTTATAGTATTCGTTTGTGGATAGAGTTGGCACGTGAAAATTCCTAACTCTATCACTTGCGTTGTACGTATTACGCCTTCCACAAAGGGCATTCCTTTGTAAGCAAAGCTGGAAAGAAGGTTTTAAGACCAGGTCTCCTAATAAATTACCTAGAAACGTAATCCACTTTCAGAGTCTTGCTTGTATTAAATTATTTATGAATATTGATTAGAGCAGAACTATAACATTATCAAATGACAAGGAAACTTTTATTCCGAAGAATTAAATAAATGTCTTAGAGGGTGCACTTTCCTGGGTGTCAGTTTAAGTAACACATTGTATTTGTTGACCTACGTGTAACTTCATCAACTCACTTTATGTTGTTTCCTTGAGCTGTACTGAACCTGAGCTAATCATGCCATTTACACAATTTCACACTTAAGAGATAACTCTCCACTCGCACGATATTATCAACGACCTTGAATATTGGTGATTGTATTTTATTAGGCTGCAACAAAAACACATCCAGACTGGTTTGTTCTGATTGCATTCATTGAAGTAACCTTTGTGTTTGTAAAGTGCTTATGTTCATTTTGGGTAACCGACTAACAAAATCTCAAATAGGCCTACATTTCCTACATGATTAAACTCTAATTTTGTTACCAAAGGAATGAATATGCAGATTAGCTATTTTGCATAACTTTCAACGATGTAACCTTTTAAATATTACCCTTTTATAACTATAGTGCCTTTGGTTATTGTGAGGACATATTTGTTTTTTCTATTCTACTTTTCCTATTCACACTAGTCTGGTCTTGTCAATTACAAAACTACCTTTGCAGTATCACGTTTACACTAATAGTGCAAGATAAGTCAATTGCAAAGCAAAGCAAAGCAAAGCCAACCTTGAATAAGCAGAATTTTCCATTTCAAAAGTATAATTTATTAATATCTTATTGATGAGTTGGCGACAGTCCTTACTGAGAAGCTACACTCATTTACACTGTACAAGTGCATTCTTACCAACCAACACACATTTTATCATACATTCGAAGGACACAAAACGATAATATCCAAGCCAACATCCTTTTAGCTGTGGTGATTTTTCTATATTTCAATTAGTAAGAAAGGGAGATTTCACACTTTTTTTCCCACTCGCTTCCTTGAAAAAACATGACAATCCTCTCTGATTCAATCAGACTTTATTTTGACCTTGGTAATTGTATAGTGCAATCTCTCCATCTGCCCCGAAGTATTAAAAGAAACACAACTCTCTGTAATACGCTAACTATTTGTTCTAATCCCTGTAATACAACTACAGCTGTAGGCAACATGTTGTTAAATACGAGCCCGCTTAAGCGATGAGAAGAGGCTAGTTGTCTTAATTCACCTGCACGTTAGCCCCAGGTCATGTGAAATTTGTAATTTAAAGGAATACAGCTGAAATTTTTAATAAAACATGATGACGCAAACTAAATTTGTCTAGCTTTTAAGGGAGAATTCTGGTTCCAATCACTGCTTACGTAAAGATTACAGTTTTTAAATGACGCATAGTATGTCAGAGACTGAGTGTCGCTTGCAAATGATAAGAGCTTCTTGAGATGAACAAATGTTGTGCTTGACAAATGTACAAAATAATATTATGTTGCTGTTAAATACTGTCAACCGTGTAACACTGGTGTTAAAATATGTGCATGAACAATTAAATGTACTTTAAGACGATTTATGAAACTTTTCGAAAGATTGTCTGGTTTTTGTTTAGAACTACTTCCTATGATGTTTTTTGTATCTTAGTTGTAGCCAAGCATGACATGTTTTACGCTTACGCTTACAGGCATGCTAGTATTATTGGCTACCACTACCATACTGCGATACCATATCTGGCCTCCTCCGTTCCATACATGACTGAGCCGCGAATAACATAGACTGTACATCTGGAACCAATGAATGTTATATTCTCTGCAAATGCGTGACTTGTACATCACATTAGGGTTATCAAATAACACAAATTCAACAACGAAAAACTTCCCCCCAAAACAACAATAGTAACAAGAAAATGGGTCATTCCAATGAATAAGAAGCTAACGCAATGGACCACAACATGGGGGTAAATTAACACCAAGAGGGAATTTTTAGTATCGGCGGAGGGGAGGGGGCGAGGATGGAAGGGGTTCGGATACCACTGCTGCTGACAGAAAATATATATTGAAAAAGTTGAAAGACGTGGATTCATCTTTTCATTGTTTTACACAGATTGGACACAAGAAGTAATGAGTCAGGGGAAAGAGGGTGTTCCAAAAGGTTGGGAACCACTGTATGAGAATCACGTCTACGAATTTGCAACACTTAGGCCTATAAAAAACAAGATTGTATCGTTTATCGGAACGTACCTTCATCTTATGAATGATAATCTGTACGGATGTGACTTAAGGAAACATAGTACATGATAAATGATAGTCCTGACGTCCTTGTATTACATGATAATATGTACAGACGTGTCTGATATAATGGTATTCTGTTCAGACGTGTCTGGTCTAATATTATTATGTGCAGACGTGTCTGTTCTAATGGTATTCTGTTCAGACGTGTCTCAGCATCGATAATCTGTACAGACATGTCTGATCTAACGATAATATGCACTTGTCTGGTCTGATAATAATCTAATCATAACATAAATAATTATAACGAATATGATAACAGATGATACTCTGTAAAGACGTGTCTGAGCTAATGATAATCAGTAAAGACGTGTCTGAGCTAATGATAATCTGTACAGGCGTGTCTGATTTAATGATGATCTTTACAGACGTGTATGAGCTAATGACATCTCTACAGACTTATAGGATCTAATAATCTCTATTGATGTGACTCCGTCTGATCATGATAATCTGTACAGACGTGTCTGAGCTAATGATAATGTACAGACGCGTCTGAGCTAAAGATAATATGTACAGACGCGTCTGATCAGATGATAATCAGTACAGACGTGTCTGAGCTAATGATAATCTGTACAGGCGTGTCTGATTTGATGATAATCTTTACAGACGTGTATGAGCTAATGACATCTCTACAGACTTATAGGATCTAATAATCTCTATTGATGTGACTCCGTCTGATCAGTTGATAATATGTACAGACGTGTCTGAGCTAATGATAATCTGTACAGGCGTGTCTGATTTGATGATAATCTTTACAGACGTGTATGAGCTAATTACATCTCTACAGACTTATAGGATCTAATAATCTCTATTGATGTGACTCCGTCTGATCAGATGATACTATGTACAGACGTGTCTGAGCTAATGATAATCTGTATAGACGTGTCTGAGCTAATGATAATCTGTACAGACGCGTCTGATCAGATGATAATCAGTACAGACGTGTCTGAGTTAATGATAATCTGTACAGGCGTGTCTGATTTGATGATAATCTTTACAGACGTGTATGAGCTAATGACATCTCTACAGACTTATAGGACTAATAATCTCTATTGATGTGACTCCGTCTGATCAGATGATACTATGTACAGACGTGTCTGAGCTAATGATAATCTGTATAGACGTGTCTGAGCTAAAGATAATATGTACAGACGCGTCTGATCAGATGATAATCAGTACAGACGTGTCTGAGCTAATGATAATCTGTACAGGCGTGTCTGATTTGATGATAATCTTTACAGACGTGTATGAGCTAATGACATCTCTACAGACTTATAGGATCTAATAATCTCTATTGATGTGACTCCGTCTGATCAGTTGATAATATGTACAGACGTGTCTGAGCTAATGATAATCTGTACAGGCGTGTCTGATTTGATGATAATCTTTACAGACGTGTATGAGCTAATTACATCTCTACAGACTTATAGGATCTAATAATCTCTATTGATGTGACTCCGTCTGATCAGATGATACTATGTACAGACGTGTCTGAGCTAATGATAATCTGTATAGACGTGTCTGAGCTAATGATAATCTGTACAGACGCGTCTGATCAGATGATAATCAGTACAGACGTGTCTGAGTTAATGATAATCTGTACAGGCGTGTCTGATTTGATGATAATCTTTACAGACGTGTATGAGCTAATGACATCTCTACAGACTTATAGGACTAATAATCTCTATTGATGTGACTCCGTCTGATCAGATGATAATATGTACAGACGTGTCTGAGCTAATGATAATCTGTACAGGCGTGTCTGATTTAATGATAATCTTTACAGACGTGTATGAGCTAATGATATCTCTACAGACTTATAGGATCTAATAATCTCTATTGATGTGACTCCGTCTGATCAGATGATAATATGTACAGACGTGTCTGAGCTAATGATAATCTGTACAGACGTGTCGGATCTAATAATCTCTATTGATTTGACTCCGTCTGATCCAATGATAATTTGTACAGATATTTTTGGCATTTTGATAATAATCATCTATGACAAAATATGCAGGTAAACAATACTTGCATTGTTTGCCCCCAAGATTTAGATATGATAAGATTTAAGAGTCTTAGAATCTAAAAACAATACTCTAATTAATGCTTCCAATGTTTTGAGTTAAAACTCAAATAAGAGCATCTACAAATGATATAAAACTATAAAGAGCGTCCTAAGCGGTTTGAAAACTTCAACTACCTCCCTACGCCTCCTTCCCCCTCAGCCAACCCCCCTCCCCCCATTTCCCCTTCACTTCCATCCCTCACTATATACATGCATTACTCCCGATACTGCTATCTGAAAAGCCGGAGACTAAGTTAACTCCACGTTTGATAAAGCAGACAGGTGAATTAACAGCTGTCATTTAATGGATTTCCCTTGTACACTTCTCAAAAAGTTTCAATTCCGGGCCGTTGAAAACTGCTCACTTTGTTCGAAAAGTAGCACGGTTGATTAAGATATAAACCTAACTTGTTCCTCATTTTCACTCAACACTAGCAACATTCATTACCTCGCATCATTGACAGATACTTCCCTCAAGTTGTAATGGTACGAATCACAGAGGCGTGTAACCATGACTGCGGCAGTGACTTTGTTTCTTTCCATGATATGACTTTAAACGTGCACTTTAATTGCTATTTCCGAGATGTCCTTTTGAAGTGGGCTCTTCAAACTGATCTTTGCAATCCGGGCATAAAGGGGCGGAATAGGGGGCTTTTAGACAGGTACGCTTTTCTGTTCTGAACACACATACACAAAAAAAAGCGAGAATTTCTCAACCAATTCATGAAGTACCATTCTTTAAATGTTTTATGAGTGTTTTTAACTAAAACCCTGTGAAACACCTTCGTGTCATTTAAGCTCAACTTTTGTTTGTTAATTAGTCGAGAGCATGGGCGGCGATCCTGGGGGGGAAGGGGGGGATATATCCCCCCCATGAAAATGGGTGGAGGGGATGTAATACACCATATCCCCCCCACCAAATGCCAGGGATAAGAATATTTTCATGCCTACATTTATGCATCATCGTGAATGTACGGCTCTTTTCTAGCTTCATTTCTCGCCTACCATAAACGCAGTGTGATCTTTTCAAATAAACCGTCTTTATAAAGCAAGAATAGTTGACTGTAGGTTTCATTGGCCCTATAACAACAAAATGTATTATTGCGCCCACGGTATTGATATAGTACATATATGCACCCTCATAGTATTCATATAGGCCCTATAGTAGGCATACACACGTACATGTTCCCTCGAACAGCTGAGAATCTCATGTTACCAGGGTAATGCTTAATACACGTTTCACCTGGATGCCCTAGCAATCGGTACCTAGGAATGTAACTATGTGTAATTGTGTATTGCATGTGTATAAGCCTATAATAGCCTGCATGAGGCCATTTTCTTCATCGAATAATATAAAAGAGCTCTCGAACATCTAACGTAGCGCCTGAAACAAGATTGACAGGGGCAATTTTCCCAAAATAACACCCGAAATTAAAAAAAGAAGTATTTTGGATCCTGATAATGAGATATTTCGGACATGATATCCCTATTTTAAAGTTGGGTATATGCCGCTTGGAAACCTCGGGAAGTGCCGTTTCCGGCCATCTAGAGGGTTTGTTAATCCCAAAATTTTCTTGTACGCTTCGCGGCAACTCATGGTGGCGCTACGCTTAGATAGTCAACAAGGTCATATCCCCCCCACTCGGAAGTACGGATCGCCGCTCTTGGTCGAGAGTCATTAACATCAAACACTACGGTCCACATTTAAACATGTTGTTATTACTGTAAGTACGTATTCTACTATCTGCTAACATTACTTATAGTTTTTGTTGGAATATGTCTTTACTATTTAACTTTAAAACAATAATGTCCGGTATCAATAATAAAAAAACAAAAAAAAAACAAAAAAAAAACAATACTGCGA
The DNA here is from genome assembly GCF_037975245.1 of Apostichopus japonicus. Classification (NCBI taxonomy): domain Eukaryota; kingdom Metazoa; phylum Echinodermata; class Holothuroidea; order Aspidochirotida; family Stichopodidae; genus Apostichopus; species Apostichopus japonicus. The sequence goes on along the minus strand of NC_092574.1, from coordinate 26,182,215 downwards.
TGAGATGTCAAACAGTTTGTAAGCCCTCTGAGTTTTCATTCCAATGTACAGGGTTTATACATCAATTCAATGGCTACAAGATGGTTTACTTTTCTACGGGAATATTTAGTACAAATACCTGCAGTTTATGAATTACTCATATAGATACAGTTTACATTGCTACGATCCAGTCATATTGGCATACTCGACTATTATAAAGTGTCTGAAAACGGAATGCGTGCGCCAGAAACGTTAAGAGCATGAAACTTCAAATCAAATTATAATAATAATAATGATAATAATAAATCTCTAATATTTTGGGTCATTCCTTTTCTGTATTAGATCAGATGGTTCATAAGTTGATGAACCCTTGATAGCTGTGGTGTGGCCAAACCCGCCGTTACTTATTTCCTAGGGCCTCGGATTGAGTACAGATGCAACATATGATAGACTTGTATGTTAATGCCTTCTACATGCGCGTTATCTCCCCCTCCACATATTGTATGACTACCACATACGTCGGTGGGTAAAAATATCATATCACTACAACCTGAATCAATCGGCAATTGACCTAGAAACGGTCAACATATTCTGGTATTAGATTAAAGAATACTGACCAACAAGTTTAAACTGCTGAGTAATTGTCATACATCGGTTCATTAGCATCAGTCAAAGGACGCCGTTCATCCGCTTTATGTTTCTATTAACATTAATCAAGACAAAAGCCTATCCAACCTCGACACAAACCTAAATATCTATGTCCATCTACTATGGATGAGCTTCACAGTGTTGTAGGTTCCATAGCCTATACACCTCAAATTCGGTCAGTTACTATTTGAAATGATTTCATGCATACTACACACTCATATTTGAGACATCGATTCTGCGACATTTTCACTTTGTTTACTGTTTTAAGGATTATCGATTCCCCCGGCTCGTTTCCGACGATTCAACTGAGGGCAGAAACTGCACTTTATGCTGTTGGAGACACCGATTTAAAATCAATTCTCCTTAGGCCTGCTTTTTACTCCTTACGAATCGATTTTGGTTTTGGCAAAACACTTGACTTCCTCGAACAGTGTCAGTAGCAACTCGTGGATCTTGCATTCTTATGCATCATATAAAGGCCATTGTCATGCCGTAGGAACATTTTTCAGACAATAATACAAACAATCAAGATAAATTGATACCCAGAGTATCATTAAAATTCATTCCCCGAGACCTGATACGAAAGAAGACATTTCCTTCTTTTAGTTTTACTTCAATGTAGTCTGTACGCTTATCACATAGCATGTTCAAGCAGCATGAGGCTCAGGAAATGGACTGGAACAAAGTTGGAGTTACAGCTAGAAGACGGTACATGAGTAATTCCTCAGGGAGTAAAAACTGAGTTACTATACATAATATATTAGTGTTCACTGCCCGGTAGGTGGAGGGGAGATAACACATAGTTCTATTTTTCATCTCTGAGCATATTCATTGTCTAATTTTCTTCATTGGTTTACTCATTTGCTAGTGACTGATTCTCTAGTTTAAAATTTTGTGACAGATGACAAAGAAAATAATGTTCAATTCAATTTGAATTTGAAATTAATGAGTGTGTAATACAGATAATAGGCATGGGTAACAACTCGTTTGTTTGTTGTGAAATGTTCAAAGACTTTCTGGGTCGTTATTGGGAAATGATGCATAACCGTAGTAACCTCTGGGAAAGGAACTACTTCAACAAGAGAACTCTGACATGAAAAAGAGTTCTTTTCCCTCACCTTAAGATAAAATGAGAGAAGGGAGCTGCTTGTCCTTCCAACTTTCACAATAACAGAAGTCAAATATATTTGTCACAAATTGCCAAACCTTCCCTTCTCCTCCTCCTCCTTCTCCTTCTCCACGTATTGAGATCATGCTGATACGTAGCTAACACCAATCACGAATCCAAGAGATTTGTCATCCCTCCCAATCAAATTTAGGCAAACTTTGAAAGGTAGATATAAATTTACATTTCTCTATGACATATGTTTACCCTAGTACTTGATTGATGACATTTAGACCAAGTCTGTCCCTATTTCCTTTTTCTTACCTTCTCTTTTTTGAGATTTGTATTACTTTTTTCTCTTCTACTCTCAAATGACCCGTCGATTTTTGTTTTCACGTGTTATGAATACGTTAAACATTGCTTGAGATAGCTTTTATAACTAACCAGCTATGACAGGTTCTTCTCTCTGCGTCGGATTGATATTGGATTGATGATCGAAAATTTGAAGTGAAACCTCAACTCGGCGTAAAAGCGAGCAAATACTATATAGAGAGATGTCCTAAATGATTACGGTCAACGTTGAGACATGTGCGTGTATCGAGGGATAATCATATTTAATAGATACGTGTAACCGAACCAATCAATCTATCAATCAATCAATGGGTTTATTAGATCATATAGTAAATGTTTTATAGATACGTGTAACCGAACCAATCAATCTATCAATCAATCAATGGGTTTATTAGATCACATAATAACTGATGAGATACAACTTTCCATGACAGTTTTATAGTTCACTTTTTTACTTTTTCTTGATCTGATTTCGTGTAGTACGTCCTTACTCCTTTTCGTTTGTAAAAAGACAAACTCCTATATATTCGCCCCCGTTAACTTTATTTTCGTACTCAGGGAGTTTTGGAAATATAGTAGGAAACACTGATGCAAGATTATGTACTCTTATTTGGCGCTTAGATCCTTGTAATCGGGCTCATACCGATGGAATTAATCGTACTCATATTGTTCTATTGGTATACTACAAATCTGATATTGATATTGGAAAACGAAAAACATATTTCCATAACGGAAAAAATATCAATGCATCAGATTACTTAAATTGATGACAAAAAAAGGTTTGTTACTGCATTGCGAATCTTTGAAGAGCATTTCCCTGAGTCATGACGAGAACAAAAAAGGTCTTCGCATCTAAACCGGTTTAAAGATGCATGAACGCATTTTTATCGAGAAGATAAACACTAACAAATTGGCCATGCTCTGCGTTTCATTACTCGTGAGCGTTTCGTTCGGTGGTATTCAGTATTGGTTGCAGAAAATGTGGATAATAATCGCAAAATTATGTGAGAAAATGGGACAGAGTTAGAAAAGCTTTCAATTATGAATTTTAATGTGCCCTTCACATTCCACAATAAGGACAGGACAAAGAGGATAAAAGGATCAAAATTAGTTGCCACCTTTATCATATTTGTAATGAACACAAATTTTTAATTTCATACTTTCAAACTTGTCTATTTATTCCAGGTTTGAGCGTTAACATCCTGTTAGAGGCATTTGGTGGGATGTTCTTTCAATTCTGTCAAGAATCCGGCTACGACAAAATTCTCGGCGTCCTTGGCTCAAATACTCGAGATTTTCTTCAGAACCTCGATGCACTCCACGATCACTTAATGTCTATATACCCTGGAATGAGAGCGCCCTCCTTCCGCTGCAGTACGAGACCCAGTGATGGCGCACTGGTGCTTCATTACTACTCCGAGAGACCCGGTTTAGAGTACATCGTAGTCGGTCTCATCAAAGCTGTCTCCTCTCATTTTCACTCCGGAGAGGTGCAGGTCGAGATTCTGAGAGGCAAGGATGATGACCACGACCACGTTCAATTTGCAATCATCCAAAAGAAAGAGGAAGAAGAGGACAGTAAAGAACAAAGCTTCAACGAAGTCCTCTCTCTTCCGCCGATTCCGAGAATCAGCCCTGCAACATTTTGCGCCATCTTCCCCTTCCACATGATGTTTGACAAAAACATGAATATCCACCAAGCTGGTAATTCTGTCAGACGCGTAATCCCAAACGTCGGATCTGGTAAGTGTAAGATTACCGATGCTTTCTACATGGTCCGTCCTCATATGGAGTTTACCTTCCAGTCGATTTTGAGTCATATTAACACTATGTTTGTACTACACACACGGTCCACCATCTACCGCAAGACCAGGGATAAAGCCAACAGGGACCAACCATTGTCTCTCAAGTTGAAAGGTCAAATGTTGCATATTCAAGAGACAAATGAGATCGCATTCTTGTGCTCCCCGAGCGTAACCAACCTTGACGAGCTTCGAAGGTGTGAGCTGTTCCTGAGTGATATCCCTGTACACGATGCTACTAGAGACTTGGTACTCATTTCAGAGAAATTCGAAGCTGAGTACAAATTGACCAAGAAGTTAGAAATCCTGACAGAGAAGCTTCAGCAGACTTATCGAGAACTTGAAAATGAAAAACAAAAGACTGACAAGTAAGTTACTCTGCAGAATCACTGCTACTCATAGGCGTAGGAGGCGGGGATGGGGGCTGGGGGCTGCAGCCCCCCCCCCCCAAATATAGCTCATACGCCTATGCTGCTACTTACGGCTTAGTTATCACTATCTCGTTTGTTCCCTTCTCTAGATTTGAAGCAAGTGACTTCCATTTCACGATCGGGTCGAGTCATTACCAATAAATTCTCCCTGCTCGGTTCGAGTCATTGATTCGAGTCACTTTATTATTTCTATGGGGAAACACCTTCGAAATAAATTGTAATCTAGTGTCATTGATCGTTAAAACACTGCCCTCTTATCATCCATGTTATCATGCCTTACACTTTGGCTTCAATATAGAACCATTCCACATCTTTAGGCCTGATGAAGGAGGGGTGCCAGGGGCTACAGTCACGGGCCTCAATTATGGGAAACATGGGATAAAGCATAGTATACTATCATTTTCATAATTAAGTTAAGGAAACAAATTTGAACCAAACGAGCTCTCGACGCGTCCGGACCTCTCCACCAATAGTAAACATCTTTGCAAGTGATGAGGGGATTCCTTGCTTGTATGCAATCTATAAAAGGTTGGGCAAAAATTTGATCCATCACGTCTTGGTACGCATGTATCCAACCAAAGTTTTATCACGTTTTGCCCATGAAAGGAAAAATTTTGACCAATGAATCACCTTTTGGCAATTAAATTGGTTAAACTGTCGTAATTTTACTTGATTGGGAGCAAATGTATACCCAAGTTTTGTTGGATATACATACGTACATGTAGTGGCAGGGAGTGTACTATTGCCATGTTGTGTTATCATGTTGTCTGGTCAGTTCTTTCCACGGTGATAACTAAGGGCATGACTTTAAATACATTGAAGTTAAGTACAAAAACCATCGAGGCAACAATCACGCTCCAGAAGTCATGTTATAACATGCATGACGTGGCCCTGTCATGCTAAAGAGAGATATCACATTACGTCATATCATATGATATCACATCACACCATATGACATGACTTTATACATGACACAACATTTTAATCACATCACAACATGAGATAAGAGATGACCTCACGTGACAGGACTACAAACTGAAATGTATGATACAACATAGAAGCGAGGAAAATAAGACAACATGTTTAAATCGGATTGTGATCAATTGGTATATCACATTAAATCCTCCTAAGTACACGACTAAACCCAACACAATGAAACTATTGACAGTGTGACTCGCGATGTGCCATCTTTGTATTAATTCTTCTGTCCAAGAAATCTCTAAAAATAAAACTAATAATCATACAGTTTCAGTTGATAAGGTTCATTCGATAGACATGTTGGATTTATTGAGTGTATAGCGGACGGAGGTGTCACTGAAAAGCCTCTTATGGTGCTTCGGTGCCATTGATCGGGATACAAATCAATTTTTAGAGGTTCTTCACAGGAAACGTAGGTCAACGACCAAAGCTATATAATACTGCACTTGCTTAAAGGATCATTGTAGACACAACATTAGTTTTAATATCTTTGCAGATCGTTAAATTGGGATGATAAACTTTGTTAAACATCTGGGGTTCATTAATTGAAAGTGACTGGCCTACTTAGGGTAACACAGAGACCCATTAAACCAGTTCCTTAGGTACAACATAAACTAAAAGTAAAGGCATGACAGTTATGACCACACATAGCATGAAGTTATTTGAAATAATTGTAAACTATAGACCAAACATATACTGATCTCACATTATGTAATTTTGAATTGAAACTTTTCTCAACGGTTTGGATTCAATGATTGATTTAGAGGTTGTGTTGTGTGTCTATATCCACCCCCCCCTTCCCCCACCCTCAATTTGAAAATTTCAAAACAGATGTCAGAGATCGCTGGCTACCAAATCAATATCAAAAGTTTGCCTTTTTAGGAATATTCTTCGTTTTCTAAAACGGTAACGTTCCTCCCCCCCCCCCCCCCCCCCCTTTAAACTCCTCATTAGAACTTTTGGTGACGTAACATCATTTCTCTAAGTGAAAAATTGCTCAGTTCCGTCTCGAAGCTAGTTTTTGAAATCAAGATATAGAAGTCTCTATGAACTTCTCTAGTCTAAAGTATGATGAAATTTAAATTCTCCAAAATATAGTCAATTTCCATATTGATCACCTTCGGTGGTAATAATAGATATTACGACTTTGTCTATTGAGTGAGCATTCTGACACAGAAGAATAATTATTCGTTTCTAAAACAATAGCCTCTCGTCTACTTATGTAACACTAATAATCCATTCCAAAGGCTCTACAGGGTTAATGTCGTAAAATACGACTTGGCCTACTGTAATCCTACCAAAATTTCATGGCATTTTTAGCCTTTAAAATTAACGATCGTTTTTCCTCGACAGCCTTGGTCATGTTAAAATTTGACTTTTGTGAGCCTATGCGTTGATAAAATAGTCGATTTGAGGCGATGCGTTTGCTACCATATTCCTCCCTAAAGAACGACAAATTTAAAAATCCGTGTTAGTCTCCTCACAGTGGAAAGTAATTCGAATCACATCAGAACAATAACGAACAGATATATTTCGAATATTTATGTCAATTAAAAAGCTGAGACCATTCTAGTTTGTTCTGTCTATTGAGTGTGTCAATCACGCCAGTGTGTTCTACGCATGTTTAATACCTAAACTACTCCTTTGTCTAAAACGAAACCATATCATTCGTGGAGAAACTTACTCAGAGCAAGAGGATTTCAACGTATCGAGTTTTTTTGTTGGTTGCTGCAGTGATATTCCCTTCTCTTGGGCGTCAGTCTCTAGGGAGGGATTGCAATAACGGAAGATAGCTCGTATTACTAAGATTTGGCATAGCTGTGACGTCAAACAAGGAAATCCGAGAAGCTCGTCCAAAATTGGACGTTAAATTATGAAAAATTAATATCATGATATTCAATGTTCACTTTAAAGCTATAGATGATGTGTATATTACAAGTGATTGTAACATGCAAGATGTTTATAAGTGATGTTTGAAGATGATGGTTCTAGTCAGTGATCACGTGATAATGAATGAAATCAGTACTGGGCTTATACATGTAGGGTAAACAATTAGTTGTATTATCAGTTATATGTTTAGCATGCTAATTTTAATTTTTAATATTTGTCTAGAAAAGAAGATATTTCAGACATTACGTTTAATCGTCACTTTCCTGTTAGCCAAAATTTTATAACAGCTGTTTATATAAGTCAGAAGTTAAATATGGAAAAGTCGTAGGCCTACTATAAACACTTCATAAACAATCTGTGTTTGCGTTGGATTTACTATTATAAAAAAAAGTCCACAACAGTACGGTTGATTGGTCAACTTTCATTTTGTAATTGAACATTTTTTTCGTCTGACCAATATACTAACAGCTAATAGATTCTGGACGGCGAAACTATTAGAATATAATTCGGAGTCATTCAGTGCACGCTAGCTAACGTTGGGTTGACAAGAAGGGTTGGGGGAAGGGGGCGGTGTACGCTTAGCCTGGTTAGTTATAAGCTTGGTTTACATAGTATACAGTACAGGTTTGGGATAACTTGGCCAAACTTTGCAAACCAAATACGTAAGGTACTTTTCAAACTGTGCATCTATAGTTTTACGGATATTATGCAAAGGTCGTATGAACGACATCTCGATTTTGCTCTGGCATTTATCGACGGCCTACGGCGTGCCATAGATCTTCATTCTGTGGATATAAATCAGAGAATCGGTAGACGACTCTCTCCATTTCAAAAGAGTGAAAGTGGTCGAGGCCCTACGGGGACACCGAGTGTAATTACCAGAACCATCATTGTTAACCTTTGCTTAGCAAGTAATTTACGGAGGTGACGGTATTCTGTCATGGGTAAGGGTCATATAAATTAGATAACACTTCTGTAATATATTAGTACTTGGTAACTTTCTTTTCAAAGTCACATTATCTCTTAGTTTATCGAATTCTAGAAACGTTTTCGCTTCAAACACATTTCTTACAAAACTGAATCGATGCCTTTATATTCACACTAGGGAAAGTTTACCCCTGTGATTGTCCAAATATTGATGCTTTCTACAAAGGATTATTTATTGCGTTTCATGGAGGCGCCATTTCCTCCCACACAACATGCAAGTAATAAAAAAACGAAAAAGAAGGGGGAAAATCTGAATGTATTCCACACTTGAAACATCACACAGTGTGAACACATTGAATAGTCTCGAGTCCTCTTCATTCAAAACTGAATAGTCTTTCTGACGCTCTCTAGTCTTTTAAAATCCATATCCTTTCTCGTTTTCTTTCGATTGGCAAAATGTTTTGGCAAAAGAGATGATTAACGAAATGGTGTAATTTAAGATTCAATTATGAAAGTGATTCCTAGGTTAGTCACACCATGTTCTCATCATTGTTTGCTTATCATACACATGAACCATGGCAACTCTATGTTACGGGATATGTGTCCTCAAACAGCTAGAATGAAAAGAAAACCTCTCTCTTAGAAATAGGCTATAACAATACCGATTTGTGTATATACAAGACCATACATCTATATTTATGACAAAGTATATATATATATATATATATATATGTCTATATATATATATATATGTCTATATATATATATATATAGACATATATATAAATATACATATATATATATATATATATAAACATATATATATATATATAAATATATATATATATATTTATATATATATACATATACATATATATATATATATATTTATATATATATACATATACATATATATATATATATATATATATAAACATATTTGTATCGTCGACGACTATACGTATACCATTGGTGGTGTTACTTTAATAGTCTCCAATAAAGCATTATAGTCATCGTTGGATGCTGTGCAGACTGACTCAGATCTTAGTTTATTCAATTCGGCAGCAACTAATCAATGATATATCTATGGATATGTCATATTTTATACTGATACAAATTTACAATACAAATATGCATTATCCTCACAGGGAGTTCTGCTTTATTAGAAGATGCTTTATAAGGGGTATTCGTTTTCAGGTCATTCTTCTTAGCACAAATGATATCAACACAAAAAATGACAATTTATATAACTGACCTTCGGAATTTCCATAGAGCGGAGTACTAAATAGATCTAGCGTTTATATTAGGCCTGAGCTTTAACACTCCACCAAGTTTTAATAGGGTGTTGTATGACATCGAAACATATAACATCTTACATTCTTAAAAGACTTGCGAAACCTCAGTATTTACCGATGAATTTGTTTTACATTTCGTTACTTTTCTAGCATTCTTAATGCAATACTTGTAGCAAGGATGTCACCAAAGGCGCCATCAATCAGTAGACCTATTCTTCTCCTCTTATATAATATCATATTTCGGCTAATATCTCATCTAGTAAATTTGAGCGAAAACTCAGTTTTGAAATACTCGGAGCACTTTACAATACAGAAGACATGTGTTATTGAACGAAGCAATGTTGAAATTGTATAATAAACAGGGCTGCTGTATATATGCTACTAGATTGTATGTGTATCAGAGAAGAGGGGAAGGGGTGAAGGGGTTTGTTTACCATCAAGACCGTTGATGTACAATACAAGCAAATACAAACTGGTTAGCTAATCAGAGCACTCGTTATCCTTGTTTAACAGGCAATTTACCGCTTATTTAGTGTAAATTGATTTTCAATGGTGGAGGTTGCGTGTGTTTGTGTGTTTTTTTTTCGCTTAGTGGGGGGGGGGGTGGCATCGTTACTACGTCATCATAAGTCACATCTCTTTGTGCATGTGCAATCCATTATGAATTCATGTTGTAGCGTCTATAATTGGTTAGATGAATTCGCGTGGATCTAATTTTCTGGGTTAGAAATGTCAGTATCATGGTATGCTATATAGACACTGTATGCAGAGAATGCCTACATACGGAAATGATATGAAATGAAAATTTGACATGGAATAAGAAAAATTTCAGACATGAAAATGAAAATTTGAAATACAATTTGAAAACGACAGCTTGTTTCAAGAACCATAATGCATTCATTCTTATGGAAGATTTTGAAAGCATTATTAGGTATGTGTGATTGAATCTTCGACAGAGGTCATGCAATGAGTATAACAGCGTATATAGGTCTCCATTTAGCGCTGCATGTAAATATGCATACAAAGGTATAGTGTCAAATAAAGGCGATGAAGAAATGTTTCGCTTTCCAAAGTACAGGTAGCGTAACGGTTTATTCTTAATTTCTCTGCGTTCGTATTATTTGCATAGGCTGTTGAAGAGCCTGGTTATTTCTTCATTCCCTACGGTATTCCTACTGTGAGCATGCGCACATGATGTGTGTGTGTGTGTGTGTGCCTTTGTGGCTTACATATACAGAAATGAGTTTATATAATAGTTAGAGGATATGACGCTTCGATCTTAGCAGGATCTGCTTCAAGGGCTAACTGAAACAGATTAAGGACATATTTTAAACGGACAGATGAACAGACAACTAAGTTGGACCCTAGAACAATGAATAGAGCAAAAATAGACATTCAAAAAGGATTTCTGAAACAAAAGAGGGATTAAAGATCTGGAGAACTAACAAATGAGCTAATCTAGTTTTCCTCCTTTGTTTCCCTTCCTCTTCGCAGATTGCTGTACTCTGTTCTTCCTGCTTCCGTCGCCAACGAATTACGTCACCGAAGACCCGTTCCGGCTAAGAAGTTCGATCACGTGACTCTCATGTTCAGCGGTATCGGAGGATTTGCAACCTACTGCAAACGGAACTCTAAAGATCCCCTCAAGATTGTTAGTTTGTTGAACGATTTGTACACGAAATTCGACGACGTGGAGACAAAGTACCCGAATGTTTATAAGGTACCCGTAGCCTATACGCATTGATACATTGTTGTTATCTTTATATGTATACATACAGCCAAATAAGATAAATGCGGAATAAGATGAGGCGTAAACAGTATAGTTGATTGTAACCTATGATCTCATAACCGCGGAATAAGACAACTGAACACGACGGAAAAAGTTAAACAGTAACATACAGACACATAAAGGTCAGTTATACAGACCATTTCTAGGTCTTCCCCACCCCCCCCCCAAAAAAAAATCATATGAAAAATAAACTCCACCGGGACACTCAGAGGAATTCAGAGACTTGCGTTTCTTTCTCAGAGGCCTGACTGACTCGCGATGCATGTAGAGGGTTTCTTTTCTTTGGGGGGGGGGGGGGGCGTTGTTTCGTTTTGTTGTTTTTTATCTTTATTTTTCTTTTCCTTGTTTCATATCTTTCTAATATGTTGCAATGTTTGGGGTTGTCTGTTTTGTGTTTGCGTTTGGCGTTCACTGAACTTAGGGCGAACAGCCTAAGCCAATATCGTACCATGAGTAAAGGGGAAATGTTCCGGTTCGAGCCGATATTGGCATATCGGTTTCACGTAGGAAATAAAAGATAGCTGACCTTTAGATGTTCGTAGATTTGCATATTCCTCCTCAATCCACCTAACCCCCCCCCTCCTTTCCTCCACCCAATGCACACACCTTCTTCAGTTGTAGACTGGTGACAAAATATGTCTCTTTAATTATTTGAGGTTGAATGTCATACAAGGGTGCTCTATTGTTTATATGAACTCCAAAAGAGTCGTATTGATTGAGTTATTAGAATTCACAACACAATGGATTTGTATTAACATTAAGGCTTATTATTATTTGTTTTTATTTGTTGTTTTTTAACTATTAATATTATGTTTTATCAGGTAAAATGAAGGACAATTCAATAAACAGTGATTAACCTTGATATGATATTTACCTAGTTGAACTGATTTAATATCATGATCTCAACAGGTAGAAACAGTCGGTGATAAGTACATGGCAGTTAGTGGACTACCGGAAGTGTGTTCCAGTCATACTAGATGGATTGCAAAGATGGCGTTAGACATGAAAGATGTCTCGCTAGAAGTGTATATGGAAGGAGAGCCTATCGTGGTGAGTAAACTACATGTATCAATTGTAAAGAATAAATCAGACACTAGGAATTGAGAAACCATTCCTGAATGGTGAACAAACCGTGCATTGATCGCATAAATTATACTAGAATTAGTATATAGTTGGAGGATTAGGTGTTTTAGGCGATTTGTTAATACAAAGTTAATTTTAAATAAATATAAGTTGGTGCAGGTAAATGCAGGTCACTGCATTTCATTGCAGGTGAATGTATGTCAAGGAGTTCATCCCAAGGTAGATCAATGCAGGTTGGCGTAGGTTATTAAAGGTCTGTGCAGTTCAATGTACGACAGGTGTTCGTCAATGAACACTAACGCAGGTCAATTACGTCAATGCAATTCAGTGTAGATCAGTCTTGATTAATGCAGGTCAATGTAGGTTAATGTAGGTCAATGTAGATTGGTCAATGAATGCTAATGCAGGTCAAAGGAGGTAAACATATATCGATGCGTATCGGTATAGTTCATTGCATGTTATTGCAGGTTAATGCAGGTCAAGTAAGGTCAATTCGGGTCAATGGACCAGGTCAATGCGGGTTAATGTAGGTCAATACACATAGTGCAGGTCAATGTATATTAATGTAGGCCAATGTAGGTCAATGCGGGCCAATGTACCAGGTAACTGCAGGTCAATGTAGTTCAATGCGTGTTAGTACAGGTCAATGTAGGTTATGCAAGTCAATATAGGTCAATGAACATCAATATACGCCAAGTTACGTCAATGCAGGTAATGCAGTCTTGATGATATAAAGGTCTTCGTCTTTTCATTTACATGTATATTTCATTTACATGTTCATATTGCTGCTTTGTTCTGTACTTCTCTTCTTTATTCTTTCCTTCTTCCACACTTGTTTTGTTTTGTTGTTCATAGATGTGCTTTGTTCTGTACATCTCTTGTTTTATTCTTTCCTTCCTCCACACTTGTTTTGTTTTGTTGTTCATAGATGTGCTTTGTTCTGTACTTCTCTTCTTTATTCTTTCCTTCTTCCACACTTGTTTTGTTTTGTTGTTCATAGATGTGCTTTGTTCTGTACATCTCTTGTTTTATTCTTTCCTTCCTCCACACTTGTTTTGTTTTGTTGTTCATAGATGTGCTTTGTTCTGTACTTCTCTTGTTTTATTCTTTCCTTCTTCCACACTTGTTTTGTTTTGTTGTTCATAGATGTGCTTTGTTCTGTACTTCTCTTCTTTATTCTTTCCTTCTTCCACACTTGTTTTGTTTTGTTGTTCATAGATGTGCTTTGTTCTGTACTTCTCTTGTTTTATTCTTTCCTTCTTCCACACTTGTTTTGTTTTGTTGTTCATAGATGTGCTTTGTTCTGTACTTCTCTTCTTTATTCTTTCCTTCTTCCACACTTGTTTTGTTTTGTTGTTCATAGATGTGCTTTGTTCTGTACTTCTCTTGTTTTATTCTTTCCTTCTTCCACACTTGTTTTGTTTTGTTGTTCATAGATGTGCTTTGTTCTGTACTTCTCTTCTTTATTCTTTCCTTCTTCCACACTTGTTTTGTTTTGTTGTTCATAGATGTGCTTTGTTCTGTACTTCTCTTCTTTATTCTTTCCTTCTTCCACACTTGTTTTGTTTTGTTGTTCATAGATGTGCTTTGTTCTGTACTTCTCTTCTTTATTCTTTCCTTCTTCCACACTTGTTTTGTTTTGTTGTTCATAGATGTGCTTTGTTCTGTACTTCTCTTGTTTTATTCTTTCCTTCTTCCACACTTGTTTTGTTTTGTTGTTCATAGATGTGCTTTGTTCTGTACTTCTCTTGTTTTATTCTTTCCTTCTTCCACACTTGTTTTGTTTTGTTGTTCATAGATGTGCTTTGTTCTGTACTTCTCTTGTTTTATTCTTTCCTTCTTCCACACTTGTTTTGTTTTGTTGTTCATAGATGTGCTTTGTTCTGTACTTCTCTTCTTTATTCTTTCCTTCTTCCACACTTGTTTTGTTTTGTTGTTCATAGATGTGCTTTGTTCTGTACTTCTCTTGTTTATTCTTTCCTTCTTCCACACTTGTTTTGTTTTGTTGTTCATAGATGTGCTTTGTTCTGTACTTCTCTTCTTTATTCTTTCCTTCTTCCACACTTGTTTTGTTTTGTTGTTCATAGATGTGCTTTGTTCTGTACTTCTCTTCTTTATTCTTTCCTTCTTCCACACTTGTTTTGTTTTGTTGTTCATAGATGTGCTTTGTTCTGTACTTCTCTTCTTTATTCTTTCCTTCTTCCACACTTGTTTTGTTTTGTTGTTCATAGATGTGCTTTGTTCTGTACTTCTCTTCTTTATTCTTTCCTTCTTCCACACTTGTTTTGTTTTGTTGTTCATAGATGTGCTTTGTTCTGTACTTCTCTTCTTTATTCTTTCCTTCTTCCACACTTGTTTTGTTTTGTTGTTCATAGATGTGCTTTGTTCTGTACTTCTCTTCTTTATTCTTTCCTTCTTCCACACTTGTTTTGTTTTGTTGTTCATAGATGTGCTTTGTTCTGTACTTCTCTTGTTTTATTCTTTCCTTCTTCCACACTTGTTTTGTTTTGTTGTTCATAGATGTGCTTTGTTCTGTACTTCTCTTCTTTATTCTTTCCTTCTTCCACACTTGTTTTGTTTTGTTGTTCATAGATGTGCTTTGTTCTGTACTTCTCTTCTTTATTCTTTCCTTCTTCCACACTTGTTTTGTTTTGTTGTTCATAGATGTGCTTTGTTCTGTACTTCTCTTGTTTTATTCTTTCCTTCTTCCACACTTGTTTTGTTTTGTTGTTCATAGATGTGCTTTGTTCTGTACTTCTCTTGTTTTATTCTTTCCTTCTTCCACACTTGTTTTGTTTTGTTGTTCATAGATGTGCTTTGTTCTGTACTTCTCTTCTTTATTCTTTCCTTCTTCCACACTTGTTTTGTTTTGTTGTTCATAGATGTGCTTTGTTCTGTACATCTCTTCTTTATTCTTTCCTTCCTCCACACTTGTTTTGTTTTGTTGTTCATATTGCTGCTTTGTTCTGTACTTCTCTTCTTTATTCTTTCCTTCTTCCACACTTGTTTTGTTTTGTTGTTCATAGATGTGCTTTGTTCTGTACTTCTCTTCTTTATTCTTTCCTTCTTCCACACTTGTTTTGTTTTGTTGTTCATAGATGTGCTTTGTTCTGTACTTCTCTTGTTTTATTCTTTCCTTCTTCCACACTTGTTTTGTTTTGTTGTTCATAGATGTGCTTTGTTCTGTACTTCTCTTGTTTTATTCTTTCCTTCTTCCACACTTGTTTTGTTTTGTTGTTCATAGATGTGCTTTGTTCTGTACATCTCTTCTTTATTTTTTCCTTCTTCCACACTTGTTTTGTTTTGTTGTTCATAGATGTGCTTTGTTCTGTACTTCTCTTGTTTATTCTTTCCTTCTTCCACACTTGTTTTGTTTTGTTGTTCATAGATGTGTTTTCTTCTTTCATTAACATCATAAAGATACAGATCGGTGTATGTATACCGGTTGACTAAGCAATATAACTTATACACGTAGATTACGATACTAACCTGAATGGAATTTGTACATTGCTGGCCTGCTCGTATATATATACAAGTCAAACTAATGTGTGACAAAAGGCCTATCTTTAAATTTTGCTTCCGTAAATCAAACATGTCCATAAACAAGGGCGTAGGAACCGGGGGGGGGGCTGTGTGAAAAATATGGTGGGCGGAAGTATCATTCCGCCCCCCCCCCCCGCTTCGGAAGTCAGAAAACCCCTTTTTCATTTCCAAATGAGAAAAAAATCTCATTTGGAGCACCAAATTGCATCTAAGGCCAGGTGAAAATGCAAAATTATTTACAAAATGGAGTGGGTGTTGAAGTGTGCTATATTGCACCAAATTGCATCTGAGGCCACCTGGAAATGGAACCCCCTCCCCTTAGACCCCTCCCCCAGGCCGGCTATCAGTTTTCAGCCCCCCCCCCCACTCAAAAGTACATTCCTACGCCACTGTCCATAAATGTATAGTAACACAAGGATAATAACACAATGTATAGTAACACATGTATAGTAAATGTATCTATAACACAAGCCCCGGTATATCACACAGTCTTGTGGAACTTTTGAAGTCTTCTGTAAAGAGAACTCAACTAGGCGCAATAATAAGGTTTGGCTTTTCATAGTCGAGTGTGGTACGTACGTATCATCATATGAAGTCACTATATACAGAGGGCGAAGATGTATATAGTTCCAGCGAAATTGGCGGAAGAACTAGCTGAAAATTAGCTGAACCAGGCCAATCATGATCAGGCCAGAAATTCACCTACATCACCATTGAGTCACCAAGAGTACTATACGTGACAATCCAACTCTCCTTCATTTCAGCTCAACAAATAAATCATGGCTGCTTAATTGATTTGATTTTATAGCCCTCGTTGATGTGTACTTGTACCCGCCCTCGTGTACTCGCCCTCGTTGATTTGTACTCATGCTCTCCCTCGTTTGATATGTACTCGTATACACACCTTCGTTGATTTGTACTCGCCCTCGGGCCTGTGTGAGATCTTGCATAGATGCTTGTCCAATATTAAGTACTCGTACTCTTGCTTAGAGTCTTGAATTCGTGCTTCTACTCATACCAAATGGAATTCTATTTATACTCGTTTATCAAGGGGAATTATATACTTGTAATCCTGCTCACGATGGTGTAATCGTTGTCATGCTGGTGTACTCCTAGTCATGTTAGCGTACTCGTAGTCATGCTGGTGTACTCGTAGTCATGCTGGTGTACTCGTAGTCATGATATAGTGTACTCAAAGTCATGCTGGTGTACTCAATAGTCATGATGGTGTACTCGTAGTCATGCTATAGTGTACTCAAAGTCATGCTGGTGTACTCATAGTCATGCTGGTGTACTCGTAGTCATGCTATAGTGTACTCAAAGTCATGCTGGTGTACTCATAGTCATGCTGGAGTACTCGTAGTCATGCTATAGTGTACTCAAAGTCATGCTGATGTACTCATAGTCATGCTGGTGTACTCGTAGTCATGCTATAGTGTACTCAAAGTCATGCTGGTGTACTCATAGTCATGCTGGTGTACTCGTAGTCATGCTATAGTGTACTCAAAGTCATGCTGGTGTACTCATAGTCATGCTGGTGTACTCGGAGTCATGCTATAGTGTACTCAAAGTCATGCTGGTGTACTCATAGTCATGCTGGTGTACTCGGAGTCATGCTGGTGTACTCATAGTCATGCTGGTGTACTCGTAGTCATGCTGGTGTACTCGTAGTCATGCTATAGTGTACTCAAAGTCATGCTGGTGTACTCGTACTCATGCTGGTGTACTCGGAGTCATGCTGGTGTACTCGTAATAAAATTTGTTGCTAATTCTTTAACTATTCTAATTTATTATCGTGGTTGTCCTCGACTTCCGATTTTGTGAGTATAGTTCAGCACTTCGAACAAATCGAATAAAAGGTCATTCTTACTAGAATTGAGCGTTAAGGTCGATGTAACTATGGCAGCAAGTCATGGCCCTCGGTGTTCTTCAAATTTGCCTTGTTTATTAAGTTGATAGCCCCTAGACTAAGGAACAAGATATATAATAGGTAAGATACGTATACAAACCTACAGACCTCACCAGAGCCCCCATGTAATTTGTAAAAGGTGTCGATTCCTTGACGCAAATGTCTGGGACAAAGAGACAACGTATACAGACAATATTCCCAAAACTTTCCAAAAATGACCGCAAGGTGTTGTTTAAATGAAAAAAGTGTATCTTTAGATATGTTATACGTCCCCAAATATAGCTTTGCTAATTTAACATGAAGTTTCCTATGTGCCCTCCAAGGGGTTTGGTTTATATTATTAGTTTCTTGCCGAATCTATTGATATTCATTTTCTCCTGTTGCACCTTCTATATAGTTAGGCGGCTTGCAGCTCCCTAAGAGTAAAAGAGGGGCTACTTACTATGTTTTGATGTTCACGGCCAGCCCGCTGTTTATACAATGCGTATAGATGTTACTGCCTTCCATATTCTGTAACGGAGTGAAGCTACCACGTGTTACCCTTATCAATTACGCATTGTAGCACTAAAGTTACCATGAAATGTAGAAAGAAGTCTTAAAACTTTAAACATAAATACAAATCAATAGAAACGTCATGCAACGAAACACATTGATCCAAATTCCTATTACATACGGCTTGTTCCGTTTTTCTTCTCTTTTTTGTATTAAATACCTAAAATCATTCATTTTATTGAATAATATGTGACGTCTTACATGGACCACACCAACGACTGCCTTTTGTGTATTCGTTAAGAACAACATAACCTTGGAAAATGATTCAACTGTGTGATTGGCTTGTATATTTAAAACAAAGGCAAAGAAAGGAAAACATAGACACAGTTATTGCATCTCTTAATTGAAACAGGGAACTGCTATCCAGCATAACCAGTGCCAGTGTGTGTATTGTAGATTCAGCTAAATATTCTGATATTGTCCGGTTAAGTCAGCTGTAATCCGGAATAGCCGCTCCCTACTTAGTAAGAAATCGTTTGCCAATGAACCTATTGAAAGGATTATTTCCATTCATGGGAACAATCTCATTGGATTTTTTTAGTATATTCCATATCTCTTTAGGGGCCTTCAAATGGGATCTATAATTTTTTTTTTTATATCCTATACACCTATAGTGTTAGATATAGCCTATACTATTATGAAGCTGTTTGACAGGCCTATACTGAGCATGTGGTTTGATTTTCACATCCCAATCACGGGGTTTCACTTATCGCAAAATAAATGTATATGCATTTGTTGACAATTTTTGTCAGAGTAAATTCAAGAGGAATAATTTTGTCGAAATGAATTAAAGAGGTATTTTCCCTTTGCATTTGGGATGCCATATTCCCACCCCCCCCCCACCCCCTCAAATTCACCTACTCAATCGTAACTGTATTCATAATATTGCTTACCCTCTATTTCGATTCTTTCTTATAAGCAAAAGCGCGAAAAGTTTGCATAAAAATAACTACCTTGCATCCGCTGTCTTAGTAATGAAATTAATCAATTTAATTTTTATTATGGTAGCCTACTACCCCCGAAGCAGCTGCAACGCCAATACGCACAATGACTAACTAAAGCGATGTATATTTATATTTAAATTGTTATTAATTTGATCTAGATTTTTGTTTTAATGCCTATAGCTGACAAACATCACCGACATCTGATTACCATGTAAACATTCCGTGAAGCTATTGTCCATATGTATTTAATGATCAGCCTGTCAACATGAGACAGATGTTACAGTAGCATAACTTCAATCTGACAGCAGTTTCCTTCCTCGTTTTTTTTTTATCTTTTTCTTTTATCGTTTTAGAGTAAACTCTACGATGACGCTTGAAAGTGAATATGTTGTTAACCTGGGTTCTCTGCTTCATCTAAATTCTCGTTTAATTTTATTGTTGACTTAAATTGATACTATCGTATTATATTAGTATATTACCATTGTTAAGTTTATATCTTTTGTGATATATAAATGATTTAAAAACAAAACTCGTCGTCGCTTTTACATGGATCTTGACTACAAACTGCAATGACGTGTAAGCAGATAAATAGTCACTAGAGCAATATCGTGCACAGGATTTCAAGGTAGGAGGGGGGGGGGTGGGGGAAGCAAAGTAAAAATGATCCTACTGTCATATGGTCGTGCATAATTGGACTAAAGACCTATTACCATGTGTAGAACCGAACTACAATATCAACCACAATAGACATATTGTTTATGTATAGTTAGTTGTTTTATATGCTCAAGCTATTTATCCACTGTTGGTGTAAAGTCTATAGTGTAAAACATATACATATATATATACATGCTCACCGAACGCCCTAGAGAATCAGTTTTTTTTTATCTGTCTTAACTGTTCCGGCGATACTCCCTGATGCAGTTTTGCCTGGTCTATTCTATCTCTCTAACTCTCTCCTTCGTTTTAGCATTCTTTATTCACTCTAATGGCCAGCATACAACCACAAAATCATTGATTGGTAAATAATCTAAAGAAATATTCGGGCTTCTTTTCGTTTTCTATTTGCCGTAAATTACATTATGGTTTCAGAAAATTCGTTTGTTACTCTGTCTATTGGTAGCTTCAAATCTGGGTCATATCAATATGGGCAATGGAGAGCCTATATATTACTGCGCCGTATATATAGCTGAGTTCACTATAGATGATACCGTTGTAAGCAATGAAAGATCACCGATAGCTTATGACGTCACAGGATGATACATACTAAGTTAACCCCATTAGCTATATTGTTTTTAAACCAAGTGGTATCTACATGAAACGATACTAATTTTATTTTATTTTTGTCTGTGTGCTGGTTACAATTACTTGACCAGGTAATATATTACAACAACAAAAGAAAACTGATTATATGAAGGATAGAAGGCTGAGATGAAATCTCGAAATGGTTTTAACGTTTTCTATTGACCTGATTGGTATCCAGTTTTGCGTGGAAGTGTAATTACAGGAAAGAGTTATTATTTAAATAGATTACCTGTACTAATTATGGAGATGAGACTATATGCGCCCGCATTTGGTACATTATTTTCATTTTAAATTGGCAAACATTTTAAGTTCTCTAGCCGATCCAGAATTCGTAGGAGGATGGGGCCCGGTAAAATACCGACATTATTAACGAAACCGCGGTGCATGAGAAAACATAAATGAGATGGTAAAGAAAGGCCAGCTCGTGAAACGTGCTGATTTTGATTCACTTTGTGCCCTTTTCCCCTCAAAATTATGTTTGCAGCTAAAGATTATGGCAGGGCCCTGTATCTTGACAGGAAGTTTAATATATTAAATTCCGAGCGAAGTGGAACAAACGCGTGCCAGAAAAGAAGAGTATAAGCATAGGTGGGTGAAGGCTTTTTGAGAGAAAAGGTATGACGCAGGGGTTGTTAAAGTTGTTTATCAATGCAGGGCGTCTGAGAAAATAAAATTATCCTCCAGACAAAAGGGTTTGTTTCATTTGAACATGTATGTATGTATATTAGATCCTCCTGCAAGCAGGAACTCGCGAAGAAGTCTCATAGGCTTATTAAAGCCGCAAGCTGACCGAAGTCAGTCTCTTACATTCATATTTAACGTCCATGATTATGAAATGTTAATTTTCAACAACTCTGTAACTGGACGACAAACATTAATCTGGGAGTGATTCGAACCGGGGACCTTATGATTGACAGGCACCGACGTTAACCACTGAGCTAGCACTCCAAAGTTACTCATATCGTCATGTTGGTTCCAATGGTCGCGTGTAAAATAACATATTTTTTTTATCAGGAGTCTACATGCATGTCTTCTTGTTGAATATTTACAACCAGATTGTAACAAATTCAACACGAAATGTAGACTTAATTAGACTTTATCAAATGATATGGTCAAACAGAATGACAAATGGTCTCGCGATCTAAGGATTTCAGGTTCAAGTCCTGGCCAGATCATTGTGTTGTGTTCTTGGCAATGCACTTAATCTACATTGCCTCTCTTCACCCAGGTGTATAATTGGGGACCTGTGAGGTAACTTCTAAATATATAGTTGTGTGCGTCGGATTGTGGCTGCACCCTATAGGGGACTCTGCCCCGGGGGGACACGTAGATGTTGCGCACTCTCGCCCGGGAGCGACTGTTTGAATTGTGCACACCTGAGTGTGTGGTCGACCAGTTACCAATGACCAGGGGTTAACTGTTGTAAAGTGGTGCGAGAAGGCCTTGCCTTGATACAGGCTGTAAACCTAAAAACTGTTGACGTCACGTTTATTTAAAGAACACGGCTCGCGAGAGGAGACATCTGAGTATTCTCTACCTGAAGCTGATCTTAAGCCGATGAATGACCTAACAGAGAGAACAGTTCGATATTGTATAGATAGCGACGATGCTGGTTGGCTCAAATATTGACAAAGAAAATCAAATATTAGATTTACTACGGAACCAACCGAACAGTGGTAAAATTTTAACTAAACTATCTAACAAGCATTAATAAAAGGCATTGCAACTTATCAGTAAAAGAAAAATCAATAACACTATTAGTATGTGAGATTGGTGTATGCTCTTGTTACTTTATTAAAACACAGCAACAAAAAGGTCAAATTCGCAATTCAGTCGTTTCATTTGAAAGTGTACATCACTGGATTGAATCTCCTTTGTAAGTATATTGCACGCCTCTCAGCTCAGTGCTTAACAATTCAAGCCGATGGAAAGAAAGACCAGGGATGTATAGGATAAACGCGATGCGCTAAGCGCTAAGATGATATGCGCTACGCGCTATGCGCTACAAGTCGATACGTTTGTTTTCAATTACAACTTTTCCTTCAAGATTTTTAAAGTAGGCCTGGTTGTTCTCTTCTTCAATTGCAGAGTCTTACCATACAAATGAACAGAAACCTTCGGACACCAACACTACATTATACATTTGCTTTTCAACGTCACTGAACAGGGTTTCTCCCTAACAAATATCATTGATGGTAAAAGTTTGGTTTTAAGCCATCGTATCTCTATTCAAGTTCAACAGTGTTAAGAGCCATTGGCTACGGTATCTTGTAATAGTATAGGGTGCTTACGTTTGCAAACCTTGCATTATATAGTATAGGCCTACTTAACGATGGTGTGTTGTGTCGTGACGTCATAATTTTGTATTGACATGCACACATTACTTAGGTAGGTGTAGGTGTCGTAACACAATTAATTGTTCTATCGACTTACATGCTTTATTCGTCACTCCCAAGCCCCTAAAGCATAGATAGAAGGTTTTAAACTGGCATATCCATCCCATCACGTGACAGTTGATGGCTTGAAAAATGTCCATATCATGACCAATTAGATTTTGAGCTCGAAGAGGAGCAAGTTTACCATACTGGGCCCCCTGCCCTTCCGACTGCCCGCTAGGAGTAATATCCACATTTAGAATTTCTAAAATGCTTTAAATCACCGTCAATTCTCCTTATTTTCACATCATCTGTACTTTGATTTACGCTCTTTCACATAAAGGCAGAGAAAACAATGCCTTAGGCCTTATCTTTCGAGCGGATGTGCATTACTGTAATTGTGGTATGATACCTGTAATGAATGACCTATTGTCTTGTGCGAACTAAATTTTTCTTGCAAGTATATATATCTGTAACTTTCCATATTAAGTTGGAATACAATGTCTTTGCTTTATTACTGACAGGGTATATTAATGCAGAATATAAGTATTTATATGTTAAAGGCAATACAGAGGACAATATGAATGCTGGTAGTCTTTCTACGACTGGTTTTGGTTGCAAGTTATTCACCTTTAAAATATGTTAAATCTCTGGAATGCTTCTTTAAGAAAATAGCTGATGTTCATATCGGCTCGTTAGTCGATGTCTAAACTTTTGTATGTTAAATCCATTGTTATGTAAATTCTCATGACTCAACAAAAAATTAGTTCTTTTAACTTCAGTTAACATCAAATTTGTATTACATTGAAACTATGTCATTTGAAGCCATCAAAAGCTGATTTTTTTTCATATAGTGTTGTGTTCCATCTGAGGAAGTGACTTATTGGTCAGTAAATTATAGACTTAATTGCCCAGTCACTTTAACTGATAAACCTCAGCTGTTAAACTCTGAGTAATATTCAAAGCTTAAAAGTGTTATGGAACTATATATAATCTTGATTGATAGCAGTGGTTTTAATAGTTTAAAAAATATCAAATATTATTATCATTTAAGTAAAACTGAAGTAACGAAACCAAGAATCTCTTGTTGGCTACTGAAACTGGAGAGTGTGTCGCCACTTTGAAACTTTCTTATATTTTGCCGATATCACCGTTGCTCATTCATGCGTGCCTCACAAGACATAGCAAATTTGATTTATAACATCAATTGTGTCACAAAATGAGATCTGCTGGAGATGAAATCAATCACGGGCGCAGATGGTGTTTATTATCTGATGATAAATTCAGAAAATTAACAAATCAGTTTGCCGTTTGGGAGATGGAATTCAAAGCTTAATTTTACTTTAACGGTCACTGTATAGCTTTGATAATTAAATTTGTCAAATACTCGAGCCTATATTGAGCCCAAGACTTGCATGTCGAATTAGGGATGTCTTTTGGACTTTATTCGGATTTGGATAATCCGAGTGACCTTGAGCCTGAGGCCGAGTCCAGGTCGGTTCACTCCTATAACTTATATCCCCTCTAAAATGAGTAAATTATCACTTTAGAGGGATAGTCCTGGTGACAAATTATATTTGACTTTAAGAGGAACGTATTCTGAGGATCCTTATGAAGTTTGCATTCAAATTGCTATGTAACGTTTCAGGAAATAACAACATTTGAAGTGGCGCCTTTCTCTACCCAAAGTGAACTTGAAGCAAACAGGTGTGATATCATACAAGCACACTGACAAAATGTATTTATGTTTTCCTGTAATATTTGCATCCAACTTTCTCCTTCAAAAATTGGATACATCTCAATATGAATACATATCAGTCGTTGGAATATTTTTTTTTTTAATTTGATATCCCCTTAGGTGAAATTGAACCCAATTTAATCCAAAGTCTAAACTATAAAGTAAAACAATAAGGGGAAAAGACAAAATTGTTGTCAGTGAGCAATTATGTCGTCACACCTTTTTGCTTCAAGTTCACTTTTGTAAAAAAACCTGTGACAATTTTAATAATCAATATATTCATAACGCGGTGTAGACATTCTTTGAAGGTTGCTCCACGATGCTTAGAATATGTTCCTTTTCATTTGTCTAAAATAATATTGCCGCTGGACTTAATTTTAACATGATCATGAAAGTCCCGTACTACCTCTTCATGAGGGAGGGAAGAGGAGGGGACGGGAATATTGCAATAACGATAATCTTCAATTAAGGCGCATATTAATTCTAGTCTGATCTCACTCCGACTCAGGGCGTAGTATGGATTAAAACATTAACGGGCTAGGATTAGTTCGCCCCATACTCGGACCATAATCTCTGATCTATTTTACTCAAAACATCGCTGTATGTGTTATTCTTGTTGTTTTTCTGTTTTTGTGTTTTGTTTTGGTTTTAGAGGGTGGGGGAGGGGGATATACGTCATTACATAAGAGCTAATTTTGGCTACGTGACTTTTGTTAGCTGCGGTAATGTTTGCATATGCCGTATATTTGGCCGACTTTTGAATTGAATTACATTTATATAAGACCAATCGACCATCCCTCATTCATTCTCTTTGGTTACAGGTAACAATCGGCATACACAGTGGTGAAGTAGTGACGGGTGTCGTCGGCCACAGAATGCCCAGGTATTGTCTGTTTGGTAACACTGTTAATATCTCCAGCCGTACAGAGACCACTGGCATTAAGGGCAAGATCAACGTTTCTCAATATGCATATGCGTAAGTAATCATTAACGCTTTCTGCAAGTCTTTCTGAAATACGGTGGGTTGAGTGGGGGAGGGGTGATAGTTGGGTGAAGGTTGACGGTGGGGTGATGGTGGGTGAGGGGTGGGGGAAGAGGGTGTTGTGGGGTTATGGTTTGGTGAGGGATGAGGGAGATGTAGGGTGAGGGTGGGGGTGATGGTGGGGTGTGTTGATGGTAGGGTGAGGTGTGAGGTGGGGTGCAGAATGAGGTGTGAGGTGTGAGGGTGGGATGAGGGATGATTGAAGAGGGAGAGGTGGGGTGATGGTGGGCGTTATTCCGGATTTCATTGTGGGAATGAAATATAATGATCCATTGATTTAGAACTATGCATTTCTGTTGTTTGGGAAAACACCTTCTTTGTTTTCCTTCACCACTGCCATATGACTTCGTTACTGGTTTCATGTAATTATTGATGGAACGAGTGACGTTGATGCATTATGTCGTTGCAAGTTCCGAATTGCAAGTATCGAGTCTTGACCATAGCTTTTACGTAACATGAATGTGATACACGTTATCCAGTCTAAAGAGCCGATGTGATATCCGTTTTAGCAAGTGTGATCCTTGGGGTCGATTTTGGTCAGACACATGTGGAAGTTAGGTGGGATAGGGGGAAAGGTTATTTACACTTTTGAAATTAGGTGCACGACATACATTTGGCAAACTCGCCCCCCCCCCTTACTTTGTAATAAGTAATAAGCAACAAAAAAACAATTTATAATTACAAAACGAGCCTAGGTGGCAAGTGGTATTTGTTCCCTACACAAACCCCTCATTGGTTCTCACCCCCCCCCCACACCCCTTCCCCCGTCTGAGTTACCATGCGTGTTGTAGTGATAAATTGGCAGTAAAATAATGTGCCAGAATTTGACAAAGTGTAGAAACTAGATTCATTTGCTATGCGTCCATATTTTCGGAGGAGGGGAAGGAGAGGATCCGGCAGAGAGAATGCACTTTACTGGGAATGTCATCTGCTCTAAGTTATCAACTGCTTCAGACAGATTTTGATTGGAATCCCGTCTTTAACTCTGTTTATTGAACCTTTACGATAAACCTTCAACAGCCAAAGTAATTAGTTTACCAGAATTCAGTAAGGTTTTATGAAACCCCGTTCTCTCTCAAAAGCAAAAGCGAATTTTCTCCAAAATGTCACGATTTCCATGACAGATCTAAAGTACATGATGTGATCAAGGGACATTTGATGAGCATTCATTCGGCCAGTGCCTCTAAATGTATGGTTTAGGATGAAGTTCATCGGATTGGCATAAAGCATTTCCCAAACGATATCACTTATCCGGTGTTTATTTTGTGTGTGTGTGCGGGTGTACTAGAGGTTAAGAAGAAGAAGTTAAGAAGAAGAAGGGGGGCTAACGTAGTATACAAAGAAGGGCATAAAAAGAATATGCATAAATCATGCTTGGGGCGCTTTTATGCTTGGACTGAGGAGAAGGATGCACCTCCCCCCCCCCCCCCTCCACTTCCTCATCGTGACCACCCTTGCCGTTTTGGAAATAACCATTTAGTTTAGAGAGACGATATGGGGACCACGAAAAATGTAAGGTATGCTGATATATAGACTAATGCCTAAATCACTATTTATGGAACATATTAATTCACCCTCCCCCATATGATATGGATATTCATTCACAAAGCAGTTCCAACAGGACTTTATGACCACCCTCAGAATATTTTTAAATTTAATTGTCTTAAGTTAATATTCATTTGTTCATAAGTTGGAGGGTTTAAGCGCCTCCACGAGAGCAGTTTTTAAACCTTGTATAGCATTTCCATATCATTCAGTTCGTATTCCTTTTTTATTCCGTTTATGGTTGATTTGAACCATAACTCTCAGCGTTTGTCATTCCCTACGGTCCCTTTAAAAACATATTAAAGACTGATTCAACACAATATTATATTACATATTGGAAATAGAAAAAGAGTAAGGTCTGTTTACGCCCGAACATTCTTGGCGTTGATAATGGTTGGTTAACGTACGTCCCACTTATAACCTAATGCGTCAATGAATTGTAAACACTGCCATCACATTCTTCAGACAAAAAAAACATCAACTATTTTTTTAATTTTATTATGTTGATAATGGATGGTGACCATGTTGATGATCTTGATACGCTGATAGTCCGCGTCCCCTCAAACCTTTGATAAGCCTTACGAACATCGTTAATATCACATTAGAACGATCGTGTACTGTGTAGTTTGTCCCATAATTTCAGCTTCTTACTCACAAAATATATTATCAAATATTTTCTTATCCCATAATAATTTCAGCCTCAATGATATTTCAAGCTTTGTCTGTGGCAACTCCTTCCCCTTCTACTACCCCCTCAATATTGCCAGTCATTCTTTTCATGAGCTTATGTTACCAAGCTGGATAATTCCCGATGCCTATGTCTGTGATAATCATTTGGGTATATACACTTTAATACCATGTACTATAAAAGAGTGTATAGTTTTCTTATGAATTTTGGAAAACATGAAATATTCGAGTTAAACATAAAACATATTGATGTATACATTCACCGATATGGAATTTATATGATAACTTACGGCTAGGCGTGCCCTTGTAAGTGTTGTAGCCTTCAGGATAATGTTTTGTCATATAAGAAAAACTCCTCTAAGAATAAAGAAATAGAAATGAAGTAGCTAAGTTAATTAGCGGTGTCTCCATGTGACATTACCATTGCCTTCGCCATAAGGGAATAATGAGGAAGGTGTCTGTGTGTGCGTGTACGTGCGCACGTGAGAGTGTTTGGTATATGTAGGGGGATCACCTTACATATACGTCGGTTTAATTTACAAATATTTAAGAAAGAGTCTATTTACAGTAGACAAGAATTCTGTTGAGTTTTCTTCTCATGGCTTTTTTTTTACTGTTTTCGTAAATTCATATCATAAATAATACTCTTTTATCATACATAAGATGAGTATGTTCAATTGATATCTACTGACTAGCCAGCTCCGAAGATGAAAATGGCGGAGTCACAGACGGATCGATAAGTGAGGTGACGGCCTGGGACCCATCATCAGCCCCCTTTCAGCAAAATGAGCAGAAATAAATAATTGAATAGCATCAACCACCCCCCCCACCAACCCCAATCCCCCTTCCCCAACTTTACTTTATATGACAATCGTCTTACACGTATCTTTAAAATACTAAAAACGCCGTTTGACAGATATTAGAAGACAATATATATTCTCGATTGTTAATCTTTCAGATTTCTTCAAGAAAAGGACAACTGTGACAAATGTTTCCACTTTGAACATCGAGGCCCGGTTGCCATGAAGGGTAAAAAGGAACCAATGCAGTGCTACATCCTGACCAGAAACCCAGAGGCCTAATCTACCTTGTACTACAGACGCCTTCCTTCATACCACCGCTGACGATTATATTGGGGCGGGGCGAGAGGGAGGGCGGGGTTAGCAAGATATAAAGATAATTAACTGCCACTATTTAATTTAAAGACATATTTAACGATAATTGTATTTTGTATTTTTTCTCCCCAAACCCAAAGCCACCCCCCTTACCCCTCCTCCATAGGAACTTCTAAAATAAATGGCCGAACTAGGAACAAGCAGAGCAAATAGTAAAGTACACATTTCGTTCGGAGCGCTACCTATTTTTGCAATAGTTTTACAATTATATTGCTTGTACAATGTTCTTGCAATTGATATCTAAGGGGACTGACTAAATCATCCACAAGATGTCACCATATTCTATCTATGACCGATTAGAAGTACTCAAAAATGACATGCATCTTATAAATTAAATATGACAGCATGAAACACAAATTAAATTATAAGTGCTGATTTCGTTGTAAAGTTTGCTCAATTTTTGATCGATCACTTAGATAAGTAATGAACTGAGTCGTGTATCATGTTTGCTATCAAACTGAAGATCATTTTCAGCTGCATATTTGACCTGGATGAGAATCCGAGGAATGATAAACCTATTTTTGAAAGTGATTAAACTGAGGGGAAAAAAAGTCGATTAAAAATTATAAATGAAAAGAGCAAAGAAACAAGGTCTGCTTTATAGAGCGAGATTTATAACTGGTACATATGTATATAAGTCAAGAACGGATAACCAAAGTTTCTCCTGAAATCTCTGCCGCTTTCAACATGGGTTGTAGAAACTAATGACAAGCTGGTGTGTCATCTCTGGTGACAAGTATACAGGGAAATGTATTTAACTGTCACCGCTCAACAAAGAACACGGTATACAGGGGAATTGGTGTCCCTAAATGCCACTACTCAACAAGGAACACTGTTAAGCATCACCACCAACCTAAGGCATGATAAGTCAGTTGGTGAAGCTTAACATAATTTCAATTCTGCAGTCCCTGGTTAAAAAGTCTTTCTATAACCAATAATCTCTTCGCTTCTAAGATTTAAAAAAAAAAATGTTTATTAACCTGTTAAAAACCTGTTCAGTTTACGCGTCATTCAAAACTAAATACATTGTTGAGTAAAATTCTTACTTAATCAAAGAAAAGTTTCGAATTTTGATTATGCCTTTCCCGTTGCCAGTGGTCTTCCGTTTCACATTTCACTCTACATTTTAAAACAGATGGTAAGCACTGCGGTGGGCAAGGGAATCAGCAAGACTGTAAAAAAACTCCTAAATCATGTATTTATCCGTGTGTACCGGACAATATGCACGTGTTCGATGACAACGTTGAATGAACGTTAAACGACAATATTCAGACGTTATGCACTTTATTGTTTCGCACAAAATGCCCCCCCCCCCCCGACTACATATCTGATACGTAAACATCCCCATACCCCCACCCCCAACCACCTCCTATTCTCCTCTATTCTTTACTATCTTTCTTTGGGGACAGAGTTGTATAGATCTCTATGTACATATTAATACAACATTAATCTTTGCCGTATATGCGTACACAGAATTAATTTGAATATAAGGGGTGTTTAAAACGGGTTCATCGAGAGAAAGTAATCAGATGTTTCATTATATTAGAAAAATATTATTTCATCATGTTAAAACATTTCATCTTTCCTTTCTCATTTTATAACTTATTTAGAGATATCTTACCGGAAATTGTCAATATTATCTTTAACCTTTAATGTTTGACTAAGAATTTACACGATAATTCGAATAGTATAGCTTATAATATGTAAATATCTACCACATGTAAATGTAATGCAAAAAAAAAATTAACATAAATTAACACTTCAATAAAATACTAGTTAGGTTTCAAATTAAGACAGATACAGGCTTGTAGCAAATATATCATAGCCTATCTAGTTACATTTCCTTTCATTTTGTCTGTATCGCTTCGGTCGAATTGATTCATCGTATATATGAACAAATTATATTGCTCACTCGCGTTGGACAGTGGTTTGTGGACATGTTTGACGTCATGTTATTGCACGATCTCAAACGGATCGAATCGGGTTTCTTTTTTCATGCTTAAATAATCCAACCATTACCAGTTCTCGTTATTTTGTGGGCCTTCATCAAAAGTATATGGTTTGATATATTATTTATAAATAACTGGAGCAGCAAATGACGTAATGGAAATGCCATATTTATTATCTTTGACTACACTTTATTATCAATCAATGCATGTTGTAAAGGCATGCACATTAAAGATTACATGTTTATAAATCAATTAACAAGTAACATGTTTTTCGTTCCCGTCCTCATCCTTTCTTTTAAATGTTCGAAAAATGCCCTTTCAAACTTAACTTGAAATTCTTTGAACGTATATAGTTTGAACGAATCACCTAACAACTACTCCATATGTGAGGATTGAACATAACATAAGGCAAAGCTCCAAAGACTAAAATAATCACATGAATATTTGATCTGATACAGTTTCGATGTATCGATGGGGCAGGGTGGGGTGGGAGTGGGGGTGTGAGTAGGAGAGAGGAGCATGGCCATATTAGAACATCCCGTCATACCTCGTGCACGTACGAAGCATACACGCTTGAAACCGGAAATGACATATGGATAGTTCAATTATCTATATTTTCCCTGTCATGTTAGATATTGATTTTGTTATCGAAAATGATACAGAAAATCTATCTAAGTCACTGTTCGGCTTCCTATTTTGTTTTAAATATCAACATGCTGTGGTAAAGAATTATGATTGTTTGGAGAATAGCAATAATATAAATACATCTTTGAAATTATACTAATACAATTATTTTAATTTACCTGCCTTCGTTGCCTATTTTCTGTCATATATTCCCTTCGAAAGAAAAGCGTTATAATTTTTATTGTAACTTATTTTGATTACCAGAGAGAGAGAGAGAGAGAGACCCTTAGGCTGATAATTCTTTATTGAATATTTTACAAGATGGATTAACACAAAACTGTTTTATGCATTTTTTTTTAAATTCAGTGCGATGTTGAAATACTTGTGTCTTCATGCATCTTCCGTGCTCTCTACACTTTCTTTATAAAATGTGATGACCAGGTGATGTAAGAACCACAAGGTGTGCAGTCTGAACGATGGGGGCAGGCCTGGTGGGAAATGGGGGCCACAGCCCCGTAACTCGGGGTAAATTAGAGGGTAGAAATAATGGATGAAAAATAATATACTACTATTTCAATAATATCCTTAAGGAAATATGAAACAGAATAGGACTTGACTTTCTATGCGTCCGGATCTTAGTCTTGACGCCACGGGATTGGAAATATTTCCGGGAAGGTGTTTCTTCTGCTCCAAACGTTCTATGTACACAGTCTAAATAAATTATCCCTTTTATAGTATGTAAGTGTCGGCTTCTTAAACCTTCTTCAAGCCTATAAAAAAGTCCACGGCATAGGAAATTCAGTACAAAACTTTATGCTAAAACATTGACCTCGAGAAAATTATGATTAAACACTTCCAGAAACAGCTAAAAATAAAATCCGATTGGAAGATATTATTGTTTTAATACTCCTCCATAAACTGCTATACAGAAGACTTAAAGCAAGTCTACAAATGAGGTCGCAGGGTCACAGCAGTCCTTTCTAATTAATATTTGTCTTAATTCATTATTTTGCCTTTCACTGCATAATAATGGTATTTTAAATTGTTGTTGTTACAACTAAGTTCCAAACTTACTCATAACTGCATCGATGTTAGTAATAAATACCGTACTGCTTACTTTCACCATGGCAACATGAATATAAAAAACAACAACAACAAAAACAAAAACAAGAGCATCAATGACGCAGTATCTCAATACTGGAAGTTTTAATTTTGATTCCTAATTTCAAATCTTTGCTCTGTCTCTACAATTATCAATATCAATCATGGTACAACAAATATATAACTTGCATTTTTGCTACTTTGCCACGAATAGTTTCTGCAGGTTACACATGCTAGTCTTTCCTTTAGCGCTCATTGCCTGTTAGTCGAAAGAACGACGTTGCAAGGTTTAGTAATGTCATAGAATATTTAAGAACTTGTTTTTTATGTGGTATCCTTCATCTTGGGTCAGTCTCTGTTGGACTTTTTGGTCATATAGTTTGACGTCAATGACAACGGCCAAATTAGAAGAGGCGAACAACTCGACCATATATATTCTTGATGCCTGCCTTGAGAGCTAGGCCTATTGACCTACTGTATGTTACTGTAGACTGTAGTGGTGACTACCATCAAAACTGTGTCCACTTCTAGATATCAAAACAACCCACGTTTTTCCATCTCAATTTTTCTTACATGAAGATTTCATGGATATATGACTTGGAAAAAATAATGTAAAAGAAGATTACAAGTTTTTATATGCAAGTGATGGGTGGCCCCCTCCTCCCCTAATAGCCACCTCAGTTCCTCTCCATTTTGTTATTTTATTTTAATTCTTTGTACATTTGATGTCAAACATTACAGGTTCAAAAGAAAGCTAAACATACTTCTTATAACCTTATACATCTTATATCCTTATAAATAAAACATAACCTTATACAATTTTTATAGTCTTATAAAAGTTGTGATGCTATGGCCGGCTCCTCTTTTATACGTACCCATCAACAAACTTACCCTGGTCCTTCCTAGGGAAAGCTGTCTGAACACCAGTACAATGCTAATGTGGCTATCACTGAAAGCCTAATAGATCTAGGGGGCCTAGGCCTATATATATATTTTTTTAAATGCACTAGGCCTGCAGTAAGTAGCCTTCAGAAATACAAGAATGTGTATACGTAATTATACAAAATACATGAAGGGCAATCAAACAAACTTATCATGGCCCTTGCTCTGAAAAGCTAGTACCTGAACACCAGTACTATCCTTAAATGGATGTTACAAAAACGAAGGCCTAATATAAATTGAATGCACTACGTAGAATTCAGCAGTACAGAATTTGTATATGTAATTAGCATGCAATACACTACACCTGGCGAACCTAACTACTAGTACAGACAATTGGTCGCGAGGGTAGCCATTTTCGTATATCTAACATGTAGCTGCCATGACTCATAGCCAATCTGCTACAAAACAGACTTGGGGGCGGGGCTTAATCATCAAAAACGGACCTTTTTACTAAAAGTAGGGGCGGCAGCTCAGTATTGTTTTAAGAAAGAAAAATCATTTAAACATCAAATAAAGCAAATAAAAGCCATAAAATGTCATATACAGCTAGTAAAATTCTTATTAATACCTACCTGTAAACAACAAATGAAAGTTTAAAATGTTAATAAAATATATAATACATAGGACCCTATCTTAGACGATACCACTGTTGACAGACAATTCTATTCTAGTCTCTTTCATAAAACATAAGTTTTGGAGCGTGTGCAAAAATGGGTTGTTTCAACTGTATTTCGGTCCAAATTGGCCCGATTTGGACATAAATCGGTGAAAAAGTCATAGAATGAGATAAAATTCTCGACTAAAAAATAGTAACTTTTGTTGGCCTATATGATATATGCTTGCTCTGAAAATTCCAGAGAAAAAGAACTTTATATGAAGACGCTGAAAAATTTTTAAGAGAAGAGAGAGTCCCACTTACTGTTACAATATCTCTATACATGTAATGTATTGAGATAACAAAACTAAAGGGGAACTATGTCGCTCTACCTCCTTGTGGCACTATGACATCACGTTGCGTCCCCTGTCATGATATTTTAACCAATATATCTCTCAAACAGAACAAACTCTGTAATAGCCGTACATATACGGGGGACTTTGTTTTCACAATTGTGAACTATGGGGAACTATGACGCTCTACCTCCTTGTGGCACTGTGACATCACGTTGCGTCCCCTGTCATGATACTTCAACCAATATATCTCTCAAACAGAACAAACTCTGTAATAACCGTACATATACGGGGGACTGTGTTTTAATGGTGAATTAGGCGGAACTATGACGCTCTACCTCCTTGTGTCACTATGACATGACTTTGTATCCCCTGTCATGATATTTCAACCAATATATCTCTCAAACAGAACAAACTCTGTCATATACGTACATACGGGGGAGTTTGTTTTCACAATTGTGAACTATGGGGAACTATGTCGCTCTACCTCCTTGTGGCACTATGACATCACGTTGCGTCCCCTGTCATGATATTTCAACCAATATATCTCTCAAACAGAAAACTCTGTCATATACGTACATACGGGGAAGTTTGTTTTCACATTTGTCCCTATCATATCAGGTAAATATCAAATATAATGATGGTTGGTTTTTTTTTTCTATTTTAACAACCCATTGCGCATATATACATATACATATATTTGTGAAGCGGGAGACGTTTCAATGGTAACAAAAACGGCTGATTTCACTCAACTGAATTAAGTTTAATAGTCAATAATCAAGAAAACGAAAGCTATCATGTTTATCTGTTCGAGTAAATCATTACGGGGCTGCACCAGTACGGGAAGCAAACCTCACAGCTATATACATGTGCCCTACAAACAGATACCCACAGAAGGTAAAACCACAAACATGAAATATCCACGTCCACTGACGTCAACCCGACCAACAAATCAACCATCCACAACACAAACGCCTAGTATAGGCTCTCGACAAAATGGCGAAATTCACCTCAGTCAGAAATCGTCAGTTTTCATCGGCGTATGGACTGTCCCTCAGAAAAATAACATTTTTAAATAAAATATAATTTGTTCTGCAAAGCTAATAAAAAAAAATAGAATGTAGACCAAACCTTCGGCCTCAAACTTTTCTTGCCTGATAATAACTTTACACTTACTTCAAACAAATTTTAGTTTCAAATGAGTATGGACAAACTATTTGTGAAATATACCCATTTTTTTTAAATATCGAGTTGCAAGAGAGACTTCTAAATGTAGTATCATTCCGTCCATATTTTTGCATTTTACTGGTGAGCAATGACAAATGAACAAAACCCGAAAACTCAATTATGACACGAATGAGTTTGACCTTTATATTAAAGAAACAAAACCGACGTTCATCAAAACTTGTCATTGTTTTCGAGTAAGGTAATTTCCTCAATACAATTAACAACAAAACAAAATAGTTAATGATAAGACTACGACACAATTGATCATTATACAATTAGCATAATCTCGTTTGTCAACGATGTTATTATGAATTCGATTTAATTCGAATGAGAAAGATGAGGCAAGAATTTAAAGGGAATGACTAATCATACCGTCAACGATGTGACGCCTAAGGCCAAATACACAAAAGAAAGAAGAAAAATAAAAACATGGTTTCTGAAAAAGGAAATAGGTCCCTTCTCTTACTGATTTTCCAGAGGCCGTTATGTTTAGGATGAGGGGCCTATCTGTCCTTCAAATCCTCCAGTAAGTTTTGGAAAAGCATTTACTGACGGAAATACGTTTATGCTCCAAAATTTTAATTTATTTATATCAACCTCATTTTGAGAGGGTAACTCACTCGGTTAGCCGAGGCTAATCTTTCCCGAGGCTCTTATCTTAAATATAATTATTATCAAAACACATAGATGTAAATGCAATTATAATTTTGAATGTAAGAACCAACATGTAAAATGATCACAAAAAGAATTAAGTAGATTACACGAAGCTAACTCTTATTGTTGTAAATATACAAGGTTATGTGCGTAACGTACGTACAATAAACTATATTGGTGTAGTATACAATGTTGCGAAAGGCATTGACTAACACTGAATATGTATAAACCTAGGCCAGTAGCCAGGAATACTCAGTTGAAGGGGCACTTTCAACTATAAGAAGTTCAAAGTACCCGTGTCCTGTAACGTGAAGATTCTTTTTTACAAGATGTTGGCGCCGTTGTCGGAACAGTTGCCCGCACAGCGGACGTGTATTACTCCTGCACCAGTTAGCTGTATCGGTAATATGGTACATATCCAGACCTGCTACGAAGGTTATCTGAACCGCCGGGGAGGAGGAGCACAGTCCCGTGTCCCGACGTGGCTACAGCGGGTGGGGCGGCAGGGGGGGGGGGTAGATATGCAACTTATACTCAACAGAAACCATTATGCAGGTTTCGATAGAGTGTATGACGCGCAATGACGTCAAACACACGTATGAGGACACTCAGTACGTAAGGATGACGCGCGTGTACTGACATCCCACCCCAGGCATGCAGATATCACCATGCCACACGAACGTACGGATAGATCGCACAAGTATAGGGATTACCAAGTACCCCATACATGGATGTACACTTTCAAATTCAAATCCGTAGTAACGTGACTAGTATTATAGTAGCCTACATTATTTAATCTATGCGAAATACTAATTCAACGTACAAAAGTATCGCACATGAGTAAAACATTAATCAGGTGCGTATCCAGGGGGGGGCGTTGGGGGCGCGCGCCCCCCGGGTAAGAAAAAGAGGAGAGAAAAAAAGGAGAAGAAAAAGGGAAAAAAGAGGGGAAAAAGAGGGGAGGAGAGGAAGGAAGGGAAAAGAAAAAGAAGAAAGAGAGAAGAAGGAGAAAAGGAGGGAGTAAAAGAAATACGCGAAGACACCGGGAAGAGAAAGAGGAACAGTGACATCATTACAGCGCTGAAGGGTAGCCATGCAGTGACGGATCAATGATTTCGTAAAAGTGTGCCTCACCCTACCCCTTACACCGACAACTCCATTTTTTTGACGTTTCCATTTTCCTCTCTCACTAATGATCTATATATATATATATATACTATATATGGTCTATCATAACGCGTGTGTAGAATTGTGCTATGAAACCAACTGTGGCTGGTCTCGAACTCGACCGTGTCGTCGGGGAACATGACGCATTTTGGGATGGGGGCGACCGCCCCCCCCCCCATTCAGCATTTTTTAAATGATATCGCTAAGTAATTTCAAAATAGAAAGTGCTTAGATGCAACTTACAAGGCCTGGGAAGTGTCATTTCCAGCGATCTGGGAGACATTTTCGGCCAAAATTTGCTTGTACGCTTCGCGCTAACAAATGATCCTGGGTAGTGCCATTTCCAGCGATCTGGGAGGCATTATCGGCCAAAATTTTCTTGTACGCTTCGCGCCAACCTATGGTGGCGCTACGCTTAGATAATTTGCCTACAGGCTTCGCCCCTCCCTTGGCAAATTCCTCGCTACACGCCTGTTCGAATTTGTAACGCAAACAGCAGATATCACATCATATCAGTGAGCATGAAAATGGCGTTCCAGGATGAAAAGCCTCAAAACTGTCCGACTTGCCTGAAAAAATAACCAAACATTTTCGCGCGCGAAGCGCGCGTTCAACGCGTCAATGTCAATATCATATAAGCAAGCATCGGTTATTACATCGCATGCCATCATGTACCGTACGGTCCGTTCAAATTGCGCAGTATACCGCGGGATGCTAATGTAAACAACGACATGTCTCATGTAGATGTATAAAAAGCATGGAGGTCCAATTATGTCAAAAGTTTCTTTTACATTAGTAATGGCGAATTAGGGGTTGCACCCCCGCCGCGCAGTGGCGGAGCGTCCATACGGTCAGGGGGCGGATGCGCCCCCTGACGGACTCAAATGGACTGCTGGCGCCTTTTTCAGCTCTTTACCACTTTTTACTTATTCTAGATTATTGACTTTTTTATTGCGCTCTCATCTACTTATTGACATTTGTCACATTTTGTTGGTGTAATTTGGCTATGACACCCTATTCTTCGTTTATCTGCAAATTAGCCAGGCCCTGAAAGGGTCATTTCCGGCGATCTAGGGAGTATCTTTACTCAAAATTGGTCTGTGCGCTACGCGCCAACCAGTGGTGGCGCTCCGCTTAGATAGTGTCGAAAGCGCCCCTACAGACCATTCTCGCCCCTCCTGACCAATACCCCTAGCTCCGCCATTGCCGCCTCGCCTCCTACGCCTATGTGTGTAGTGTTCGGTTTCGGAAATATCTGCTATTTTTTCATTTCCTTCAACCAAGTTTTATAATAGCCGTTATAAGAGGTTTAATATTTGTACACCAATAAATTAACTGTGTCTGAATTTTCGAAAATTTCTGACCAACATTCTGCATCACACTTCCCTCTACTCGTGCAATTTTGACCGGTCTGTTAGGGGTTGAAGGCAGGTAGTTTTTCTATATTGGTTGTCCATAGATGAAATTTTGTACAACATTATGGGTATGTTTTGAAGTGAGTTTATTCACGAGAAATGTGAATTTTCAAATTCTGAACAAATTTGGGGCTTAAAACCTTGAAAAGTGGGGCTGACGGGTATTGTGGGCCGCGACGTAGGATCACTGGCGGCTCCAAGGGGGGGCCAAGGGGGCCAAGGGGGCCATGGCCCCCCCCCAAAGGTGAGCCAAAAAGTGTTTCCGAACATCCGCTAAATCATATGATTGGAAATTAAAAAAATCGAGAGGAATAGCAGTGGTAGACTAGTCTAAACCTTTTCGTTTTCTGGTTTAAAATTAAATGCAGAGCTCCCAACTGACCCGCAATTCGCGGGAATTAGACCCGCATTCTAACACCCAAACCCGCTGACCCGCACAAGCGTCCGAAAAAAACCGCATTGTAATTGTCAAGTATACATAAAAAAATTGCATCAAATTTTGACTTAGCAACCATCATTTCCTTAGCATTTAGCATAATAGAGTATAAAACCTCCTTTACAGCATCATTTGAACCTCAAATTAGCCTATAATTCTTTTCATTGGGGCGAGCAGCGAACATTTTCATGCCACGGGAAAGAATGAATTATCACCTACTATTCAATTTATTGATGTTACACAAAAAAAAAATGCATATTTCTCAGAAAATTTGGGGTTACAAAAGCCTTTCTAAGTGCCACCATTTTACATGTAGGCATCACCAGGATTCCAAAAAAAATCAAAAGGGGAGGGGGACACCCCCTCTCCTTATACCCCTCCCCCAGGACGGCGATTCGTGGCATGGACCAGCATTTGCCTTCTCAAGAGTTGGGAGCTATGTAAATGTATGAGCATGAGGATTTACAGTTTAATACCATTTTGCAGTTACAGACTGGTTGTGAGAAATTTATAACCTATGAGAAATAAAATTTCTTGAGAAAGATGATCCAACTTTGTTTTATAAATATTTTAGAAAATTACACCTGGGAAACATTTTTTTTAGAAGTAAATTAACATCACCATTCTACACTTTTGTCGCACCAAATTGCATCTGAGGGCATTCAGCAATAGAAAACCCCCTCCCCTTAGACCCCTCCCCCATATCACTCTAATGCCACTTTGGCCCCTCCCAAACAAAGGCCCTGGATCCGCCAGTGCGTAGGATCACCTACAAAAGCAAAGACCCACAGGACATGCGATCAGGTCGAACATGACGTGTGCCGGGTTGACAATCTTCAAAAAGGTTATGGATGGAAAATAAAAACTATTAGGAAATACTTGGTTCTCAGGCCAAAAGTGTACATCTGGTTGGTCATTTCAAGCCCGAGAAGTGCCGTTTCCGGTGATCTGGGGGGGTATCAAAACCAGAAATTTTCTTGTACGCTGCGCGCCAACCGATGGTGGCGCTCCGCTTAGATAGTAATTCGCGCCCCCCGGGTTAGAAAATCCTGGATACGCGCCTGTTAATGGACCAGAAATTGAGTCATACAGGTTATCAGTATGGCCACGAAGTAGCCTAGAATGTCCCAAAAATGTTCACCCACGTTCAAACGTCACAGAGCATGTAGTTGCCGCCCACTAAGCGTTTTCCCTCAATGAGATTCTTCATTGCCTGTTTTAATCAGACTCCTGGTATATATCCTGGTACAGTGTGAAGTGTTTGAACCACCCAGGTATAAATTTTTGAAAACCTCTAGCAAGTTTTAACATGTTAAACTTAAGAGGAATTGATGAAGATTTTCAAAAAGTCTGACACCTGAAAGGTAAATCATCCCTTTAATTTAAGGGACCACATATACGAAAAGTTCGGCAAGATTGAGGGCGACAATATCTTCTTGGAACGAACGGTAATCTGTTTATCTTACGATAACTTCCTCTATCTTAGATTCAATAAAACAGACCATCAGACGAACACAAAATTTTCAATATTTTCTGTACCTGTATTTTATGCCAAAGTTGCTACAAAAGCTGTCCCGATTTTTGCTCTTAGTGCGACCTACATACAATCAAACCCTAATGAACTTTATAACATATAGGATACCTTGCGGAGTAACTTCTCTCCGTGAGAATAATCAATTGTTAACACCTTTAAGCTATGTCTATTGTTAATTCATAGTACATGTAAAGGTGTCATATCGATCAACCATATATGTAGCTAATTTGTTATCTATGATGTGATGTACAAACACAGCCAACATACTTAATCCCCTCCCCTCCCCACCCCCACCCCACCACCTCTCTCTCTTACCCCTCCCCCCTCCCTTCTTGACGATCATCAGTACCTTTGAAATACAAATAGGAAAATAGAAATGATAACATATAACATTTAAACCAAAGGAATTTTTCCCGCCTAAACTTCTAATAACTAAAAAAGGTGCCTAGAAGATAAATTTGTAACACATTTTGTAGAAAGCATCATTCCATTTGATGACGACATCCCAAATCTAAATAAAGAAATATGAAAACCAATTAAATGTCAGACAGAGTCTGGCTTAACGTGTCTAGGGCCTAGGGCATGTCAACTTATAACATTTAATTGGTTAAGGGCCATGTACAGTATGCCGCTCTCGATCGATAGATTAAACTTATATTTCATACGGAGATCAGCAAAATATGAATCAATTGAACGTCTACATGCAAAATAATTCTTCCGCTCATAAATTGATGAGACTTCCACACAAAACAGATCAAAATGTTATATTTTGTCAGCCAGTATCATAAAATGCTTAATAATCTTGATGGCCATAAAATAACTGCAATACGATTATCATAACTATAGAGTCTAACCACACTTAAAGCTGTTTCTATTCTTCTGCAAGTGTGCTCTACCAAAAAACTAAATTTATCACTGTGATTAAGAATTATTTCCATTTGCATTATTGGCATTTATTCATTTTGCATCAACATACTTTTCTGGAAACAGTGATAACCATGCAGTCTTTACTTCGAATGTCTGTCAATTCTAACAACAGCATAACTTTTTGATTCACATTCTTTAATAAGCGGTTATCATAACACTGACATAACTTTATCATTCACATTCTTGAATGAGCGGTTACCATTTCTAACCAAGACATAACTTAATCATTCACAATGTGATGTTTAGCCATACTATCACCAAGAGAGCTTTCTGATTGTATGAAACTTTGTATCATGTTAATTATTCTTTGTTCATCCATCCTACTACACCAACACACTGTGAATACTAGTAATATTACCAGCCATCAATGTATGTGTTTCTCCAATATATCGCCAACACACATTTATGATTACAGTGATTAATGGGCATATCATTCTATTCTAATATTCAATGACATGCTCATATTTCAATAAGTATAGTTTATTAAATCTACCAGTATGATATCGCTCCACTAATAGTAAATGAGGGTTGGGTCTTGTTAAAGATGAAAATTGCTCCATTCTTTCAAGCACCCACTAATCTGTCTCAAGAGAGTGATTAATTAACATTAAAATTTTAAACATAGTATCACAATATTGCACAAACAAATTTGAATTCAACTGATAACTGAAGATTCCACCAGTTCTATATCCCAACTTGACAACAAACTGAATAATGTTAATGTGATCTCTGAATTGGCCTTTTTTAGTAAAAATTACGTTTTTAGTAAAAACGTAAAATCTCATGACACATTTCAGGGATATAATTAAGTTTCCCTCTATAGAGTGCATTGAAACCCAAAACTTTTGATATACGACTGAATTTCTAAGACCAACATCTGGTGCGGAATCCAATCCTGTGTTATGGCAGTGATCCAGTGTACACACCATGTGATCCGTGACAAACTACTGTGCCATAGATGCTAAAATTAAATCTGAAATTAGAGTTTGATTCTCACTAGCAAGTTAACCATGACATGTGGGGGGAAGGGGGAAGGGGGGAGAGGAAAGAAAATGAGTAGATGGAAAGTTTGTTTGAATTTTGGTAGTTAACAGAAATAAGCAATTTGGTAAATACACTGTAAAAGCTCACAAGTAATTGTATCAAGTTTTTGGTTGCTTTAGCAAAAAATTGTATACTTTGAATAAATCTAAATATGTTCTTGATTCATTTCGCCATGTTACATATGACCCTTTTCTTGAAGGTAGCTAAAGCAATGAATCCTCCTAATTAATCTCTACATTGATATTTTACAGTGATTTTTCTTCCAATCAAGCTCATGCATAACTTCTCAGAGTTCAGTTTATCGCAAAATCAGTACAAACTAAGTTCCCAACCAAATTAAGAAATGCAACTGGTCACAATTTAATGTTTTCAGGGAAATACCATTTTAGTGGACTTCAAATTTTGTGCAGCAGTTTTGAAGGTTCTAAATTTTATCTTTGGCTATAAAATATCATGTGTTCCTGTGTACAAAGCTGCGATGCAACTTTTGCACAGTTTGATCATATTGCATAGCATTTTCCAGTGGGATACCAGATAAATTATACCCTGTTTAATTTCAAAGAGACTAGCAGTACATGGAAGGTGTAAAAGTTTGCAGTTATATGACCTACTTTAGCATGCATAGGAGGCAATTCTAATGTACTCTTAACTTGTTCCTTAGCAACCAACATTAAAAAAAACATATATCAAAATGGACAAAGATTTCTGACAGCAAATTAAAGGACACTTTTTATGATATAAAAGCACACAAATCCACAGACAAAAAACCCTGATTGACTTCTGAATAGAATCCACCTTGTATACTAGGGACCATCCACAGTCATAGAAAACAGAAAAATTGTATACGATATATATGTCTTCATCAGACTCAGCAAGGATAAGAGTAGGCCATTTTCAACATAAATGTCTCATGCAACACATTCAAGTTTAGTGATACCATATATGTTGACATCTCTGGAGCAGAATGTTAGTATATGTTTCTTATTTGGTCTTTGGCAATACCCCCCTCTATTCTTTGGCAATACCTCCC
Source organism: Apostichopus japonicus (assembly GCF_037975245.1). Classification (NCBI taxonomy): domain Eukaryota; kingdom Metazoa; phylum Echinodermata; class Holothuroidea; order Aspidochirotida; family Stichopodidae; genus Apostichopus; species Apostichopus japonicus. The sequence goes on along the minus strand of NC_092574.1, from coordinate 26,138,127 downwards.
TCTATGACTTCCGGGCATTTGGCATTTCATCCTTTGCATCGAATGCCAGCCAGTAATCCAGGTCAGGTGGTGTCAGAGGCTGGGCTGATGCCAACAGTTCTTGCAAGGTTAATACTTTGAATGGAACTTCCTTCACCTTCTCTGTCAAGTTCTGTAAATTTCAAAGAAATATAAACAACGATTAATTGAAGAAAATCTTTAAATTGCTCTTGTTTACTCAGGGTTAATGATCAGAGTTGTTTTCTTTTCAATTAGAAAAACAGAAGTGATACTAGTTAGATTTGATAGCCACAATCTGGTCACCAATACTAATACTACTAGAGATGAACTTTGCTTTAAAAATGTAAAATATTGACCAAGGTGTAGTAATAGTCATACATAACCACTTGTCAATCATAAATAGTACCCTAATTCAATCTAATTAAGAGACCTTCATAATTACAACAAGATTGCCTGCTCCTTATTAGCCATTTCTTAAGCATTTAATCCAGAAATTAACAATACAGATCAATGCGTTTGTTCCAATTTTTTATCGAATCATTCTAGAAATGTTACAACTAGCTGTGTGCAGCCACACATCCATGTGGCGTCAGTTTCTCAAATCGACTGTCTAACCCAACGAGACCACTTCATACTAGACATGAACATAAAAAACAAATTAGTTATTCAGTACCGACTACGCAGACAGCCTTAACACCCAATCATGACAACAACAAAACTGCTTTTCCACATCCCACCACGATCTCTGACGAGACTTTTATACCAAATTTTGTGACTTAGTGATTTCTCTCGGTTGTCTGTGGAGGTGATAGGAGCTAAACACTAACATGTATAACTCCTCGATATGATTAAACTTTCCTTAAGGAGAATTGTTGATTTCGCTCACGGCTCATGACAAATTTCCCCACGTGATACCGACACTGCTCCATAAATTAACAGGAAGCAAAATTAAATTTTGATACATTGTAGGCATTTATTTTGCCTTCAAACCCTTCCGGTGACATACACATCATTCTACTCCTTCCCATATTCTGGATTCATCACTTACAGTCAGAAGTAGCTATAAACATGATCTTGTTTTTGTTGCATCTTCAAAGATTTGAGCAGACCAAATGTGGGAAGCACATTAATATGCAGAGGTAGTATAGTTACTCTCAGGCCCACCATCTGTGATGAAAAGGTCTTACAGATATACAACCTATGGGTCACACTTTATGTATCATGAGAGAGGCTCTATAGTGTGCCATCTTTGAAAGATAAAATTTCAAACTAGATTCTTGACCAGTATCCCTCAGCAATTAGTTAGTTCTGGTAACCACTCACCACCAATTCAGAGGTTAAGGGGTTTACTCAGTTGGCTGAGCACAGGCAGCCTTTCGTTCCAAAAATCAATTTTTGAAACACCCTTCTAGCCAAACATTCTTTATTCTTCCATAAATTTTGTTGATATTTTGATCATAAGGTCTTCTGTTTATCACTTTCATAAATTGTCTGGTATATTACTGAAAATGCTTCAACCTTTTACAGAACTTAAAGTGACAGGGGGCTAGGAGCACTTAATTGCCTCCTCAGTATTGTAAAACCGCTCTTAAGTTTCCCAGTTCTTTCAAAGTGCTCTTTATTTAAGAAATGATTTTTGTCCACAAAATTACAAACAATCGTATTTAGAAAGTGCACTGTAGTTGTAGGTTAAATATTGGAATTTGTGTTACTGAATAATCAAGGAATCCACTTAAATGGAAAGGTTTGAGGTTCCCCCAGTTCAAGTCAGTCGTATGTTCTACTGTCTTCCAGGTTTGTGCCCTCTGACCCCCTCCCCCTCCCACTCCCCCCTCCCCTCCCCTCCCCCTTACATTGAGCTTAAATTATCTGTAGGTAATTTGTACAAAAGTAGACTCAGCCAGCCACTTCTGTTCTTTACAATGATCTGTAGAAACCATCAAATAGTCTGTAAATCTGGACAAGCATGAATGCAGGATTTAAATTGCTTACCTAAAGAACAACCTGTACATTGACCTTTAAAATCTGCCATAATTTAACCTTATTCAACCTTATTCGCCATCGTCTTATTACTCAGCCTTCGCCCCGTCTCATAGACACGTCACCACTGAACAACACACCGAGTCCCAAATCTATGCATGTGCATCGGGCGGCCTGGCAAGTTTCAGAGAATAATAGTTTTCATAAGTCCTGCCTTAATGGTAAAATTCTGTACTTTTAAGTAGTACCAATTTGCTGCTAAAATGATTCTTCTCCTTGTAGCTTAAAGCAGTTTCTACCTAGTTGAATTCCCAAAGAATTCTGGGTAAATTGCCAACAAAGGTTACTGTCCTTTGATTCTAGTAAGTACAGGTCATCAAATTACAGAGACAAGCAGAAAAGGATGCAAAAAGAAAAAGGGAAATTGCAAAAGACGAAAAAAAAAACTAGCTCTCTTAATAAAATCCAATCACAGGAGGTGTGTCTTGATTTACTCTCAGGTTTATTGTTTCTCCAATTTTCCTCACTTCATTAATTAATAGACCTTGACCTTGTTCCTTGATTTAATTTCTCTCCTGGAGAAACAATAAAAACAAATCAAACAAAATTCAATGTCGGAACTGCCTCAGTTTGGTCTTTTGCAGTCAATTCTGCAATTCATAAAATATAAGGAAACAATCCGTTCCGTAAATGCTTAGGACTCTCTTTCTTTTTTTGTTATCTCTCTGATGAGAGTAATCAAAGGAAATTTGAGACCGTGGTAGTATTTTATAGTCGCCATACTTTCTGCTCTCGCTGGGAAATCAGTTATCATCCTGCCAACAAAATCCCGCAATCTAATCAGTTTAGGTCATATTTCCACTTTAATTGAATTAAATTTTTGATTTACAGTTTTCTTGTTGTCACCCAATTTGGTTTCCCTCTCTCTTTTTTTTATTATTCCATTTTCTTTCCTTTTCCTATTTTTTTTTCCTTTTAATCCTTTAACCACTCACAATTGCTGGATATGGCATATCTCCATGTATCTGATTGAGATTGAGAAACATGAAAATCTAGAACATACCGAGAGTGATCAACGGCACCATCTTTTTAAAGAGTGATAGCAGGAATTTCAAATGAATCATGATGGTTTTAATCCCCAGAGACAGCGGGATGCTGAATAATTCCATCTGTTCGTTATCTGATTTTTTATTCAGGAAATTAAACGTAGATATGATTAATTTTCTTCAGTTCCGTATGGTAACTCCACTGAACATTCTGTAATGAATTTACACAAAGTAATTTCCTATAGTGCTTTTCCATCTGTACTCATAGTGCAGGGAATTTAGTTGAGTTTACCTCCCTCAGATCATGAGACTTAATCCCAGCTGGAATCAGATCAATAGATACACTCCTGGTAGAGTTTTTGTTTCAAGGAAGGGAAAAAAAGTGTAATGGCATGAAAATCTCATTTACTGTTTGTTCACTTGATGGAGTTTGTTGAAGGTGAAATTATGACATTTAAAACATACGGGCAGCTAGTTTAAGAAATTGGGTTTTTATCAAAACTTTATTTTTCAGATGTTATTTGTGAATATTGGCAAATTGATAATCCTTCATTGTACAAAAATAGGTTGATAGAGATATTAAGCATGTGTATGGGTGTATGTACACATAAGTTGATTCTTCTGAGCTGTAGACCTTTTCACTGAATACAGCTTCCAAACTATTTAAGCATCTACTTAATTTCACTCCCCATCCCCTTTCCTTACTTACTTACTTAATCCCTTCTCCTCTCTTCAAAAACCAGGATTGTGATCTGTAGAATCTGATTTGAAGAGCAAATTTTATGCCTAAATGTGTCATATTTTGTATCTTTCATGCAAAACAGAGAAAGACCTCAGGATCATCCATTCATACATGACATGAATAATTTATCGGGTTAACAACACAGAAGGGAAAAAAAACTTACTGAAAGCTTTTCCAATTGAACGAAAAAATTTTTCCTACTAAATAGAAAAAGATGAAGTCATGTGATCAGTTCCTCACAAAATTCTGATTAGGCAGAAGAACTATGGGGTAGCCGCCTCATATTTATTTTCATTCTAATATGCCTGTGAATATTACTGCTACAAAATACATAACAGTACTAATCCAAAAAACATCTCCTCGAAACAGCAAAGAAAGAAATGAATAACATCTGTCTGTTCTTGTATGCTCGTTCATGAGTGTTAATAACACAATGATTCTGGCATGCATGGATGATTTTAAGGTGTCAAAATTAATTTGTTATGACATTGGAAGACAAGCAACCTAATATACATCTCGAATAGCATTTCAAAAATGTGTCAGTTGAGGTTGTCACTGGTTAAAAGACTTTTCCATAACTGTTTGAACAGGAGCTTCTTTCTGTGATAGATATGAAATTGTTATTAAGAGTTCATATTCTGTTGTAGTTGAAACCACTTCTGTGCACTTTAGTGGCGTTCATTTCGGTTGGAAACATTAAGTTTTTGCAAAATTGTACATCATTTGTTTAAACAAAAATTAAAAAATTAAACAGAGGCACAGATGAATATTGATAGCTACATTAGATCCCCTGAAGTAAACAATCGAGCAAATACAGATAATCAAGAAACGAGGCCCTAAATAGCATACAAAGTGGTATATTTATATTTCATTTTTCAGCATAGTCAGTTGTACAGTGATACCTGAGACCGAGTATGGACGATTAATACAAGGCATATTACACACTTATATTTGGGTAAACTGTACATAAAGATGGGGATATATATAATGATGGCTCCAGTGTATATTTAATCAGGATATTATTGTTCCTTTTACACATGTATTTATGTATGTATTTTAGATCCTCCTACAATCAGGAACTCGCGAAGAAGCCTCATTGGCTTATCAAAGCCGCATGCTGACCGAGGTCAGTCTCTTAGATTCATATTAATCGTCCATGATTATGAATTGTCAACAACTCTGTAACTGGACGACATACATTAATCTTGGAGTGACTCGAACTAGGGACCTTATGATTGGAAGGCACCGGCATTAACCACTGAGCTAACACTCCACTAGTTACATCAGTATTTGCTGTAAGAACAGCATTTTATTTCTTGAGATCTACGATTTGTTACAACACTCCGCATGTAAGCACCAGTATGCCAGTTAACCTTTCAGGATTTCATTTTATTATTTGAAGTTTGTCTAGCAGATTTGTAGTTGGTATTTAGCCTTAAGTTGTATAAATTATTATTGATCCCTATCTACAAAACTTGCTATATTTTGCATATAATTCATATAGCAACTTGACCATTTTGTTTAAAAAAAGCATTTTGTAATGTAAATATCAGATAATTTATCCCTGCCTATGGTGGAGAAAGGTTGGGGATAATTTGGTTGTTGGGGAGGGAAAGGGGGAATAGGTAAACTTCTGCTATACACTATAGCACTTATGTTAAAGGGTGTGAAGACTCGCGCAAAAAGAAACGTCTATAATGCCGGTAATTTGACCTAGTTTCGAATGAGGTGTAACAGAAGTGTTAAACACCACCATCGATCCCAGAAAGTACACACACAGTTTGCTACCGTCGGTAATTAGACACTAGTGTACAGTCAGTACAAGCAGCTGCGGTCAATACCCACAGCACAGTATACAAACGATACAGTGATGGACATCTCAGGTCCAGCTGAAGATAACAAGGTATCACGTTTCATTACTGTCTGCATTTTGTAGCGGCACGAACAAAACATCACTTGCAAGCAACAGAAAGTTAACTTTTTCAGAGGGCCGCACAAGGTTTGGGGCGAGTCTTCAATGCCTTTAAGTGTTCTCAATATTTCATACTGCATATGACTATGTTTAATTTTTTCATACATTTTGTTCCAGGAGAATGATGTATCAACCTGTAAAGGGTAAGGTTGATGGACACAGACTAATGAATCATGAGTACATACCAATACCAGATGGATGCAGTCCAGAGCTTCAGGAGCTACTACTGGTTTAAGTCAAACTTTGGAAAACAGAAAAGATATTTACAGCTAGAACAGTCTGATTTGGACCTTTGACCTCTAGGCTTGTAACCCTGAGTGGGGTCACTGATTTGAAACCTGTTCTAGCCACAAAATTCTTTGCTCGATCTTTTCCATAATTGTTTGCGACTTCCTAGCCAGTGTTTCATCACACATTTAATTGTTAAAAGTAAACATTGTTAAACATATTTCACTATTGTAAATTACCTTGATCTTGCACGTTATAAAACCATTGAAGTAAATTTTTGCTTTTCTTAATGCTATATAAGAAGTGTTGTATGCCCACATGTAGTAAATCATCACACACTAGCACTCACTGCACGTTAAAAGGCAGTTCTGAGTGGATGTTCACTGTAATTCAATCCTGAGATTCTATTTCAGAGACCCTGGAAGATTTGGAGTCATAATTAAACAATTTTCCGACGTAAGTGACACCAAAAATTGGCACAAGATGTATGTACCCCCCAGTAGAGTAATATAGAATGACCCACATACATACCATATAGCAGTCACACCGACAAATTTTTACCTATAACCACCACCCTCAAGGTCCTTGCTCAACAATTCCATTATTTAAAAATGCAAATTTGTACTTGCTTCAGTGGCACATTGGTCTATATACATCTGATACATGGGCTGTAATTTCATAGGTTTTTATGGGGTTGTGGTTGTTTGTTGTACAACTTACGGTTAGCATACAGGCTCGTCTGTACAGACTCAAAGTAACACACACAAAAAATACTGTTAATGCCTTACGCATTATCGGAAAACTGACACCAATCCTTTCAGAAGGGACAGAGTTTTCGGTATGTTACAGCTTGCTGATTTATAATAAACGCATTCTGGGAGATCATTGATTTTGGAGTTTCTTCATAACCTGTTGCAAAGAGCCTTCACCTACGAACCTTAACAGAAATTCTAGTTATGATGAGGTCCTTTGAATGCATTTAGTTCTCTAATTTGTGATTACATAGGCCAAACTGCAATCTTTCATACAGTGTTCTGACACTACAGGGTTACCTTATGTTTAGTTTATAAATAAACCCTAATTACCACCCAACAATACTAACAACCTGATTGCAGAGCTTGTCTGTTACTTGCATCTCTGTATGTATGTTTTAATTTCACTGTCTGTAAGAATTTCTAACTCTTTAATGTATGTCATTCATTCCCTTCTGAAGACTGGGAAGTAACTACTTCAGCATTCTCAACTTTCTTCAGTCCCATTAAACATACTCACCCCTGGGTGGCATTCACCTATTTCTCCAAACTTCAAAGAACATTTTTGATATGTTCATATAACCACAGTTCTTTCCTTTCGATTGATTGACTTTAATATAACTGTATGTCTGTGCTCTAGATTGATTGATTTCCATCTAACCGCATGTCTGTTCTCTTGATTGACTTTATAAAGTGAAAATCATCAACTTTGACTTATTTTCCAAACAACTGCTAAAATATTTACAAGACATTTCCATGAACTTGACTAATTTTCTAAAGCTACATCATTTGAAGTGAAAGTAATTATTTGCGATTACTCAGGCAGAAATGCCTCTCGCTGAGCAATGAACCGAATCAGACATTTTATTAAAAAAACGATTAAGTCTGATCAAGCGCGAAACAGTTTGCCCTCAACCTTTATGAAGTGACACACTTTTGTGTCAAAAGGAGTGTTAATAGCTTTAACAAAACAATCTGCAATTGTTTTTAAATAACTTAATGACTTGGCCATAAAAAAAAAGTTTCTATAGAATAGATCCATGACTATAACACTTGTCAATCAACTTACTTTCTGGCAACCTTCGGGGCTCTGTTCAAAATTTTAAGAACAGCTTAAATTCACTCAATGGTAATTACACTGAACAAAGCAGTTCAAAGCTGCTCAAAAAGGATTGAAAATAGATATAAAATGTAACCATTAAAGAGATCATCAAACAAACAATGCCTATGACTATAATGACTCCTATAAAATAAAAACTAGAATGTGAACTTTCTCAAAACTGGCAGGTTTAAATAAAATCATTTTCATCTGAGTGAGTCTCTTTATAGGGAATTTTCTACAGATTCTTTCATAGTTTTCAAAGTATAACTTTGCAGGTAATATGAAATAAATTAGCCTCTATTACTGCTATTTTTCTCCCCTAGTTCAGTAGTTTAATGTGCTACTTTCCAATGGATGGACTACCATAACAATTTCTCATTTATCCCATCTGGCCCATTTTCACACCAAAAAACATAATTTTTAAATTATGAAAAATACAAGATTGAACAAAAGCTCTTATTCCAAAACAGACTGCCAAGATATAAATGGAGTCTACTACATATCATACTAACGTAATTACATTTTGGTGATAGAGCTTTGCCTGGTATATGTTACCATATGACTTTCTTAATTCATCCAGCTGTTTTATCCTCTACGAGTATAACTAAGTTCCTCCTCCCATCACAATGCTCCCCCACCTCCCCCTCCCCCACCTCCCCCTCCCCCCGGCCCCATCTGCCACCTCCCGTTCATCCCATCCACTATCAGAAATGTATCACATTCCCAACTGGACCTCCTTCTTAATCACAAAATTTTGTCTGACATATCACGAGAGGAAAGAGGTGCAAGGTGATTAAATTTTTTTTCTTTTTTACGAATTAAAAACTTGCTTTTGTAGTGAAGGAGGACATGTATGTGTAAGCTGATACACTGCATTTTGTGTGCATTATTTCACTGGCTCTCTGAGGTCTTGTTTCTGGAAAATATGATATGGAGTGGGGATTTTATTTAAGAACTTGGGGTGGGGATGGGAGAGAAAAGAAGAGACAGGGAGGGAGAGAGGTGGAGAGAGAGGGAGACATGAGGGGAAGTAGTTGTAAAATATCAGGCCTCATTGTGTCTACTTAAGTGGAGAAGGAGGTACATATTTTTCAAATCAAGTTTGAGAAAATCCCCCTCTGCGTCTTCTCCAACAAACTAGAGACTATGAACTTACGATGAGAACTTTCCATTAACCATAGCGTTGTTATGTTTGACTTTGTCTAGAGAAGATGCACTGTGACCTGATCCTTATAAAAAGGATATCAGATACATTAGCCTAATGAACCATTCAGCTTCAACACAAAAGTACAATAATTAAGGAGTAAATGTAATCATGAGAGTTGTCAGCATTACTACTGCCATATTCAAAAGTCGTCAGTGCTATTTATTCAAAATATTTTCTTACCTATCAGACAAATTGGTAAATTTACAACCATACGAGCATAAAAAATATTAAAAAAACGTTCATTTAAAGTAATATTCCAGTCACCACCAGAATGACTTAAGTGACAAATCCATTATAATTGCTAGCTGAGTCATAGCACATCCCACAACTGACTGTAGAGCCTAGTGGCGATATAAACTTGACTACCGGCTTCCTCGCTTTTCACTAAGAGCAAAACGACAGATAGAAAGAAATATTTAAAAGCATCCCAGCATCTCTCTCTCTCTCAACTGTTAATGATACCCAAGACAATAGGAAAGAAAAGATGGGCTTAAAAGCACAAGGAGTATTTCCTTTCGATAAAAAGTTTGACATCACAATATTAATACAGCTATTCATAGAAGACAAAAATTACTGCTCAAGAAATATGCACAAACATGATTCTTTAGTAACACATGTGGACTTTATAACGTCAACTCTTTAAGGCTATGCATCGTCTTACAGACAAATCAGCTTTTGCCTGACAGCGGTGAAGGTATATATATATACATACATGTGTGTATCTGTTTTATAGCACTCCGTTGCTATAGCAACGATACATGACCACTAGAATCGATGGAAATAGAAATATACAATCCATCAATTTGCAGACAAGATGTAAACATCTAAAGCAAAAACAAAACGAGACATCGTGCATATTTTCAAAACATGCAAATATGAAAAATATTTCTTGTACGAATGTATCCTCTTACTAAAATACTGAATACTTCTACCAAAAGGTTATAGTGCGGATTAAAATTGGAAGGTCTGTGACTAATATCTTTGGGCACTTGTACTTTAAATCCCCTTTGATTCCCCCATCCAACTGTGTACTATCAAAGCAGCTTGGGTTTGGTGGACAAAGCTTTTGATCTACCGAGCTGTGATGTGACTGGAGATTCCATATTTTGTATGGGTGGGCTGGGTACTACACTTTTAAGGATTTTTTGTCCCTCCAGACAACCAGCTCTTACTTTTTGGTTCTGCTGAACAGCAAATTTAGTTGTCTGCAAAAATATAGCAAAATAACAAAGAATGAACAATATCTACAAGGTAGGAGATGTATAGAGTTTTGGTGAATAGAACCCCAGTGTGGGTCAGTAAAACTCCCATTCAGGTGGATAATAAACCTACCATTTTTTGGTTTATTTCAGTACCTCTAAAGTGAAGGAATAGAATATAGATTTTTTTTTTTTACCTATTTGGGGGTATTTTATTACAATGCAATTTGAATTTGATGTAAACAACTATTTGACCGCTGGGCAGCCTACAAAGCTATTCATGGTCGTTAAGACAATCATTAATAATGTGCCCTTAGGTTAGGTTACCTAAGGGGAGGGAATCCTTAATTGGTTCTCTCTTCAACTCATATCAGCATTTTGCTTTGGCTGAGTGGATAAAGGCGGTGGCATTTAAAGCAATGAAGGAGGTTCGGGGTTTTGATTCCCGGCCAAGTAATATTAAGGTGGGTTTTCCAATCTACGGTTTCCCCATCTGTAATGACTTTCTAAATTAAAAACATTCCAAATCTGAGTTAAAATGTTGAGTTGGTAGCCACCTGACGTGTCAGTTGTATTCCATAAGCCCTTGCGGGCTTCTCCCACATTTGTGGTCGCGTAAAAGCGTTGTAAAAATAAATGCTCCTTATTATTACTATTATTATTACCTTTCTTAAACAGTTGCCTTAACATGAAGACTGCATTTACTGGCTAACATGTAGGCACGTGTGCATTCTCCTATTTATTGATCTATTGATCTATTTATTGATCCCTCGATACATGGTTAACTGTCAGCATCAAAGCTGATCCCTTCATTTAGATATTAGTTATCTAGCCACTCTTCTCATTATCTGGGAAAAAATTTAAGGATCAGGAGCTCTGAGGAATGAACACTTTTAGGAATTTAAGCTTGTGTTTTATGGAAGGGGGTAGGGTAGGGGAGGTTGGGGCTACACTGAGGACCTTTAACATACCTCCAGCAGAGTTTGCCTTAGAAGTAGCTCTCTTCCCTATCATGTACGGTACAGATATCAACAAAGTATATGAGGATGCAACAATAATGGTAGCATCGGTCGCTATCGATATGACCTAGCTCTGTACCTGGCATAGAACAAATACCTAACAATTCAAACTGCAAACTTTAAATTATGGATTGCCTCACATAGCATCACATACATCAAATATTCATCTGAATTGAACAACTAACCCATGCATCAACAAGTACTCCCTGTAAGAAACTATGGGGTTAGCAACAAACAATACTGAGCATACAGTACTGAATATATCTTGGTTTTTGTTCGGGACCTCTACAAATAGACTCTCCTCTCTATGTTTCTGCTTCCATTTTTTTTCTTTCATCTTTCACATATTTTCAATTGATTTTATTTGGTGTTTTGCTGGTGAACATTCAAATCTGACAGCGAACACAGTTAACATACTTAAAGTCAGTACTTACAGGATGACAGAGGGAAAAGTTCACCAGAAAAGGTAGCGTACAACATTTTTCTTTTATCCTAGAATTTGGATTGCCATAGCAACTATCAGTTTTACATAATGAGAACGAGGCCATGACAGACAGAGTCATTGACTTCATAATAACCTATGTGATTTGTCACTTCTATTTGAGCAGAAACGCCATCAAAAGAGATAAAAGACAATAAAAGTCTCATTTAACATTTGTGATAAATTTTGCTGACCTATATCATAGCCAGATTAAATTACATTCAAGTTAGGACACTACACTGATAAGGCACTCTTCTCCAAGAGAGGGCAGCATGCAAGAATAGTACTAGGATGCTGGAATTCAATGTGTCTCGCAACTTGACACCGTATTATAAAATATACAAAGCATGTTAGCAGATCGAGATACAATGCACCAAAGAAGACAACTGTCACCACAAGAACAAAAAAGTATCAGGATTATTGGATGAAATGAAAAAAAAAAACTGCCGTACTTTCAGAATATGCTTATGAATTGCATTTATATCATAATAAGTTCCATCAATTTATTGCACAGAAAGCATGAGGGAGAGTGATGTCTGCTTGATAGAAAGAATCTAACACTCTCTGGGGAAATTTGAATGTTGTCAGTTTCATGAAGAAAATCAAGTCTAATTATAACCATGGCAACATCTTGTCTGGCCGATACCTTGAATATACCTGTACCCCTGTAATGCATGAACATCCCAACAGACAACTAGGGCTTCAAATACATACCTGGGTCTATGCAATTTATTTTCTACAGGACAGTATTAGTATCAACACTAACACATATTGAGTCACATTTAACCGTTCCAGCAAATAATGGGAATTTTATGACCGGGACCAGTTTACCCACAAAATCTTAAAAAAGGAAATTATACCTAAAATCCGTAAACAAAATGATTTGCTGTGAAAAGCAAAACCTTATACAAAAGAGTACAGAACATTCAAAACTTTGGAAGCAAAGATAGAAAATAGGCAGAGCATAAAAGATCATTAATGAATTTGGTAGGCTAGACATGATTGTAAAAATAGAATATTTATAGATTTATAAAAAATTTCTTTGCCATTGGGTATGAGTAGGGTTAATTTGCCATCATTTGTCATCAAATATTTTAAGCCCAAACTTTAAATATTGAATTTTCCTTTATTTGAAATATTTTAATTATTTATTTAATTCTAAAACATATTGCATGTTGACAACATTTTCTTGATTTTGCTAGTGTGCCTAGTAGACCGTGAAATCAAGTTTTGTGTGAAACTAACTTCAACTGTACGACAAACCCCTCAATATGTAGATGATAAGAGCCAGCAGGCAGACAATCAGACTATGACATAATCAAATGATTCACAAAATATCTCACTAACTTTCAGTTGGAGAACTTTTTCAAAACTTCAAAAGTATTTATCAGCACAACTTTGTGTTTAGATGTAATTATAGACCTAATTTATAGTCTAAATATGCATTCAACCAACCCACAGCCCCAATTAACCCGCATTCATAAAAATATTTCTCCACCTACAGCCCGTCCACAGAGGTTCATGCCCCTACCAAAATCATTTGGGTGGAAAAACATATATATATATATATATACATATATAGGAATATATATATATATATATATATATGAAATTGTAATGAGTTGGAAAATTCAGAATAGTGAAAAAACTTCCAGCCTCCACCGGGATTCGAACCCGGCCTCCCTATATAAATATATATATATATATATACAGTGGAATAACGACCTTCCTTACCGGTTTCGAACCTCTGGACATACAATCAGCGTCCATAGCCTAGTGGTTAGGGTGTCCGCGTACAGAGCGGAAGGCCCGGGTTCGAATCCCGGTGGAGGCTGGAAGTTTTTTCACTGTTCTTGATTTTCCAACTCATTACGATTTTCATTTATATATATATATATATATATATATATATATAAATATATATATATATATATATATATATATATATATATATATATATATATATATATATATATATATGTTCCACTCCCCCACCTTTGAAATCCTGTGTACGACACTGTGCGCAACTATGTAACAATATGACATTGTGAAGGCACACCTATTTGTGACATTGTTTAAGGGCTATGATTTCTCACAATTTTTAAAATTGTGGCAGTAAAATAACTATTACTTCCCCGGTTTACTACCCAGCCTACCTGTAGCCTAAGCTTTAATATGATACAAATTGTGTGTAATCTCCATACCTGTCTTATCCTTTCAAGACCAACAGCAACATAGTAGTTCTCACTAAGCCTCGTCTCCTGAAAGATCCATTTTGGTGATACCAGCATCCCATCTACATACAGCTCTGTGTCGGAGACGGTTTCGCCAACTTCTAATCTTTGTGATTTCACATGGAAGTCCAATCTAGCCAAATCAAATCCAAGTCCAAGTCCAATGGTCTTTATGTAGCTTTCTTTTAGGCACTATTGAAAGATAATGGCTCGTACAGTAGTTCTGTAATATTGAACACTCCATTACCATTACGAATTCAACCTGGTTATAGCCCTCACTTGGTTTATACCCGGAAAAAAACAGCAATTTACCAGGTATATCACATGATCAACGAAGTAACCAAAGCTGTCTTCCTTATTTTACTCCTCAAGCTCTTTTGTGAAAGTTTTTTTCTGCTGCAGCTGCTTCATTAGCTAAGAAAAGGCACACAGCTTTGGTTACTTTGTAGACCATGTGATGTTGAGAAGATCTCTGTTTCTCTCCGGGTATAATCCAAGCGAGGGCTAACCAGGTTGAACTCGCACTGAAAACCACCAAGTATTATGGATATATGTATCATCCTATCATGTCAGTCTAACAGATACCAATCCTGCCAACCTTACCAAATCCAATGCAGCCAGCACATCCTAGGCGCAACACAGAGCCATTTAAATGAGCAGGTTTGGCTGCCCGAACTGCCTGGGGGGGGGGGGTGGGGGAGTGGGCATAGTAACTAGCCTAAAGAAAAATTAGTTACCCATATAACACTAAATCTTATCCTCAACAAATTGGTGCCAATGAGAAGTAACAGTACTTTTCCATACCCTACAAGATGGAAATCACACTTCTTTTTTTCATTGATGCAATTAACCGACTGAGGTAATGGATTTCAATAGAAACTCGCTCTTTGTTGCTTTTCTTGGCTCTTATGTGGAAATAAATGACAGAAAACTGACTGGGAAATTATAAACAAACCTGATGAGAGCAAAGAAACTTTGGGCTAGGGTGTCACTCGACTCAGCTACCTCAGGTCAGTGGCGTAGGAAGGTTCTATTGAGTGTGGGGGCTGAAGACTGATGGCCGGCCTGGGGGAGGGGTCTAAGGGGAGGGGGTGTCCCTCTCCCCTTTGGATTTTTTTTGCATTTCCAGGTGGCCTCAGATGCAATTTGGTGTAATATAGCACACTTCAACCCACCCACTCCATTTTGTATATAATTTTGCATTTTCACCTAGCCTTAGATGCAATTTGGTACTCCAAATGAGATTTTTTTCTCATTTGGAAATGAAAAAGGGGTTTTCTGACTTGCGAAGCGGGGGGCGGAATGATACTTCCGCCCCTCCATATTTTTCACCCCCCAGCCCCCCCGGTTCCTACGCCCTTGCCTCAGGTTATATGTTCAAGCTGACTTAGTCAGATGTTGCCAGCTAAACCACATGCTATCCTGCAGCCCTAACCGAATCAAATGCTGTCAGCCTAACAGATAGTCTTCCTGTATAAAGGACATTATAAACAAACCAGACAATGTCTGCCTAACCATTTACCCATCCTCTTATATTAACAGATACTCACCTTGTCAGGCTGACTAGCTTCGCTACTATAAGTGTAATTCACACTAGCAATGTCGATATAACATTGAGATGTCAACATAAAGACCAATGTATCTTTAGTATTTTTTATTAAGCGTGGGCTGCAACATTGACATTCAACACCTTCATCCACCAGTTAGTGGAAAATGAACAATAAAAAGTAACTGATATATAAGATGCCATGATCAATATAGTCACATTCTGTTAGGAGAAGATGTTTATTTTTCTATTCCTATATGATAATCATGCTCTTTAAGTCTTTGATATCACTGTCAAGCTTGTCACACTGACTGACTCTACTATAGCCTACTGTATATATACAATTGCAAAATCTTGAGCTGTCAATCCTATCCATTTTGATATTAACAGCACTACATCCAACAAGACTCTGTTGATATCAAATTCATGTCACTTTTATCCTTTCAAAAATGCTTCGTTTCAACAAACGTTAACACATATATCTTTAAATTTGCATAATTATGCATATATTGTCACCCCAGTTCTGAAATTTTACATTGTTCATTTACATAATGCCACTGATCTATTAGCACTTCTGCATATCCAGCTATTTGTGCACTACAAGTTTATTTATCATGTGTAATTTACACTTTGTTGGTACAAAGAATTGGAAACAAGGCATTTTAATTACCCAGTGTCTAAAATACATCTCCAGTTGTTGTTGTTCTGTTCCAGCAGACTTAATCGTGCTCCACTCATAAGGATTAAACTTCCTCTTCATCAGATCAAAGTAATCTGGTAGACTACGGGATCCTGTGGAGAATATCGATATATTGACACATTGGGCAACACTTTTAAGCAGTTTGTGTGATATTGCAGCATAATATTCTATGCTTTGAACCCTTGAGAAACCTTGTTAATTCTCCAAATAAACATTGACACGTCCACTGGACTAAATCACACTTTCATGACAGATGCACCTGGCCAATAGCCTACTCTAAATATACTTTGGGGCTGAGGTTGTTATTTTCATTACTGTCAAGGACGTTTAAGAGGTAGTTTCGGCTTTATAGGGAAAGAAGAAATACTTTGTATGGTTAGCAAAGGCCATTGCACAAATAATTGGAGTGAATGAAGCAGGAAGTGTAATATGGAATTATAACAAACTGACGTATAATATTTTAGTAAATATGGTGTATGGTTAAGAAAACCAATCTGCTGGCACAGACCATTGTACTTGTCAAATGAGTGAATCTGGTGAAGAGTGAAGTATGGTTCAGAAAAACATTCCACTGGCACAGACCATTGTACTTGTCTAATGAGTGAATCTGGTAAAGAGTGAAGTATGGTTAAGAAAAACATTCCACTGGCACAGACCATTGTACTTGTCTAATGAGTGAATCTGGTGAAGAGTGAAGTATGGTTCAGAAAAACATTCCACTGGCACAGACCATTGTACTTGTCTAATGAGTGAATCTGGTGAAGAGTGAAGTATGGTTCAGAAAAACATTCCACTGGCACAGACCATTGTACTTGTCAAATGAGTGAATCTGGTGAAGAGTGAAGTATGGTTCAGAAAAACATTCCACTGGCACAGACCATTCTACTTGTCTAATGAGTGAATCTGGTGAAGAGTGAAGTATGGTTAAGAAAAACATTCCACTGGCACAGACCATTGTACTTGTCAATGAGTGAATCTGGTGAAGAGTGAAGTATGGTTCAGAAAAACATTCCACTGGCACAGACCATTCTACTTGTCAATGAGTGAATCTGGTGAAGAGTGAAGTATGGTTCAGAAAAACATTCCACTGGCACAGACCATTGTACTTGTCAAATGAGTGAATCTGGTGAAGAGTGAAGTATGGTTCAGAAAAACATTCCACTGGCACAGACCATTCTACTTGTCTAATGAGTGAATCTGGTGAAGAGTGAAGTATGGTTCAGAAAAACATTCCACTGGCACAGACCATTGTACTTGTCAAATGAGTGAATCTGGTGAAGAGTGAAGTATGGTTCAGAAAAACATTCCACTGGCACAGACCATTCTACTTGTCTAATGAGTGAATCTGGTGAAGAGTGAAGTATGGTTCAGAAAAACATTCCACTGGCACAGACCATTGTACTTGTCTAATGAGTGAATCTGGTGAAGAGTGAAGTATGGTTAAGAAAAACATTCCACTGGCACAGACCATTCTACTTGTCTAATGAGTGAATCTGGTGAAGAGTGAAGTATGGTTCAGAAAAACATTCCACTGGCACAGACCATTGTACTTGTCTAATGAGTGAATCTGGTGAAGAGTGAAGTATGGTTCAGAAAAACATTCCACTGGCACAGACCATTCTACTTGTCTAATGAGTGAATCTGGTGAAGAGTGAAGTATGGTTTAGAAAAAAAAAAAATTCCACTGGCACAGACCATTGTACTTGTCTAATGAGTGAATCTGGTGAAGAGTGAAGTATGGTTGAGAAAAACAATCCACTGGCACAGACCATTGTACTTGTCTAATGAGTGAATCTGGTGAAGAGTGAAGAATGGTTAAGAAAAACATTCCACTGGCACAGACCATTGTACTTGTCTAATGAGTGAACCTGGTGAAGAGTGAAGTATGGTTCAGAAAAACATTCCACTGGCACAGACCATTGTACTTGTCTAATGAGTGAACCTGGTGAAGAGTGAAGTATGGTTCAGAAAAACATTCCACTGGCACAGACCATTGTACTTGTCAAATGAGTGAATCTGGTTAAGAGTGAAGTATGGTTAAGAAAAACATTCCACTGGCACAGACCATTCTACTTGTCTAATGAGTGAATCTGGTGAAGAGTGAAGTATGGTTGAGAAAAACAATCCACTGGCACAGACCATTCTACTTGTCTAATGAGTGAATCTGGTGAAGAGTGAAGTATGGTTCAGAAAAACATTCCACTGGCACAGACCATTGTACTTGTCTAATGAGTGAATCTGGTGAAGAGTGAAGTATGGTTCAGAAAAACATTCCACTGGCACAGACCATTCTACTTGTCTAATGAGTGAACCTGGTGAAGAGTGAAGTATGGTTCAGAAAAACATTCCACTGGCACAGACCATTGTACTTGTCAAATGAGTGAATCTGGTTAAGAGTGAAGTATGGTTAAGAAAAACATTCCACTGGCACAGACCATTCTACTTGTCTAATGAGTGAATCTGGTGAAGAGTGAAGTATGGTTCAGAAAAACATTCCACTGGCACAGACCATTGTACTTGTCAATGAGTGAATCTGGTGAAGAGTGAAGTATGGTTCAGAAAACATTCCACTGGCACAGACCATTGTACTTGTCAATGAGTGAATCTGGTGAAGAGTGAAGTATGGTTCAGAAAAACATTCCACTGGCACAGACCATTCTACTTGTCTAATGAGTGAACCTGGTGAAGAGTGAAGTATGGTTAAGAAAAACATTCCACTGGCACAGACCATTGTACTTGTCTAATGAGTGAATCTGGTGAACAGTGAAGTATGGTTCAGAAAAACATTCCACTGGCACAGACCATTCTACTTGTCTAATGAGTGAACCTGGTGAAGAGTGAAGTATGGTTTAGAAAAACATTCCACTGGCACAGACCATTGTACTTGTCTAATGAGTGAATCTGGTGAAGAGTGAAGTATGGTTAAGAAAAACATTCCACTGGCACAGACCATTCTACTTGTCTAATGAGTGAATCTGGTGAAGAGTGAAGTATGGTTCAGAAAAACATTCCACTGGCACAGACCATTCTACTTGTCTAATGAGTGAATCTGGTGAAGAGTGAAGTATGGTTCAGAAAAACATTCCACTGGCACAGACCATTCTACTTGTCTAATGAGTGAACCTGGTGAAGAGTGAAGTATGGTTTAGAAAAACATTCCACTGGCACAGACCATTGTACTTGTCTAATGAGTGAATCTGGTGAAGAGTGAAGTATGGTTAAGAAAAACATTCCACTGGCACAGACCATTGTACTTGTCAAAGGAGTGAATCTGGTGAAGAGTGAAGTATGGTTCAGAAAAACATTCCACTGGCACAGACCATTGTACTTGTCAAATGAGTGAATCTGGTGAAGAGTGAAGTATGGTTAAGAAAAACATTCCACTGGCACAGACCATTCTACTGTCATATGAGTGAACCTGGTGAAGAGTGAAGTATGGTTAAGAAAAACATTCCACTGGCACAGACCATTGTACTTGTCTAATGAGTGAATCTGGTGAAGAGTGAAGTATGGTTCAGAAAAACATTCCACTGGCACAGACCATTGTACTTGTCAAATGAGTGAATCTGGTGAAGAGTGAAGTATGGTTCAGAAAAACATTCCACTGGCACAGACCATTGTACTTGTCAAATGAGTGAATCTGGTGAAGAGTGAAGTATGGTTCAGAAAAACATTCCACTGGCACAGACCATTCTACTTGTCTAATGAGTGAACCTGGTGAAGAGTGAAGTATGGTTCAGAAAAACATTCCACTGGCACAGACCATTCTACTTGTCTAATGAGTGAATCTGGTGAAGAGTGAAGTATGGTTAAGAAAAACATTCCACTGGTACAGACCATTGTACTGTCATATGACTGAATCTGGTTAAGAGTGAAGTATGGTTGAGAAAAACATTCCACTGGCACAGACCATTCTACTTGTCAAATGAGTGAATCTGGTGAAGAGTGAAGTATGGTTGAGAAAAACATTCCACTGGCACAGACCATTGTACTTGTCATATGAGTGAATCTGGTGAAGAGTGAAGTATGGTTGAGAAAAACAATCCACTGGCACAGACCATTGTACTTGTCTAATGAGTGAATCTGGTGAAGAGTGAAGTATGGTTAAGAAAAACATTCCACTGGCACAGACCATTGTACTTGTCAAATGAGTGAATCTGGTGAAGAGTGAAGTATGGTTCAGAAAAACATTCCACTGGCACAGACCATTGTACTTGTCTAATGAGTGAATCTGGTAAAGAGTGAAGTATGGTTAAGAAAAACATTCCACTGGCACAGACCATTGTACTTGTCTAATGAGTGAATCTGGTGAAGAGTGAAGTATGGTTCAGAAAAACATTCCACTGGCACAGACCATTGTACTTGTCTAATGAGTGAATCTGGTGAAGAGTGAAGTATGGTTCAGAAAAACATTCCACTGGCACAGACCATTGTACTTGTCAAATGAGTGAATCTGGTGAAGAGTGAAGTATGGTTCAGAAAAACATTCCACTGGCACAGACCATTCTACTTGTCTAATGAGTGAATCTGGTGAAGAGTGAAGTATGGTTAAGAAAAACATTCCACTGGCACAGACCATTGTACTTGTCAATGAGTGAATCTGGTGAAGAGTGAAGTATGGTTCAGAAAAACATTCCACTGGCACAGACCATTCTACTTGTCAATGAGTGAATCTGGTGAAGAGTGAAGTATGGTTCAGAAAAACATTCCACTGGCACAGACCATTGTACTTGTCAAATGAGTGAATCTGGTGAAGAGTGAAGTATGGTTCAGAAAAACATTCCACTGGCACAGACCATTCTACTTGTCTAATGAGTGAATCTGGTGAAGAGTGAAGTATGGTTCAGAAAAACATTCCACTGGCACAGACCATTGTACTTGTCAAATGAGTGAATCTGGTGAAGAGTGAAGTATGGTTCAGAAAAACATTCCACTGGCACAGACCATTCTACTTGTCTAATGAGTGAATCTGGTGAAGAGTGAAGTATGGTTCAGAAAAACATTCCACTGGCACAGACCATTGTACTTGTCTAATGAGTGAATCTGGTGAAGAGTGAAGTATGGTTAAGAAAAACATTCCACTGGCACAGACCATTGTACTTGTCTAATGAGTGAATCTGGTGAAGAGTGAAGTATGGTTCAGAAAAACATTCCACTGGCACAGACCATTGTACTTGTCTAATGAGTGAATCTGGTGAAGAGTGAAGTATGGTTCAGAAAAACATTCCACTGGCACAGACCATTCTACTTGTCTAATGAGTGAATCTGGTGAAGAGTGAAGTATGGTTTAGAAAAAAAAAAAATTCCACTGGCACAGACCATTGTACTTGTCTAATGAGTGAATCTGGTGAAGAGTGAAGTATGGTTGAGAAAAACAATCCACTGGCACAGACCATTGTACTTGTCTAATGAGTGAATCTGGTGAAGAGTGAAGAATGGTTAAGAAAAACATTCCACTGGCACAGACCATTGTACTTGTCTAATGAGTGAACCTGGTGAAGAGTGAAGTATGGTTCAGAAAAACATTCCACTGGCACAGACCATTGTACTTGTCTAATGAGTGAACCTGGTGAAGAGTGAAGTATGGTTCAGAAAAACATTCCACTGGCACAGACCATTGTACTTGTCAAATGAGTGAATCTGGTTAAGAGTGAAGTATGGTTAAGAAAAACATTCCACTGGCACAGACCATTCTACTTGTCTAATGAGTGAATCTGGTGAAGAGTGAAGTATGGTTGAGAAAAACAATCCACTGGCACAGACCATTCTACTTGTCTAATGAGTGAATCTGGTGAAGAGTGAAGTATGGTTCAGAAAAACATTCCACTGGCACAGACCATTGTACTTGTCTAATGAGTGAATCTGGTGAAGAGTGAAGTATGGTTCAGAAAAACATTCCACTGGCACAGACCATTCTACTTGTCTAATGAGTGAACCTGGTGAAGAGTGAAGTATGGTTCAGAAAAACATTCCACTGGCACAGACCATTGTACTTGTCAAATGAGTGAATCTGGTTAAGAGTGAAGTATGGTTAAGAAAAACATTCCACTGGCACAGACCATTCTACTTGTCTAATGAGTGAATCTGGTGAAGAGTGAAGTATGGTTCAGAAAAACATTCCACTGGCACAGACCATTGTACTTGTCAATGAGTGAATCTGGTGAAGAGTGAAGTATGGTTCAGAAAACATTCCACTGGCACAGACCATTGTACTTGTCAATGAGTGAATCTGGTGAAGAGTGAAGTATGGTTCAGAAAAACATTCCACTGGCACAGACCATTCTACTTGTCTAATGAGTGAACCTGGTGAAGAGTGAAGTATGGTTAAGAAAAACATTCCACTGGCACAGACCATTGTACTTGTCTAATGAGTGAATCTGGTGAACAGTGAAGTATGGTTCAGAAAAACATTCCACTGGCACAGACCATTCTACTTGTCTAATGAGTGAACCTGGTGAAGAGTGAAGTATGGTTTAGAAAAACATTCCACTGGCACAGACCATTGTACTTGTCTAATGAGTGAATCTGGTGAAGAGTGAAGTATGGTTAAGAAAAACATTCCACTGGCACAGACCATTCTACTTGTCTAATGAGTGAATCTGGTGAAGAGTGAAGTATGGTTCAGAAAAACATTCCACTGGCACAGACCATTCTACTTGTCTAATGAGTGAATCTGGTGAAGAGTGAAGTATGGTTCAGAAAAACATTCCACTGGCACAGACCATTCTACTTGTCTAATGAGTGAACCTGGTGAAGAGTGAAGTATGGTTTAGAAAAACATTCCACTGGCACAGACCATTGTACTTGTCTAATGAGTGAATCTGGTGAAGAGTGAAGTATGGTTAAGAAAAACATTCCACTGGCACAGACCATTGTACTTGTCAAAGGAGTGAATCTGGTGAAGAGTGAAGTATGGTTCAGAAAAACATTCCACTGGCACAGACCATTGTACTTGTCAAATGAGTGAATCTGGTGAAGAGTGAAGTATGGTTAAGAAAAACATTCCACTGGCACAGACCATTCTACTGTCATATGAGTGAACCTGGTGAAGAGTGAAGTATGGTTAAGAAAAACATTCCACTGGCACAGACCATTGTACTTGTCTAATGAGTGAATCTGGTGAAGAGTGAAGTATGGTTCAGAAAAACATTCCACTGGCACAGACCATTGTACTTGTCAAATGAGTGAATCTGGTGAAGAGTGAAGTATGGTTCAGAAAAACATTCCACTGGCACAGACCATTGTACTTGTCAAATGAGTGAATCTGGTGAAGAGTGAAGTATGGTTCAGAAAAACATTCCACTGGCACAGACCATTCTACTTGTCTAATGAGTGAACCTGGTGAAGAGTGAAGTATGGTTCAGAAAAACATTCCACTGGCACAGACCATTCTACTTGTCTAATGAGTGAATCTGGTGAAGAGTGAAGTATGGTTAAGAAAAACATTCCACTGGTACAGACCATTGTACTGTCATATGACTGAATCTGGTTAAGAGTGAAGTATGGTTGAGAAAAACATTCCACTGGCACAGACCATTCTACTTGTCAAATGAGTGAATCTGGTGAAGAGTGAAGTATGGTTGAGAAAAACATTCCACTGGCACAGACCATTGTACTTGTCATATGAGTGAATCTGGTGAAGAGTGAAGTATGGTTGAGAAAAACAATCCACTGGCACAGACCATTGTACTTGTCTAATGAGTGAATCTGGTGAAGAGTGAAGTATGGTTAAGAAAAACATTCCACTGGCACAGACCATTCTACTTGTCTAATGAGTGAACCTGGTGAAGAGTGAAGTATGGTTAAGAAAAACATTCCACTGGCACAGACCATTGTACTTGTCATATGAGTGAATCTGGTGAAGAGTGAAGAATGGTTAAGAAAAACATTCCACTGGCACAGACCATTCTACTTGTCTAATGAGTGAACCTGGTGAAGAGTGAAGTATGGTTAAGAAAAACATTCCACTGGCACAGACCATTGTACTTGTCTAATGAGTGAATCTGGTGAAGAGTGAAGAATGGTTAAGAAAAACATTCCACTGGCACAGACCATTCTACTGTCATATGAGTGAACCTGGTGAAGAGTGAAGAATGGTTAAGAAAAACATTCCACTGGCACAGACCATTGTACTTGTCATATGAGTGAACCTGGTGAAGAGTGAAGAATGGTTAAGAAAAACATTCCACTGGCACAGACCATTCTACTTGTCTAATGAGTGAACCTGGTGAAGAGTGAAGTATGGTTAAGAAAAACATTCCACTGGCACAGACCATTCTACTGTCATATGAGTGAACCTGGTGAAGAGTGAAGAATGGTTAAGAAAAACATTCCACTGGCACAGACCATTCTACTTGTCTAATGAGTGAACCTGGTGAAGAGTGAAGTATGGTTAAGAAAAACATTCCACTGGCACAGACCATTCTACTGTCATATGAGTGAACCTGGTGAAGAGTGAAGTATGGTTAAGAAAAACATTCCACTGGCACAGACCATTGTACTTGTCATATGAGTGAATCTGGTGAAGAGTGAAGAATGGTTAAAGAAAACATTCCACTGACACAGACCATTCTACTTGTCTAATGAGTGAATCTGGTGAAGAGTGAAGAATGGTTAAGAAAAACATTCCACTGGCACAGACCATTCTACTTGTCTAATGAGTGAACCTGGTGAAGAGTGAAGTATGGTTAAGAAAAACATTCCACTGGCACAGACCATTGTACTTGTCATATGAGTGAATCTGGTGAAGAGTGAAGTATGTTTAAGAAAAACATTCCACTGGCACAGACCATTGTACTGTCATATGACTGAACCTGGTGAAGAGTGAAGTATGGTTAAGAAAAACAATCCACTGGCACAGACCATTCTACTGTCATATGAGTGAACCTGGTGAAGAGTGAAGTATGGTTAAGAAAAACAATCCACTGGCGCAGACCATTCTACTGTCATATGAGTGAACCTGGTGAAGAGTGAAGTATGGTTAAGAAAAACAATCCACTGGCGCAGACCATTGTACTGTCATATGAGTGAATCTGGTTAAGAGTGAAGTATGGTTCAGAAAACCAATCCACTGGCACAGACCATTGTACTTGTCTAATGAGTGAATCTGGTGAAGAGTGAGGTACTGTATGGTTCAGAAATGCAACCAAGTGGCTTACATAGGGTCACAAATGCAACTAGCAGTTAGAAAGCAGCTTTGAAGTTCATTTTTGTGCAAAAAATAGTTTCAACAGTATTAAAATGTCAAAACCATTTGTTACACTGTTCTTGTTTCCAAAAAGAATGAATCAATGATTAATCAAACTATGCTCTAAACTGGAAAAGAAAAATGAAATTAAGCCTTTCAATTTGACTCATAAAAGGTGTTATTTTCACTATCTGATATGTAACAATTTCTCCCCAGCCATATCCAACATACTCACCACCCCCCCCCTCACCCACACATCGCCCCCTGCCTCATCCTCCCATCTTATGAAGGTTGGATGGTCTGATGGTCTTATGGCTGATATCACATATTTTCCTATTGTTCCTGCAATGCTCAGGTTACCTGGTCTTCTGACTTCCATGACATCAATTGCACAATTCACTTCCGGCTCTGCTGCTAGAACCACATAATCGCCTTGATGTGCTACATTGAAACTCAGAGCGTTGTTCGCTGCCAAGCCTTTTAAGACGGGTTTGCCTTTCTCTGTTCTCGTCAAGTTGAATGAGTTCCATGCAACACCTAACTCATCTGAGATAACTTTCCTCAGCATGCACCTTCCGACCTAATCAATCAACCAATAGGAAACAGACATTTTACACAAGATTACTATATGATGATTATATTATTATTAAGATTACTATGAACATGTAAACCAAATGTCTCTTTAGTCAAAGAGAAGAACCTACTGTATAATAAACTAACTGAAACAATCCTGTAGCCAGAGAACCACCCAGGCAAACAGACAGTGGAGGGAATTCTATACGTTCACTAACAAATGAAAAAATGCTGATATCTTCGAGAAATATGAGAAAGGATGGATGTACAATTCACTATCCCTTACCGAAATCCCAGATCTGGCTTTATATCTGGTTTAATCTGGCAAGATCAAGTTTTATCTGGCCATACAAAGCCAGATATAACTGGATATAGAGTCAATCAGGCACGTAGCCAGGAATGTGCCAAGGGAGGGGCGAAACTGCAGATTCGGCATTGTAAACTATCTAAGCGTAGCGCCACCATGGTTGGCGTGAAGCGTACAAGAAAATTTTGGCTGCAAACGCCTCCCAGATCGCTGGAAATGGCACTTCCCAGGCCTTGTAAGTTGCATCTTAGCATTTTCTCTTTTGAAAATACTAGCGATATCATAAAAACATTACAAAATTTTTTTTTAAATATGCTCAAGGGGGGGGGGCAGCTGCCCCCTTAGCCCCCCCTTGGCTACGCGCCTGGAGTCAATCCAGATATGCTGATCAAGTTTTATCTGGCCATATAAAGCCAGATATAACTGGATATAGAGTCAATCCAGATCAAGTTTTATCTGGCCATATAAAGCCAGATATAACTGGATATAGAGTCAATCCAGATATATGCAGATCAGGTTTTATCTGGCCATATGAAGCCAGATATAACTGGATAAAGAGTCAATCCAGATATGCAGATAAAGTTTTATCTGGCCATATAAAGCCAGATATAACTGGATATAGAGTCAATCCAGATATATGCAGATCAGGTTTTATCTGGCCATATGAAGCCAGATATAACTCGATATAGAGTCAATCCAGATATATGCAGATCAGGTTTTATCTGGCCATATGAAGCCAGATATAACTGGATATACAGTAGAGTCAATCCAGATATGCAGATCAAGTTTTATCTGGCCATATAAAGCCAGATATAACTGGATATACAGTAGAGTCAATCCAGATATGCAGATAAAGTTTTATCTGGCCATATAAAGCCAGATATAATTGGATATAGAGTCAATCCAGATATGCAGATCAAGTTTTATCTGGCCATATAAAGCCAGATATAACTGGATATACATTTAAGACTGTATGCTCTTACATAGTGTATTTTCATAGAGATTTACATTGCCCTATATTGTGGTACTGCACATGAATATATATTTCAATGGTAAATCACTTACAGTGCACACTTAGTCAAAGGGGGGGGGGGGGGTACTTTGACTAGGTTACTTGTTCTATCTGGGTTGCTAGGGTCTCAACCACAGGGTCTTAGCTGGGAAAAGGATGACTCAGAGGGTAATTAAGTGTGAAGCCTGCTTGTGAGCATAGGACATAGATGTGTATTGTTACTCTGGGAGTGAGATAGGAAAGGGAGTGTACACATGGTATTAGTAGAGAGCAGAAGGAAGTTTAATAGAAAGGATTGGTACATTAAGAGAAGGTGATGGAGATTCGTAAACAATAACCTTTTGATGTCAGGACATTAGCAAAGGATTCTATAGTGAACTGAACAGTCAGAAGTAAGGAAGAATTTTTGGAACGGATGGAAACAAGGAACATATTTTGGGACTGAACTTTGATACTGAATGGAACATTTATCGCCCTCCTGGAACTTATTTGTCAAAGCAAATATATTAAATAAAAGAATAGCACAACGCAATTTAGTATCAACATCTACATGTAGATATTGATACTAAATTGCGTTGTGCTATTCATTGCAGGAAAATATCCAGATGAAGTGCAATCTGGCCAACATATGGAAGCCATAAACTTCAACCATATAAAATTTTACATGGGCCATAAAAAATTTTATCTGGATATTCTTTATATCAACCAGATAAAGTTTTATCTAGCCCACATATGGATGCAATAAAATTTAACCATATACAACTTTATATGGGCCATATAAAATTTTATCTGGATTTTGCTTTATATCAACCATATAAAGTTTTATCTGGCCCAGATATAATAAGCAAATATTTATAGAGCGCTCTATGCAAATTAGGCCTCAAAGCGCTTAAACAAGTACACAAATATGCAAGTCAAATCAATGTAAATTTTGGAATAAATGAGTTTTTAAGAGACGCTTAAAACAGTCAACCGATGGTGCATTGCGAACTGAAGATGGTAGATTGTTCCAGAGATGAGGTGCAGCAGAGATGAAGGCTCTTTCTCCATAAAATTTTGTGTTTGGGGTATGGCTGGTGGCAAGAAGACACTTTGTAGACGAGCGAAGTTGGCGTTGAGGATGATACTGAGGAATTAAATTTGTAATGTAACCAGGGGCAAGGGAGTGTTGTGATTTGTACGTTAAGAGGAGGAGCTTATAAATTGACCGTTGTTTTACTGGAAGCCAATGGAGTGATTGAAGCACTGGAGATATGTGATCATGACGCGATGAACATGATATTAACAGATATGGATTCAATAAAATTCAACCATGCCTTAAATTGGACTCTCTACTCACTACATCTGGCTGAAACTCTGCTCTGGAAGGAATCATACATTCAAAAGACAAATGAGCCTTGTAAAGCAGCCTTCCATCGGTTAATTCCAGTTATTGTAGCTTCCTGCTTTGCTGATTAAACGAATGGAACTGACCAATGATATTGACCAATAAGTTTATGATTTGAACTAAAAGATTTCATTATTTGTTATAAAAATTCACAATATTCGAAATAAAGCCTTTTGCTATGAATGTTTCAAAAAGTTAACTAAGTCTATCCTTATATGCTTTCATATGACATATAGCTAGTCCACACTCCACATGCACTGCCTTAAAACACGAAAGAGACAATGGGAAAATGTCCCTGTCTTCTTGCCTAATATTTGCAATCCACCTCCACCCATAGGTGTAGGAGGCGGGGGGGTCTAGGGCTGCATCCCCCCACCAAAAATTTTTGTGAAAATTTGGGCGATATGATGAGAATTTTTCAGGCACCTACTGAAAGAAAAATAATTTGCAATGTGTTTTTCAATGGTTAAACTGATATTATTATCATTATTATTGTACTGACTTCCCCAATAATTCTAACCAATATGGAAGGGTAATAACACGGGAAATTATTGTATGTTATTTGCATGCGATGTAATAACCGAAGCATGCCTATATGATATGCACAATAAGATGTTGAATGCACGCGTAGCGCGCAAAAAGTGTTGGTTATATTATTCGGGGAAAGTCGTTACAGCCCCCACAAATCTAATTGGGCTCCTATGCCTATGCCTCCACCCCCTCATCTCCGCCTCCCCTTCCTCTTACCCTCTTACCCCACCTACTCCTCCTTTGAATCCAGACTGAATCCAGCTGTGTGCCAGAGACTGTCTTCATTCCCTACTATGTTAAGTTCTTACCATACTAGACTTTGCATCTCTTTGGAAGTAAAATTGTCCAATTCTTGTTTTTTCCTCCGGTTCAATACACTGCGACATTAGCAACCACTCAGACTGTGTTGGTTTCCAGGCCTTGGCATTGAAGGCCCATCGAATACTGGTCATAGCGCTGTCATTTCCAGCTGGGCTTTACATGACAAAAGAAAGAAAAATCTATATATTGACAAATATCAGCTGTAATTACAGTAGGTCAAAGGTCATCAGTACCAGCTACCTTTAAACTTCAGTGACCTTTTAGAGTTACCATTCCCACCCAAAGTGACCAACAAAATTGACCAACAAAATCCATAGAGCAAACCAGGGCGAAATTCCTAGTCTGAAAAAAAATCAGTTCATATGTAAATAAGACCCACATAACAATTCCAAGTTCCAAAGTAAATGCTGATAATTGTATCAAACTAAAAGTTTAGTCCTTCCAAGGAAAAACGGAAATACGACAAGTTATTTGTCTTTCACAACTTTCCTTTGTCTTGCGATACGTCTTGGAACCCAATGTGTGTTACAATTTATACTACAGACATACCTTGTTGTTTTCAACACAATACGATTTATGTATTACGAATGTGTCACTATCACCTCCGGCCCCCTGCCCCTTACTACAAACATTATACTGTATCACTTTCCTTGGTTTGACACTGTATGAGGCCAGAAGTCAACGATGCTTGTTG
This sequence comes from Apostichopus japonicus, assembly GCF_037975245.1. Taxonomy (NCBI): domain Eukaryota; kingdom Metazoa; phylum Echinodermata; class Holothuroidea; order Aspidochirotida; family Stichopodidae; genus Apostichopus; species Apostichopus japonicus. The sequence continues at coordinate 26,107,907 of NC_092574.1, read as the reverse complement.
CTAATACCGTTCACGAAACGATAGACTATAAATACACTGATTTCATCTTTGGTATTAACCATAAACCTGACCTTTGTTTCTTGTATGCAAATCTCCACCACCTACAATTCAATCAGTCAAAGTTAGAAATTAAATTACATATTTATTATTGTAGCTCCATCTGCTTCATTTCACAGCCCGATTACCATTTAATTTTAATTGAAAAAGCAATGAAACACAATCGTCTTACCTCATTTTCCTTTCACAAACCAAGTAGGATCAATTTATGATTCATAAATTTGAACAGACTCAAATATACTAAGGCTATGAGCAAGACTGGAGTAGTAACGAATATATCAGATATATATATAAATTCACGAACTTGCAAGGTCTCTATATACAAGGTCAAGATGTTAATAGACAATAAAAAAACAGAAGCCATGTGCTGCGCTTAATAAAGACTTGTAATAGGATCTGAATTCCCTTTTATGATCTGCTTTACTAAACTCAACAAAAACTACACATATGGTGACTGTTGGATGCTTTAAGCTGTTCTTAATTATTTCGACTGGTACTGAGTTTGTTAAAGGTCCCATGAACTCTCTTATAGAATTAAAAAGACCATATGGTGTGCTGTTTGCCTATTCACCAGACAGGAAACTACCTAACCAGAAGAACTTGGATAACCTAAACATTACTCTATAGAGTAAGTAAGTAGAGTCAGTAAGTATGTAAAACTTAAGCTAGTGGCGCAGCCAAGGGGGTTGTGTGTGGGGGCGATAGCCAGTCGCCCTCCCACTGGGATTTTGGGTGTCGAAAAAACAATTACATGTGCGAAAAATATATCATTGGTATGAATGGTCTCGAATCTCCATGATGACCACTCATGAACGACCATTCGACCGCGGACCAGCAGTAGGCTATTATTCTAAGTCTGACAATACATGCGCAGGTGTGAGGTCCTGAAAATATAATTAAAATGGTTTGTCTTGCCATCCTTGTTTCAAATTTCATAGAAATGTATTCTCGTAGACCTAGCAATACATTTAAACTGACACAGTCCCATTGGACATTGGTGGTCATTGGTCATTGGTGGTTTAACATGCTGGCGTATGACGACTTTTGGTCAAATTTGCGCTAAGCTCATTATACAAACTCGGATCTGGACTATGCCTAATTAGTTACTTATTTAGATTATTAATAATGGCGTATTAGGAAATGCACCATTTTGTGGTATGTCTCCCAGGAAGGCAAGTCAAGAAACTCACATACAGTCGCGGCGGATAGCTTCCTTCGCCTATATGTCCGGGGACACTTTGGGACAACGTTCCTATAGGCCTATATCTGAGGCCCTGGGGTCATTCCTTGACAGACTTGGTGCAATATAATGTGCCCATTTTGAAGTAAATTTATTCACAGATTGTTAGTCATGGGTTTGAACAAATGAGGGGTATTCTATCCTGAATCATAGGGCAAAATGGGGCTGGGGTTTCCAGTTCGCCGCATCAATTGTCAACTTGTTCTGGGTTCTTATGTTCATGTCAATTGGAATCACTAATAACAGAAATAATCTACCAAAAATTAAGGCCGCATGAACTTGATTGCAGATTTCCTGAGTGAATAATTTGTAATTTTCTCCCAAAATAACGCAACTACCTGTAGATGGCTGCTGTCCAGCCTGGCAAGTGCCATCTCCAACGATCTGGCAGGTATTGAAATCTGAAATTTTCTTGATAAGCTGCGCACCAACCGATGGTGGCGCTCCGCTTTGGTAGTACTTGCTGCCAGTATACTCTAATCAATTACGTCCCCCTTCCCCCCCCCCCCCCACGTTTCAAACAGGGTTGGGTTTTGACCGGTCAAAACCTGTTTTGACCACAAAGCAGTTTAAACCTGATTTAAACCGGTCAAAACTAGGTTTAAACCGGTCAAAACTCAAAAATAATTCGGAAGCTCTCGACAAAGTTTTGCAGATGGTCTTGGTAGTGTGAAGTATAATGCATACCATTGGAGTGTTCATAATATCTGTACTAAGGTATTCTCTCTGCGGGGAAGGGGGCAGTATCAATGAAGTTCCTAGCATGTTTTTCTTCCATTTTCATCTAAAATCAAGACTTCAATTGATGTCAATTCCTCTTCTGGTAGCATACATCATTTCTGTAGTATTATCAACAGTTGCTTGTAGTGTGAATGATTTTGAGAGTGGCCACTGGCCAGCACTATTAAGTTGCTCAGAATATAAACTAATTTTTCTTTTTAACTTGTGACCCAAGTGGATGGCAGTTCAGGGGATTGAGGCAATGTGTTCATGGTAATGATTCATTAATGTGCTGGGCCCGGGCAATTCCGTAATTCTGGACAAACATTTCAGACAATTTTGGAAGGTATTGCTCAGTTGAAGACGATATGTTGGATTTTTGTTTTACTTGGCTGTAATATATCACCTGACTATGCCTATCAATCCATATCGAGGAATAATTCATCAACCTTACTTACAGGGGGCATGGGGTTCACTTAAGTGCTCAGTGTCGAACTCACTCAGTCTCGCATGAACTGCATTGTCAAGAACAGAAAAACTAATCTCAGATATCTGTTGGGTGTGAACAGTTTAGTTTTTAAGTCATGTATAATTAGTAAACACACTCAGTATTACACTACAGCATACAATTATCAGCATGGTTGCAATTCCAAGAAATCACCTTTATATGGTTGGTGTCAGATGTACAGGTACCCGTGCAAAATATTTGAACACCAACCAACAAATGTAGCGGGAATATGCCAAATGTAATTAACATGTTGATAATTAGTATCAGACATATTAGTTGTATCTTTTCACTAATTGAATGATGCAAGTTAAGTACTGTAGCTCAATTTGGAACAAGTGTTGAGAAACAGATGTTTTAAAGTTGGCATTTTTGGGAGATGTACTGTTCGTCCGACACCAATTGTACTTTTTGACCAAATTTCATTTTTTTTTTTGCCAATAGGGGGTTTATACCTATTAGCAGAATTGCACTGCACTGATAAATCAACAGAAGTCTTGACATGCCTTTTTTGAGCTGTAGTAAATTAGTTGTTCCAAGTTCAATTTCATTTTAACTTTAGACTGTAGATTGTACTTAGGAAGTTTCATGGCAATCAAAGTTCTTCAATTTATATGTGTCAGTAGGCCTACTTTTTAATAATACTGTATATCTGTATTCCACATGTGTCCTTTGAACATTGCTTGATTGGGGCCTTCTTGGTTTAGATACTTACAGTACTGTAGATGTAAATCTCTTTTGGGATGACAAACTTGTCAGTTTATGCACAAAATTAATTTTGACCAGTTTTGACCACTTTTGGGTGGTCAAAACCCCCGGTTTAAACCAGGTTTTAACTGGTTTAAACCGGGCGGTTTAAACTGCCCCGGTTAAAACCGGCCAAGCCTGGTTTCAAATCGGATTGATGCCCCTGCTTACAAGGCCTGGGAAGTGTCATTTCCGACAATCTAGGAGGCCTTTTTAACTAAAAATTTTTGTACGCTGCGCGCCAACCCATGGTGGCGCTCCACTCAGATAGTAACAAGACGCCCTCCCAGGAAATGGTCAAGCCCCATAGCGCCCCCCCCCCACTGCAAAAATCCTGGCTACACCACTGTTTATTGCTCCATAAAATCAGAAATTTTGATACTCGCACATTATAAGAAATACAAAAATATATATAAAACTATATTCATATTAAAATTAATAACTAAAGAACGTAAGATCAAGTTAACTTGTTAAGACAGAGAGCCTACCCATCCAAGGACTAGGCAACCACCTAACGATTCAAATTGCTGTTGTAAAGTTTTATTGCACGAGGGATAAATGAATAGCTGTGCCGGTTAGTCTTAAGTTGACGAAGACTTAGTCTTCCAATAACCCTATCTATTAATCTATCATTTGAGTTGAACATGAAATGGGTGACTACAGTCGTCCCAAACGGAGTTGAGCTTGGACAGTAGGAGACACTGGTAGACAAAATCAACAGCAGACTGAGACCCCCCTACTTATATTTCAGCTTTTTTAATGATGTTGTCAACACAATCCCTTTCTGTCTTACTAACGTTACCACCCCAACAAATGAGGCAGTATCTCCAAACCCCACAGATGGTAACATTATAGAACATATCTAAAATTTCTGTATGCACATTAAAAAGTGACATTTTTTCACACAATATCATCTCTAATTCAACTTTCTAACCAGGACGTCAACATGATCCGTCCAAGTCAATTTATTGTTGAAAATCACTCCCAGATATTAATAGGTAGACACACGTTCTTCTTCATTCTCTTTAATAATTACAGTCGGTGGTGGAATAACATTATGTTTAAAGTCGATGACCATTTCTTTTGTTTTAGAGACATTTAATTGTAAAAAGTTGGAGTCACAGTAGTCCATGAATGATTGCATTTGGCGGAGGTATGCCCTATCATCATTTCCATGAATGAGTCCAGCTATGGCGGTATCATCGGCAAACTTGATGAGAGGGCACCTCTTCGACAGAGATCTGCAATCAGACATGTATACTGAGAAAAGAAAAGGATCCAGGACAGCCCTTGAGGGGCCGATGTATGGGACATAATAGTATCTGAACGGCAGGTGGGACTAAGTTTCACAAACTGCAGTGTACAGATACGTCATAATCAATTTAATTAAACCATCAGGAATGTCCATTTTTAAGAGTTTAGATACTAAATTATGGGGTTGAATAGTATTAAAGGCAGAGGAAAAATTGAAAACATGACCCGTGCAGAATTACCAGAATGTTCTAAGTGAGAGTATAGCCTGTCAAGGATCACATGGATGGCATCTTCACAGCTGCGACCAGAATTGTATGCAAATTGTAAAGCTACTAAAGGATTAAAATGTTTTAAAAATAAACGCTCACATACCTTCATTGGCACGGACGTGATCGAGTGCTACAGGGCGCAAGTCATTCATACATGATATTACTGATTTTATAGGAATAGGTTAAGGTGACCATACTTACCTGACTGGAATCAGGGGCATTTACTGCGTGACTGATATGGGGAGGGGTCTAAGGGGAGGGGGTGTCCCCTTCCCGTTTGGAAAATTTTCAAGTGCCTAATTGGCTTAGATGTAAAATGGTGATACTTAGAGGCAGTTTTTAAATCAATTTTATTTTCAAAAATGTAGCTTTTTCTTAGATGAAATTTACTTACTTTACGAAAGATTGCTAGGCTAGATCGATCTAGCATATTCCACTTTACACTGGCCCACCTGAAATACTGGTTAGTTCTGTTCTGCGACTGCACACATGACTAAATTTTGTTTTTACAATCATTTTAATAATAATGTGGGATATTTTCAAAATTCCTGAACATTTTGACGAATCGGGGACATTTTCGGGGACACTTGTTCATCAGGGACAGCACACTGTAATCGGGGACTGTCCCCGAAAATCGGGGACATCTGGTCACCTTACAATAGGTAAAACACATGATTGTTTCCATAAATAAGGAATATGTTCAAACATAATATTGTTAGTGTTCTTCAAATCAGAATGGAAATGTTGCAAAACTTTGCATACTCCAACCTTCCATTATGTTAGCATAATAGTACTGTAGCAACTGTGCCAGCAGAACTGATAGTGCCAGCCGTGGGCGGCGATCCGTACTTCCGAGTGGGGGGATATGACGTTGTTGACTATCTAAGCGTAGCGCCACCATGAGTTGGCGCGAAGCGTACAAGAAAATTTTGGGATTTACAAACCCTCTAGATGGCCAGAAACGGCACTTGCCGAGGTTTCCAAGCGGCATATACCCAACTTTAAAATAGGGATTTCATGTCCGAAATATCTCATAATCAGGATCCAAAATACTTTTTTTTTAACTTCGGGTGTTATTTTGGGAAAATTGCTCCTGTCAATCTTGTTTCAGGCACTACGTTAGAATGTTCGAGAGCCGCCCACGGTGCCAGCCGCTCTCACGCAATACCAGCAAACAAGATCACATGTGATCAAGTGCACTTATGCAGTCACATGATGGATTCCAAATAAAGATGGAGCATTGAAGCATTATATACCACAGACTAATGCCTGTTCAACCTTGAGGTTGAGGAGTTTTCATTTCTAGGACCTGTCGAACACAACCAATGACTTGGCATCAACTCTGACGAAGGCTTAGACTTACACAGTTAGGGTGATGCTGTTCAATATACCACACACTCCCCTGGGGCCTACCGTAGGCCAAACTTAATCCAGTAAGCCTAAGTTAATGACTAGCCTAACTTTTAAATAGTGTTATGTGGCATTGTCCTAAGTTAGAGTATAGGCCTACTGACTAAATTTAGAACCGTAGGCAATTCCCCAAAGAACATAATGTTACAGCTAGTCTACAGGTCGACATGAATTGGTGAGCTTATTCAAGATGCAAGCTTAGTTAACCAAACCGTGGTAAAGCTGACTCTACTTCCAACTATCCGCTCGTAGTCGTACGTCCGCACACCAGCAAATGAAAGGTAGCAGACCACGGAAGTAATAAGTCACTTCCGTGTAGACAACAACAACAACAGAAACAGTACAAGAAAAGGTTGGCATATTATAGCCCCAACACTGGACACGAATTAAAAGTTTTCTTGTTATTGGTAACAAAACCTGTTTGAACGTAGCAGCCACTAAGAGCAGCCACTAACAGCAGCCAATAGTGTATACATCAACGTTACACGCCGTTGGCCACTGATGTTTGTACACTGTGACGAGCGCTGGGTACGCTGTGGCGGGAAAGTGGATCCCCAGCAGCCACTAAGGGCAGCCTAAATTAGCGGACAATAACAAGACTGCTACTTTTTCGTACCTGTTTTAAAGCGATAATAATTAACGCTATGAATACTGTAAAATGCCAATAATTGCACCATATGAGAGATGAGTTGTTGCTCTTTCATGTAATATAATTTTGGAATTTAATGGTGGACGAAATCTGCATCCATATTGAACTGAAACTTGTGATCCTACCAAATCTTGTGGAGAAAGGCGTAAATGGCGGCAATTTTTATACCATTTTTTTTTCTTTTTTTTTCAAATGTCTAAACAATTAATTTATGAGAATATGCAACAGTCAAGAGGGGTACAATGACGATGTTAAGTTATTCCTCTTACACGTGGTATGAAAAAACAGCCAGTAACACTTTGATTTATTGAAATTCGATGGCTACAAACCGTTCGACCCTGCAGGAGTGGGATGCAAATGGGAAAATTAGCTCGAAACGCGCGGTAATGTGTTATGATCCAAACGTATTATTATTTCAAAATCGGTTAATTTGAGTTATCGACGTAGTTAGGAGGTCCGGTTAGAATCAAATCAAAGAAAACAATTTCTTCTTTCACGTGTAATACCTACTATCGGTAACAAAGCCGATTTTTTTGACCAAAAGTGGCCTAAACGTTTTAAAATATTGATATTTTTTTTTTCTTCTTCAAAATCGATTAATTTTAGTTATGGCGCCTACTGGCATGTCTGGTTAGCACCACATTAAAGTAGACAGGTTCATCTTTCACGTGATATACCTCTACTATCGGTAACAAAAATGATTTCTTGACCAAAAATTCCCTTAAAGTTCTAACCCCGATACGGACATCTCTAAACGTGCTGAATATACGTTATGTGTAATGATCAGAAAAATGGTTAATTTTTATTTTTTTCAAAATCGATTAACTTTAGTTATGGAGCCTACCAGCATGTCCGGTTAGCACCACATTCAAGTAGACAGGTTCATCTTTCACGTGATATACCTCTACTATCGGTAACAAAAATGATTTCTTGACCAAAAGTGGCCTTAAAGTTCTAACCCCGATACGGACATCTCTAAACGCGCTGTATATACGTTATGTGTAATGATCAGAAAAATGGTTAATTTTTATTTTTTTCAAAATCGATGAACTTTAGTTATGGAGCCTACTGACATGTCCGGTTAGCACCACATTAAAGAAGACAGGTTCATCTTTCACGTGATGTACCTCTACTATCGGTAACAAAAATGATTTCTTGACCAAAATTGGCCTTAAAGTTTTAACCCCGATACGGACATCTCTAAACGCGCTGTATATACGTAATGTGTAATGATAAGAAAAATGGTTAATTTTTATTTTTTCAAAATCGATTAACTTTAGTTATGGAGCCTACTGGCATGTCCGGTTAGCACCACATTAAAGTAGACAGGTTCATCTTTCACGTGATATACCTCTACTATCGGTAACAAAAATAATTTCTTGACCAAAAGTGGCCTTAAAGTTTTAACCCCGATACGGACATCTCTAAACGCGCTGTATATACGTAATGTGTAATGATAAGAAAAATGGTTAATTTTTATTTTTTCAAAATCGATTAACTTTAGTTATGGAGCCTACTAGGATGTCCGAATAGGACCACATTAAAGTAGAAAGGTTCATCTTTCACGTGATGTACCTCTACTATCGGTAACAAAAATGATTTCTTGACCAAAAGTGGCCTTAAAGTTTTAACCCCGATACGGACATCTCTAAACGCGCTGTATATCTAATGTGTAATGATCAGAAAAATGATTTTTTTTTTTCCAAAATCGATTAACTTTAGTTATGGAGCCTACTAGGATGTCCGAATAGGACCACATTAAAGTAGAAAGGTTCATCTTTCACGTGGTATACCTCTACATACGGTAACAAAATAATTTCTTGACCAAAAGTGGCCTTAAAGTTTTAACCCTGATACGGACATCTCTAAACGCGCTGTATATACGTTATGTGTAATGATCCAAAAAATGATTAATTCCTGTGTGGGCAATTGGGCCTTTGAGGTTGCTGCATGGGTCCCGTTACAGTTAAAATATGAAGTCGTTGGTATTTTTGGATACCGCAATGTCCAATAGGGCCAACACCTCTAAACGAATTATGTTACATAACGTATATACAGCGCGTTTAGAGATTTCCGTATCGGGGTTGAAACTTTAAGGTCACTTTTGGTCAAGAAATCAGTTTTGTTACCGATAGTAGAGGTATATCACGTAAAAGAGGAACCTTTCTACTTTAATGTGGTGCTAACCGGACATCCTAGTAGGCTCCATAACTAAAGTTAATGGATTTTGAAGAAAGAAAAAAATCATTTTTTGGATCATTACACCTTAGATATACAGCGCGTTTAGAGATGTCCGTATCGGGGTTAAAACTTCAAGGCCACTTTTGGTCAAGAAATCATTTTTGTTACCGATAGTAGAGGTATACCACGTGAAAGAGGAACATTTCTACTTTAATGTGGTGCTAACCGGACATCCTAGTAGGCTCCATAACTAAAGTTAATCGATTTTGAAAAAAATAAAAATTAACCATTTTTCTGATCATTACACATTACGCATATACAGCGCGTTTAGAGATGTCCGTATCGGGGTTAAAACTTTATGGCCATTTTTGGTCAAGAAATCATTTTTGTTACCGATGGTAGAGGTATACCACGTGAAAGAAGTACCGTTCTACTTTAATGTGGTGCTATCCGGACATCCTAGTAGGCTCCATAACTAAAGTTAATCGATTTTGAAAAAAAAAATCATTTTTCTGATCATTACACATTACGTATATACAGCGCGTTTGGGGTTTTATTTTCGCCAATCTAGCGTTTTTTCGTCAACTGTCGCTGGTAACACTGGTTATAACAAACACACACGACCGCAGTTGTAGTACTGTGTGTCATGTCTTACTGTCCTTCTTTTCTTAGTGGCTGCTGTTAGTGTCTGCTCTTAGTGGCTGCTACCTTCAATGAGGCGTAAACAAACAAACGATAAGGTTTAATCAGGTGAGGTTAGTTAACACTCACGGGCAGTCAATCTAGCTACTGGGTTTGTCTAAAGACTGATTATATACTTACTGGGTAACAAGTAATGAGGAATATTTTAATAACGTAATTTCGTTCTCAGGTTACAGTTCTGTTGCCCAGGTCACACACATCCCATCCCAGGTGATTCCAACTGTTGGAGCTAGGCCCTAGCTCGGAACGTGCTCCTAACGTCAGGCCTAACAATTGCTACATAACAGTTATGTAGGCTAGCCTAACTTAGAACTAAGCCTACATAAACAACAAACATAAGGTCTAGGGACCTAAGCTATAACGATGTAAGTGTAATGAGTGGGCCTGTTCTCCTAACATTATACAAAGTGGCTATTCTTACGACTATTCGTAAGAATAATTTCCGATTACGCATGCGCAGTTGCTATTTTTATGACAGGAGTACTATTTTTACGACCAGGAGTAACAATAATTTTCGGTTAGTGTTAGGGTTAGGATTGGGGTTTAGGGTTAAAGTTAGGGTTAGGTTACCCCTACTACATGCGCAGTTGCTTTATTTACTTTACTGCGCTTGAATTCGCCTTTGTTGTAAGAATAGTTTATAAATAATTGTTACAACTAGTTGTAAGAATAGCCACGGCCAACATTATACGTGTAGTCCATGCTTAACATGACTTTGTTGGCTGTAACAATTCAGCAAGTTTGAGCATTTCATTTTACACAATGTTAAACGACTACAAATAATATGAAGTATTAAAGTTAAGACAAGGCTTATCTAGTATAGTTTATTGGTAACTATGTACAGCCTACAGGTGTCCCCCTGAGGCTATGTTCCATGATTCATCAGCTTCCATAAAGTTTACTGTATGTTTGTATTCCAGATTTCAAGATGTCTTTCAGAATGTTACTAAGTATTGTGTTAACCTTGATGGTCGCTAGGTTAACACTTAGTTTAGATAATGGTTTAGCAAGGCTACCACCGATGGGATTTCAAGCTTGGGTGAGATTCAGATGGCGAACTGATTGCGATCTGGACCCAAAGAATTGCTTGAGGTATGTTTTTCAGTTGAACTGTAGAGAGCATGATTTCCATCCCTGCCCAGATTCCTTTACTCTTAATAATACTCAGATCTGTAGAACAACTTGTGCCAAATATTGATGATAAACTGACCTTCTTATTGATGATAACTGACCTTCAAGCCACATGACCTTTGCAACAGCCTTATCATGTACACAGGCATTTTCTATCGCCTTAGATGTTCACCTCCACTCACCGTCGCTCTCCAGATAAATTTACTATGCACTAGTCTACTCTAACTCTAGGATATCCTACAGTATGGAAATGTATGGTATGACCAATATTTCCGTTCTAAAGCCTTTACAAGTTCTACAAAATAAAATTTTAAAAATTATCACATTCAACCACTGGCGTTTTCCTACTAATACTCTGCACAGTACTCTTGGTGTCCTCAAAGTCAATGATGTTCATATTTTCAAAATGTGTACTTTTGCTTACAAATACAGTACCGCCCAGATTAAATCGGCCGTGGCATCGTGTATCGTAACAAAATATGAGGAGTCTATCGTAATATCGTTTCCATTAGACCTATAGCAAATACCTAATGTAATATCGGGCGTCGCATCGTGGTCATAATATCGTGATGGTGTGTTAATCATTTCACTGGCACTTTATACTAATTGTAATGTTATCGTTTTAGTGTGAATTACTTTGCAGAAAGATCAATCGTTTCATCATGACTTGAAAGAATTGGGGAAGACTTCATTCCGCAGTAAATTACATCATCAATACAACGCTAGATTCATTTCAAATTCTGATCAAAAAGTTTAGTGTGTCACCAAAATTAAGTGTCAATCAACATACAAGTTTCATAATCGCAAAACTAGTACGATAGACCTAATGAACAAACTGTAATCGTCCAAACTCCTTCATACAAACTCCTTCTTTAAAAACAGAGCGATCACAAAATATTCTCTATTCAAAAAAAACATTCCGTTCTGAACTTCTTGTATGCATGAATATCAGCCTAGGCTTTAATTGCACTAGCAAATCGTCCCAAAATGCTAGGATAGGGTTAATATGCATTGTAACGCTGAATATGCCTAGCTTTTTCACCGTCCGGGGATAACAGCCTGATATTCATAAGGTTCTATATTCATAAGACCTGTTCATTGTTCATAAGGTTCATCCATAAGGATTCATTGTTCATAAGGTTCGCTATTCATAATGAGCAAAAGGTTCATTGTTCATAAGGTTCGTTATTCATAATGAAAAAAAAGGTTCGTTGTTCATAATTGGTAAAAGGGTTCGATATTCATAATGGTGAAAAGGTTCGTTGTTCATAATTGGTAAAAGGGTTCGATTATTCATAATAGTTCAAAGGGTTGGTAATCCATAATAGACAAAAAGGTTCGTTATTTAGCGGGGCTGACACCCCAGTAATCGATGGGATCATGATGTCAACCCGTATTGACGCGCACATTAAAAATTATACAAAATAGGTCATAACTTCTGTCAGAAGCTTTTTTACTTAAATTTCATGAAGTCATTTACTTGCATTTGGTCGGACAGTTTTGTATGGTAGCAAACTTATTTTCTAAAAATACTCTATGGTCAAGTTGATCACGAACCTCTTAGAATTTTCAAACAGTAATCAGTTCAGACATGTATGGTTTCACCAAATCCTCCATTACATGCAACAAAAGTATATTTTTTTTTTGAATATTTATGTGGTAATACTTGAAATTTTCATTTTGTTCAAACATGTGTTTAAGTATCATATAACGTAGTTAAATACACATTCGCCCAAAATGCAATGATAAGGTTTAGACCTAGTACTTCTTAAAAAATTGAGATTCCAATTACTAGTCAAAAATAATTTCTGAAGAAAAACCTTATGATATTTTTCACAAATATTGATGCTTAGATAAGTGCTTCCTCACAATCAACGAGCCGCCCCGAAATTCGCTCCGCTTACGTAAAACTTCTATGTAGTTTTTTACACACATAATTCCCATTAACATTGGTCACGGAACTTAAGTCATCGACATTCGAACTTGCCCAAGTTTCATTACATGGTGGTACATTTTCCGGCCATCTGGACGCAGAGTGTAAGTTTTTGTGTAATATGGAAATTATTAATGGTACTGTGCTCTGCGGTTAAAACTTAACCTAGTGCGACCTATTGCGACAAATTTTGTAAGCTGTTGTAGAAGAAAATTTTGTATCAAATTTAAAGTACTGTATGGTACTATAATTTACAAAAGATGGTTTTCCTTAGGTGGTAGGGAAACAGGGTGTTTCAAATAATAATAATATTCATCAGTTATTTTTTTTTATCTCTTTATTACGACGCTTAAGTGACCACAAATATGGGAGAAACCCGCACAGGCTTATGGATTACAACCTATTGCGACAAATTTTGCTAAGCTGTTGTAGAAGAAACTTTTGTATCAAATGTAAAGTACTGTATGGTACTATAATTTATAAAAGATGGTTTTCCTCAGGTGGTAGGGAAAAGGGGTATTTCGGTGAACTCAATCTCTTTGTAAAGTATTTGGATACTTAAAATGACCATGTACATGCAGTTTCTATTTCTCTTTAGTAAGCTCTACGAAGCATCTTTATCCTTTGTGGATCTTTATTGGAATAAATACGAAATGTATTTTTTGACGACAGTATTTAACGGTAAGCATTTTTTAAGTTGTTGACTGAGCTTCAAAATCCATTTTCAAAAAAGTTTGTTTTCATGAAGATCGACATATAGCTAGGGAAGGGAAATATTTATTTAACCACATCAACGAAAGTTGTTTAATTATCCAAATAAAATACATGTTTCTCGTACTGAGATCTGAAAAAAAAGGGCTGCCATTTTTCTTCTTTTCATGCGCTAATAAATACTGGTAGGAATATGTGGCAACCTTTACAAAATAATTTTTAAGGATAGTAAGATTTCTTGTAATCCGAATAGAGACTCAGGAATCAGGAAAAGGGAGGCCCCTTGCGCGGTCGAGAAACATGTTTTGTTTTAACCGGCCCTGCTTCAAAGTTGTTGGGTGGATTTTATTCCTTTTCATTCTGTTGGAACCAACGATATATTATATAAAAACTTCACACAAGAAAGGCTTAGTAATACTTTATTATTTCTTCAAAATGTTGCCAACTATTCAAAGTAAACTTATCCTCCGTGGAACATAACCTCTACAACTAACAAAAAAGTTGGGAAAAGAAACACTGAATAGAAACCCAATTAACCAAAAACAGTTGTTAACTAATATGTAAATGTTACTTAAGTTGTGAGCTGACTTCAACAAATTTTCAAGGCGAAACTCCTGTAAAGATCGATTCTCGCACAGTACCGTAGGAACTTCCTGATACACGATATTAGGATTGGTTCAGGTGTTTGACATGTCTATTTTGTATGAAAGAGCACAAAAGGACAAAAAGAACAGTGAAGAAACTACCATGATAGCATGCTCTGTTAAGGAGATAGTACACTTTGAAGATCAAAATTTCTTTGAAAATGACTGGTGTAGAAAGACTAACTGTGAGGGTGTGATGTCACATCCTCACTTCCTTAACATGTGTGAATATATTTCTTTAAAAATTATTTACATTTTTTAACACATTTGAAAATAATATAATCAAAAATTCTTCAGATGTTTAATCTCAAATACTTCCTTTGACAAATATGAGATCTCCTGACATATCTTTTGGTTGAAAGTCATGAAATCTCACAAAATACTTAGGAAAAAAAACAAAGACTTTTCAGGAATGTGAGGATGTGACATCACAGCTAGTCAGATTTCAGCAGTTTCTACACAATCTGATAAAACTTTACACTTGAATATCTCTTTAACCGAAAAAGATATTTGAACAGTTTTTTCACCATTGTGTTTCTTTTATTGTCCTCTTTGATATAACATAAACACGAATGACAATTGAACCAATCATTTAACGAAATAGCGTGCATAATAAAAACCCAAAGCCCAAACGAAGTTCCGAATCGTGACGCACTCAGCTTGAAATCACAATATTACGTATAAGCGTGAATGTAGCAGTCATGTTTGCTATCGGGAAGGCTTGGTATCATGATATAGCGTGTGATCGTGGTGTATCGTATATAGTTGTAGCGTTTACAAAACTTTACAGTATTCAGGTTTCACGATAGAAAACTATAAGGGCATCACAATACACGATGCCACGGCCTATTTAATCTGGGCGGTACTGTACGTTAACAATGCACTGCCTTATGTCTTTTTCGAAATATTGTACACTCAAGATTTGGGTCAGATATCCCAAACGTCACAAGAACAAATGCACTTTTCTCTGTCACTAGACACTGCTCTAAACATGGAAAGTTTCTGCTAAACAATTACTGTTGTAAAATATGGAATAATCTCCCAACTGGTATTAGACATTCGAAATCATGTGCTTCATTTAGGTATCGACTAAAGAGTTATCTAACTTCCAAGTACCGTGATTGATATTATTGTCAATTTTGTTTTGTACATTTTGTTTTTCTTTCTTACTTTGTTCTG
Organism: Apostichopus japonicus; assembly: GCF_037975245.1. Lineage (NCBI taxonomy): Eukaryota > Metazoa > Echinodermata > Holothuroidea > Aspidochirotida > Stichopodidae > Apostichopus > Apostichopus japonicus. The sequence goes on along the minus strand of NC_092574.1, from coordinate 26,092,575 downwards.
TTATTTTCTTTCTTTTTCTTTAGGGTTACTAGCTTTGAGAAACATTTTGTTTTTTCTAGTTTCCTGTATATACCATTACTGCACTGTTTTTGTATGTATATATGTGAAATATATTAACTGAACTGAACTGGCTGTTTTGATTGTGTATATACTGTGCATCTTTATGTGATAGGTGTTGTTGTATTTTGCCCTGCCTCGTTTAATGCTGAAGATTAGTTTAGGAGCTATTCACGCTTTTATGTGTAGATACGTCTGTTTATCTCAGACTTCCATTTAAAATTGGATATGAAACAAAAAAATGCAATGATCTGCTCCTCATCCACACAGCATATTTTGTGTTTGACACAAAAAGAAATGTTAAATCATTCTGCAATAGAAACATGATGAGAGTACCAAAGGTTTCAGAAAACAATCAGCATTTTTTTACTTTTTCATTTTAACAAAACAAGATTAATGTGGCAACAGGCCCCCAAATATTTATATTTGCCATTTTCTCTTTCAAAAATGCAGTGAAGCTTTGATCCGCACAATGGCAGACCTGGTGGTAGAGAAAGGTTTCAAGGATGTTGGCTACGAGTATGTTAACATTGACGATTGTTGGATGGCCACGGAAAGAGATCCGTCTGGGAAATTGATCGCTGACCCCATACGGTTCCCAAATGGGATGAAAAGTTTAGCAGATTATGTAAGAAATTTCATCTCATTTTTTTACCTTGAAGCTTTATGGTTTTGATTTGTCTACAAATTAAGTTCTTCCCCATTAGGATTATGCATAGGATTACCCTGTTGATATCACTTCCTGATGCATCAGTAGTGAAAGTGGCTGATATTAGAGTCTAGTTGACAATGGTTGTCGCCCTACCTCACTCATTTGTCTGTGTTTTCTAGGTTAGAGCTAGAGTTGGTTTCAGTGCCATTTCGGATTAGCAGTGTTAGAATAATAAACATTGCTGTAAGTCTTGCAGAGAACCCTCCTGGATGTTGTGACTTCCATACTATTCACAGACATTGCAGAACTTTCTTGTAGCCAAAATTATGTTTTGAGGATGGCAAATTTCTTTCAGACATGAAATCACATGAAGACAAATGATTGTTGAAGTAAGAGCATTAGTGACCAATATTTGACATTTTCTAGCATAATTGTAATTTCGGATAAATGCTGATGATATTTGAAGCTTTGGATTCACTTGGACAATTTTGAATATTTATAATGATAATTGATTCCTGATTTATAGAGATTTATTGAACAGTTTGAAAACTTAGGTCATTTATCACCATTTGTAATTTTTTTTTGATCAAAATGGTATTGTGGTGTAGGAGGAATTACCGGATGAAGCCAAGAAAAGCATTGCCTTCCTCAGTCTGTGTTATATTGACACATTATTTGAAACCCGGTGTTCACTTAAAGATATAAATATTACAAAACGAAAGGTTATAAAACAAACTAAATTAAACAATACAAAGTAAATAGTGGTGTTTATATCTCTAATGCGTTATGAATAACTTCAGTCTAGCCATATTGGCACCATCATGCAATAATGTAGGCCTGTAGAATCCAGTATGTATTTTCCAATGACATAACCAAATCAAGCGAGGTTAATGTTCTTTGGGCTTATGATTAATTATTGTTTTATTTTCACTTTTGCTTCATAAGCTTCCTGACCTCCTGACTATAGTATACATTTAATTTATTTCTGTCCATACTGTTATTTTTGGTAGGTTCATTCCAAGGGACTCAAAATTGGAATCTATGAGTCGATGGGCTACCAGACTTGCCAAGGGTTTCCAGGGACATTCGAGCACATAGATGATGATGCAAAGACGTTTGCTGAATGGGGAATTGATTTTGTTAAGATGGATACCTGTCATACACCAAGAGGTCAGCTTGTCAGTGAAGGTATGTTGGTCTGCAATGTATGCATACGTTGAAATAGAAACTTTTTGCATAATCTCATTACATAAATTTGCATAAATGAGAAAGTCTTAAGGTTCAAAAGTTTCAAGAGATACATTGACTTGTATTTATAAAGAGTTTTTTTCTCTCTACATTATGTTGCAGGCTTCAAAAACTTTTCAAGGGCTCTTAATTCAACTGGACGGCCTATTGTGTTTTCCTGTGAATGGCCCCACGTTGGTCCTCATGTGAGCAAGTGTTCTTCCTAACATTTTGTTTCTGTACGGCACAATACTTTCAAACTGACTTATAAGTATGTGATTGGACACACCAACAGTTCTTCAGCAGTGATGAATAACACAGTAGCTGTTACCTTTCTGTCTGCACATTTTGCCCAAAATATTGAGAGTATGGAATTGGGAAAATGGGAAAATCCTTCCAAACTGTTTCTCTAAAAGACTAATGAATTAGCACAAATTTTGCCCAATATTGACATTCATCACCCTTCCAAAATAAAGTCATCCATATGGCACCTAACCTAACTGGGGATGTGGAGTAGGTCTGCCTGTAGTAAGAATGTTAACTTTAATAATGTTACGGGTATGGGCAAGGGTGGGCGGGAGAAACTGTGTCCTGGATGGGGGCACTGACTCTTTGAGCATAGAGGTCTCATGACCTGTATACTCTTGCTAACCTCGCAAGCCAACCAGTCTAGTAGCGGACTTTACTGAGTTTGATTCCTGCATCACATACCAGTGTTATTTGTACTGTATGTAATGCACAGACTCGTCAACCTACCCCCTACCATGCTGAAGAGATTTTCATTGGAATTAGACAATAGAATTAGACAATCTTCTATTCTCAAAGTAATCATTTTCACTAATATGTTCAATTTGGTCACGCAGCTTGTCTTAATGTGAAGATTGTTAGGTACAACATCTTTCTGTCATTTTTGTTACTCTGCCACAGTGCCACCTGAGTGTCACCTTTTAATAGCCATGAAAACTATTCCGCCATACCCCTAGAAGCTCAACTGGTGTCTGAAACGTTTAGATGTAAGTAATTAAAGACAGCTTCTCCACATTTTGCCCTCCATTTGATCTCTGCAGCCAGACTGGGATACCATGTTCAACTACTGTAACACCATAAGAAACGGTCGCGACGTGCAAGATTCATGGGATGCAGTGACGTCTATTATCGAAAACTTTGCCAAAAACCAAGTCATCTTTAAAAATGTATCTGGCCCTGGAAGGTACAATGACCCTGATCAGGTAAGAAATTTATTTCTTCAACAGAAACTTTTATTTTTTTATTTTTACATTACAGATATGGAGTGGAAGGGGTGATTCATTTCACTGTAGTTGTCATTAAATATTTAATATGTAATGTTTATTACCTACATAATGTCACCAAACATTGAAATCTCTCCCCCAAAGTGTACCCCTTCCCCTACTCTCTGTCAACTCATCACAGCTCCACTGCTCTCTCTTTTTTATGTAAAGCTTTGAAACATTGTTGATTAGTTTTGTTCACAGTTAAGGAATTTTGACCCGCCTGCATTTTTTGAGACATTTTCACTTTATAGAGCCAGTGCAGTAACTTCTCTGCATTAAAGACCAATGACATAATCTGCAGTATGCACTGTAACAAGCTCTTCAACGATATCATGTTGGGATTGCCAAAACCTGATGAGCAAAATGCAGGACACTTTCTGAATTGCACAGATGTCCCCCAATATAGTTGGGGCTGAGCTTAAAAAAAAAACCCTAGATGGCTGGAACTTACTTCCAGGCATTGTAAATGATTTTTAACTTTTTCAAAAAACATTGTTTTTATTAAGTTTGAACTGAAACAAAAAATGTGTCAAAAGATAAGAAAACAAGTTAAATTTCTTCGTATGATACACTTAAATTCTCGTAAAGGGGCCCTGAGTCTGTGATGTCACTGCCAGTCTGTAACAGCTGGCAACCTTTCATTTTGTTGGTATGTTGATGAACTCCACTAGCCGTATGTGCCATATGTTAATTTTCATAGATCGTTTCATTGTTTTTATCAAGTTTGAACTGAAACAAAAAATGTGTCAAAAGATAGGAAAACAAGTTAAATTTCTTCGTATGATACACTTAAATTCTCGTAAAGGGGCGCTGAGTCTGTGATGTCACTGCCAGTCTGTAACAGCTGGCAACCTTTCTTTTTGTTGGTATGTTGATGAACTCCACTAGCCGTATGTGCCATATGTTAATTTTCATAGATCGTTTCATTGTTTTTATCAAGTTTGAACTGAAACAAAAAATGTGTCAAAAGATAGGAAAACAAGTTAAATTTCTTCGTATGATACACTTAAATTCTCGTAAAGAGGCCCTGAGTCTGTGATGTCACTGCCAGTCTGTGACAGCTGGCAACCTTTCATTTTGTTGGTATGTTGATGAACTCCACTAGACGGATGTGCCATAAGTTATTTTTCATAGATCGTTTCATTGTTTTTATCAAGTTTGAACTGAAACAAAAAATGTGTCAAAAGATAGGAAAACAAGTTAAATTTCTTCGTATCATACACTTAAATTCTCGTAAAGAGGCCCTGAGTCTGTGATGTCACTGCCAGTCTGTAACAGCTGGCAACCTTTCATTTTGTTGGTATGTTGATGAACTCCACTAGACGGATGTGCCATATGTTATTTTTCATAGATCTATTAAATGTAACCATAATATCAAGTCTTTGTGGTTTCCTTTTTCATTCCAATTTTAGCTGATTATAGGTGACTATGCCCTGAGCTATGAACAATCCAAAACGCAGATGGCATTGTGGGCCATTATGGCAGCGCAACTGTTAATGTCAAACGATTTGAGAGATTTACCAGCGTGGGCCGAGGACATCTTAAAGAACAAAGAAATCATCGCAGTGGACCAGGATCCTCTCGGTATAATGGGGCAGAGAATTGTGAACGTGAGTAACTATGGAAACACATGATCTGCCAGTTGAGACATTTTGAAGAAACAATATAAATTAGATTTTTCAACAACTTACTCAACTGTAGTTTGGTGGCAGATTGAGGGAGGGGGCTCTTCTGAAATTGTTTTATGATTAATAAATTAGTTGCAAATATAATCTTGCTCAATAGCAGGTAAATTGTGAAAAAAAAAAACATATTGGCATGATTCATAGTTGGGCATCCATGACTTTTAACCGATGCAGTTGTATGTTCACATACAAGTCATGTTGTATGTTCACATACAAGTCAAGTATGTTCACATACAAGCCGATGTATGTTTACATACAAGTCAAGTAAGGATAGGCTATCCTGATACTATCAATTTCTGGTATGCTTTCATATTGGTTCTGGAATTAAACATAGAATGCTGCTTTGAAGGAGCTTAAACTATGTCCTAGTTTGATCTGGTGGGTCACAGTGAAATTGTCTACCCAATCCAAATGCTGAATCACTTAAGGATGTGCCTTCTCCCATGACAAGTACAGACATATGACATAACATGGGAAATTAAAGGCCACTGTGAAATTGTTGGATGGTATACCTGTAATTTGCATTATTGGCTTGAACAGGATTAAAAGCAGTGACATCATGATTTCAAGCCCTGCTGTTTACCAACTGTCCAATTGTTCAGTCCATAGTTGGTGGCAATCCCTTACTAACCATATCTTTCCTATGGGACACCAGTCAGAAACCACCAAGCTCCTTCCTTTAGGTGTAACCAATCATCATACACCAGGATTATCCATTGAAACATTACCAGGTTTATCCATTGAAATCCGAACCAGAAAAGTGGCAGGTGGATAAAAGGATTTCAAGAAACTTTTTGCTGATTGATAAATATTTTTTTCTGACAGATTTTTCATAGTTTCTTTCTTTCACAAGAAGCTATTTGTTTTTCTGTTTTTGTCCACAGGAGACCAGGATGCAGGTGTGGACAAAACCACTCGCAAACGGATCGTTTGCAGCAGTTTTCTTCTGCCCATTTCATGGCATACCGTATGACTACACAACTACACCCAGAAAACTTGGCTTTCATACAGGGACCATCTACAAGATAAGAGAGTTATTTGAGCACAAGGACCTGGGAACCTTTCAGACGGATGATAGCGTGACAGTTACCGTCAACCCATACGGTTCAGTAATGATCAGAGCCGATCCAGTTATGAGTAGCCACAAGCCTGGGACTCATTTCAAGATTAATCCACTTTAGGAAGTACCACCAATGTGGTGAAGTTCTAAACTTCACTGCTTTCTTATAATTTGGCACTTTTCACCTTATTTTTTATACTGTGAATTCTTAAAAAATTTGTCTATTACCAAAAAAAAGTGTGCCTTAAACTGTGACCTGACTGAAGTCAGAAACGTTAAGTGAAAGTATAACTTTCTTTATAGCAATCTGTCTTTCAATATTAAATGAGTCTACACATTCCTGCCATTTGTCCTTCTTTTGTTCTTGCTTGTTTGGATTTTTATGTTTTTGTTACTTTGAAAATAATTTTGAATTTGCCATTAAAAGGCAGTGTTATATTTTATATTTGTTACTTTGTAAACAATTTCCAATTTGCTATATGAAGGCAGTGGGATTTTGAGCTGCTTGGAAGGAAGTTGTCTCGGGTGAGAACATCATTTTCCTTATATTCTTATAGTTGTTTAACACTTTATAATCATGAAAAACTGATTGTCTGAAGTACCAAGCTTATTGCCTGTTGTGTTATTGGAGTTTGGAAAAATAATGGCAGAAATTATGATTTATGTTTATAATTCTATGTACTGGAAACTAATATATATCTAGTTTTATTTTTATTTAAGCAGAGCAAACTACTAGAATGTTAAGTGTTTTACAAATTGTCAGTAGTCATTGCAAAAATAATGTAATTTATTTTTGCATACAGAATCTTCAGTAGTTTGAGCATTTAATAATAAATGTTGAGGGAAAAACACATAGATATTAAAGCTGTACTAAAGAATGAAACAAAACACCATTTCTACTGTTTGTCAAAGAATTGAAATGCAAAGTAAGTTTGTAAATACAAGACCAAAAAATTGTCTCATTTTCCCTTATTGATGTGTCTGGCCTTCCAGTTTCCAGAATAAAATGTCCACAGACAAACTTTTGTGGTATTTCTTGAAATATTGAACATTATGTTACATCCAATAACAAAAGGTGTTTCTGATGTCTGTCACATGATGAAAGCAGCTGTATGTATGCCTAAACTTAACGGTTGATAGTTCAGGCATTCTGTGCTTATTTTCATAGTGTGCTCTGTCGAAATGTTTAATGTTTCATGTTGTAGAAGTAGAGACTGCTTTCATCATTTTGTCAGCAAAGTTAGTAACAAAGTCCAAAAGGCTGGGATATATTTTGCACTTGAAGCTTGTCGTGAAATAAATACAATTGATGTAAATCAAAATCACCTATTATATTTATTTCTTTTGTTGCAGTAACAAAACAATAGTCTTTGTTTATTTTTTGTTTCAGAAGTGATTGATTACCTTGTTGTTTATATACTTTATATCACACACTATACTGTGCCTTAACCTAGTCATTTTATCTGGCTTTAATATATATAGTGATACAACCTTAGCTGTGGTGTGGCTAACATGATGCAACAAATCTGTCTTTATTTTATGCTAGATTCCTAAATTACCCCCTAATGTAGCAGGCACAGATATGGGGATGACCCTCGCTCCTCCTCCTTTTGAACCCCCACCCAAAAAAAAGTAATAGTTACTACCACCTTTCATGTAGCCCTAATTATAGCCAAAATATGCCTCAAAATTCACCATCTTTCGCTCAAATACCAATTGCTTCTGGTTGAGGACCTCTACATGAGAAGAGTGATAAACGACCCTAGAGCCACACCCCGTTCCTTGGTAGGCTAAAATTATGCAAATCACGTACTGGATCCGCCCTTGGTAGGCTAACATTATGCAAATCACGTACTGGATCCGACCTTAGAAGGCTAAAATTATGCAAATAACGTACTGGATCCGCCCTTGGTAGACTAACATGAAGAATATAATGTACTTGCAGTAATGATTCAATGTTTTAAAGTTCCTGGCCTTTCTGGAAGGTTGGTTCGAAAAACCCCTTTGAAATTCAGATTTATAGCAAAAGGTGGGGCAATCTCCAAATCCAAAACTCAGAGTCAAATTCAGGAGGGCTGCATATATCCACAGGTAATTTGAAAAGTTCCGAGTCCAAACTTGTCATCTTGAATTCAAGCATCCAAGCTATTAGATATTGCAGCTTAAATCTCTCCAGCACTGTGGCCGTTTTGTTGTACAAAAAGGATGCTGCCCGACACAGAGTACCTATCGCTGCAGTTTCATTTTTAAAATAGTTTGTTTGCAAGTCTTCCGGCGATGCTTACAAGACACAAGAATGTGAGAACCTTGGGAATGGAATAACGTCTCTGATGTTGTCAACTCCCAACAGAAATAAAAGATACCTCTCGAAACCAAGTCCAAAACCTCCATGTGGGATACTCCCAAAGCTTCTTAGATCTAAATACCTAGACAGAAAAAAAAATATGGTCAAACAATCAGTGACATTAGAGGTAGGTGGCAGTTACAGCAAGTTTGCAAACAAACTCAAATATTTCAATGAAAGCTTTGGTAAAGTCATTATTCTACACAGAATTTCTCAGAAAAGGAAACTTCTCCAAGCCTCTCAAGCCTTAAATATCTTAGCCAAAAAGCGTTGCACCATTAAAATATTTTGCAGATTTTTTTGTGTCGTTTATTAAAACATAAGATAACTAATGTCACATAGTTGCAAAAATTAGAAATTCAGGATAAAAGTAAGTTAAACATTAAAAACCCTGGTTCCAAAGATTGTAGACCAATGGTGTGAAAGACATAATCAAGGCATTACCATCAAAATATAAACACCTGTGTCGTTTGCTTTTCTGGAAAATCATTAGCCATGAAGATTGAAATAAATCTATTCATTGTATCATGAGATTGTGTCACATACCCTCATTCAACTAATGCAACCCTCATAATTGTCTAAGTACTGTGAATGAAGACCTTGAAAAGTTTGAAGAGTATTACTTTATTGTCTGCTAAACGTAACTTAAAATGCAGCTTTAGAAACAGACAGAACAGAGTCTTCTGTCAAAACTTACCACTGATATTCTTTCTCAAGACCAAGAGATGCTAATTTGTGTTTTAGTAAATGCAAGCGATGTTCCCTGAGGCTGCCACCTATCAACTCTCCGACCCCTGGTACCAGAAGATCAACAGCTGCAACCTGAAAGAAGCATGGATATATGGTATGAATATATGAATATTTAACAGTATGTATGCACAAACATTAACGTTATTACTAATAATGGTAATATAATAATAATATAATCAATAAGAAACAAAACAATAAGATTTATAGATACTTGCCGTTTCATTTTTATCGTCATTGCTGAGAGCATAAAATGCTTTCAGACTTTGAGGATAGTCGATAACAAAGACTGGCCGATTCCCACAATGCATCACTATGTATTTCTCATGTTCAGACTGTAGATCGGCACCCCACTGATGGTAAAGGAGAATGAAATGCCCATGAAGTAGAACATAGAAAGAAATTAACAATAAATGTTGCACAATCTCTATAAACATGTTTATGCAACTTCTACTCATCCACATTATGTTCTTCACAGCTGTGCAATGGAACAAAGAAATGATTAGATTTAACACATCTTAGTAAAAGTAAGTAAATAAGTTAGTAAGTAGTATTTTATTAAATCTCATTGCAGGGTTGGTTTTTAACGTTAATCTTAAAGGTGTCCGAGCAACTTCCAAGTTATAAAAGGTTTGAAGACTCGCGCAAAAATCTAATGCCGGTAATCTGACCTAGTTTCGAATGAGGTGAAACAGAAGTGTTAGACACCACAATCGATCCCAGAAAATACGCACACAGCTTGCTACCTTCGGTAATTAGACACTAGTGTACAGTCAGTACATACAGCTGTGGTCAATACCCACAGCACAGTGTATAAACGATACAGCGATGGACATCTCAGGTCCAGCTAAAGATAACAAGGTATCACGTTTCATTACTGTCTGCATTTTGTAGCGACAACAGAAAACTTCACTTGCAAGCAACGGAAAGGGTCTCCTCTACTTGACCCACACTTTGAAACTCTCTCTATATCAAAAACAGAAACGAATATCACTGGTTTCAAAATGTGATTTATTACACATCACTGTTTAATAGCATATTTATAATTTAATTTAATTGATAGTGCCACTGAGAATTGCATACCATTGCCTTATTAACTGACAGATATCATAATTCATATTACCATTATATGTAAAATAATTCTCACCTTTGGCTCAAATTCCCAAGACTCTTTAGAATTTTGTAAAATATTAATTGCTTCTGCGTACGAAATTCTGAAAGCAGAGACAAAAGGGGATCAAGGTATGCAAATTTGGTATTCTTTTGATTTGTATACTTTCAGTGCTCTTTATATTCATTAACCTCCAGGTGAACAGCATTCACTACACTTTTAAATAGACAAATATGTCCTACTTCTGTAGGAGGAAACTTGCACAGGTAAGCAACACACTTCAAGTTTTTTGTGATTGCATTAGCATGTTTATTCCTTTTTTCCCTTCTTGGTGTGGGGGTGGGAGGGGGGAGAAGGGCAAGGTAACAGAGCATCTGTTACAATATCATAGGCAACAAGCTACAAGTAATTCTTTGATTGTGCATTTCCTTATGGTAGAGAATGTGACCTTTCAAACACAACTTAACTATTTAACCTCAGTTTAACTATTTATTCCTTGTTTCCTTTTTTCCCCTTCTTGGTGTGGGGGTGGAAGGGAGAAGGGCAAGGTAACAGAGCATCTGTTACAATATCATAGGCAACAAGCTACAAGTAATTCTTTGATTGTGCATTTCCTTATGGTAGAGAATGTGACCTTTCAAACACAACTTAACTATTTAACCTCAGTTTAACTATTTATTCCTTGTTTCATTTTTTCCCCTTCTTGGTGTGGGGTGGAAGGGAGAAGGGCAAGGTAACAGAGCATCTGTTACAATATCATAGGCAACAAGCTACCAGTAAATTCTTTGATTGTGCATTTCCTTATGGTAGAGAATGTGACCTTTCAAACACAACTTAACTATTTAACCTCAGTTGAACTATTTATTCCTTTTTTCCCTTCTTGGTGTGGGGGTGGAAGGGGGGAGGAAAAAGTAACAGAGAATATGTTACACTATCATAGGCAACAAGCTACCAGTGAATTTTTTGATTGTGCATTTCCCTATGGTAGAGAATGTGACCTTTCAAACATAACTAAACTATTTAACCTCAGTTAAACTATTTATTCCTTTTTTCCCTTCTTGGTGTGGGGGTGGAAGGGGGGAGGAAAAAGTAACAGAGAATATGTTACACTATCATAGGCAACAAGCTACCAGTAAATTCTTTGATTGTGCATTTCCTTATGGTAGAGAATGTGACCTTTCAAACACAACTTAACTATTTAACCTCAGTTGAACTATTTATTCCTTTTTTCCCTTCTTGGTGTGGGGGTGGAAGGGGGGAGGAAAAAGTAACAGAGAATATGTTACACTATCATAGGCAACAAGCTACCAGTGAATTTTTTGATTGTGCATTTCCCTATGGTAGAGAATGTGACCTTTCAAACATAACTAAACTATTTAACCTCAGTTAAACTATTTATTCCTTTTTTCCCTTCTTGGTGTGGGGGTGGAAGGGGGGAGGAAAAAGTAACAGAGAATATGTTACACTATCATAGGCAACAAGCTACCAGTGAATTATTTGATTGTGCATTTCCTTATGGTAGAGAATGTGACCTTTCAAACATAACAAAACTATTTAACCTCAGTTGAACTATTTATTCCTTTTTTCCCTTCTTGGTGTGGGGGGAGGGGGGAGGGGAAGGTAACAGAGCATCTGTTACAATATCAAAGGCAACAAGCTACCAGTGATTTTTTTATTGTGCATTTCCTTATGGTAGAGAATGTTGCCTTTCAAACACAACTTAACTATTTAAGCTCAGTTAACCTATTTATTCCCTTTTCCCCTTCTTGGTGTGGGGGTGGAAGGGAGAAGGGCAAGGTAACAGAGCATCTGTTACAATATCAAAGGCAACAAGCTACCAGTGAATTTTTTTATTGTGCATTTCCTTATGGTAGAGAATGTTGCCTTTCAAACACAACTTAACTATTTAAGCTCAGTTAACCTATTTATTCCCTTTTCCCCTTCTTGGTGTGGGGGTGGAAGGGGGAGGGGAAGGTAACAGAGCATCTGTTACAATATCAAAGGCAACAAGCTACCAGTGATTTTTTTATTGTGCATTTCCTTATGGTAGAGAATGTTGCCTTTCAAACACAACTTAACTATTTAAGCTCAGTTAACCTATTTATTCCCTTTTCCCCTTCTTGGTGTGGGGGTGGAAGGGAGAAGGGCAAGGTAACAGAGCATCTGTTACAATATCATAGGCAACAAGCTACCAGTAAATTCTTTGATTGTGCATTTCCTTATGGTAGAGAATGTGACCTTTCAAACACAACTTAACTATTTAACCTCAGTTGAACTATTTATTCCTTTTTTCCCTTCTTGGTGTGGGGGTGGAAGGGGGGAGGAAAAAGTAACAGAGAATATGTTACACTATCATAGGCAACAAGCTACCAGTGAATTTTTTGATTGTGCATTTCCCTATGGTAGAGAATGTGACCTTTCAAACATAACTAAACTATTTAACCTCAGTTAAACTATTTATTCCTTTTTTCCCTTCTTGGTGTGGGGGTGGAAGGGGGGAGGAAAAAGTAACAGAGAATATGTTACACTATCATAGGCAACAAGCTACCAGTGAATTATTTGATTGTGCATTCCTTATGGTAGAGAATGTGACCTTTCAAACATAACAAAACTATTTAACCTCAGTTGAACTATTTATTCCTTTTTTCCCTTCTTGGTGTGGGGGGAGGGGGGAGGGGAAGGTAACAGAGCATCTGTTACAATATCAAAGGCAACAAGCTACCAGTGATTTTTTTATTGTGCATTTCCTTATGGTAGAGAATGTTGCCTTTCAAACACAACTTAACTATTTAAGCTCAGTTAACCTATTTATTCCCTTTTCCCCTTCTTGGTGTGGGGGTGGAAGGGAGAAGGGCAAGGTAACAGAGCATCTGTTACAATATCAAAGGCAACAAGCTACCAGTGAATTTTTTTATTGTGCATTTACTTATGGTAGAGAATGTTGCCTTTCAAACACAACTTAACTATTTAAGCTCAGTTAACCTATTTATTCCCTTTTCCCCTTCTTGGTGTGGGGGTGGAAGGGGGAGGGGAAGGTAACAGAGCATCTGTTACAATATCAAAGGCAACAAGCTACCAGTGATTTTTTTATTGTGCATTTCCTTATGGTAGAGAATGTTGCCTTTCAAACACAACTTAACTATTTAAGCTCAGTTAACCTATTTATTCCCTTTTCCCCTTCTTGGTGTGGGGGTGGAAGGGAGAAGGGCAAGGTAACAGAGCATCTGTTACAATATCATAGGCAACAAGCTACCAGTAAATTCTTTGATTGTGCATTTCCTTATGGTAGAGAATGTGACCTTTCAAACACAACTTAACTATTTAACCTCAGTTGAACTATTTATTCCTTTTTTCCCTTCTTGGTGTGGGGGTGGAAGGGGGGAGGAAAAAGTAACAGAGAATATGTTACACTATCATAGGCAACAAGCTACCAGTGAATTTTTTGATTGTGCATTTCCCTATGGTAGAGAATGTGACCTTTCAAACATAACTAAACTATTTAACCTCAGTTAAACTATTTATTCCTTTTTTCCCTTCTTGGTGTGGGGGTGGAAGGGGGGAGGAAAAAGTAACAGAGAATATGTTACACTATCATAGGCAACAAGCTACCAGTGAATTATTTGATTGTGCATTTCCTTATGGTAGAGAATGTGACCTTTCAAACATAACAAAACTATTTAACCTCAGTTGAACTATTTATTCCTTTTTTCCCTTCTTGGTGTGGGGGGAGGGGGGAGGGGAAGGTAACAGAGCATCTGTTACAATATCAAAGGCAACAAGCTACCAGTGATTTTTTTATTGTGCATTTCCTTATGGTAGAGAATGTTGCCTTTCAAACACAACTTAACTATTTAAGCTCAGTTAACCTATTTATTCCCTTTTCCCCTTCTTGGTGTGGGGGTGGAAGGGAGAAGGGCAAGGTAACAGAGCATCTGTTACAATATCAAAGGCAACAAGCTACCAGTGAATTTTTTTATTGTGCATTTCCTTATGGTAGAGAATGTTGCCTTTCAAACACAACTTAACTATTTAAGCTCAGTTAACCTATTTATTCCCTTTTCCCCTTCTTGGTGTGGGGGTGGAAGGGGGAGGGGAAGGTAACAGAGCATCTGTTACAATATCAAAGGCAACAAGCTACCAGTGATTTTTTTATTGTGCATTTCCTTATGGTAGAGAATGTTGCCTTTCAAACACAACTTAACTATTTAAGCTCAGTTAACCTATTTATTCCCTTTTCCCCTTCTTGGTGTGGGGGTGGAAGGGAGAAGGGCAAGGTAACAGAGCATCTGTTACAATATCAAAGGCAACAAGCTACCAGTGAATTTTTTTATTGTGCATTTCCTTATGGTAGAGAATGTTGCCTTTCAAACACAACTTAACTATTTAACCTCAGTTAATCTATTTAAGCCCAAAAAGGTTTGATTTCTTCGGGTGTGCATATGAAATAAACGTAACTAAATATTGTCAAAACTAAAGACCTTATACAAGTACAAAAATTAAAACACAGCACATGGCTTCACATTGTTTTACATACTTGTTGAATACAGAAACAGGCTACAAAAATGAAATGACTAAGTTAAATTTGATATTTTGTAACTTCTGGGGAAACTATATTGAATAATCAAATCAAAAGGAAAGTACAGAATTAAGGGAAACATCTCAGACATGAACAAAACAAAGATGATGACATTGACTTACATAAGAAATGGTTGATTTATGCAGTTTTCAACTGTATCCTAAACCAAGAAACAAAATGGAGAGGGCAACCTGTTAAAAAGTTGTTACACCACGGTAAGCAAATTTATTCAAACCTCAATAAATATATATATATATATATATATATATATAAATATACAGCTTTAATAGTTGTGTTCGGTTCAAATTCTACTAATCTGTTATTTAAAAAGAGAAACCAACCAGCTGCAGTGTCAGTATGCATCAAAATATGAAAATTAGAAGTAAGAGATTATTGTTCAAAATGAATCTATAAACTGAGTGAGAATCTGATCAAAGGTTTTTCTGTTAATTGAGTGGTACAAACTATGACGTTTCAGTCTCACATTTAACCAGTTTAAATACTAGATATTTTGCCAATATTTCGGAGTAGTTGTACGTATAAGATGCTTCCAATTCAAATGCTATTTCTTAGTTAAATTCTAAGAAGATTTTGGCATCAGGGGATTAGCAACTATCACAAAAACTTCAGAAGAATGAAACAATCCAAGCCAGATTTGTGTAAGGGTTTTAATGTCTAAATTTCGAGAGAGAAAGAAACAAAGATATCTGGCAGTTTGATTGACTTTTTCATCTTTTTACCGACAGAAATGACAAGAACATGAATCAATATGCATCAGCAAAGTTGTCAATTCCACACTGGTTTGTACATGAACACCAAAGATACTGCCAAATATATATTTTTATGTAACCAACCATGTTGAAAATAGAAACTAATAGTGAGTAAGTGAAAAAACCTAGAAATTATCCCCAAAAGTTAAAACACCTTTTAGTAGTATAAACAACTCCATTTATAAAAAGGCAAATTAAGTTTGAATGCAAGGATGAAAATAAGCATATTGCTATGAAATATTTACCCTATGACCTTTAGCTATCCGATCATTGAATAACTGCACATCATCATTGCTTTGTGTGTAAACTTCATCTGTCACTGTCCTCAACATGGATTCCATGCACTGAAAGTAAAGACAACATAACAACACTTCTGTCTATACTGGTCAGTGAAGTAAAGAAATTCATACTCTTAAATTACTTATGATCCCAAGATTGGCTGTTGCCCAACCATTTCTTTAAGCTAATAAGATATAGATAATTATATCCAGAACAACACCATGTACCATGCACAGGTGTATGTGCACCTGTGCAGCTCCCATATGTTGAAACTGCATCCTGATTGTCATACATCTAATGTTGTTAATAGCATTAAAACTATCATTGCTTTCATGGGGATACAGCTCATAGTAGTGTTGAGTGCTTGGCCATTGCCTACCTACACTATGAACTTGTTTTACCAATAGAACAGCACAAAAGGTCAAAGGGCAGAGCAACCTAGAACTTCTAATAATGTGAGGCAGAATGAAAATTTGCATTACTGTTGAGTAAGATTTAGGTTTTAATTGGTCTTCAGTTTAAAGAGACCAGTTTCCGTCCTCCTGCTTAAAAGAAGCAATAATCCTGAATAAGTGGTTTCTTCAAACAACACTAAGCAAAGTAAATGTTCCCCCAAAAAATACAATGTTTTGTACAAAAGAAGAACTTCATCAATTAAACTTGATCTATATTGGCTGAGACAAATGTTCTGGACACAGTAACAGGCATGTGAATTCAATGGCACATTTCAGAACACAAGTACTAGAATTTGCAAGAAATGTTGAAAGTTTCATTCATCTTACCTCAATTCATTCTGAATTATTATTGAATATTATATATACTGATGCAAGTAAAGATGAAGACCCCTAACCTTTGTTAAGTCTGTTATATCTCTTGTGAAAGGTAGTTCTGCCTCCACCATTGAGAACTCTGCTAAATGTCTTCTACTTCTGGAATTCTCTGCCCTGAAGGCCGGGTTGAATGTGTACACTCTACCGTGAGAACTGTAGCAAAAGATGAGGAACACTCATGAAGAAACACAAAGCTAAAAATCATCCTAAGCTTAGGTCAAAGAGATACTTGTGTAATAACAGTTTGCAAAATATTAGAGTAATTTTATAGTTCAAGCTGGTATTTTTGAGATTGTCGAACTGTGTCAGTGTCATGATAGAGACAATAATACTTGCCAGCAAACTATTTCCAGGTGAAGCTGTCCAGAAACCGTCAAATACGCATCTTTGTCGAAAAAACCTTCGGTGGTCTCTGAAAGACTTTCATCATCCGGCTGAAATATTGTTCATAAATAGTAAATATTGACAAAAAATTAAGAGTTGACATAAATTGCTATTTTTTGGGGGGTAAGACACTCCAAATTTTGACAAGTTTCAGAGGTACCGGTACATATCTCAATTGATCAGTGCTAATGACAACTTTTAAATAAACTTGTACATTTAATTGCATGTCAAGATCATCCTGCAGTCCACACATTCACAACTTTCAAGAAGTAAAAATGCGGAAATAATGTTCGCAAAAACACAAACATTTAACCAATTTAGTGACGTGAATATTCAGAAATGCTAGTCACACCTAAAAATCTTAGTTACATTAATAATTTCAAGATACACAAACATTGGTCACACAGCTACGCACATTATTTACATTAAAGATGTCCACATGCTGAAACACTCACTGTTACTTTAAATAAATCCCCAGCACCTTCACAGTCATTGGACGTTAGCACAGGTGTCTGGACATTCAAAAATCCTTCCTCTGTGAAGAATTTGTGGAAGCCTACGGTAACAGCGTGGCGAATTCTCAACAAAGCACCAAAGGCATTTGTCCTGGACCTCAAATGAAGATATTGTCTGGTGTATTCCATTGTGTGCCTAGTCTTATGCTTCAAAGGATATGTCTGTAAATGCAGCACAGAAAGAAAAAAAAACAATAGAATTTTACATTCATATGGCATGCATAATGTGACTGCTATTATCCTTGCTTTCGCCATGTCTTGTGCCTATAAAGAACAGCTTCTTCTATCAGCAAACAAACAACACTAACACTATTAATGATTTTCAAGCTGTGGACATATCAAAGTTACACACAGTAATTTCTAACCAAACATCTTTGTTTTTGTTCAGGGCACTAGAATCATGTTTTCTTCTTTAATATATTCCATACACTTTCCAAGGAATTTTTTGCAATAAATGCAGGTTCCATTATTACAATCAGAAGATGTAACCACAAGACAGAGGCAATAAAAAGATGCCATAATTGTAACTGGCCACTTACAAAAGTGAGATAACAATGCTAGTGGAATTTGAGAGTCATGTTGCCTGACACAGAATTTTTAAACATAGTTTCCAATATACAAGTATATATGCCAAGCCTATAATGTTTATATCCTCTTCTTTGGGAAGGAGAGGGGTAGAGTGGGAGGATCTGGAAGGAGTGGGCAGTATATCGATAATGAACTTTGACTCACAGAATTGTCACAGGTACCGATTACTTCTATTGCAGTTGCTTGCATTTCAAATTTTTGCTGCACTGCATCTCTCTCCTTCAACTTTCCCTGTATATGCACAGATGAACCAAAGGTTACATCTCTGTTAGAAGGAAAACAAAATAAAAATGGAACGTAAAAGAGCAGCTGGAATTTTTTAAATCTTTCAAGTAAAACAAAACAATGAGCACCCTTCCAGGTGGATATGTGTGCTTTATAAACCTCTATTATTATTATTATTGTTATGTATACTTCTCTTTGTTTTTCATCCTTTTCTGTTCTTGTTCTGACAAAGTTTGTATATTAAGGTTTTCTAGATACTACTCTTACTACTAAATATTAAGTAAGTCATCTTCATTATTATCCTTTAAGTGCATATTCATTTCTTAGTGGGAGGGGAGTGGGACATTGGCCTAACACTTACCCCTCCACAGATGGCAACCCACAATGGATGCATCAATAATTTCCACCTATCAAATGAACCAAGTTCAACCATTTAACTATATTTAACATATAGTAACAAAATATTTCAGAAGTGTGCAGAGCTAACAGTATGATTCAAAGTTTGGATAATCTATTTCATATTTCAGTTGTCCATAGTATTCCTAAACTCCAATGTAACAACCAACATCAGTGGTTAAAAAAAAAAACTGACCTGTTTTGGGAATGTTTGGTAGCTTAGGTAATTTCATCTTATTTTGCACTTTCCCCTAATTTGGAATACTATATACAGTAAAACTGTACATTCTTGTATGATACTGCCATAATAGTGTATCCTTATGAGCAATATTCTTGAACCGAAATAAAGACTCTCAAATTTCAGAAAGTTGCAAGTTATGAATTTATTAAGGCAAAGGAATGAAGAACAATGAAATTAAACATATTATGGTGATGAAGATAATGATCTTACGTTGGCACTGTGTTTGTTGCTGCAACGACTTGCAAGTTTTTAATGCTAGATCCATCATTGACATCCAGAAAGGTAACATCTTTGTACTTCCTTATTCCTCTGATCCATCCCTTCCAAGAAAATAAGAAAATAAAAATAATATGGTGAAAACTTTACACATCCAACTTAAACAGACGCTTGAGAAGTTCATATTGTTTAGATAACATGGCTATGATATCTATGAAAGTAACTTTCATTTTTGGAATCTTATCAAGAAATATTCAAACATAACAGTTTGCCAGTTAAACATATGCATAACAAATGCTTTGAGAATTTACTCTTAGAAATGTATCACTTACACCAGGTTTTGCATACTTGCCAGACACTATTTACTACAATGTCAGGAGGGATAGAAATATGTCCATTGTTGACACATCTTGTGTGTTCATACATGCCTGAACAGACTGCAGATTAAATTAACTCAAGACACCTGCTAGGCCTACAGTGTAGGCCTGGGCTAATATAGGTCGATAACATAAACTTAGTCTTTGGCTTAGTCTAAGCCTCTTACTAGCTTAGGCCAGAGTATTCTTAATATTTTAGTGGTATCTGTAAGTGTAAAAGACCTGCCAACTCTTCTGGTGTTACTGTGAGTCTCACAGTTTATAAGTCAATCTCACATTCTGCAACTCTTTTGTGGTTATTTCCTGCCAAACTTTTGTTGTTAATTTGTTCTCAAACATGATCAGATATAGCTGTGTATATGTTTTTATCTCCACTGGAAAATGTGGGCAAAATCTAATTTGTTTTCAGAAAATAATTGTAAACATTGCCTAGGCTATATCATTTGTTCTGCAGTGCTTTAGTTGATATGATTGATTCACCCTACAGCAGAATGAAGTAACCAGGGTAGTAGCCCTTATTTGCCTGGCTGCCGGTTGAATAAACTGTTATATCTTTGCTTATTCGCCCAGCAGTGTTAGTCCTTACTCATCCAGCTGATGCATCTGCCTGCCGGGCGAATAACACATTGCATCCCTCTTATTTTGCTAGCTGCGAGGCAAACAGGTACAAATTTTACTATTAGTTGGATTCTTCCCAATCCTTCCTAGGCCTATGTAGGCCAAAGGTACTGCCTAAGTTAGGCCTACTGTATTGACTAATCTGCCAAATTGTGGAATGGAATTTTGTAAACCTTCATGTATCATATAAGACAGGTTGGAAACATTTTTTAGAGTTCTAGAACACTCTGAGAAAAAAACGATGGCACGATAGACCAAGAGGAGTAAAGTGTCACTGCTTACCTAATCACAATAAACAGTTCGATTAACACTGGGCCTTGGCCTATGTATATGAAGTAGGCCTAGAATTAAAACTAATACTAGTGTAGTGAAACCAGTACCACGTAACATTAGTGTTGATAATAACTTGACCCATATGTGCAGACAAACAAGGTTACTACTACTAGTCTATGCCTACAAAATGTATAAAAAACAATCAAAAGAAACCCTTACATTTATACCCTGATTCCCTTCGCATTTTCTGATTCCATATCTAACAATATCTTTAATAGATACATTAGAAGAAAATCGACGAGCGGCACGACAAAGATTTTGCACCTTTACGCCGATCATTGTCTCGCACGGAATTAAACATTGGCCGCTAATGTGACTTGTAAATGTTTTGTACACCCAAGCTAAAGAATCCAGTTTTTCCACAACGACCTTCCAAGAAGACATTGTCATTTCCCTTTAATGTCACGAAATAGTCGGCAAAGATTTTAAGAAAAATGGTAAGAAATATTTAAGATGTTGTTTTCTTAATTTAAGCTTACCAAATATTGCTAAAATAAATATGATCATAAATGAACATAACTTTTATTCATATAGCGAAACGTTTTTCACTTCCAGCTCTTCTATAGATAGTCTATGTACATTGTAAATTTTGATTCTGTGGAAGGGCTATTTTCGCGACAGAATTTAAAAGTGTACACATCCAGAACCATCAGTAATAGTAAAGATCCACCTTGGTGGAAATCTCTGGTAATATCAATCATGTGTAGGCTTAGACGTACGGTACATGGGAAGAGTGACGGAGTACCGGGGATTTGAAGTGAGATGTTTATACAAACGATTTAACTAAGACACTATGCTCATTGATAACAAATTAAGGACTGGATAATCTTTTTCAACTTTCAAACTTCTGATTGACAGGTTTTGAACATCAGTCCATAAGCATTTACTTAGCCTTTCATGCATTCAATTATACGAACAATCAATCTATTTATGGAAATTATGGCATTTGAAATCAGTTCAGACCAACCACTATCGTGTCGAAATTGCAAATTTGAACTAGAGCATTAAGGATTATCTACTGTACAGTAAACCCCTGCCAATTTGGGTCTTCTACACCACTATAAAATTTAGCAGACAAAGTACTGTAGGGCATTTGCTGATGACACTAAGATCTACATGGCAATGAAGATTGAAATGGACGCCAAGCTTATGCAGAAAGACCTACAGTAGATACCCTACAAAACTGGGAAAGAAATGGATGATGGAATTCCACCCCGAAAAATGTGAAGTCATTAGTATCAAATGCAACCAAAGATTTTTTGCCTACACCCTCCATGGTTTTGAACTTAAGCACGTCCAGTTTATCAAATATCTGGGAGTTCACATCACTCACGATTTAGGTTGGGATAAGCAGGTAGACTACCTCACCTCTAAAGCAACAGACGTCCTCAATTTCCTTTGTCGCAATATTAACATCAGAAATACCAGTGTCAAACAACAAGCTTACAAGGCACTAGTTAGGCCAATCCTGGAGTACAGCAACACTGTTTGGGACCCTTATATCAATAAACTGATACATAAAATTGAAATGGTTCAAAGACGTGGTGCAAGGTTTGCCCTCCATCGTTACCACCCCACTTCAAGTGTTGGGACGATGCTCCAAGATCTAGGTTGGAAACCTCTTGCTGAAAGACGTAGAATATCGAGGTTGACAATGTTCTACAAAATGCAGAACCAGTTGGTAGCCATTGATCCAGCACAATATCTTACTTCAAAGAACCATCAAGTTCAAACCAGATGTAAAAACACCCAAGCCTATCATAATCCACATTGTTCTAGAGACTATTATAGGATGTCTTTTTTCCCCGGTACTGTACGTGATTGGAACTATCTATCTGAGGAGTCTATTAGGGCCCAATCTGTTGAAGCTTTTAAAAACCTAATCCAGTTAGACTAATGTCCACATAGCCAACCTGTCAATCAAGTGCATGAGTCTTCAAAGTTGAAGTTAGCACTATACTGGAAGAAGAAGAAGAAGATTGTGTCATAACCTAAGTCTTATATGATGAAGAATACCATTAAGAGCTAATAAGTTAGTTAACAAAGACGGTGTCCTTTGCGGCAACAAGTTCACTACAAAGGGAATCTGTTTCATTGGAAAGCCTTCTCATTAGCACATCTGTGGTTAGACATTGGTTTTGTATCTGCAGAAAGTGTGGGATGAAGACCAGAGGCCAGGGAATTAAAATGTTCACAAAATAAATGTTATTTGCATATTGATTATGCATTAAATTGATTTTGTTGGTTTTCTATCTTTATTCAGATGGAAGATTGTTCACTAGATCAGCAGCTTGCATCAGACATTATTGAACAGTTGGCTGATGAAAATGTAGACCAGATTGAAATAACCATCGTGCAAGCTGAAGATGGTAGTTATGGAGACCAGAACCATCCATCAATTATTAACATTCAGTCAGCAGAAAATACTGAGACCTTGAATGTTCAAGGACAATCTGATCCTGAATCGTCTACTACAAGACTGAAAAAGAAGCCTGCGAGGTCATCTAAGAAGTATCGTAAAGAATGGGAAATGGTTCCAGAATACGAGTTATGGTTGACAGAGAGTACTAACGATGGCTATGCATTTTGTATGGTATGTGAATGCGACATTAGCGTAGACAAAGGGAAAGCCCAACTGACCCGTCACTCTATGCGTCAGAAGCACATAGAAAATGAGAAAGCCATGAGAAGAGGTGAAGCCAGCAGGATAAATAAAGAACTACAGGAGTTTATCCCAGTAGAGAGAATACAAGACAGTGCTGGTACCTCTGAAGAGAATAAGGGTGTTGCCTTGTTGGAAAAATTTCACCGTAGGGCAGAGAAGCCTGATCTTTCCCTGCAGACCCAGCTAGCTGAAGCTCAGATTGTAGCTTTCATTGTTGAATACAATCTCCCTCTTAGTCTTGTTGATCGTCTTGTCGCTATGATCAAGGATCTACCAGCCGTGGGAACTGCTATCAAGAAGATTCATCTTGGTAAACAAAAAGCCACAAACATGGTCAGACAAGGCTTTGCGCCTTTCTTTAAAGATATTCTGGTAGAAAAATTAAAAACGACTCTTTTCTCTGTGGTAATTGAGGAGGCTATAGACAAAGCTAAGAAGAGTAAACTTGCATCTATCTTTGTTTCTTTCTCTAATGAGGATTTGAAGATGGAAGTCGATCTCTTAGAATTTGTAGAATGCGATACTTCACATCACAACGTTTATGGTAAATTTAAGGACTGCATGAAGAAGATTGAGCTGGCAGGTGTCCCAATGAAGAATTGGATAGGATTTCGTAGTGACATTTCCAATGCCGAGGAAGACTCGCAGTCACTAAGTGGCATGATTAGGGAAGATTACCCGTGGGTGGTGTCGATAAAATGTCCGATTCACATGATCAAACTTTCCACCTCTACTGCCTGTGAGAGCCTGCCAAGCAATCTTGAAGATTTCCTACATATTATTCATCATCATTTTGTCACCTCATTGTCATCAATGACACAGGCTCCTTCTCTTGTGACTTTTGAAAAGTTCTACACATCCGATGTGGATAAGAGGCTCACACCCGGTCAGACGCTGTGGCTCTCAGATCAGAGCATAGTGAAACTAGTCGTGAGCAAGTGGCCTGAACTACAGGTTCACTTCACCAACGTTGTCATGGAGGAGTCCAACAATGGCCATGACCTAGTACTCGAAGTCTTACTCAGTCCCATCATGAGAGTCATGGCATTGTTCATGGACTACGTCCTGGGTGTCATCGACAATTTCTGTTCCATCTTTCAGAAAGAAGAGCCACTGTTTTATCACATAGAGAAAGAAGTGCAAGAACTGGTTTCGCTCCTCGCAAAGTCTTTCATGACTAAAGAATACCTGGATGTACAGACTGATTTTCTTAAACTTCAGGTGAACGAGGAAGATGCCTACTTGCCCCTCTCCCAAGTTTATATCGGTTACGAGGCCACAAGCGCTCTGACGTTGCACATGCAGGAACTCCAGTTAATGTTCGATGACTCAGATGTGGTTTTTGCTCTCAATTCAGCTCGAGAGTTTTATAAAGCACTCATAGTTCAGATCCAGTCCAGGTTTGATTTCACTCATCCAATCTATAAGTTTATCAATATCATCAATCCTGTTAACGCCTACAACACTGATCCTCCCTCACTGATGGAGTTCTTTGCTAATTTCCTGCACCCAGACTGGTCAAAGAGGTCGATGGAGGAAGAGTGGCGGTCAGTTTGTCTTCTCGGATTGCCCAGTGATGACATTTTGCTCTCACCGTCGTCTTTCTGGAAGTTTGTGCTGAGCAGAAAAACTCCGACCGGGATGAACAGATTCCAGCACCTCCACGAGATCCTACGTTTCTTTCTTTCATTACCGTATTCCAAGACTGCCTCCGACAAGATGGTGACACTCATGAGGGACGTCAGGACCAATTCGAGGAGGTATTTAAAGACAATCACCCTCTCAGCATGCCTGAGATCTCACTGTGGATTAAGGAGAGTTCCTAATGCTCTTATTAATCCTCACTTGAGGAAGAGACTGGAAAAGGTCAAGTCAAATGCAAAGTCTGGTGAATGCAATGACATGCCAATTTTAGAAGCTAGATAAATCACTTTGCATATGAATTTACATCTTGTTTTGTATTTCTTATTGAAGACTTCAAAGTAATATGGCTGACTTATCTACTGTATTGGGAGACAACAGTTTATATCACCAGTTTATGCACATTTGGTGCACTCAGCATTCAGCCATCCGGCTGTCTGTACAGTAGGTCTTTGATTTCCTAACCACAATCAAAAGGCATGTCAGCAATTATTGCAGTTGTGTTAATGTGATACCTTGAATTGTAAGACTAGTTGAATAATTCACAATGCAAAATTTGGATGAATGTGTACTTGGTGTGCGAGTACCCATTACTCAGTTCTCAATGGAGATGCGAGATAATTAGTCAAAATATATTATAAAAACAAGGGAACTCAACAAATACAACCATACATGGGTACTGAATTCCCCTAAATGAGTTTTCACTATTGGTTTTTGGTGAAAGTATACCATAGGTTTGTCAAAGGTTATGTGATGTTTTGATAATGTTAAATAATTGTTAGTCATTAGTTGTCAAACTTTTTCCTCACAACTTTTCCTTGCTACTTGTGGGAACATTTACAGTAGGAGAAGAATGAAGTGTTGAACACCTTTTTATAAACGTCTTCATCTTTCATTGAACCCCAAGCCAAAAGCTTCAGTACCTACTATAAAAACTATAAGAAATAAATTTATACTATGTTTCAATGTTTTATAAAGCTGATTGCCATTAATTGGATATGATGGATGAGGCTGATAAGCATTTCCGAGAATGTTCATGGTTGGAAACTTATCGACACCTGAATTTAATTTTCGCCAAGATCAACACTAGTCAGCTTTGCAGGATTTATCGCATGTAAAATGTTACTATTAAACCTTTGTGGAACCAAATGACAAATAAAGTACAAATATTGTATTGCCTTGTGATTACATGAATATATTCTCTCTTTAACATGTCTTAAAACCAACATAAAATAAATGACACCGAATACATCAGCGCAAATTTTACCTCTTGAATAATAATTAAATATTTCGAACAGTTCCAGTACTTTCTTAGAGCTGCATATTCAGTTGGGTTGACTTGTGTCATTCTATCCAAACGATGGAATAGTCACGTCCAATTAAATACCACTCATGTTAAGTAAGCGGTCCACCAGATTAGACTTATTAGATAGCTCCTAATAAATGAGGGATTAACGGTTAAGTCCTGTACAGAAAAGTTTGCATCAAATTGAATAAATGAGTAATCTTGATTCATTGCAAACCTTGTGCCTTATTTCTTTATACCATTCCAATTTTGGTATTAAACTAAAGTAAAAGATTTTTCTTCAGGTAACTAGATTATGACTTCAGTGACCTGGTCTTCCATTTAGCAGTTGAATATGGCACCATCAGATCGCAGAAATTCTACAGAAAATGCAGCTTTCATTCAAAATGGAGAAAGACATTGTGAGCCTTGATTACAGCTAATATTAGGATTCTGCTAAGGTTTACCTGTGTCTAAGCCCACCAGTTCGATTATACATTGCAACTTCATGTTAGGTTAACCAATGAACGGTTACCTTTTTTACGGATGCACCAGACATGTCCTCTTTTTTTCTTTTGCTTGGGTGGATTTAAATTATGTCCAAAGTTTTAGCTACTTCTGGCATGTAATTAATAATGTAATTAACAAAGAGGAAATCTTCCTTGACAGTGATTTGGCCATGATTTGGCAGTTCATTTGGCCATGAACCTACTAAACAATTTTCAGATAAAATATCCTTTACTCCACTTATCAATTCACCAACCTAAATCCAGCCTTTCAGTGCTGAGTAGTAGACTTCAGTAACATTATTGCAACTGTGCTTCTGTTCCCGAATATTGAATGTTGCAGCAAGGACAAGCATATCTTATAATGCTTTTGTTTATAAACTGCAAGTCATTGTATTAATGCATTGCAAAAATGCTTTGAAAATGCCACAGCTCTCAGTTCATAGACAAAGCCTGTAGTTTGGACTTATTGCGTATTTTATTCATGGTTGTGAAATGCAAGGCACGGCTCGATCAGGAATTTTCATTCTGACCATGTTCTTGTGAAACTAATCGAGAATGGTCAGAATGAAAATTATTGATCGAGCTCCTGAAGGTTCCACAATCGACAATTAATCACTCATAGGGCTTATAAAGTCATCAGTATTAACTACCAATCTTAGTATGATAATAATTTTCTAGAGGTTTCCAAAACACTTCCAAGGATGTGATTCTACAAATAAAATGATTTCCATACCTGGAGCAACCTGGCTCAATTAAAGTGAGATAATATTGTCATGGTTTGATGTAAAGGAAAATAAAATATATCTCTGCCAATTAACCAGATACCTCAAACATTCCCAAGAGTTGAAATGATCAATGCTTCAAGCTCACTTGTTTCCCGAAAGATGACAGAATCAAAATGATGAATGTGAAATTAGGAAACTCATGTCTTAATGATTCAACATTGTATGACAAACATACCTGGGTGTGGCCTTTTCGGAGAAATTGAACACTTTCACTTAAGGTTGGTCCTAAGGATACCGAAAACTCCAAGCATGTCTACAGCTGAAGAAGTATTCTACAGTTCCTACAAGTTTTGGTCTACAGACATGAGTGGTTAGCTGAGTCGCCACACCTTGCACACCTTTTATTTGTATAAATACTTCTTGTTACTGATATAATTTCTTTTAGTACAAACTGCCACCGTTAATTGACGATAACCAGAGAAAGTAAGTCATTGTCTTTCAGACGAGTTTCAGTGCTATCTAAACAATTCATCTCAAAGTCAGATCCTGGAAGTATTACTCTACTAAGATATTATGTTTGGCCTGAGGAGTTGGGGAGGGATAATGGTAAACTCGGTAGGCAGTGTACCACGTCAATTTACCATAAATGCTATTAATGGCTGATAATAAAGTTGTCCCAAAGGTGGGAGACATCCCCTCCCCTTCTCCCCCTTCCCCAGGCTGCACATTCCACCTTCAAAGTTATCACCACGATTCCTATTACAAAAATATGGTCAACATAATTTAATCTCATTCACACCTTCCCTTCCAACCTAACTGATAAAAGTCTGTCTCTCACAAGAGCTGAATCAACTGTTCTAAATTTTCTTCTACATCCAGCCAATTGTCACCCAAAAATTCATCATCCTCCTCCTCCTCATTGTCTTGCCTTCCCCCATTTTCGATCCCTTGAAATAAGAGATTGTGACACGGTGAGTTGATTGTTTGGAAATGAAGATATGGGTTAGCCTTGGAGAGTCTCTTCATGCACAACCAACAGAAGTAAGAGTGACACTTTGAGCATGTCATCTTGTTACAGCCATCAATTTTCTATCGGAAAGAAAGAATAGCAAAATGAGAACATATTATTAAAAGAGCAGCTTGCCATTGGTCACTAAGTTTATACAGTCTACTAGATTGATCATAAACCAAATCAATCTGAATAAAGAAATCTTAACAAAGCCTTCCAAAATGCTTAACATTAATTTATGTCAAATTTTATTTCCTAAATTTTTGTCAGTTGTCTTGGATACAAGGTACTGTAAATGTGCCGTTGCAACTGTAGATTAAATTGATTTGATAGGAATGCGAAAGTGAGATTTGTAAAATCTCAGGCTTTTCAACATCATGCAAGCAAACCTCACAGCGGATCGATGATGATGCTAGTGGGCCCGATGCTGCACTGGGCCCTCAGGGACTCTCGGATTTGTGCAACCACCAACCAACCACCAAGTAGTGATACACTCACCTGAATGCTGCTACCACAAGAAGGACAATTTTTGCTGTTCTTAAAAATCCACATTTCGCTGCAACTGTCTTCAAAGAGCCGTCTGAGGTTTTTCCTGCCATATTTCTTCTCCAGGAATTCTTTGGTTGCTTCATCACCATTATCATACTCCGCTTTCATTTTTCGAATGTCCTCTGGAACACAACAACAAAATATGTAATTTAACAATGTCCAATACTTCTGCTAAAAATATATCTGTGGAATGTATCCTAACAACAGAAAACTAGAGCAGCAATGCTGCAGAATCTGAATACATTGCACAGTGGAAGGGATATTCCAATAGCAAAAAATATACTGTATATTGCTTATAACAACCAGAAAGCCAATTGGCTGACTGATTCCTTGTCAAATTTCACATATCAACATTTAATGTTAACTGCAGACAAAGTTCTTGTACTTAATAAGGGTGGATCACTATACCAAGTATGAAGTGAATCCAAGTTATTCTGGCAACCTCAAGTAAGAAATAAAGCTGTTGTTGTACTCAATAGTATGGACCCACACATTAGGTATGTACATACAAGCTTTACTTTTGTTATTCATGTGTTTACAAAGTTCATAGAGTTTGACATATGTCGACCTTTGACCTTCACCAACTTCAATGAGTTACCTGTACTTACTAAGGGGGATCCACATAATAATTTTTAAAATTTTATCAAAATAAGGTTCATGTGATACTCAATTCTATCACAGAACTGACAGCAAATCTCATGAAATCTCATCATCATCATCTCATGATTCATTTTCCAGCCTTTTATCTAGTATAACATAGCAACAAACTAATGTAATGTAAAGATGGCCAACTTGCAAAACAAAAGGGAAAGTAGTACCTGCAGCAGCCTTTGACCGTACAAAAGCCTAGTCTTATATGATAAACAAACCTCAGAAATTACACTCCTTGTTATACAAAATGTCAATATTAAAATGTTCATTTCCTTCTCATCAACTGATATGAAACTTGTCTAATCAAGCTAAGGAACTGCAATGAGGAACCAAACTTAACATAGATAAGTTTACTACTATAGTGTACTGTACCTCAAAAGAACACCTGTTTACACTAAATTCAAATTGATACTCTGTCTACACATACAAGACTTCCACCATAGATCTGTCTAACACCAGTGTAAATGCATAGAGACCAACTGGGCTGAAATTGTTACTCTTCAGCAAGTTATTAGGATGATCACCGCATAAAGAGACCATTTTAAACAAACCAAAGTAGGTGTAAGGTGAGATTATGACAGCTATCATTGCTTTTGCATTTAGTCAGCAATCTTACCAAAGCAAAAACTAGAGTTTTAATCAAAACATTGAAGTTGGAATTTTATATTTCATTCGTAGTATTCCCACACAAATAGGTAATTAGATTACATTAGATTCAAACCTCAATATTTTTGTCACTCAAACACTTTGAGTACCACAAAATATTCAAATAATTTTGCAACTAAAACCTTAAACTTTAAGCTTGTCTTTCCAAAAGAAGGTTAATGAGTGATTAACAGATTAATATTTAATCCTCAACAGTTCACCGCTGATAAACTTTTCAAACTACCACTTTTCATTCATCACATATCAATTCCAAACTGAGAAAAGGTTAAATTTCACAAGTCAAGCTAATAACCTGCAATGTTATGCAAGTCTAGTATGAAACATAACTAAAATGTTGATCAAGGTCTACTCAAATAGCTGTTGTATGCATCCTACACTGTATTAGGGCTAATTTTAAATGGTCGACAGGCCATCCCAGAAGATCAAATCTCTGTTTGGACTAAAAAAATCAGCCATGGAAGTCGTCCAATGAACAACTTGTTATAAACACCAAATTGAGACTGCACTGTAACTAAAATCATTTGGACAAGTATTGGCAGACACTGAAATTACTGAAATAAGGTTGCATAAGAAAACACATGTAAACAATAAGGAATACTTCTGTGCAAGGCATGCTAACTTTTGCCACTATGTACCTTGTTCTGGGCAAACTTGTGCTTGCAGATAATTTTAAGTGCCAATCAAATTTAAGAAGGGAAGGGGGGGGCACTGGCTCAGCCATGAGTTTTGTCAGATAGCTTTCTGTCAGACTGACCTTTCTTGATACGACAGGGGGACACCCCATGGTAGGCCATGTTACAAAGAGTGCAGAAGGCCAGGTGACAGGTTGGACACACAGCCATTGTGCTGTCTTCTTCCTTCATAACAGGACTTTGACAGGCGTTGCGTGGACACCTGGTGACGTCCTCCATACCGTCCAAGGAGAGCTGCAGAAGAAGTCGATCGTACCTAGCGAAGAGTTCCTCACTCACAAGGGATCGTACCTGATGGAATAAAACAAGAGCCCACATTTTTTTCTTTCCGTCAGTAATACACAGCTACTGTGAGAGCTGCTCAGATTAATTTTGTCTCACTTAAAAGTTTTAAAGTTCTACTACAAGCACTTACCCAGTTAGAATCATTGTGGGTCTGATTTTAATCTTGAACTTAAAACACACTAATAAGTACTGTAGAAGACACATGAGTGAATTTACAAGACATCATACACAGACCGCATGATGTGAGAGGGAGTTGGAGGAACAAGTGGGTGGTATAATAGTAAACAACAGACTGAATAAAAACAATGGGATTTTTCAGACTAGATCTTAATGAGCAAGAAAACTCATTAACCAAATAACTGTTCCATACAATGTGACCACTAAATGATTCCCTGAAGTATAACTGAGAACTTACCAATAGCAGCTGTTTTACAAATTTTACAAGTTTTACAAGCTATTTCCTTGACACAAAGAGAAGACTGTGCTGTGAATTCTACCTCTGGGCTCCCACCAATCATAAGGTGGGCAGTGAATAGACAACAACAAATATAGTCAGGCTGTACATTATACTTAAAGACAAAACTTGTTTTAATACAGTAACAAAACTCATGTCTACTCACCTGAGTTTGAGATGCTTGAGAGTCACACTTCTGTTCGGGACATGTGAGAGCCTTGACATTTCCGTCGGTGATCTGCACGTTGAAATACTCTGTGATACAGAGTTTACAATACACATGTTCACAGTGGGGGAAACGGAGACACTCTGTGCCCATCTTCTCCTCAAAGCAAATTTGACAATGGTAGAAACCAACATCAAATGCATGCTGCTTCTCTTCAACATCATGATGAACCAAAGACTGGATTAGGTTTGTAAGAGATGCAACATCCTGGATGGCTCTACTGTCAGTACTTTCCATTGACACCGCGCCATCAGCCTCCACCCTGTGTACCCGTGCTTCACCATCTTCGGTACCAGAGGCATTGCCACCGTGAGCGTCAGGCGTTGTTTCCACTTTTCCGCCACTGAGCGATGCATTTCGAGCAAAGGTGCGGACATAGGAGTAGTCCAATTGAAGGTGGTTTTTAAGGTTCAAAAAAGTAAAGGTTTCATCTTGCAGGAATTGAATCCATTGAAACAAAATGACTTCACCTTTACTCTCCTCCCACAGCTCATCCAGATTACAGCACAGCTTTGTTATCTGTCAAGAATAGCATATCACAACATTAACAGGTCATACTTAGTCATAAGAATGGCATAAAACAACATTAACAGGTCATACTTAGTCATAAGAATAGCAGAAAACAACATTAACAAGTCATACATAGTCATAAGAATGGCATTAGACAACATTAACAGGTCATACATAGTCATAAGAATGGCATATCACAACATTAACAGGTCATACTTAGTCATAAGAATAGCATATCACAACATTAACAGGTCAGACATAGTCATAAGAATGGCATAAGACAACATTAACAGGTCATACATAGTCACAAGAATGGCATAGATTAGACAACATTAACAGGTCATACTTAGTCATAAGAATAGCATAAGACAACATTGACAGGTCATAAATAGTCATAACAATGGCATAAGACAACATTAACAGGTCATACATAGTCATAAGAATGGCATAAGACCACATTAACAGGTCAAACAACAAACATAATCATAAGACAACATTAACAGGTCATACATAGTCATATGAATGGCATAAGACAACATTAACAGGTCATACTTAGTCATAAGAATGGCATTTATAAGACAACATTAACAGGTCATACATAGTCATAAGAATGGCATAAGACAACATTAACAGGTCAAACAAAAACATAGTCGTAAGACAACATTAGCAGGTCATACATAGTCATAACAATGGCATAAGACAACATTAACAGGTCATACATAGTCATAAGAATGGCATAAGACAAAATTAACAGGTCATACTTAGTCATAAGATGGCATTAGACAACATTAACAGGTCAAACAACAAACATAGTCATAAGACAACATTAAAAGGTCATACATAGTCATAAGAATGGCATAAGACAACATTAACAGGTCAAACAACAAACATAGCCATAAGACAACATGAACAGGTCATACGTAGTCATAACAATGGCATAAGACAACATTAACAGGTCAAACAACAAACATAGTCGTAAGACAACATTAACAGGTCATACATAGTCATAAGAATGGCATAAGACAACATTAACAGGTCAAACAACAAACATAGTCGTAAGACAACATTAACAGGTCATACTTAGTCATAAGAATGGCATTAGACAACATTAACAGGTCAAACAACAAACATAGTCGTAAGACAACATTAACAGGTCATACATAGTCATAAGAATGGCATAAGACAACATTAACAGGTCATACTTAGTCATAAGAATGGCATATCACAACATTAACAGGTCATACTTAGTCATAAGATGGCATTAGACAACATTAACAGGTCAAACAACAAACATAGTCATAAGACAACATTAACAGGTCATACATAGTCATAAGAATGGCATAAGACAACATTAACAGGTCAAACAACAAACATAGTCGTAAGACAACATTAACAGGTCATACATAGTCATAAGAATGGCATTAGACAACATTAACAGGTCATACATAGTCATATTAAGAGGTCATACATAGTCATAATTGTGATATGCCATTATGACTATGTATGACCACATTAAGAGGTCATACATAGTCATAATGGCATATCACAACATTAAGAGGTCATACATAGTCATCATAATGGCATAAAACCACATTAACAGGTCATACATAGTCATAAGAATGGCATAAGACAACATTAACAGGTCAGACATAGTCATAAGAATGGCTTATCACAACATTAACAGGTCATACATAGTCATAAGAATGGCATAAGACAACATTAACAGGTCAAACAACAAACATAGCCATAAGACAACATGAACAGGTCATACGTAGTCATAACAATGGCATAAGACAACATTAACAGGTCAAACAACAAACATAGTCGTAAGACAACATTAACAGGTCATACATAGTCATAAGAATGGCATAAGACAACATTAACAGGTCAAACAACAAACATAGTCGTAAGACAACATTAACAGGTCATACTTAGTCATAAGAATGGCATTAGACAACATTAACAGGTCAAACAACAAACATAGTCGTAAGACAACATTAACAGGTCATACATAGTCATAAGAATGGCATAAGACAACATTAACAGGTCATACTTAGTCATAAGAATGGCATATCACAACATTAACAGGTCATACTTAGTCATAAGATGGCATTAGACAACATTAACAGGTCAAACAACAAACATAGTCATAAGACAACATTAACAGGTCATACATAGTCATAAGAATGGCATAAGACAACATTAACAGGTCAAACAACAAACATAGTCGTAAGACAACATTAACAGGTCATACATAGTCATAAGAATGGCATTAGACAACATTAACAGGTCATACATAGTCATATTAAGAGGTCATACATAGTCATAATTGTGATATGCCATTATGACTATGTATGACCACATTAAGAGGTCATACATAGTCATAATGGCATATCACAACATTAAGAGGTCATACATAGTCATCATAATGGCATAAAACCACATTAACAGGTCATACATAGTCATAAGAATGGCATAAGACAACATTAACAGGTCAGACATAGTCATAAGAATGGCTTATCACAACATTAACAGGTCATACATAGTCATAAGAGGGCAGGTCCAAGCTATTGTATCCCTAGAAGCCAAATTTCAAACTTTACTGAAGCACCCTAAATGTGGTGTCATGTTAAAGCTGAATTATTGAAGTTTCAGATTTTCATAATTTTTTTTAATTGTTTTGCCTATTCGAACAATTACAGCTGGCTAATTTGCATAAATTCAAATTGCAGTGTGACGTACGGGACATTTGGAATCCTATTTCCCTGCCAGCAATATGAATTTAGTGAATATAAGTTATGTGGGACATGATACACCCTTCCTTCCAATTATTTTGACATATTGTTTGGGGGTTCATCAATTAAATATGCTTATTAGCTAGTGTCCAAATACTGATGTCCCGTACGTCACAATTTTCAGCACTTTTTTTCAAGTTTTGATATGGACGAACAATTTTTTTTTGGTGATATTCTGTCAAGTTCTAATTAAGAACATTGTTCAACAAAATCCATCCCAAAAAAATTGAAATAATATTCACAGCAAATCTAATTATCAAAATTAAAAATGTGACGTACGGGACAAAATGTGACGTACGGGACATAGTGTGGGGGAAACCCTGTATTTATACATAATAAACATGCATGGGCTCCAATGGGGACCTCTACTGGAAACCTTCCAATGCTTACAAATTTATTTTGTTGAAAGATGGTAGCTTCAAATAAACTATTGACCGATGACCACCAACAGCCCAGGTGTTGTTCAATATACTATCGGGAAGTCAATTGTGTGTGTGTGTGGGATACAGAATCATCTACAATGCTTTTCAACATTTGCATTGAATGAGGACGACTTCAAGAATGTTGAGTTTGCATTTCAACATTTCCTAGGCCTATTGTGAAAGGTGACTATCATGACTGTGCAACAATGTTCTTGTGTCCTGAACTTAGATAGTAGACATTGAGATTTTTAGTTACAAGTATAGAGTTTTGCTCGCCCAATTTTTGCAGAGGACAATCACTCATGAGTTTGTTCAATAATCAGTATTACTGTAGGTCTATAGAGTTTTCTTTGTTGTACTAGTGTCATAGATGGACATTATGTGGCGTTACTGTGGAGATTTTGATATGTTTTGAATGGGATGGATCATATTTCAACTTCAGGGTCAATAGTGGGAGTATGATACAGTGTTGTACAGTATAAACCAAAACAGTTTTGCACCAAAACTTGCATCTTGAATCATTTGTGGTCTAACAAAGCTAGAATTGATGTTATGAGTATTTGGTCTGGTAACCAGTGTTAGGTCTATAGAGTTTTCTTTGTTGTACTAGTTTCATAGATGGACATTATGTGGACGTTACTGTGGACATTTTGGTATGTTTTGAATGGGATGGATCATATTTCAACTTCAGGGTCAATAGTGGGAGTATGATACAGTGTTGTACAGTATAAACCAAACAGTTTTGCACCAAAACTTTGCATCTTGAATCATTTGTGGTCTAACAAAGCTAGAATTGATGTTATGAGTATTTGGTCTGGTAACCAGTATTAGGTCTATAGAGTATGCTTTCTTGTACTAGTTTCATAGATGGACATTATGTGGACGTTACTGTGGACATTTTGGTATGTTTTGAATGGGATGGATCATATTTCAAATTCAGGGTCAATAGTGGGGAGTATGATACAGTGTTGTACAGTATATACCGAAACAGATATGCACTAAAACTTTACATCTTGAATCATTTGTGGTCTAACAAAGCTAGAATTGATGTTAAGAGTATTTGATGAATGTGTAGAGTAGATTTATACTTTACGCATTCCATGTTTAATGTAGTGGAATGATCTCACAAGTACAGTCACTGCTCTTTTCGATCCCAGAAAGAAGGAAATATGGCATGAAATTACCAATGACATTGTTCTGGCATATCCAAATTGTTTTTATGTAGAAATCAGCTTGTTATGGTATATTCAGGAATAAAAATATGAGTTTTGAAGTTTTCATAGTCAATTTTTATTTGGACAAATTGTCCCGTATGTCACATGTCCCGTACGTCACAGGACAATTTTCATTAGTGTAATCACTGAACTGGAATGGCTTCATATTTTTTTCTAATATGTTACAGCTTAGCCCTTGGAAGGTTAGGCTATTCACTAGTTATAACAGCTTGATCACTGCCCTCCTAATTTCAGAGCGATTTCAGCTTTGCTCTTTAGTAAAAAAAACACAAATTTCTCTGGTCCCGTACGTCACACTATACATTAATTAAGATGGGACCTAATTAAAGCAAGTGTAGGAAATCTTCATGAGTTTGCAATACAGTAGCAGCAATAACAAATATGAAAACCTGAAAAAGTTTCTGGAA
Source organism: Apostichopus japonicus (assembly GCF_037975245.1). Lineage (NCBI taxonomy): Eukaryota > Metazoa > Echinodermata > Holothuroidea > Aspidochirotida > Stichopodidae > Apostichopus > Apostichopus japonicus. The sequence goes on along the minus strand of NC_092574.1, from coordinate 26,055,326 downwards.
AATAGATTTTTTTATAACTTTTAGACACATTTAAGTCTCTGAAATGTCCCGTACGTCACAGTGCAAATAGCTTGGACCTGCCCAAGAATAGTGTATCACAACATTAACAGGTCACACATAGTCATAAGAATGGCATTAGACCACATTAACAGGTCATACATAGTCATTAGAATAGCATATCACAACATTAACAGGTCACACATAGTCATAAGAATGGCATTAGATAACATTAACAGGTAATACATAGTTATAAGAATGGCATATCGCAACATTAACAGGTCATACATAGTCATAAGAATAGCATATCACAACATTAACAGGTCATACGTAGGCATAGTGTCTTTCCATTCCTTGCTACAGTAGGCAACCCTCCCATATCTTGGGACATTTGGTGTACTATTACATAGTTTGTCTTAACTCTTATCTCATCTCCTTACATGTCGATATACAAACAATTTGGGTAACAAGATAATGCAAGCAATTAGCAGTTTGTTCAGCCCAACTTCTCAGTCTGGTTCCAAACCCAAAATGGATGAATTTTCAAAGTGTCACTTTGCCTGTAATGTGATCTGGCACCTCTGTGATCATGTCCAGTTGTACATTTAACGTACATCAGATGCCACAAAATTATAAACCTGGTCTGGGGCAATACCCACATATCAAAACAATTTCATATCAAGAACCAAAGGTCACCTTAGTAGATTTGTTAGGATTAACATTGCTACAGTTCACAAAGCTCTATAATAAAGTGCACAAGGCATCCTGTAAAGCAATGTCTTCAAAATTTGTAAAAGAGGAGAAAAACTATAGACACTGAGAGAGTCAACACTTCCATGAAATTCAATGTACCAACCTGCCTTGGTGAAAGCCATTTACATGACAGAGTAAATTGAGGTGATTTGCATGATGGGTAATCAGCAGGATATTGGAAGTGCAGCATGACTGGGGGCAGGAATTCTAGAGGGAGCAGATGTACTTCATCCTTCTTGAATGGTCTGACTCCTGCAAAGAGAAAAGGATTATTCTTTCAAAGTATCAGCAAGGGAAGAAAGTCTTCACTAGTCTCTCTGTACTTGGGGAGTCGAGTTGACAATTAATTATCATGTGAAATTGCATTTCTTTCCAGTTTTGCGGGGAATGTACTGGAGATATGGCAGTCAATTTAGCGATGTTTATAGAAAAGATATGTAACAAGTCTAAAAAGATATGTGATTAAATCAATTTGCAGTATGTAAGATATGATTCAAGAATTTGTTAAACAAATTCTCAGCTCTTCATTGACACTTGACAGATACCAAAACTTTGAAGATTACCATCAAATGAAACATACTGCTTTAAAATTGAAAAAAATGTTGTTTCTTGTTCATAACACATACAATAAACTACTGAATGTACTGTACTAGTGGCATAGGAAGGAGCAACCTGGCCTGTGTAGCAATAGAAATGGGCCTCCAAAGGAGAGTCCACTTTCACCCAATCCCAGTCATCATTTGGGCTTGAGTGATAAAGTATATATTTGGCATCTTGAGATGCTCAGACAAGGCCGCACTCTCAGGCTTTCTCTGTTTAGGACAGGGTTGCATTTGAATTTTCTTTTTGGTGGATATCGGGAGAGAACTAAAAGACTGTACTGAACAGTGTTAAAGATGGACAAAAATATAATTAAAATTTAAAATGAATAAAATCTGATTTCAAAACTTGTCTTTAGTCAACTTGTGGTCATATTTCTTGGGTCCTCGACATCAGGTCCCAGTTTGCACCAGCCACGCCAGCCTAGTTATGCCACTGTACTGTCTAATTGACACTGATGTCAGAATCAAGTAATAGAATATTATTTCTACAGAAATCCTACTGCAGTTTGACATGAAATCACCAAAACAACTCTTCCAATCTTCAATCAACTTCGATTGTTCTCTGTACCTGCTTTCAGGGCAACACTGACACAAACTGGCCCATCTAACTGTACGTGGAAATTCTCTGGCAAAGTCACATTAACTACAAACTGCCCTCCCTTTTTATCATCTGCTGCTGTAAAGACTCGTTCTTCGTAGATACTGGACAGAGCTGTTATCTCATCTTCTTGGTCATCACTGTCGGACATATTGTAAGTCAGGGAATGTTTCTGTGTTACCTCATCTTCCTTAGAAAACAACAAAAGGTAATGCCAAAGATAGGAATATGACTGTTCAGGCTTCCTGAAAGTAACAAAACTATCTGATACTTGAAAGACTTTAAGCCTCAAGACAAGGCCTTATAGACTGAGTATCACTGGCAATCATAACACTCACACACTTCCAGCTTGCGAAGAACGACAGTACATTGTTTACTACTGTATATCCCTTTACACTGTACATCGAGTATCGATATAATAGTCTGTGAGATTCAAGAGTTGCTAGGTATTCTGTAATTAAGCAGAAGCTTACATCAACGGTTGTGCAATTATGTTGGTTAGGCCTAACTTAGCCCTTAGTTACCTAAGTTGCCCAAGTATGCTTAGCCTGGCGTAGCCTAACTGAACTTAGGCTTTGCCTAGTAAAGGCCTAACCTAGTAGCACTCACCGCACTGTCTGTACAGTGTTAGGCATGTTACATTGACAAACTAAATTTTGTTATGTAACCTTAGTTTGCTTTATATATAAATACCTTTGTCTCTAATTAGTTCTCTTCGTGCACTTTATGTTGGAGTAGAAGAGAAACATCAGGCAAAGCTCAAAAGTAAGGGCCAGTCTTTTTGTTGCTCTCTGCTAGTCCACGTATATCGTGCACATGACAATTGTCATAGCATTCCTACTGTAAGGACAGAATCTTGGCTAGCCTAAATTCAACCTTTGGTGTTAATATACATTTTGCGATAGCTATTACGCAAGAGATTGAAATCCGAAGACATTGACCTACGGAAGTCCGGAAAGAACTTGATAGAAGTAAACTTTTACTGCGTAAAAATTATAAGGAGGCATATAATTCTTGAAAATAATTTTGAGTATTCAAGGTGCTATCTTCTACTTTGCTTAAAAACAGTGCAATTACAGAGTTGTTAATCACACTGTACAATTACGTACGTCTTTCGACAAAACGTCAATTTTCAGATTTTTGACGTCATGACAATTTGGTATGATGTCGTCAAACGTCGATTGTCAACTTCTTGTCGTGTTGACGAGTTGTTGTGCATCATCAAAACGTCTCCTACGCTTCCGTAGAATGTCAGTCGAGATCCCGAGTATGGTGAAAAAAATGTTGGGTTGTGACTTGTCAAGTTACATTAAGATGACATTTTGACAAGATATATCACTTTCCGCTTGGGTACAAAATGGCAACATTCCTTGTTTTAATTATGTGTAGCGTTGCAGGCGGGTTCCGTGATTGGCTCCTTGTTGTCTTCTGCCAATCAGCAGCTTGAGGTCATTTGGGTAGTCAGCCTGGTTGGGTCGCTTGGATCTCATCCCAGCTAGCCCACATCTTCAGTCGAGTCAGTTTTCATTTTATGAAAATGAGAATATAGTATTCTGTTTCTATATATATTTTCACGGGCTTCCTACTTGACCTGACCCGCTGGGTCAGTGGCTGCCATGCCAGCTTCAACACGTTTTATCGTTCAGGATTTTGCATTGAGTGGTTTCTTCTAATTATCTTTTTAACAATGGACAGAAGCAAACATGTTCATTGCTAAATCGGGATTCGAACCAGTGATCTTTGCGTTACACGGAGAGAGGTCAATGGTTCAAATACCGTTCAACTGAAGCTATCAGTATCTTTGCTCCTTTTCCATTGCTTATAATTTCAGTCAGTTTTCAGTTCTTCATTTAGGCTTACCTGTATCATTTCATTTTAACGAAACTATACTCTTGTGATCTTGTCCTTTTATATTCAAATTCTCCCTGTTTTTGCTTTATTTGCAAGACTTTTGATATTCTCCGTGTTGTCATTTTCGATCTCTAGTTTGCCTAGGCAAAATTTTAGCTAAAATTTTGTGTCTGTCCATCTGACATTTCTTTGTTTTTATTCTACCTGTTTTTATTTGTGTCTACCTGTACTTACATATCTCTCCAAGCGATGGACCAACAGGGAGATGATCAGTTCTGGCTTATTGAATGACAAGAAGAAAAGATCATTCTGTAATTGGTAACACAACCGGCGGCCACCATACAAATCGCGATACTCTCATCGACAGTTCTACGTAGTCTCCGCCTTCGCCCTTCGGAATGGGAGAATTTCTTCAAATTGACGGTTGAGCTGCATCCCCATCACCCCAAATCCTCCCCTCCCACCCCCCACACACCTTTCGCATGAAAAAGCGACAAGTATACCGTAGCCATTTAAACATCCTAAGCCAGTCAACAGGTAAAGATGAAAGGCCGAACGTATTATGGAATTTGATGACAGCACCGGATTTTCCTGTAACATGCTTTTTGCAAAATATTGAGTGGTATGAGACGTTCTTAAAGGGCACAGGCCCCGACAGAGGGATCCCCCACTTTTGAAAGTATAGAGGCAGGAATATGTTTCTGCCCGCACACATCATTTTCCATTCCATATGATTTACTGTTACTCCTGCAAATCACTCTCTCTCTCTCTCTCTCTCTTGGACGATAACAATCGGCTATTGGATCATCTACATGATCACTAAATTCATTTAAATCAATTAATTAAATTCACAATTTTGCTAAAATTGTCTGCTTTGATAGCCTATTATCCACCACCCACCCCTGCTGGATCTACTGATCTTCGATTCCGTATGGGAACTTCCTTATTCTCCATATAGTCCCCATGGAGACTATTACATTCAATTTGGTAATTTGGAACCTTTTAATTAATTTTACTAATTGTTTCACCTAGTTCTAGTAATGTACATAGTTTTAACGCTTTCTTGATGTGCAATGATTTGAACATCTTATCTATCATGGTTTTCATATTTATTTATTTTTAGTTTGACATGTGTACTCCTTTTTATAAATATGCTATATTTATACTGGTTTCAATAAATGAAAAAAAAAAATGGGTTACACACGTTCGTCTATTAAAGACGTTGTGTCATAGCGACCTCTACTTCCAATTTTCGTACACCATAACTTCGACGATTATCAACGGGACCGTTGTAGCACCATTTTCACCGTGTAAATCATTGTTTTGAAAATTGTGCATTTATGTGAGAGATGGGGGTGGGTGGGGGGGGGGGTGTGAGGGAGGGAGACAGATGCACTGAGACAACTAATTTGAAAGTAACCAAATAAGATAACGATGTTAAATATAATTGGACTTGTCAATTTTAGGGTTTCTGTATATCGACTTCACTATTGACCCAGTTTCAGTTCATTACCTTTGTGAATCATTGAGGAATCCTGGTTACCCCCAAACTTTACCAATGTCCCCTACCCTTCCTTCATTCCCCAACCGCTTTAATCAATACAGAAGATAATTCACCCTTCCATCATCATATCTATGTACCACTGGTGCAGGTAGAGGCTTCCACCATCTAGTCGAGGCATCTGCTACATTATAAACAAGAGTACAAAACTGTCAGAAATAACAAAGAGGCATGGTATTCTGTTTCTGAATTCTATTTTAATTCTGACTCTTTCTAGAATCTTCACAGAGACAACAATGAACACACTTGAGGACAAACACCAATAGATACTATGTATACTTTCAACAGAACAGAAAACCCAACAGGTAAAGTACTAACATTTAATCAGTGGCACATAATCTAAACCTTCCATTTGAGACTAACAGATTTTATCTGTGTTATAAAATGTCCACATTTCCACCCAAATCTTTCTTCCCCATTTGATATTTTGTATGATCTATTTTGCCTATACATGGAAGGAAAGCAGTGTTGATTCCAAGTCATTTAAAGCACCATTAACCCAAAGAAAATTTAGAAATTGGTTCAAACGAGATTAAAGAATGTCATTGATCCTGAATATTCATCAGAGCTTAAATTGTTTCCAGCTCCTGATTGCTCTATGCCACCTCACCCCCCCACCCCCCAATCCCTCTCATCATTCCACTCCTCATCACACCTCTACCTAACTTCGGTGGTGTCGAGAGCTAGACCAAGAGACAGTTATGTCACCAGCCCCCCCCCCCACTCCAATTTTGAAGCCTTCAGTAATAATTTGGTATATTATTATGAAAACATACAATATTCATCATCCCACATTTTTGCTGGCACCCTAACCCATGCTTCCTGGGGGCTGCAGCCTGCCCTAACTCCTCCCCCTCACAACCCCCCCCCTCTCTTGCTCTCGTTAGGCCTTCCCCTCACAACCCCCCTCTCTTGCTCTTGTTAGGTAGGAGTGTCTAACTCCTTCAGGACCTCAATCGATTAATCTGCAGACTGTTAAAAAGTCTAGACCAAGGTGAATATCTTTTGTTGGGTTCTGACCCAGTTGAAATTATAACACTAGAACGAATAAATAATAATGATAGACCCTACTAATTGGGTCATGAGAACAAAACCACCAAGCTGTATATCCATACATGAAACTTCTCAAATATAAAAAAAAAAACAATTGGAAAAGAAAATCATGCTGACTGTACATTCAATATACAACATAACTTAGAGGAGTTTACAGTTTATATACAATATTTTACATATCGGTGTAGAGAAACAATGAACCAATGTATAAAAAAAAAAGACTAAAAAAGAAAAGAAATATATATCTATGTCTGTAGACATTATTCGGATATAAGTCAGTTAATTCCCAAGTATATGAAAGCTTTCATCGGTCAAAATATTTCATCACAGAGATAGATTCTCCCCCCGAGTCATTTATTAGCAAATTGAGACTTCCAATTAGGACAAGGACGAAGAGGTCAAGAGAAATACAGGACAAGAGTTCCAACTTACGAGCAGGTATAGTGTGCTTTCTATCTTACTAAGGTCAGCCCATCAAAGACAAGGTATTTTGAAATTAAATTCCTTGAGCTTTTGTTTATGTTGTTCTTTTAATATCAAAAAGTTGTGTAACTAATTAAACGGTTTGTTGACGATGATGATGATGTAACTTGTTGTTGATGCCTGTAAACACAGCCATTGTCTGTATGTATACATGTGTTAATATTTTGTACTACAATATGGAGTGTGTATATACCAGCTTGTATTGATAAGCAGTGTTGGTTAATTTAAATATATAGGTGTCTTTGTTTTATCATAATTTGACAGGTATGGTTTGATTCACTTACATCATAGAAACTGCTGGGCACGGAGGATATGTCCATTGAACGACCATTGTTTCAATAAATTAAGTATCTTGGTAATTTGAAGATATATCAGCATATAAGATCATGTCTTGAAATGAGTTGGAAGGGATGAACACAATTAAGTTACATGCTGTAACTTAAATCCGATAGGACATTTAGCTTGAATAGTTTCATTTCAAATAATACAGAACAACAAACTTACAGACCAAAACACAAAAAAGCTGCTTTAAGATAACAGATGGGCTAAGCACTCCAAGAAACCTCAACAAGAAGCAAAGATGGAACAGAAATGAAAAGAAACAACTGAAAATGACATTTCACTGAAGACTTCAGGTAATCGACTTAAGAGGAACATTACGCTTACTACCACATAAATCTACATACTAATTACTATCCTATCCTAAAGTCAATGCAACCCATAATCCTATTAATCACAATGAAAGAGATACTTATTGCCTCCAAACACCTGGAAATGTCACAACAAGCATTTTTTTCCCTCAAATTTTGCCCCTTTGCATTTTCTTATCGAATTACGTTTTCTCATTTTCACACATCAACATATTACTTCATTACAGTAGCACTAGGATGCTAGTGATAAGTCATCAAAATGGAGAACACATCGACTTCTCCAGCCTATGACTTAGAATTGCTAGTTAGGAACCATTCTTCAAGGCTTGTGGCATCTCTAGGTCACATATCTCTTGGTGATCATACAAATGAACAAATTAAGTCAATTTCGATACAAAGATCACATAAAGTGTTATGAACCGTCGTCATTGTTTGCAGTGGTAAATACATATGCATATATGTTAATTCACATACTAGCATACATAAGAGGCCTAGTCTTAGGACAAAGTGTTATATCAAACATCCATTATTTAGTTCCTGCTTCTTATTATTCTCTCAGAAATGCCGGACATGGAGGCCAGAATAAGCAGCAATTAGGTGGAATGATACATTTCTATGAAGTGGCAAGAGGTGTTTGAAAACAATTCATTACAGAAGCTAATAGTCATACCAACAGACCAAATAGGACAACAAAAGATAAATTAACAATGAAAGCAACAGTATGCCCTAATTAACTAAAACAAAAACAAAAAACATATTATCTGGTTAAATGTAACCCAAAAGTTGAATAATGAAAACAAAAAAACTGAAATGAATTCATTTTTGAACAGTTCTGAACACAATGTACATAATGGTATTAACAACCAAGCACGACAATGCGTCATTTCTGTACAAATTGATATAATTGCTTTCGATTCTGCAAAAATAAAACTATGTTGATAGAGACTTCCTGGCCATACATATACAACTGTAAATCTTTGGAAATAATTACTGTTTTTCTAGTTGTTCATATCTTATGATGAATACAACATAGCTAATATCCTATACAAACTATACACATCCAATTATTATCCTTTTTTTTGTGTCAAATTTTTAGTAAAACTTTAAAGTATCTTCAATATTTAGTCATGTAGCATTGAATCAGAATTCCAATCTTGGTGATATTTGACAAAAAATTATCATTCAAATGTGATAAACTTTGAAGCACATAAAACCCTGTCCAAGCTTTTCCATGCCAAGATCACAAAAGTGTCAAAGAGTAGGTTCCTGAAAGGCTGCAGCATCCTGCAGCCTTGCTAAGACAATACCTTTTGTTTGATACTGATTCAGCTTTGCTGCAGGAGAGGCTGCAGGAGAGGCTGCAGTCTTGCTTAGACAATACCCATTGTTTGATACTGATTCAGCTTTCCTGCAGGAGAGGCTGCAGCCATGCTAAGGCAATACTTATTGTTTGATAATCATTCAGCATTGCTGCAGGAGAGGCTGCAGCCTTGCTAAGACAATACCCATTGTTTGATACTGATTCAGCTTTCCTGCAGGAGAGGCTGCAGCCATGCTAAGACAATACCTATTGTTTGATACTGATTCAGCTTTGCTGCAGGAGAGGCTGCAGCCTTGCTAAGACAATACCCATTGTTTGATACTGATTCAGCTTTCCTGCAGGAGAGGCTGCAGCCATGCTAAGACAATACCTATTGTTTGATACTGATTCAGCTTTGCTGCAGGAGATGTTGCTGTTGCTACAGCTTCCTATCTGACAGTGCCTGAAGGAGGAACTAGTTAAGAATTCTACTCACATCTTGCACCCCAACCTTGAGTCGGATATTAGTATTAATTACATGCAAGCCCCAACTGAATGTTTGATCAAAATACATATCAAATTTAATTTGAAATGTAACTTGAACAGTTTAAGCCATTGAGCTGCATAGTACTTGGATCTTGGCTGGGCAATATCTCTGGATTCAATGCTACAAAAACACTGCATTTTAAGTTTATCTGGCCTTATAATTTTCAGGTGGATTAATTTCAAATATAGGTTACTATCTTTTAGTAATAACTGATATACTGTTGGCACACATGCAATTGTTCCTTATAACTTTGGGAACTATATAAAACAAACTCTAACTAAAATTCTCTATTTCGCTGACAAGATGTCAATGGGCAAGATCATTGTGATCAAACTGATGTTTTTGAAAGGAAAACCATAATAACCCACTCAAATAAACGAAGAGTTAAGGATGATAGGCTAGGTCTAAAGGAACCAGTCTAGCATGGGGCTATGAAAACTATCTCAACTGGACACCACTCAATGTGTTCTGGTTTGAACGTTAACAGCCGTTCTTCATTATTCATGTATGTATCACACAATTAATATAAATCGCAATGTCCAACTCATTCAGGGATTGAAAACTAACAGACTTGCTACTGGCAAAAAAACGGTCATTTCCTAAGCATGTTTCTCTGAACATCAAAATTACTTATTAAATGGTACAAACAAAAATCATATGGTACTGTTAGATTAGCAGACGGTCGATCGTATTATCTACGATAAGCTGCTTGTGGTATTCCCCCTTGCATGGCTTGAAACCTTCATCATTTAACCAAGGTGCATTAACTTCTTACGTTACACTAAAACAGACATATTTCTCCTATTTCTTAAATCTATTTATCTCTTAATGAAAATGTAAAAAAAAAAAAAAAAAATTAGTATTAATTTTGTTGGCATTTAATGCTGATGTCTACAAACCATTACTGTGAATCACCCAGCACTGGCTTTGCCACAATACTCTGCCCTTTTTTTATGATTTTTTTTTTTTCACATTTTTTTTTCTTTTTGTAGTTTCCATATAAAACAGGAACACAATTTTTAGTATTATTTTACAACCCCTATAGAGAGGAATGGAATGTTCTTACAGTTGGATACACCCACGAGATCATATATAGAAAAGACATTATTTGGCAGTAATGCTTTATAAATATGACGTACCTTGTTTACAGTTCACTTTATATTACAAAAGATACTAGAATTGACCAAAATCCATGACTATCATCATTACCCTGACAGAGATATGGAAAGGAAGGATTCTTCCACACCTTGACATGACTGTACCTTGTTGTAGGTTAAGCAATATCACACTACAGTACTATGACTGTATACTTAAGTGTAAACAGGTTGCAGAATAGAACATTTGAGCCTCAGGAAATTGACCCCCGATTTCTAGAATGAAACAATGCACTACTTCACTACTCTTCTAGATCACACAAGGGAGAATAAATGCTGATCAGAATCGCTGCTCGCAGTTAACAGTGATGGACACCTTATTTTCCATGTTATGTCAAAAAACACCTTATGCTTTATGAGAGGTCTTGTCAAAAATCATGAGTGTGTCACCAAGCAAAGAAAGTGAAAACATTCTCCTCCCATATACTACATATTGTCAGTTTATGTGGACACTCTCACAGAGATTGACCAGCAAGACCACTCACGAAGATGCTGACTAACTGAGGGTATGCACCTCAAACAAATGTTAACCTTTTGACCTCTGGTAGGAAATCAAAAGCATCCTCTTATTTGTACACATACAGGATATGAGTAGGAACTTCAGAAACCTTCCCACAGCTGTTAGCCGTTACACCTCGCAATCCATGGCTTCGATTCAATACTGAGTTAACCGGATGACTAAGAATTGACAACTTCCAATCATTAAGTCATCTAACAAAAATTATACTTGTCAATGACATAGCCCCACTACTACATATGGAGGGGGGGGGGGGGGGAAGCTGTGCACCAGAAAATCATTGACATGAATGTGCAGTACTACACCTGGTGACTGAAATGACCTAATTATGATCATGCCTTTAAGACAACCTAAAGGAAACCTAAAGAGGTGATATGTTATTCTAATTTTGTCTTATGGGATATCCTTGTTCTCACATTGCCATTGGTAATCATTTCAAGGAACCTACAAAGTGAGACAACAAAAGATTGGCTGATGTCACCAAACTTGAGTAAAAGATAGCCCTTACTCAGGCTGCTATGCAATAACAACAATGTCAACACACACGGTATTTTTTGTCTCTTTCAAAAGTTAAATATCACATAAATGTGTGTATGACATATCTTCAGGGTTTGGTATTATACTTTCAGTCTGGCAGTGATGTGTAACAAAGAAAGAAGACTAAAAACGGTCCTTACAATAAAAAACTTGGGAATTAAGCCACTAAGGAACATAGTGACTGTGGGGCTAAACTTAAACTGATTCCGTCCTTCCTTACTGGAACAACGCATGATGATGCATCAGCAATGAAATGCTAAACTAACAGCAGATTGGACACAATATGCCTACTTTATACTGAAAAACTGAAAATGTATCATGAAAGGCAATCAATTGCTCCTTGATGCCACCCTGCTACCCCCTTGCCTATATCATTCCATCAAACTCTTTTTGAATTTTATTAGCTCTATCTTTAACTCCCTCATCACTGACTGACAGTGGTAATGAGCTGACAATCACCGCCAATTTCCAGCTCTGTAATTAGAATGAACCGTGTCACCATATACGGTCTGGTTAAATCCCTGTCTTACTGTTAATATTGCACAATGCCACCATTTCCTATCACAGTTCTTTGTACACCTCTGATATGATGTTCATTTGTTTAGGGGCCATCTGCCACTTACATGTTTGTTTCTTTGAAACTAAACATTCAAGAAGAAGGGAAAGAAAGGGTATAAGGACCACATAACATGGTTTCAAAGTTGGATGGTCCACAAAAAGTGATCATTTTTTCATGGCAAAATGAAGATACAGGAAAACGGGAGAGTCGATCTGATGAGACTCCTTGAGCTCTACCAGCCATGCAAAAATTATAGGGTGCTGAATGAAGGGGAAGGGGGGAGAAAACAGCCCTTTTGAATAATACCCGTATCGCAAGTTGCTTCCAGACTTTAGGAAAAGCTGTTAGGACACCGACTGTACGGAAAGGATTTCATGAATAAGTAAAATATACAAAGGAAGGTCTACCTAAGATACGTGTGACCGCAGGTCATCATGACACAGTTATACTCGTCGGTCGAGTGGTCAACATGTGAAGCGGGTGAACCAGTTGGACTTTTATCCTCTGTCGGTCATTACCGGCATCGTGCACGCTAGCTTCTATATCCTCTACTTGACGGATCACTCTTATACTGCCCTCGGGTTCTCCCTCCTCCATCTCCCGTCTCTCGTCCTCTGGAGTTGGAGTAGGATTGGGCGTCTGGACCGGTGTGGCTCCCTCTACGTGTCTTATGGCTTTGTAGATGGTCTCTAGGTTTTGTCTGATAGCTGCCGTGGTGGTAGGTTGTGTACAGCTGACGATGGTGGCGGTGTTGTTCACACCGGCCGAACAACTCTCCAGGGCGGCTGCCGCAGCGGCCAGGGTTTGCTCCTCCAATTGGAGCCGTTCTCTTTCTTGAATTTCTTCCAGTCTGTATTCTCTGGTAGATTTGGTGGAATCTTCTACTACGACTTCCTCTTTGACTTGTATCTGTGCAAAGATAACAAAGATAATGGTCAACTCAAGATAAGAAACAAAAACATGGGTAAAGCTCACAAAATGTTTGAAGAGAGTTGGAAGACTGACACTAGTGATAAAGATAGTTGTCGAGAACGGCATTAGTTGTTGATAATAGCTTGTACACTGAAGCAGATAGACAATACTCTAAACTGTCATTCATTTGAAGGCTGGCTTGTATTAACATGTGCGTGGAGGGAGGCAAAGGATAAGGAGAGCTGTGAGTAACATGTTTGGAAGCTTCATCACAAACAAGTTGATGATTAATCCTTATTCTATGTTTTTGGTCCTAGTCTGGTGGAAAAAAAGTCACAGATAGTGCCTTGGGGTACACTGTCTTGACTTTAACGCCACAGTACAGCCCTGCCAACTAGTGGAAAATTAAACACCAACTGTAGCGTGTACATGCAGCTTTAAACAAGAATCTCACATACAAACGAACACACTCAAAGGGGCAATCTCTACAAAAGTTATCATTTGGCACTGTGCCATTCAACCGGAGAGATTCAACCTAATTGCCAGTCTCTGGGTGGCCATTTACTTTCCCCGTCACAGAGAGAAGCTAGCTCTAAAATTAGCATAAATTTGCGATTGTTAAGGAGACCTGATTCTAGGCTAAGAATTTCACTCAGTTTATCCATGATATAAGAACACTTTCATGACCTTCGAACTAGAACGCTCCATGATCCAGTAGAAGAACTTTTGACATTTCATTGTATGCTAAAATAAAATCGGCTGACTTTGACATTGTGTTATAAGAAATAGTTTGACAGCTTACACCGTCAAATGCTACCATTTTGTATTCCCACATTAATGAGAGTCTCTACAACCTTCCATTTCTGTGATTGAGGTGGTGGGGGGGGGGAGGGAGTGTTTAGGACCTGGTCATGGTATGGTGGCTTAGAGCGCAAGGCCCTCCCTGTGTAAAAGCTACACAAGCTAGTTTGCATTGTCACACACGATCAAAAATATAAGAGATAACTGTACATCAAGGGTAATCCTTCTTCTTTGTAGTTATGTCAAACTGAATGTAGGGCTAAGGCTTCTAAAGTACTAATTACTGGCCCTCTCTGTCATGAATATATTTTACATTATTTTCACTGAATAATGTACTTCTTACATGGGTGACAGCATATATACTTTTACAGTGAAACCTTTGAATGTCATATTAGTATGAAACAACACTACATCCGTCACAACGATGAAATGTTTATTCCTCGCTCATGTAAACTTACTTCCTTTAATCCAGACAGGGATATCCACTTAGGAGTCTACTAGGCTGCTAGTACTATATGCAACTGTTTCAGGGTTGCCCGAGCATAACCAAACCGTCTTGATTTATGATGTTCAACAAACTGTTTACTTATTAGTTTACATATGAGCGAACACAACCTGTTTTTGAATGCTTTTCAAAACACATTGTGTGCTTCAAAGGTGGTGTAACCCATTCCCGGTGATAAATGGTAATGCAAGATTTGAAAGATGTTTACAAATGGAAGGAAAAATTTCCCGAATTATATTCCATATACAGATAACCAACTGTTTTACGCGGTTGATTCCCATTCAGATTGCTCATTGACAAAAATCAGTTCACAAGTTAAACTTGTTTCAAGTTTGCCTAGGTATTGCTTTCATCATACTGTGAAATGTTTGCAATGTTCAAAAGTCTTAATACTTTTAAGGATTTGACCAACCCACCGGTCATTTCGACAAAATGTTGAGCGTGGTGCATTTTCTATTCACAAAAACAAAATACTTCTCGCCAACGGCATTGGCAAGCATATTTGTGAAGGCCTGATGGTTACTTTATACAACAGTTGCCATAGCTACTGATAAACAACTGTTTCTATCGTTACGAAGGCAATTTGCCAATGACTCCTCCTCCTCACCTGTCTCGTCAGCTGTTTGAGCTTCTCCGGGTAAAACTTTGCCTCTAAGACCCTGTTTTTATCCTCCAGCACTTTGCGATACTGACGTTCTCTGTCCAGCTGAGACCGCAATTCCAGTATGCTCTTCTGCATTTCTTCCATCTACACAAAAAACAGCAAAAAACAAGAAAAGTTTAGAAATTTTCTAATTCCCACCAAAGGTACTGAAAATAAAACCCAACAACTACGTACAATGGGTTGGGTAATAATCCAATAACAACATTTCACAGAATTCAATGCATACTGTAGGTGGTCTCATCTGTGACATCAAACAATGTTTATTTTCCTTTTATGACTCTTAGATGGAATGACAAACACATTTCACTCATCCTGAATATGCCCCAAATTTGATCCAGACTAATGCTCAATGAAAATGTATGCTTCAAAGTTCCACTTAGCCCATTCTGACAGCAACCTACAGTTGGCTACCATCATTTAAATATGCATTTTGGGGTTTGTTTCTAAATTTGTTTTATTCTGACCAAGCCCTGCCAGATTCTTGACAATAGCACACTACTCAAAAATACACAATTATGTTTCTTGATGATCAATTTTTCCCATAATAATTAATGCATACATTTTTCCATAGCAAGGTCTCCCCACCCCCCCTTCTTGACTTACTAATCCAATCCTCAGAGACGGCTAAATTATTGTTCAGGACAACCAAAAAAATACCTTGCTCAAGGGAGAAACAGTCAATTTGGTTGTTTGACCTTCGTTGATTATGTCCTGAGATAATTATCCAACCTTTCTGATCAGATATCATAAATTGAATACATCCACAAATACTCTGCCAAACGTCATATTTAATCAGCTCTATCTAGGCGGGCATTTTGTAAGTGTTATTACACTAAATCAAGTTATATTGAAGCCCTTGCATATATGACTACTGTATTTACTGAATAAAGCTACTTGTCCACACACATAAATTATGTCATTAGATAACCTGCAAAAGAATAATTTGAAACCACCCAGGATACCATGTGCTCCAATTCAAATATGTTTTCTCTGACCCAGTAGGCTGTAAGTTGAACTGGATTTGGATCAGCAAGGGGGAGCTTTTAAAGGCAGGAAATATTCCTGTAGATCCTTTACTTGCACTAGTTAGGATAATATGAAGATATAAATATATTTCACTAGTACGAACTTACGCTAGACTCTTCCATGCCCTCTGGACTTCCGATGCCCTCATCCATCATACTGTCGTTACGTTTCCGCTTCTTGACCCCCGGGGAGTCTGGATCCATCTCCCCACCCTTTCGAATCATTCTTTTCAAGCCAGCGATTTGATTTAGTAGCTGTGTCTTCTCCTGCTCCAGTCGGTAGATCAGGTTGGTCGTCTGCTGCAAGATTGCTGCCTGCATAGCAACGGAAAAAAACACAGAGCAATGAATACATAATTTACAAATTAAGTATTCCAATGATATCTCCAAAAAAAATGGTTTAATCATATCTAGAATCAAAATTACGAAAAGCATCTAAAATAGTTGCAATGTTTCGCAGATTGACGAGCGTTTTTTGCGCAGATTGAACCACATTTTTATAGCTAGAATTTAGTGTCTAACCTTCACCACTTAGGTAAAAACTGATCTTTGGCAATATAGAGACACATAGCAGCACCATCATGACTTGCTCACATCTTTAAACACTTAGGGTCGTTCCGAGAAGAACAATGGTCACTTCTCTGAATGACCTATGTGCTCTATGTGTCGTAACCAAGCATATAGGCTGAGATGCCTCGTATTAATCCACTCACCTTGCTTAATTTCTCTCCATCTGGTATCGGCAATAAGTTGCGAAGAGACTGGAAACCAGCATTGATGCTCTGCATACGCCTGCGTTCATTGCTGTTGGCGATTTCTCTGCGAACACGTTTTTCTTGCTCTTTTACATTTGGTGGTGAAGAGGACCTGCAAAATATGAAATAAACTTGATTGAAGACATTGTTATGACCAAGTTATTGTTAGATCCAGCATCTGAAGGAAACCCTATGGCAAATAAACATTCTTCCCCCTCCCCACCCCCCCTGCCTCTCCCCAATTTCATATATACAGTAGCGACAGTGCTGTTTCACTTTTAATAAAAGTTAAACATGTTGCTTTTTTGGACCAATAGCTTTGCACACCTAGCTATCAGCACACGTAACCTTCGGAGGGAAAGTCCCACCTTCTGTTGAACTAACGAAACTAAGTACAGAACGGCAAGTGAAAGCTTAGTTGAGACATGAAAGTTCACACATTTCCGAGAAGAACAATGTAAACTGAACCAAGGCGCGCACTGTGTACAAATCAGATCAAGATTATGAATTACATGTGAACTTCTTGTACAGACTGAATTCAATTCTTGCTTTCGATCTCCATCCTTTGGTTTATCATGAAAGTGTACATGAAGACACCTGAACAATCCACCAACTGTTCAATATAAAAATTCCAAATTTTGCAGTGACCTGTCCAAATATGATGAATTTAAACATGTATTATTTAACTGCTCTTATTTTAATTCCAGAATTCCCAGCGTACAACGCCGCAACTTAGAAGGCTACAAAAACAATCTAGCTGTTTAAGTTTACGAAAAGTTAATCAAGATCTTCCTTCATCTGGCCACCTTTGAGAAAATCGGAATCATTTCCATTTTACTTCACGTTGCGGTAAATGCCTTCTAATCAACTCAGATCTCAAAAGTCAAATAAAGTATTCCTACAAAGATCCTTGCTAGAATGCTAGTACTAAGTAGAGATACAGCTGTTAGCTTACAAGTAGCTCTCCAGTCTCTCTTCAACGCAAACCTCCCAACAGTATAGATCTTTCAAAGTAACAAAATGAACCACTTTTGAACCATTCATTGTTCGAGAAACATACAGCCAGAGTAAAGAACCCCTCAGTGGTTACTTGCCCTGACAGTATATGAAGAACAAGCTGTCAAAAAGTGGAATTATTCTAATATATTCTTTATAAATATCTTGCAGAATGTTATATGATGGAACTACTACTTGGGAAATCCTGATTCTTCTAAGTCATCTTTTGTTTAGGGAAGGATTATAAACACAAAACAGTCAACAAGATCATTATCAGTGACCCAATAGCTCTAGGAACCAGTTTACTCCCTGGAGATCATAGCAGTTATGTCAAGTTTGTCATTAACGCTATAACATGAAATCTGCCACCAGAATAAACATCCCATTTCTACCAGTTTGAAAATATTGTGACAATTTCTGTCACTACATCTACAGATGATCAGATAATGGTTGACCTATTGTTCAGGTCAACTGGTGGAAATTGATAAACTGACTTCAGCTTACTGCCTGTATTTAGTTGTCAGAAATCACCTTTTAATGGTACTTTGCAAATCTTCAACCTCTTGGTTAGCTGAAATTAGATATTTTCCTTCACTTTAAAGGTAGCCTCTATAGGCCCCAAATTATAGCACAATATAGTATAATTGCTAGAAGTTTTCAAGAGTACTTTCCCGGCAGTCTTTACTCTCCAAATTGTTCTCAGACATTTTTAAGGAACACACAAGATGACTGAATGACCCAGTGAGGAAAATTTCCTCGAAGGTTGAATATAATCAGTTTAAGAATTTTGACCATTTAAGGTGACCATATTCGAATATCTAGCATATCTGGGGCTAATACGGCATATTTATGTACAATAGGAGCACAAAAGGACAATGTCATGGCCACAGCCACAAAATACAAATGTTATAATTTTTTGGTGGATTCTACAATCCCTATGTAGTGATGATTCATAATATTTCATATTGGTAGCAGGTTTGCTTTACTGTGTGGGACCATGGATTTGACTTTGCATAGGTTTGTTTTATTGTATGGGACCATGGATTTGACTTTGCACATGTTTGTTTTACTGTGTGGAGCCATGGGTTTGACTTTGCACAGGTTTGTTCACTGTGTGGGGCCATGGATTTGACTTTGTACCTGGTTTGGTTTACTGTGTGGGGCCATGGATTTGACTTTGCACAGGGTTTGGTTTACTGTGTGGGGCCATGGATTTGACTTTGCACAGGGTTTGGTTTACTGTGTGGGGCCATGGGTTTGACTTTGCACAGGTTTGTTTTACTGTGTGGGGCCATGAGTTTGAGCTTGCACATACATTGTGTGTTAATGTAGCATTTGACAATGAGCCAACGAATTACTGGATTGATCTACCAATGAAGCAACTGTGTTAACTGTAGGTCATTCCCGGTTGAGGGATTTTACTGCATCAATTGAGTCAGAAGTTCAAGGTAGTAATCACATGATTAATACAAACATGTGCTTGGCACGATGTTAGCTGTGCTATCTGCGTGATGGTATCGATTCAAATGGTTGCCGACACATTATGATTTAGCCTCACATGATAAAAAATTGAGCGTTTCTATAAATAGATCTGTTTTCTCATATTGGGGTTTAAAATGACCTTCACAAAATATAACGATGCAAGTTAATCTTTTTTTTTTCCTTTTTGGATAGGAAAATAAGGGCTTTGTAAGGCCTTAACTTGGCAAGATAATTTTAGTACACAAGTGTGTAAATGTTGTTTCTACTTCCCGGAAATACACTACGACAAAAAGTGGTGACCACTGACCAACTGAATGATCACAATTCTTAAAAGCCAGACCCTCGACTTCGACTATAGATGACCCCGATATACTGATCTCATAACTGAAATTTTTCAACTGACAGCTTAAATCAATTCTTTTTTTTCCTTTGTATTTGCTTGCTTTGTTTCTATTTTCCTTTGTTAAGGGCTTAAAATTGTTTGTATTAGGCACTATATAAATGTTAATTATTATTATTATTGTTATTATAATTGCACAAAAGGCATAAGGTGCATACTGTAGGTCCGTGACATTGACAATTATACACAAAAATATTGTAAATATACAAATCAGGTACAATTTTGACTACCATAAAACACAAATTACCCTCACTACCAAGTTGAAAATTCATCATGGAAGGGACCCCTTGCGTACCCCCTCCTCGGTTTCTCCCAATCATTGGTGGTAATCCGGACTACACTCTGATACAACCTTGACAAAGTCAGGAGAGCCATCTGCAGGTTTTCACAGTACTGACAGTTACTCAAATGTCACCATCTTTTGATACTTCTTTTAAAAAAGGTCACCCAACAAACAGCCTGAGCAAGAAATTCACACAACCTCATCCACCACATCTAAACCCCCGTCCCGCCCTCACATTGACACTGTCACCATGGGATCATGGATGGCCATGATGGGGTGTTCATGATGGTGTCACGTCAGGTGAGTTGTCACAAGTCCCCTTTTTACCTTCTGCTACTGTACTGTATACAGAGCTAAATTAAACATCTCAAGTACTGTAGTAGTACTGTACTGTACTTAAGCAGGGTGTATCCCCTTGCTTGCAGTGTGTACACTACTAGTCCATTGACAACAACAGTGCATGCCACAAATTTATTCATGCACTGCACTTTTGTAGGTCTTATTGACCAGAAATACCAACCTTTGAAAAGAGGTATTATTGGCACAATGCTAAAGAAACTTGGCCAATAATCCATGGATTGACTGTGTGAAAAGGACTTCATGGAGAGTGGGTGTAATGTGGTTTCCATTAGCTGGAAATTGCCAAGGCAAGGTTAATTTCTGCAACAGCTGGGCTCATCAGACACACTTTACTGGACTTGTAGCTGTTCTTAGAAGCCAGAGAGCCATATTTCTTTTGGATATTAATTTATTTCCACCCTACTGTACCTTCCCCCTTCCTCACCCTGTGAAATCCCTAAACCTCTCTTCCCCAACCCAACAAAATAAGCTAATTCAGGTAAATTACCCGTGGTATTAAAGATGATCAGTATTACCCCACAATATGCTATTCAAGTCAAGTTCTGGTCACCCACGCTCAAATTTTAACATGCACTTTTAATGCCTAGCTAATGTAATGTGGTGCTATGTGTCAAGAATAATAGTCATATGTCCATGTATCTGAGATTTCTGCAATACATTCTATAAAACCTGGAAAGTTTTCCCCTTGAAATTAATATTATTCTGACATGGGAATGATTAGTGATAGTACATGAAAATAAGGGGACCGTCCCCAAAAATATGGGACGTATGGTCACCTCGCTGTAGTATACAGGGCCCGTAGAACTACTAAGTTCAAATCAGAAAACCACTTTCCAAATGAAATTTGGGTACCATCAAGCTATGTTCCTCATTGCATCACATTATAATCATGTTAATTCCAGGTGTAGTATACAGCTACTATAACCAAGAACAAGAATACAACACCATGTTTTAAGGTAAATGTACTATGTATGATACAAGTTAACCCTGCAAGATTTCAACCTATTGGAAAGAGCATGCACTCGAGTACAGGCAACATAATATCGTCTGAGACTGAATGACTTAAAATACTGTTCAAGTGTGTAACCTTGGTGTCATGAATGACACAGTGGTGGGCTTATTGTTTTTTGTTTTCAGTTGTTAGTTGGAGCAATCTGTGTAATAAGTGTAAATAAGTGAAAGAGTAAACAGACATTTTCTGGCCCAGCTGAGTACAGATAGCAGATTAGTAATGATTATTTAACTTTCAGTCTGTAGATATATCCCTTGTTAGTTGTTACTTGTTACCAGAGCCTGCGAGGTACAGTTATATTGCTTATATGGTTCAGCGTTGTAGCATTTAGAATAACAGTATATCGTGAGAAAGGGTAACAAAATAGTATATCCGTTTCTTTGTGTTTGTGTCTTCATTGTGAATTTGTGAAGACCTGACTCAGCAGTTGTTATAACATATTAAGCATTGAACCGCTTGGACCTGGAGACAATTTTATCCTGTCTTGAGGCTTAGGGACACCTGGTACAAATATTGCAGACCCATCATCTTTATATCCCTGACACAAGGAAAGAAGGGTCAGAAGTATGAAGTGTGCTGATTACCTACTGTACCTACAAAACAGGGAATCCTCAAAGGACATTCTAAACATTTGAACCGATTTCTTCAGGCAGCTTCATAATAACTCAAATACACCAGCAGCCGTTCTAATGCCTTTCCACAGTTGGAATATATCATCTAAGCTTTACTGCTCATTCAGCACACAAAGCCACATTAATTTGCTTGCTTTCAGTTTTGAGAAAATCTAATTTTCCCAGTCCCACCAGTTACTGTAGGCTGCTGATTGAGGTTCTCCTGTCCCTTCGACATTTGTTTTCATCCACACCTGCCTGGGCCAAATTAATCCACAATGTCAAAAATTATGTGTTGTCAATGTAATTACTGTAAATATCTAAATTGCACTGAGGTGACTGGGGAAAGTATAAACATTGCCAGCAAGTCAGTTGTTCAAGATCTTCACATAAATTTGCTTGCACTGACCAACACAAGTAATGTCCACTTTAAACTTTAATTGCTAGTAAGGTAAATTTCAAATCAGCTGCCTGGGTGATACTTGTTGACCTGTCCTAGATAAATAGTAGAAAAAAATAGCAGTGAAACCTTTTGACAGTGTAAATAATAAAAGGGACAAGGGAAATCATTTTACTCCTCTGCTCTATCTCTCTAAACATTGTTTCAGTTTAAAAATAAATAAACAAATAATATATCAATAAAAAATCCCTACAAACTTATAAAAAAAAGGGCCATTATTCCCAGGAGTTTTGTGTTTGAATTAAAATTACAAATACAGTACTGTACACGTACAGTGCTTAGTTCATTTGCCAAGCTTCCTTATCCAGCCAGTACCATTAAATACCAGATGTATGTATTCCATACTTGTTAGACCTCCGAGATCCAGGTGCGTTTAAAACCGAGTGGCTAATCATCAGTGCAGACGTATTGACATTTAAGCTCGATCAAACAACGAATGCTTTCTAAATTGGAAACTATTTTAGACTAGTAACACTTACAGCGGCAAACTAAAAATAAGAAGCTTCAACACCTCTTGAATTCAGTTTCAATAGCCAGGGTTTCCTCCTCCAGTACAGAACCAAAGAATGCTCCCAGAGAAGGTCTCCAATATCATGGAAACACTTGCAAGAACGTGCAAAACACTCAAATCACACGGAAATGGTAAAGGCTGGTCCCCAGGAAAACACACTTCATTTGGGGAAGGGTGGAGGGAAATAATCATGTGGAAAATTAAACTAAACAGCCTTAATAAATGTATCATTACTTTGGTCAAAAATGTTCAGAAGTGTAACATTTTTCTAATTGAGATCTTTTTCTCTCCATATAATTTAGTAAGTCTATTCAGTAATTTGTTTCAAATCAAACAATTTTCTTTCCTGGATATACAACCTGTATGCAAACTAGCTACATGTATCTTACACTGTACATATAACCCAACCCAACCCAACTACAACAGATGAAATCTCATTGTATGCTATTTACATTCAGCACCCAGCATAGTTTACAACAACAACATACTAGGAATTGGTTTGGCAATGTTATAGTAATGTAATATACCATATGATTTGTTCTGTGATTCACACCATAACAACTCAGTTTCCATATTTTGAGACCTTGATAAAATTTGTTTTTCTTTTTCCTTTTAAACTATACACTAACCCTTCCTTTGCAATGCCATTCAGTACTGCACTGTACACAGGCCGTCTATGTACTGTAGTATGTTACGTTTTACACACAGCTTGTACACTGGGGCTGTTTTGATCTGTGAATGTTATTTACATCAACTCACATATAAACCCTGTCTGTTATAATGGAACACTCTGTCTGTATTGATATGAATATTTATAGGCCCAGTGAAGTTGGCATGGTGCCAACTTCCTGGCAAGCTGCCAAAAGGTGAGGTTCTAATCATGCAGTTGTTTCCAGACTGTTCGATTGCAGGTACTGCCTTGGTTAAGTCATATGGATGTAACAGTTTCAAGTATATATATAGAAATGCCCACAATAGCAATAAATTTTACAACGTTGGCTAAAGTAAATTGTAAACAGTCTTCCAAAATTTGTCAACACAATGTAGCAATTTGCATTTGAAGACCAGTTGCAGCAGGTAATAATGAATATTGCATGTGCCTTAGGGACATCATTTAACACTTACAAATTTCATACCCCTTTTGACTTGATTAATGGATGCTCTTTCTTCTGTTACTGTTTCTTACACTACAGCTGAAGTGATACAATTGAAAAATACAGTCATATCTTAGGAAATGCTGAGATATTGAACAATTGTTTTGTAAATGTCAGCTGTCTCTCTTCATCTTCTTATTTTTTTTTTTTTTTGATCTATGAACTTGCAATTTACAAACTAAAGGCAGCCATTTCTAGGATTACTTCCTGAAAAACATTGATAAAGTCCAAATAAGTAAAGAGCTATGTATGCTTCTGTGCACTTCATACTGTACTATTGGGATTGCATCATATGGGACTGTCCCTATGAGTGGATGAAATCATCAGAATGTTTTCAATTGCTCATGCAAAATTGAGGATATAATCTGACACAATGGCTATTCCTGGCTTGAAGGATGGATAAACAAACTGCTGTCAAATTAATACAAGTTTTTAGACTCCAAATAATCCACTGGTTGACAAAGTACAAAGAAAGCAAAAAATACTTTGACACTTAGATGTGGGAATAAATGCAGACACCTTTTTGTGGTGTAAGCCATAGTTTCCAAAGGGCATAACTGCAGGGGCAGGGAGGGGGGGGGGGGGCGGAGGAGTCCACAGCTACAGACGAATACATTGGACAGATCTTGTCTACTCAACCTAAGGTATTAAACACAAAAAGGTCTGACAACTGATTGTTTCAAAGATAAATGTTTCTAATCATTCTAGATCTTATCATTTGTCTTTCTAAAGGATGAAATCAAAAAGCTTAGAAGACTGGTAATGGCTAGAAATTTTCTTTCCCCCATACACCCCCCCCCCCTCCCGAAATACTAATCCCAATTCTACTAGTCTAATAGACTATGGCAATTAAAAAGCACTTTTTGTTCAGCTTCCCAATACTGTATTTTTTACATTATTTAAAAGTTTCTAGAAAAATGTGAAATTGGGATTTGAAACACATTTTACAGCTCTATTGTGTAAAGTTAATTATCCATAACATCCAGAAAAATGTAAAGCCTGGACTCATAATCATGCATAGAGTGGACTACTGTGGTCTAAAATACATTTCATATTATGAACTAGCAAGCCAACAAGAATGTAATGGCTCTGCAAAATCTCCATGGACAAGAAACCACCATCCCGGATGTTTTGAATTTTGTGTTACTTGATAAACTTGTCTTGCAACAGCTGATATTTGGCGCGGTACGAAACGTTCCCGCGTTTACTCATAACATCGAGACGTCTATTCCGCTTCACTGTCTAGCTCATTTACATATTGCCCGCCTACGCATTTTTCTTCACTGGCTAACAACGAATTGTAAAGATTTAAATGGATCAAAAATTATTTTAAAAATATTGCACGAAAGAAGATGACACAAACTTCGTTGATGTATCACACATTTCCATTCCCACCATATTCAAATTACAAGAAATACGTTCATCCAGACGAACATCCCTTAAATAAGGTAAATCGGACGACCAGACAACCATGTGTGCACAATCGTAAACAAACCACGCCTGAAACGTATTCAGCATGCACAAAATAGACAGCCTTGTAAACGACGAAGCACACAGAAACGCTTCAAGATTATCGTTCATATCCCACATTTATTTAGCGTTTCATACTAAAAACATGCTGTAAATGAATGAAAATGAAATTTTACGCCTACTAAGAGTAAGTAATGCTGATGAGATAGGCTATTTGCAATGATTTGCTCACCAGGAGAAACACAACATTCGAATCAGCTGATCGAGGGTTGCTCGCTAACTATCATGACACGTGGTATACCTAGGCCAAGTGATTCGAGTATTATGTCGTTTTCTCCTTTACAGCAAAGAATTTTTATGAAATTTCCGCATCCTATTTCATTTAATTTATTGCAAATCTACCGTATTGTATAGGAGCATGGGAATATCTCTTAGAGAGAAGAAGAGTTGAGCAAGCTGCGAGCACAAACAAAGAACTATCCTACTGGAGTTAGACCTAGTAACGTTAACGTGAGTCCAACAAGAGACGTGTAAAACCTTCCTTACCTTTCTTGGGTTATAACAACTTCATTTGAAGCGTTCAGAGTCACCGGAATCATATCATGATCCATGCCAGGTATAAAGACAGCCATTGGGATAAATTACACTCAAGGAGTCCGACGATAGAAAGCTTGAAAGTGGAATAACTGTAGTGTTTTGTGATGATGAGCTAGAACACGGCGTGGTCAAAACACAAATTACGAGAACATGTGTGGCGGGAATCAGCTGTAACGATCAGCTGCTCACTAAGTCCGTTCTACGTAATGAATACTATTGTTACAGGATGAGAGGTGAAAGCTTCGAGACTTTCCGGAACCTACTTTAATAATTATTAGGCAAATATTTAATGCTCAGATCTCAAGATATACACCTTAAATACAAAATATATCAAGTTTATTTCCTGTTTAGTGGATCTATATTAGCTATAGGAACGATTATTTGTAGTAAGATGCTCTCAGTCTCATTAATCAGCTGACAGTATGTAATAGAGCAGGTGCGGGGAAATTCCAATAAGGGGACTTAAGAGAATTTTTTATTCAATCAACATAACAAATAAGCAATTCTACAACTATGTTTGTATGGTTTACAATAATTATGCTGATATATATCACTTGGCTATATTAAAATTCAAAAAGTGTAAAATAAAGGCAATTAGTACATAATGTAAAGAAATATTTATCAAAGCTTTGAAGATCAACGTAGTATTCTTCATGTTTGTGTTGCTAGTGATGCTTCATGAATGGTATGCTTTATCAACCAATCATATGCCATATTTTGCTTTCTCATGTCAATCATCTCTAAATTTAGCTCCAACGTAAGTGACTCACTGCAAAGAGGGTATATGTGATTGGTCAAACTGTGGAGGCGTTACGAATAAATTACTGCGGTATATAACTGTTCATACATCTACAGCTATATGCAAATTAGAGACTGTGTAGTAAACGGCGCAATTCCTGTTAATCGCTGGTGCAGAACGTATAAACAAAACACTGGCCTGGTAACCTCAAGAATGCACTCCAGTTTTCGTGATTTCCGGTTTGGAATGTGAGGTTTAGTAAGATCTTGAAATATCGAGAGCAGAGAGGGTGCTTTGCCCATCGGTTTCCGCGAAGGAAACTACTTTGTATGTTTCTTTAAATTGACCAATCGTCGATAAGACTTGAACAGTACTTTTGTCATCATAATTATGAAAAAGCAATGACTTTGTGCTTTGCCGTTTTTGTCCACCAAATTTGATTGGTACTTGACCCGGAGAGATATGAGCAGTCGATATCGATCAGCAGGACCCGCCCTTTTCTCGGATAACTGGACTAGTCTATAGCCCTGATCCATATTCAGTACCAGACTTTTCATACCCACACAACCAGACTCTTCCCTCTGATGTTTATACTCGTGAAAAGAGGGCTGGAGAAGGAGCCTAAACGGAATTCGTACCTGGACTCTCCCCGTAGTATGTCATGCAGACCCGTAGTCAGGAATTTAGTTGGTGGGCACATTTTTAGGAGGTGCACACTTCTCGTTGCATGTACTTCTACACACGGTGGTATCACATATAGGGGCACAGTGGTGGGCAAAGTGGAGGGGTACGAGCCTGCCGTCATGCGGTGTATACCAATCTGTTTACGCTATATATAATTCATTTGCAGACGTTAATTCAAGGGAGTCAGTGCGAGTCTTAAGAACCAAGACAGTGTAATAGTCGTGTCAATACACTATGAAGATGACATTACACACTATATCCATCAATACAAGCAAGTATAACACCAGGACCTCGACATGGCCGGAGATGGGGGAGAGGAGGGGAGGATGCCAACCTTAAAATACTTTTCATACCAAACCGATCGACAACAGGAGGGATGCCGTCGCAGGCGGAAACTTAATACATTGTCGCCCACTACCCCATCGCCCCACCCCCCCCCTTATCCAGGGTACCTGCATACCGTCTGTAAAGGTCATCGGTACATCCCCAAAATGTGCTGTAAAGGTAAATAATTATGATATGTGTTTTGACTGCAACACGCATATACCGCCGTATAACTTCACAAAGCATTCCTCCTTAATGCACCAAGATACCACATAGATATGTCCATATACAGGGAAATGGAGTGTTTGGATCACCAGGACAGTACACTTAAACGGCAGCAATTCTTAGCTATATTGTATACCCGGAATGTAGGAATAGCTGGGAAATTATGCAAAAACAGAACAATCTTTTCCACGAAAATGCGTAAAATACATAACACGGCCATGTTTCATGTATCGATCCTGACCTATTGATTATCGTCGCATTATGCAGTCTGTATTGTGCCAGGGATTTTAATTTACGAGCCATATTACGCGGCATGTCTATTGTTGGCTGTTTGTCTTTTCCAGCTTAAATGAACCATTTTCATAAGAAGAGATGGAAATCCACTGAACTGAACCTATAATTCATGTCAAATATGAATTTACGAAAGTTGATTGGATTGGTACAAATGACAATTGCAATATATGCGCAGTGAAGTAAGAAGAATGACACATCTGTGAATCGTGTATATGCAGTGAACATCCGAGGATAGAATTACATGTATCCATGTTATATCTCGGTATTCATATCTGCGTTGGGGGAAGGGGGGATGGAATGGGGGTGGGGATTAACTAGTGGCTGGTGAGTACTCAGTTGGGAAGCGCTCTCCACCACATGCGTACTTTGCAGAAATGTATTTCGGCGGTAGATTTTATTTTCATGAAAATGTACCAAAAACTTACATTCTTCGGGAAGAGAAGAAATAGTGCTACCTCCACGATTGGAACAATGCATAGCTTACAGCTTAATTCTCGGACCCCCTCCCCTCCCCTCCCGCCACTTTGGGACGGTGTCGGCAAAGGGTGTTTCTGAGAGATGCACTCCACGGAGGTGTTGGATCATTCAGCTTGATCCTTTGCATTCTCAAAACTAGTTTCAGACAATTAAAATGTTCCATTTTTGTTTCATATAGCCTATCCCATAATCCTTCGAAACATAAGTAAGCCTGGCCGAAAATCTAAGGAACAAAGCTAAACTTGGAGATAAAATACTCGTACTTCTGAGAACAAATCGTGACCATTTCTGCGTCCTACTTGGGCAGCCGTAGCATGTAACATTTTTCTGGCGCAGTTTCCAAACTGGCCTGACCAGCTTTCTGTCCCACTTTGATAGCTAGTACGCCCCCCCTAGTACGTCCCCCTAGTACGCCCCCTGTACTTATGTAGTCTGTGACATGAGGTACAGTGCCGGAGTAGTAGAAAAGTCCAGTGAGTCGTAGCCCCATGTTCAAGGGCCCTACAAGTTCAAGTGGCCTCCTTAAATACTTTCAGGCAAGAAATACTGCCGTCAATTTCCATTTTCGTGGTAAGAAATGGAGGGGAACATATGGTACCTTGGGGCTCCAAATGGTGTCATTCTGGCACAAATAGGGGGGGGGGCAGGTTGGACGGGCATTGTGATCCTTTCCCTTTCGAATAAAGGTGCCATGGTACAATGTACGCTTCACGAAATGTTACATGTCTTCATCAATAGTTACGGATTACGCTCGATATAGCCTATCATGGAAAATAAACGTCATAAAGTATTTATTGGTTGACTCGTACACGGCACCGTTCTATGGTAGCCCATAAACGGCAATCTCCAATGCGCATAGGCGTTTATGTTGACAGTGCATTACGCATGTACACTGTCCACAGGCGCATCCGTATACTTGACCATATACATGCACCACGGTGGGGCTTGATTTAATGATTCCAATATAATCCCTCGTCCAAAATTGGTACGGTCCTAACAAACTTGATTTACTACGAATCTTCTACCCCTCGCCCCCCCCCCCCCTTCTATACACACCCACACACAAATGCACCTCTGGAGAAGCAAAACGTTCCATGTCACTAATATGACAATCTAGTTTGGTTTCTATTTGTCCTAAGTGTTTTGATGGGGTTTATATTAAAGGTACCTTTGCTTATAAGAAAACCCTTTAAATTGTGTTTAACTTTATGATGTAGTAAAGGATAGCCTAACTGCATGTCAAGAAGTTGAAAGTATCATCTATTTCTGCCCTTCTAATGACATGCAATTACTTGACATGACAACATTTTCAAAATATGCGCAACCATGTGTCCCAAGTCACGTCGAGACGTGAGAATTGGGATCTGCGAGAGAGTTATCAGCATATATCAGTCGCAAGGAGTTTGCCACCAGTCAACGACCATTAGCCTCAGATCGACCTTTGCAATTTCATAATCACCAGCCAGCCGTCCAGTGGTGCGTAAATAGACGCGAGGTGTCCTCAGTTATCAAGATGAACATCTGATGACCTGATCGTGAACTTGGAATTATGAGAACCTTGTCATTTCATTACCAGGGATATATCTTTAATTGGATACCGTATATATATGGAGGCCTGAATATAAGTGAACTGTGTTCATTTATTTGACAAATATTTGTCATGTTAGTACGAAGAGCACATAATAATGTGATATAATTTTTGTGATGTAATATTTTGAAAAGGATCAGTTACTTTCTCTGTTTCTTTCTCGATTTTTTTTTTTTTTTGCACCTGGTACTGATGAAGTGGTGTACGGTTACTTGGCGAGCCATAAATAATAATATAAATGAATAGCATATATTAAAGTGCTGTTATCATGCAGTAAAGCATGCTCAAGAGCACTGCACAAAAGAACCAATATACCTGGGATATATATAAAATTACCAAACTTAAGAAAACCTAAAATAATAATAACAGCAATAAAAGGAAAAACTGATAGGGTTATAAACCACAATAAAGAACATAAAAATATAAATATACATAAAAATGGGCACAGTAATGTGTCTCAAATCGTTGGGAATCGACATATACCGATTTAATTCGGCATATCATCGATTTAAGATGGTAGATGTCGATTTAAAAGGACATACACAGATGTATTTGACATACCATCGATTTAAATTAGTATATGTCGATATAAACTGGTATATAAGTCGATATGTCGATTTAAAATGACATATACCGATTTAATTTAACATATCATCAATTTCAACTGGTATATGTCGATTTAAATTAACATATATTGATATATTTTACATATAGTTGGTATATGTCGATTTAAATCGATGATATGTCGAATTAAACTGGTATATGTCAATTTATATCGGTAATACAAGTCAATTTAAGCTGCTAGAAACTGGTATAAGTCGAAGAAATTGGTATATGTCACTTAAATGTCGATTCTCCACGAATTGAGACTTTCATGATGGCCCGCCATAGTAGGGTGTTGTATGGGATATCTTCAACAGCTTGCAGTGAACGGTTGCTATAAATTTGTACATGAAGTTGCAGCCTCTGGAATTGTGTCCATGGTATTTCAAGGTCACGGTTCAATGTATAGCCAATTGGCTAATTGGAAGTGTTCCATAACAAATCCATGTTTGGAGGAAGCTAACCATATTATCACCTTCACCTAAAAGGGATATTCCGGTGTCAGACAAGCGAGTTGTCAAAACAACTACCTGGTCAGACCATGGAGGTAAAACAGGTCTTTTTGACCTCCATGGTCAGACCAGTTCCCTGGTCAGACAACGGATATCAATTATTAAGGAGAAAATATTGCACATTATAGTTGAAAACCCCATCTCAATTTGAGAAAAATGGGTGATAAAATATAACTTGTTTGGACTGGCTAAGCCATGTATAGATTCTACAGGGAGTATGCATGGAGATGTGTGTGAGGTTTTCTCTTTAAAAGTATTACTTTTCTATATAATCTTTTTGTTGGTTTATCCTTTAACTGTGACTTATTGGGAATGTCTGCTTATAGCTGTCAATTGCTTTGTACGTTAGGGTTAGAGGTTAGGGTTATATAGTTGTTGTTGCTTTCTGTTGTTGTAAAAATATGATTTACTCCGTGAAGAAGTGAACAAACAATCATGCAAAACCATACAAGAAGCAAGTCACCCCACAATTGCCATGACGACATCATTTGCTCTGTCGTTGCCGGATGCATTCACTAAATATAACCAAATATTAAAATATTGGTATCATCGCCAGACTTATAATACATATATGAGGCAGTATCTGGTTTTGACAATTACAAAGGTTTTCCTGCTTTTTTAGTCAGGCAATCATGATTCCAACCACAAGAATATCCCTTTAAATAACAGAGACGAGAGACGATCAGAACATTTCTTGATTAATTTGCTAGTACATATAAATCAATGGATTAATAGTTCTGGACTGAGGTGCCAACGTCATCATCGATTTAGCCTTAAATGAAGGGATATATGAATGATCTCTCACAGGCTGAAATATTCCCAAAGTTTCAAATACCTATAACAATTTCATACCTTTCTTTCTAAAGTTTTATTTTGTATGTTTCTATTGTATTTCACAAGTTTGTGACAACCTTGTTGTTCCTTTATGTTCTACACAGTGACTGAAACAGGACGAGTTTGTTGAATGTGAACATTCTTGTATCTCAATATTTCAACATCTCAGTAGATACTGAGATATTAAGATCTTGTATCTCACTATTTAATATCTTAATGCACAAATATTAAGAGAAATTCACCTAAAATATATTAATATCTCGTCGGCACTTTAAAAGCTCCATATTGATGCACTACTAACTCGCTCCACTGCTAGTGACTAAGAAACATAACGGTTCCACTAAAACTGAAGTGGGACTGAGGGATAGTGGGAGGGGGAGGGAGACGTAAGATATATGTATTCCCCCCCCCCCTACGTCCATATACATGAACGGTGAATCGGTTATGCCACTTATACGCGCCATGGAGTTCCCGTTTATGGACGCCCATGAATGCACGTAGTCTCTGTGTCATGGACACCGTTTTATAATTCATCACAATAAAGAGACCCACAGACGCGTCAACAAACTGTCACACTTGTGTTCATGGAAGGAGGATCTAAATGGGTCACTGTTTGTGCAGTCGACACGGCTTCCAAAGGTTAAAGATTGAATGCAAAGTAACTATTGACTCACATTCCATTAAAGTCTTTGTCAATACAGGAATGCCTTTCGGAAATACTTGCCTTTTGATTATACCAAAACAAACATGGCATTGTCGCACGAACTTTGTCGGTACTTTTTATTACTGCTATGTGAACACAACACTATAAGGAAACCTACATACTTCGACAGACAAACCAAGTCACATGCTGTTGCTATACTTATCGTCAGTAAAATTTTCAAGTTGAGCTCCAGTAAAAAATATATTGTGAACTCGATTATACTGCAAGCCTGTACCTGTATTTTATTTCTTACATTGGCATTCGGTTGAATTCTTTTGGTAATCGCAATTTTAGGCTCTCGCCTAACTTGTGTTTTACTTAATTATGGACGAGACGCGTAATTTTTTCCTAGGACGAATAAGGGCATCGGCCAATCAAATCCCTGGATTCCTAACATGTGACGCTTTTTCATAAAACATGTTCTGAACCCTTTTTCCTAGTTTTGACCCCAGATTATGAACGACAATCCTTCATTTCCTAACAAGAGCTATCCCTAACCCACTTTCTAAACCCTAACTCTGATTTAAAACGAATTTGTAAATTCCTGAAAAATCTGAAACCCTTGTTCGTCCTAGGAATAAAAATTAGGCGGACGGGACTTACTCATTATTATATAGCCTATATAATGCTAATAAGAAACTTAGTGCAGTCATCTGTTGCTTCATTGAAGAAGAAGTCTGAAACTCCTGATATACTTACGTGACACCCGGGCCATTTACCTTCTCCACCTCTGCGATCGAAAATACCAAGCAACTTGCCCGAAACATCAAGTTGCCGTTGTGAGTATGGGTTGGTAGATTGTCGCCGAAATCAGCTTAGCAAAAAAAAAAAAAGAAAAGAAAAGAGAGAGGTAGAAAAATGGAAACCGACCCTAACCCCCCCCCTCCCTACACCCCTCCTACATATATGACTTCAGGAGTGCAAATAAGTAGTATGAATGAAAATTAATAATAATTTATTATTGCGTTGCGCAAATATTGGGCCTGCATTGCCCAAAAACTTAGACAGAAAATTTCGAATTCTAAACCTCCACAATATGTTATAGAATGTAGGTTCTGTCTGCTCCCTCCCTATGATATTACATTTTTCAGCCATTATTTGTCACCTTGGCAGCTTGGATCCAAAACACACATACACACACGAATAAAAAAATAGAATTTATACAGGTAAACAATAAAAGGCTTTTTTTAACTTGTAGTATTTGGCATTTAAAAAGCCAGCATTTCCAATCCTGGTTGTGATTGTGAGCACTTTGAGAATACAACCAGAGCCGTAGATATGAATGTTCACGCCCTCAATCCATTACTATAAATAGAAATTACATCAGATCAACTTACGACAAATTGCATCAGTTTTCGTAACTATGTATGTACACATACGATATAGCAGTGATATATATGTACCTTATTCTAACAGAAAAACCATTATTGTGATCATGACCAACAAGGAAAGCTACGAAAATAGGTGACAGTAAAACCAAGATAGAAAACAATCCTCGGTGGACGACGGCAAAAACAAGGTACTTTCTAGCATACTCCATAATGATCCATAATAATTTCCTGGTTGTGTTGTACTTGTACTTATAGCTGTACAACTTAGTTGTACTGTACTTGTAAGTTGTAGCCTACTTGCACAAGTTGCAGCCTGCCTTTGCGTTGAAACTAGGCTAAGCTTAACCTTCATATTATTATTGTAACTGAGTAGCTTTGCAGTTGGCACATCTTAGGCTTAGCTACATGGAGAATGTAACAGGTAATGACCTAGGCCTACACTGAGATATATGGCGTAGTGTCAATCGTAACATGTCCTTTGGCGTAGAGTAATTAGTATCAAGGCCTTGCCCATTACCTTTCAAAGGGGCTCATGATAGGCATACCCACTCGACTGGACAGGGGCAGGGGAGAGGCAAGAATCTGGGTTTGCAAAACAAATTCAATGATAGGCTTACTTAATGATTGCTTGGAGGTGAACAAACATGAAATTTGGAACATGCCATCTATTTCAATAAACATTGTTTCCCAAGCTAAATGTAGTGCATGGCATATATAAGCCTGTTTGCTTTCTGATTTGGACTTCTTTTTCTCTTCTACTTCACCCTCCAATCCTCTCATAACTCTTTGATTGAATTCACAGCCAATTTATAATTCTGTACCTTACCTTCAAATTAAGCACATGGTATGTTATTATCTTTGTTAGTATGTCCATTTTCCCCTACTTTTCTTTTACCACAGGTGAAAACCATTAAATCGATAACAGTTGTCAAGGATACGTGGTATGTCAGATACTGAAGCCAGAAATGACGAACTTCTTGCGCTCAACGGTATCTTTGACGAAAATGTGTTCAAATCAGACTTGGACAAAGGAGGAGAAATTCTCATCCACTGCAAACTTCCTGAAGATTTCCATCTTTTTCTCAGGAATGAAGAATCCAAGTTTGCATGTCAAGCAGGTGATGATCACATTTATTGTTACATCCATAAATCTTAATATCTTTTGACATATTTCATTGAAAGTAATACAAGTGTTAATTGTCACTAACAAAGGTATAGGTATTTGACCAAAATGAGTTACAAGGGGGAAAGAAAAATTCCAGATCAAGAATGTTTCAGGCTTCGCCAATAGTTTTTGTCATCAAACCAATTTCATAACATGAAAGAAAGAGTGGATGGTATAGTTTTTTATATTAAATACTGACTCTAGAGAAAAATTTATTGTAATTCTTACATTATTTTTTACTTAATCATATTTGCTATCCTTTTTCAAGCCAGATAAGTTCCCTGTCACTAGCTTTCATCATGATCATGTATTGACAGGAGTAATAAT
The DNA here is from genome assembly GCF_037975245.1 of Apostichopus japonicus. NCBI lineage: Eukaryota > Metazoa > Echinodermata > Holothuroidea > Aspidochirotida > Stichopodidae > Apostichopus > Apostichopus japonicus. Next base: position 26,019,360 of record NC_092574.1, on the reverse strand, counting down.
CAACAGTCTTGCTATTGGTAATCTTATCTAATTTAATCTAATCTAATCTTATCAAATCTAATCTATATTGTTTGTAAAAATTGTTCAATACATGGTGTAGTTCAAGTGGAAAAGGAAAAAAAAAAATTTCATAAGATTAACTTTCTTCATTCTTAACGTTTTCTGTTTTAGGAGCAAGGCTAGAGGAGAAGGAAGGGAAGGTACTGATACCTATCAGTTTCCTCCCGCCTCTTGTTTTGAGGTTCGACTACCCCGAGGATTACCCATCATGCTCTGCTCCTCATTACTCAATATCTTGCAGGTGGCTTTCTCAACAACAGGTACAGTTGTCAAAGACAGCCACTTGTACATACTTACAGGCAACCATTACAATGGGCCCCTAGAAACTAGCAATACAGAAATTAAAACGATAAACGTGATGGATTCCCTACAAGACCCACTATTAAAGAACAAAGGGATATACATGATGTGTGTGTGTGAATGCCAGAGAATAATGTTTTGTTCTCTTTTTGTGTAGCAGTCTTGAAGCTCTGAATTTTGTCTGTTGTGAAATACTGTTTCCCGTTTAAAACGAAACTGCTATGTATCGTCTGTACACTTTTGTAGCAATTTGACCATTTTGCGTAGCATATCCCGATGGAATACTGGATACATCATTCCCTGTATGTGTGTGAATGTGTTTGTGTAACACCTTGGCTTGTAAATACAATACCTTTCTCATTCCTTAGAAGCTATCATGCTGCAAATCAACTGCATGAGTTCATTTGAACCAGTAATTGGTTTTCGAAAAGGTAGCTTAGTCAAGAATATAATAGCATATCTTCCTACTCGAATGCATCAACAAAGAATGCATGACATTTTGTTTAAAGGTCTGCTGTATAGACCCCAACTATAGCACGCTGTTATGGAAAAGTTTCTTGAGATTATCATTACGTAATCGACCTGCCTTGGTCGTAAAATGACCTCTTTTACCAATTAGTCTGCAACGCCTGCCATATATTTGTTCTTGTACGAGGGTCTTTGTGTGAATGCTGTATGATTAGCTTAACTGTAGACATGAACTTATTTCCACACAGTGTTCACACAAAGAGCCTAATGGTGCTAAGAAGCTATGCAGGCTAATGTAGAGCCTGAGGTCGATTCACGACCGTGGCAGGTCGATTACGTAATCACAAAACTTTCCAAGCTATAGCCTGCTATAATTGGAGCCAATAAACCAGATCTTTAATGTTCCAAACATAACCAGCTGGTTTGGGTTCATTTCAAATTCAATTTGGTTCATCTTGTTACAGATTAACGTTATCAGACAGTCTCTGGATAATATCTGGAAGGATAACAAGGGAGAGGTCATTCTATTTCTTTGGGCAGATTATCTGGAGAATGAATCCCTAAATGACCTTGCGTTGACCGATGCAATGACCATAGAGTATGAGAAGGGTGAGCCACGGTTCAGCTTCAACCCTCAGTCTGGTGGAAATGGAGTGATTGTACCCAATGTTAAAGGTGAGGATTACACCCAACATGTTTTCACCCCTAACATCCTTGATAGAGACCAAAATTATCAGGATTCTTTTTGTCGGGTCATTTTCTAAAATGTATTCATATATAGACATATCTTTGTAATAAATAATTGATTTCCTGCTACATTAATGGATTAGGTGTAAGAAAAAATAATAACCTGTGTACAAGACAGGTTCCTTCAACCCTTCAAATAAATGTCCATAATGAAAAGAAAAAAATATTATTCCATTTCATTGAGTTTATGATAGCCAGAAAAACCAAAGTTAACAGGGTATGCTTTTATGTAGATTAAGTAACTACCCATTTTAGCCATCTATTCAGCACACATTTAACAGGGCTACAAACATTGTCTCTTTAACCATCTTCCAATTGTGATATATGAAATAAGTCTTTCAATTAAGTCTCTCTCTCTCTCTTGCTTACAGGATCTCACAGAGATCAGATATTTTATGCTTCTAGTCCAGAGTCCACCATCACAGAGATTGTGAACTTTGACCTTGCACACAAAGCAAAGATCTTTAAAGCAACTGTATTCTCATGTGGGATCTGTTACTCTGATGTTCAGGGCATTGACTGCGTGGCATTCATGCCATGTCAACATGTTTACTGTAAGGAGTGCATCACTGAGCACTTTTCAGTTAACATCAAAGAAGGAAGGGTACTTGGACTCTGCTGCCCTGAAACAGATTGTGAATCGATGGCAATACCCAGCCAGGTTAGTACAGGAATCAGGTTATACCTTGAGTTAGCAGACTTGCAGGGGATCTGTGACAATATTAGGGGGGGGGGGGTTAGGGCACAGGGATCCGTAGGGAGGCCACAGCACAATTGGGGTCTGTAATAGCCAGCCAACAATTTACTGACTAATATGTGCTCATGCTGGCTATTAATCCTGAGAGTGCCATCTCGGTCAAGGAATATTGACATTTTTCTAGGCCCCAGCCCAACGATGGTAAGAGTGAGGTCTTGGTGATACGCACTGTCTCTTGGGGGACCCGGGAGCATTTCTTCATTGTCCCTCAGGGTCTGTAGATGAGAGAAGGTTGAGTTTCTTTGCCATAGAAATATATACAACTTTATAGAGAATTCTGTAATCAGGACCTGACTTGTATTTCTGTTGTTATGAATCTTCTAAATTTAGATACTGTCTAGGCTGTCTATTAAGACAGTTAGAAAGGTTCAAACATTTCCAATAATTTAAAGGTTCAACACAAGTGTGAAGCTCTTGAGGTGTTGTATAAAGTAGACTCCACACTCTGTGTCTTAAGGTCTGACTGTGATTTGCCTCTGAATCGTAGAAAACAGTGATCAACAGTTATTAAAAAACAGACAAAAATAAACACATCCTGTCACAGATCTTTACTGATTCAGTGGGGTCTCTTGTTGACAGAAAATTAATGAATTTGGTTCTGCATAAATTTCTTCACACAATAAGTGTTCGATTGTATAAATTGTCTGTCTGTTCTGAAGTGAATTGCAGTCGGAAGCAAGGGAAAATGGGACACTGCTGGAAGAGCAAAAATTATGATTTGCTCGTTAATGGCTGTAACTTGTTGTATTTGTGTCAAAGTAAACAGAGATATACAGTTTGTTTGTGCTGTGACCTTCTATTTACTACAGTGGAATGGATAAGAGAGATGGCATGACTCATGAGAAGCAATGAAATATAGGATTTGGGTGGTTGTGGCTAAGAGCTATGAATAGTTAAATTACCTGCCAACCGAATCACTGATTTGCAATATAGGATTGTGGTAGGTTGTGGCTACAAACTCTGAATAGTAAAATTATCTGCCTATTTTCCATCTGGGGAGGATCACTGAGCTTCTAGTCATTAGGCTTTTCCCAATATCACATATAGCTGCTTCACAGTGTCGCATAATAACCATCCATGCCTATATATGGACAAAAATATTCTTAGTTCAATAAAAACTGTCAATTATAGGTTAGTATTTGTTTTGTGCACTTCAGGTGTGCATCTTGTATCTAATCACAGAAATGTTGCAAATTTTGCTCATTTAAAACAGATGATTGATTTGGCAAGATCAAGGAATTAATTACATGGGTGGATGATATGCAAACGAGTCATTATGAATATTCATTGTACATACATACAGGTACGGGACCTGGTTGATGAGAGCCTGTTTCAGAGGTACGATAGCTTGCTTCTCCAGACCTCATTGGATAGCATGGATGACATCTTCTACTGCCCTCGCCCTGGTTGTGGAGAAGCTGTTATAAAGGATGAAAGCGGTCACCTAGCAACCTGTTCCTTGTGCCGCTATGTCTTCTGCACACTTTGTGGCAAACCAAATCATGGGGTGTTTGACTGCCAGCGGGCCAAACGTAAGTAGATCTTGTGTTAGTATGGTTAGATTGGAATGAATCCAAATTCTCTACCTCACCACAGCTGCTTTTTGTGTACCATGAATAATGTATATCCTTTGCCATACATAGAGATATTAAATAGATGTTACTATAACAGATATGACCTTATGAGTAGGTGGTGGGCCACCTGTGATTCTTGTCTCATGTTTTCTATTTACAATGTCAGCTTCATAAATATTTTGGTGTTTCATCTCTTCTGTGTTCAAACTTGTTCAGACTTGACTGGAGCTAAAGTTTGAGTCTCTTTTCAAGATATCAACTGCACATTGAATTAAAGGTGGCAGTAGGCCTGTATAACCATTAAGTGTGTTAACCAGATACAACCATGTTTAACCAATGACCCATGAAGTGTGAAAAACATATGTAAACATGCCTTGCTACATTATTATTCTAATCTATGGCTTCACCTTACCGTGGGTAATTGCCATATTGGGTTAAGTCTTTCCTGAGATATTAGATCTGTGGAAGGGTCTTTCAAATTGTGGTTATTGATAAATATTAAAAGATGGTCACACTTTTCTCGACCCTAGTACTCTTTCATTCAGTTCCCCCTCAAGTAACAAAATTGTTTCATATTGTGCTACATACTGCACCCCCCTCCCCCCCCCCCCCCCGGCACTGGCTTCGATGGTGACACCCTTCTTATCCCGTATGATGGAGTCAATTAGCAGTCAGTCAAATTGCTTGTAAATGACAAACAGCTTTTGATGAATTTTATTCACAAATAATGTCTGGCCTAGATACATTTGATGTTAAAATTCAAGATCTGTTACTCTTACAGGAGAGATGATAGAACGGATGAAGAGAATGAAAAGGGAAGAGGCAGAGAGAATGGAGCAGGATGCAGAAGAATTCTTAAAGAGAGAGTTAGAAGAAATAGCCGGGGAAGAATACGTCTTGAAGAAGAGCAAAAGATGTCCAAGTTGTGGGTTCCATATTCAGGTATGGATATTATTGTTATCCTTACATGAGAGAACTTAACTGAATCACCACAAAGTCATGCTAAAAGTGATAAACATTTTCACTTTAAGGCACTATGTTGTTACCAAAAGGCATCTTTGTCAATGTTTTGATCTTACCAACCCCTGCAGTGTATACTGGCAGGGTAAAACATCTCAGAGCAACTTGCTTAAAGGATTGGTTCAGGTGTTTGACATGTCTATTTTGTATGAAAGAGCACAAAAAAACAAAAAGAACAGTGAAGAAACTACTATGATAGCATTCTGTTAAGGAGATATGACACTTTGAAGATATCAAAATTTCTTTGAAAACGACTGGTGTAGAAAGACTTAGGCCTACTGTGAGGGTGTGATGTCACATCCTCACTTCCTTAACATTTGTGAATATATTTCTTAAAAATTATTTACATTTTTTAACACATTTGAAAATAATATAATCAAAAATTCTTCAAATGTTTAATCTCAAATACTTCCTTTGACAAATATGAGATCTCCTGACATACCTTTTGGTTGAAAGTCATGAAATCTCACAAAATATTTAGAGAAAAAAACAAAGACTTTTCAGGAATGTGAGGATGTGACATCACAGCTAGTCAGATTTCAGCAGTTTCTACACAATCTGATAAAACTTTACACTTGAATATCTCTTTAACCGAAAAAGATATTTGAACAGTTTTTTTCACCATTGTATTTCTTTTATTGTCCTCCTTCATATAACATAAACATGTATGACAACTGAACCAATCCTTTAAATTGCAAACAGCAAGAAAACCTTGTAGGTGCCTGTAGCAACTTTAATTGTAGTTGACGATTCATACCCAGTTATAGTGTATTGTTTGGATATTGATACAAATGGAACTTAAATCAATGAATTGATACATATTTTGACACCTAAAATGATATAATTTGCAGCATTCCATTTTGTTTTGGTAACCAACATTCTGTGGTATAGTCTAATGTTCCTCATATAAACAGTACATTGGAGAGTCCAATGAATATTTTCTTTGGATTGAATTTCAAACTTAGCCAGAAAAGAGACAATGCCTATCATATACTTCCTTTATTTGACAGAAATCTGGTGGCTGCAACAAAATGACCTGCTGTCGGTGCAGGACCTACTTCTGTTGGGTTTGTACGCAATCCCTGAATAACAACCCCTATGACCACTTTGAAGACCCAAAATCCAAATGTTTCCATCACCTCTACTCAGATCTTCATGATGATGACGAATGGCTAGATTGAAAATAAAATTGCTTCCCTTTAGAGAATTTCCATGAATGCGGTTGTCCAGTTCCATCTTTCTCAACTTGAGATATGCAGACCACTAGTGGTTCTTTAAAACCTTCTGGGGTGGGGGGGGTCTTCTTGGTTTCACAGAGGATCAAAGGAACACAGTTTAAGTCTGTAAATGCTGAACAGGTCTGTCAACAGTTTACTGACTTAAATGCTCTCTCAAGAAAGGCAGAACAAGTTTGAGAGTGACCATCTCGGCACATTTTCCTGACCTCAGATCCAACCATGATGGAACTAAGGTCATTACTGATACTCCATATTTCTGGATGACTGTGAATATTGCGTGTAGGTGTTCTTGGATAATGGTCGAAAGAAGCTATGCAGCCAGAGGTCAAAGGTTATCATATCACATAGTTCTCAGGGTCATGAGGTCACAGGTTATTATATCACAGCATTCACAGGGTCATGAGGTCACAGGTTATCATATCACAGCATCCAAAGGGTCATGAGGTCATATAACTGTATTTGTAGTATGTTTAAGTAGAGTATGTAATATTCACTCCCAATATTTGTCTGCACATCCTCTTTGCTTCCTCTCGGGCACACCATGTAAGCCTGGAATCCCATGCATGACGTCACATCTACAGTGTGACATCACAAATGCCCTTCCTCTCATAGGCAGCATATTAATGTGAAATTCTTTTATCTCTTCCTTAAGACTTTGGGATGTCATTAGTAATGGCCAATGAAGCCATTTCTTTTCACCTCTTAATATAAAAATGTAACCAAACAAGAATAAAGAGAACAAGCTGGAACACAAGAAGGAAATGTGTGAAATTATGAAATTTTCTTGCCAGTAGGTTTGTTGTGAAAAGATTTGTAGTGTAAACAGGTTTCTGATCATACAGCAGTCTCACTGAGGTTAGTTAATGACTGTGAGTGAATTAGCTGGGCAAATGTGATTTTGATAAATTATCATAAACTTTAGCAAACATTTTGATGACATTTTCCTGATAAGTAAATTTGGAGCAAATAGATTACATAAAAGAAATTTCAATACATACTATGCTAATAATACACATTAATACAGGAGACGGTTACACTCTGGCATTGGACTAGGAAGCTTGTGTCTACATGTATGTTCTTTAGTACCCACGCTTTGGAACCTCCGGTATTTTTTAGTAGATAGAAAACTTCAAGGAGTGAACATCTGTAAAGAATTTCAATCTGATTAATATCATTGATATGCATTGATCTAAGGTCAATGCAATTAAATAGTTGTTACATTTACATATTTAAGCTAATTCAGATAACTAAATGTTATTATTATATTTGTGTACATGTGAGATGATTCAATAATAAGTAAAGAACTTAACAATACTCCAAGCATCACTCGTCTAGTTCTATGTTTGTGTTTCCTTGTTGTTCCCATCATATCCGAGTCAAACATTTGCCTGACAAAATAGCTTACAAAAAGCTTTTTGTCACACACCTGAAATGAACCTTGCTGAAGTCCAGTGACAAATATTTTGGTATGGAATTTCGGCCAGAGGGACAGAAGAATCAATTTGTAATCGTAGTTGCAATTTGTATCTCAGTCTATCTAGAATAAATAAAAGGAAAGCATTCAGGTAGGGCATGAGCAAGGGACAATTTGGTGTAGCAAAGCAAACTGCTATGCAAAAATGATCAAATTGCTACACAAGATATGCATCTATCATTGTTACTTTTTGTATACAAAACAAAGCTTCAATCGGCTGAAATCATTATTAAAAATGTTAATACTTTTGCAGGAAGGGTTTGGAGCCTTTATATGTTGATGTTTTCACAGTGCCAATAAAAGGGGGTGGAAGGGGTGTAGGATGGGCGTCTGTGCGTTCTGAGGGCAGTAAACCTTTTTATCCAATGCTAACCTATTTAAAATGTCCCCCTTTGTGAGCCGTGTCACATCTGCACTGCGTCTTTCTTTACGTTTTTCCGTCTCCTTCTCTGTTAGTGTACACCGTACACATCAGTTCCACTTTGAAGTTTGGCATATCCATCCAAATCGGCATGCAGCAAGTTTAACCTACCACCGATATTAATGCGTTTCAAAAATCTGGAAACTTTGGCCTTATCGTCAGTAAAATTTTCAAGTTGAGCTTCAGTAAAAAATATATTGTGAACTCGATAAAACTGCAAGCCTGTACCTGTATTTTTTTCTAACATTGGCAATGAGTTGAATTCTTTTGGTAACCGCAATTTTTAGCTCTCGCCTAAATTGTGTTTTACTTAATCATGGATGGGACTCACTCATTATTATATAGGCTAATGCAACTAAGAAACTTAGTGCAGTCATCTGTTGCTTCATTGAAGAAGAAGAAGTATGACACTCCTGATACTTGCGTCACACCCGGGCCATTTCAAGTTGCCGTTGTGAGTTTGGGTTGGTAGATTGTCGCCGAAATCAGCTTAGCCACAAAAAAAAAAAATAGGGAGGTAGAAGAATAGACCCTAACCCACATCCCTACCCCCCCCCCCTCCTCAATATATGACTTCAGGAGTGCAAATAAGTAGTAGGAATGACAATTAATGATAATTTATTATTGCGTTGCACAAATATTGGGCCGGCATTGTCCAAAAACTTAGAAAATTTCGAATTCTAAACCTCCACAAAATGTTATAGAATGTATATAGGTTCTGCCTGCTCCCTCCCTATGATATGACATTTTTTAAGCCATAATTTGTCAGCTTGAATCCTAAACACACATACACACACGAAACAAAAAATAGAAGTTATGCAGGTAAACAATAAAAGGCCTTTTTTAACTTGTAGTATTTGGCATTTAAAAAGCCAACATTTCCAATCCTGGTTGTGATTGTGAGCACTTTGAGAAGACAACCCGAGCCGTAGATATGAATGTTCACGCCCTCAATTTACATTACTATAAATAGAAATTACATCAGATCAACTTACGACAAATTGCATCAGTTTTCATAACTATGTATGTACACATACGATATAGCAGTGATATATATGTACCTTATTCTAACAGAAAAACCATTATTGTGATCATGACCAACAAGGAAAGCTACGAAAATAGGTGACAGTAAAACCAAGATAGAAAACAATCCTCGGTGGACGACGGCAAAAACAAGGTACTTTCTAGCATACTCCATAATGATCCATAATTATTTCCTGGTTGTGTTGTACTTGTACAACTACAAGTTGTAGCCTACTTGCAGCCTGCCTTTGTGTTGAAACTAGGCTAACCTTAAAGTTAAACTTTGTATCATTATTGGAACTGAGTAGCTTTGCAGTTGGCACATCTATAGGCCTAGCTACATGGAGAAAGTACAGTAACTGGTAATGACCTAGGCCTACTCTGAGATATATGTGCGCAGTGTCGATCATATCGTAACACGTCCTTCGGTGTAGGGTAATTAGTATCTAGGCCTAAGAACAAACTAAAACGAATGACCGAATGACAATTGACTTTGTACAGGGTTAATTATCATTTGCGAATGACACCGAATAACAACGAAGGACAGTGGTGAGAAGAGATAGAATGATTAACGGAGTGGAGTAAATGCGGTTATTGGCTTTCTGCGCAAAAATGATTGGAGGAAAATCGCATGTTACGAAGTTGCAAGGGGGGGGGGGGAGGCTATAAAAACAATAACAATAATTTTTTTACAGTTACAAATTTTTTTAATTCCCCTAAGTTCATGGGGTAAAATCCCACAGGGCAAGTCAAACATCTTGCTCAAGAATTTCCGAAAACATCGGTCACTGTCGCAAAATGTCAACTCGGATTTTTGCGATTTTAACCCCGATTTTTTGGGGGAAATTTCTGCCAGGGGGGCGCCACCTTGCCCTCCTTCCCTACGCCACTGTTACAGAGTAGCTCCATAACTGGCGCAAATTTTCTCCTTTACCAGTCCCTTTTGCAACCCCCCCCCATTAAAAAAAAAATCATTTTTTTTTCATAAAAATGTCCAATATAAGGTCTCTTACTGAAATTTTTAGCCGTTTCAAGATTATAATGTTGTTAGTTTCTAACAATTAGTATCAGAAAAATGACGTTAAATTTACTTTTTAAAATCAGACTTACAATTTTGCTTACTATAAGGTGCGTTTGTATCTTGTTTGTACTTTACTAGATCTGTTAGCCACGCACTTGGCGTCCACTTGGTTTGTGTGGCATTAATATACCCACGAAGTCTGAATTGTGATATCCGGTTGAAGCAAAGGTCTGTGCTGTCATTCACTGTCATTCGTTTTAGTCAACGCAATTTTTTAGTGTGTACAACATATATTGTCATTCATTATGTGTAATGCAATTGTCATTTGTTTTTAGTAACATCCTAGGCCTTGCCCATTACCTTTCAAAGGGGCTCATAATAAGCATACCCCACTCAACTGGCCAGGGAAGAGGCAAGAATCTGGGTTTGCATACAAATGTAATGATAGGCATGATCGCTTGGAGGCAAACAAACATGAAATTTGGAACATTGCTTCTCAAGCTAAATGCAGCATGGCATATAAGCCTGTTTGCTTTCTGATTTGGACTTCTTTTTCTCTTCTACTTCACCCTCCAATCCTCTCATAACTCTTTGATTGAATTCACAGCCAATTTATAATTCTGTACCATACCCTCAAATTAAGCACACATGGTATGTTATTATCTTTGTTAGTATGTCCATTTTCCCCTACTTTTCTTTTACCACAGGTGAAAACCATAAAATCGATAACAGTTGTCAAGGATACGTGGTATGTCAGATACTGAAGCCAGAAATGATGAACTTCTTGCTCTCAACGGTATCTTTGACGAAAATGTGTTCAAATCAGACTTGGACAAAGGAGGAGAAATTCTCATCCACTGCAAACTTCCTGAAGATTTCCATCTTTTTCTCAGGAATGAAGAATCCAAGTTTGCATGTCAAGCAGGTGATGATCACATTTATTGTTACATCCATAAATCTTAATATCTTTTGACATATTTCATTGAAAGCAATACAAGTGTTAATTGTCATTAACAAAGGTATGTATTTGACCAAAACGAGTTACAAGGGGGAAAGAAAAAATCCAGATCAAGAATGTTTCAGGCTTCCCCAATAGTTTTGTCATCAAACCAATTTCATAACATGAAAGAAAGAGTGGATGGTATAGTTCTTGGTACTAAATACTGACTCTAGAGAAAAATTTATGGTAACTCTTATGTTACCTTTTACTTTATTATATTTTGCTATCCTCGTTCAAGCCAGATAAATTTCCCTGTTAGCTTTCATCATGATCACGTATTGAAAGGAGTAATAATGAACAGTCTTGCTATTGGTAATCTAATTTAATCCAATCTTTTCTAATCTAATTTCCTGTCTCTAGCTTTCATCATGATCACATATTGAAAGCAGTGGCGGAGCGTCCATACAGTCAGGGGGGGGGGGTGGATGCCCTGTGACGGACTCAAATGGACTGCTGGCGCCCTTTTCAGCTTTTTACCACTTTTTACTTATTCGCAATTATTGTGCTCCTCTCATGTACCTATTGACATTTGTCACATTTTGTTGGTGTAATTTTCTGACAAAATGCTCTTACTGCGGTCTTTAATTAACGGCACTTCCATTGTTCGAAACTATTTCCAAGAACTGTACAGGGTTTTCGATCTATTTTTAGACGAAACCCCATGCGCAGTGGCTGAAATAGTAATACAACAAAGATGCCAAAGGGATTGTGATGAAGCACATGTACTTTCAACACCCATATAAACTTCTGAGTTGTCACAAGTGGCGATGACACCTATTTATTCTTCGTTTATCTGCAATTAGCAAGGCCCGGAAAGGGTCATTTCTGGCGATCTAGGGAGTATCTTTACTCAAAAACTTTCTGTACGCTCCGCACCAACCTGTGGTGGCGCTCTGCTTAAATAGTGTCGAAAGAGCCCCTACAGACCATTCTTGCCCCTCTGACCAATACCCCTAGCTCCGCCACTGATTGAAATGAGTAATAATCAACAGTCTTGCTCTTGGTAATTTGTAGTGCGTAAAGTAATGCTTATTTTGCTCTTCAAAGCTATCACAACCCTCCCAGTTTTAATTGTGTGTGATCAATTGCAGTATTTTATATTTTCAAGCTGAAGTTCATGTCTCAGATATAAAGATAAAGATATAATTGCCTACCCTGATTTTGGTTATTAAACATCTAAGATTCTAAGGTTCATGTTGTTTAACTATTCCTTAGAATTTTCCTTCTTTTCAAACATGGTTTTAGTCTGTTATAAGATTCTTTCCTCCAAATGACTAAATAGCTGTTACTATATTGTTTGTAACAATTGTTCAACACATGGTGTAGTTCAAGTGGAAAGGATAAAATAAAGAAATGTATTATACAACTTATACAACAAGCCACATTTCTTAAGATTAACTTTCCTCATTCTTAACTTTTTCTGTTTTAGGAGCAAGGCTAGAGGAGAAGGAAGGGAAGGTACTGATACCTATCAGTTTCCTCCCGCCTCTTGTTTTGAGGTTCGACTACCCCGAGGATTACCCATCATGCTCTGCTCCTCATTACTCAATATCTTGCAGGTGGCTTTCTCAACAACAGGTACAGTTGTCAAAGACAGCCACTTGTACATACTTACAGGCAACCATTACTATGGGCCCCAAGAAACTAGCAATACAGAAATTAAAACGATAAACGTGATGGATTCCCTACAAGACCCACTATAAAAGAACAAAGGAATCTTAACATGATGTGTGTGTGTGTGTATGTCAGAGAATAATGTATTGTTCTCTTTTTGTGTAGCAGTCTTGAAGCTCTGAATTTTGTCTCTTGTGAAATACTGTTTCCCGTTTAAAACGAAACTGCTATGTATCGTCTGTATACTTTTGTAGCAATTTGACCATTTTGCGTAGCATTTCTGATGGGACACTGGATACATCATTCCCTGTATGTGTGTGAATGTGTTTGTGTAACACCTTGGCTTGTAAATACAATACCTTTCTCATTCCTTAGAAGCTATCATGCTGCAGATCAACTACATGAGTTCATTTGAACCAGTATTTTGTTTTTGAAAAAGTAGCTCAGTCAGTCAAGAGTATAATTGCTTATCTTGCTACTCTAATGCAACAACAAAGACTGCAAGACATTTTGTTTAAAAGTCTGCTGTATAGACCCCAACTATAGCACACTATTATGGAAAAGTTTCTTGAGATTACGTAATTGACCTGCCTCGGTCGTAAAATGACCTCTTTTTACCAATTAGTCTGCAACGCCTGCCATATATTTTTCTTGTATGAGGGTCTTTGTGTGAATGCTGTATGATTAGCTACACTGTAGATTAGCATGTTTCCACACATTGTTCACATAAAGTGCCTAATGATGCTAAGAAGCTATGCAGGCTGATGTAGAGCCTAAGGTCGATTCACAACCATGGCAGGTTGATTACGTAATCACAAAACTTTCCCAGCTATAGCTTGCTATAATTGGAGCCAATAAAGCAGATCTTTAATGTTCCAAACATAACCAGCTGCTTTGAATTCATTTTAAATTCAACTGGGTTCATCTTGTTACAGATTAACGTTATCAGACAGTCTCTGGATAATATCTGGAAGGATAACAAGGGAGAGGTCATTCTATTTCTTTGGGCAGATTATCTGGAGAATGAATCCCTAAATGACCTTGAGTTGACCGATGCAATGACCATAGAGTATGAGAAGGTTGAGCCACTGTTCAGCTTCAACCCTCAGTCTGGTGGAAATGGAGTGATTGTACCCAACGTTAAAGGTGAGGAATTACACCCAAAATGTTTTCACCCCTAACATCCTTGATAGAGACCAAAATTATCAGGATTCTTTATGTCGGGTCATTCTCATAATGTATTCATATATAGACAAATCTTTGTATTAAATAATTAATTTCCTGCCCCACAAATGGATTAGGTGTAAGAAAAATAATAACCTGTGTACGAGACAGGTTCCTTCAAATTCCTTCAACCCTTCAAATAGATGTCCATAATGAAAAAAAAAAAAAAAATCACATTTCACTGAGTTTATGATAGCCAGAGAAACCGTAGCTAACAGGGTATGCTTTTACGTAGATTAAGTAACTACCCATTTTAGCCATCTATTCAGCACACATTTAACAGGGCTACAATCATTGCCTCTTTAACCTGCTTCTCATTGTGATATTTGAAATAAGTCTTTCAATTAAGTCTCTCTTTCTCTCTCTCTTGCTTACAGGATCTCACAGAGATCAGATATTTTATGCTTCTAGTCCAGAGTCCACCATCACAGAGATTGTGAACTTTGACCTTTCACACAAAGCAAAGATCTTTAAAACAACTGTCTTCTCATGTGGGATCTGTTACTCTGATGTTCAGGGCATTGACTGTGTGTCATTCATGCCATGTCAACATGTTTACTGTAAGGAGTGTGTCACTGAGCACTTTTCAGTTAACATCAAAGAAGGAAGGGTACTTGGACTCTGCTGCCCTGAAACAGATTGTGAATCGATGGCAATACCTGGCCAGGTTAGTACAGGAATCAGGTTATACCTTGAGTTAGCAGACTTGCAGGGGATCTGTGACAATATTAGGGGGGGGGGTTAGGGCACAGGGATCCGTAGGGAGGCCACAGCACAATTGGGGTCTGTAATAGCCAGTTACATCTGTCAACAATTTACTGACTAATATGTGCTCATGCTGGCTATTAATCCTGAGAGTGCCATCTCGGTCAAGGAATATTGACATTTTTCTAGGCCCCAGCCCAACGATGGTAAGAGTGAGGTCTTGGTGATACGCACTGTCTCTTGGGGGACCCGGGAGCATTTCTTCATTGTCCCTCAGGGTCTGTAGATGAGAGAAGGTTGAGTTTCTTTGCCATAGAAATATACAACTTTATAGAGAATTTTGTAATCAGGACCTGACTTGTATTTCTGTTGTTATGAATCTTCTAAATTTAGATACTGTCTAGGCTGTCTATTAAGACAGTTAGAAAGGTTCAAACATTTCCAATAATTTAAAGGTTCAACACAAGTGTGAAGCTCTTGAGGTGTTGTATAAAATAGACTCCACACTCTGTGTCTTAAGGACTGACTGTGATTTGCCTCTGAATCGTAGAAAACAGTGATCAACAGTTATTAAAAAACAGACAAAAATAAACACTTCCTGGAGATGCATCCTGTCACAGACCTTTACTGATTCAGTGGGGTCTCTTGTTGACAGAAAGTTAATGAATTTGGTTCTGCATAATTTTCTTCACACAATAAGTGTTCGATTGTATAAATTGTCTGTCTGTTCTGAAGTGAATTGCAGTCTGAAGCAAGGAAAAATGGGACACTGCTGGAAGAGCAAAAATTATGATTTGGTCGTAAATGGCTGTTGTATTTGTGTCAAAGTAAACAGAGATATACAGTTTGTTTGTGCTGTGACCTTGTATTAACTACAGTGGAATGGATAAGAGAGATGGCGTGACTCATGAGAAGCAATGAAATATAGGATTTAGGTGGTTGTGGCTAAGAGCTATGAATAGTTAAATTACCTGCCAACCGAATCACTGATGTGCAATATAGGATTGTGGTAGGTTGTGGCTACAAACTCTGAATAGTAAATTATCTGCCTGTTTTCCATCTGGGGGGATCACTGTGTGAGGCTAGAGGTTCTAGTCATTAGGCTTTTCTCAATATCACATGTAGCTGCTTCACAGTGTCGCATAATAACCATCCATGCCTATGTATAGACAAAAATATTCTTAGTTCAATAAAAGGTTCGAATAAGCAAATTTTAAAACTGCCAATTATAGGTTTGTATTTTTTTTTTTTTGTGCACTTCAGATGGGCATCTTGTATCTAATCACAGAAAGGTTGCAAATTTTGCTCATTTAAAACAGATGATTTATTTGGCAAGATCAAGGAATTAATTACATGGGTGGATGATATGCAAACGAGTCATTATGAATATTCATTGTCATACATACAGGTACGGGACATGGTTGATGACAGCCTGTTTCAGAGGTACGATAGCTTGCTACTCCAGACTTCATTGGATAGCATGGATGACATCTTCTACTGCCCTCGCCCTGGATGTGGAGAAGCTGTTATAAAGGATGAAAGCGGTCACCTAGCAACCTGTTCCTTGTGTCGCTATGTCTTCTGCACACTGTGTGGCAAACCAAATCATGGGGTGTTTGACTGCCAGCAGGCCAAACGTAAGTAGATCTTGTGTTAGTATGATTAGATTGGAATGATTCCAAATTCTCTACCTCACCATGGCTGTTTGTTGTGCATAAATGAATAATGTAAATCCTTTCCCATACATAGAGATATTAAATAGATCATACTATAACAGATATGACCTTATGAGTAGGTTGTGGGCCACCTGTGATTATTGTCTCATGTTTGTCTATTTACAATGCCAGATTCATAAATATTTTGGTGTTTCATCTCTTCTGTGTTCAAACTTGTTCAGACTTGACTGGAGCTAAAGTTTGAGACACCTTTCAAGATATCAACTGTACATTGAATTAAAGATGGCAGTAGGCCTATATAACCATTAAGTGTGTTAACCAGATACAACCATGTTTAACCAATGACCCATGGAGTGTAGAAACCATATGTAAACATGCCTTGCTAAATTATTAATCTAATCTATGGCATCACCTTACCGTGGGTAATTGCCATATTTGGTTAAGTCTTTCCTGAGCTCTAAGATCTGTGGAAGGGTCTTTCAAATTGTGGTTATTGATAAATATTAAATATTAAAAGATAGTACTCTTCCATTCAGTTCACCCTCAAGTAACAAAATTGTTATCTACTGTGCTACATACTACATACCACTCTCCCCCCCCCCCCCCTCGGCACTGGCTTCGATGGTGACACCCTTTTCTTATCCCGTATGATGGAGTCAATTAGCAATCAGTCAAATTGTTTATAAATGACAAACAGCTTTTGATGAATTTTATTCACAAATAATGTCTGGCCTAGATACATTTGACTTGGAAGTATTGTAAGAGTAGGCTGAGCAATGATATTCCTTTTGTAAAAGTAACAGTGTTTCTGGTAGTGTAGAACTGTATTTCTTAGTATGAAGCCATAGATGAATACACACATGGCCGGAAAATGTTAAAACTCAAGATCTGTTACTCTTACAGGAGAGAAGATAGAACTGATGAAGAGAATGAAAAGGGAAGAGGCAGAGAGAATGGATAGAGAGTTAGAAGAAATAGCCGGGGAAGCGTACGTCTTGAAGAAGAGCAAAAGATGCCCAAGTTGTGGGTTCCATATTCAGGTATGGATATTATTGTTATCCTTACATGAGAGAACTTAACTGAATCACCACAAAAGTCATGCTAAAAGTGCTAAACATTTTCACTTTAAGTCACCATGTTGTTACCAAAAGGCATCTTTATCAATGTTTTGATCTTACCAACCCCTGCAGTGTATATTAATAGGGTAAAACATCACAGAGCAACTTGCTTTTGCAAACAGCAAGGAAACCTTGTAGGTGCCTGTAGCAACTTTAATTGTAGTTGACGATTCATACCCAGTTATAGTGTAATGTTTGGATATTGATACAAATGGTTTAATCAATAAAATTGATACATACTTTGACACCTAAAATGATAAAATTTGCAGCATTCCATTTTGTTTTGGTAACCAACTTTCTGTGGTATAGTCTAATGTTCCTCATATAAACAGTACATTGGAGAGTCCAGTGAATACTTTCTTTGGATAGAATTTCAAACTTAGGGCTCCAGAAAAGAAACAATGCTTATCATATACTTCCTTTATTTGACAGAAATCTGGTGGCTGCAACAAAATGACCTGCTGTCGGTGCAGGACCTACTTCTGTTGGGTTTGTATGCAATCCCTGGATAACAACCCCTATGACCACTTTGAAGACCCAAAATCCAAATGTTTCCATCTACTCCACTCAGATCTTCATGATGATGACAAATGGCTAGATCGAAAATGAAATTGCTTCCCTTTAGAGAATTTCCATGAACATAATTGTCCAGTTCCAGCTTTCTCAACTTGAGATATGCAGACCACTAGTGGGTCTTTAAATCCTTCTGGGGTGGGTGTCTTCTGGGTTTCGCAGAGGATCAAAGGAACACAGTTTAAGTCTGTAAATGCTGAACAGGTCTGTCAACAGTTTACTGACTTAAATGCTCTCTCAAGAAAGGCAGAACAAGTTTGAGAGTGACCATCTCAGCACATTTTCCTGACCTCAGATCCAACCATGATGGAACTGAGATCATAACTGATACTCCCTATTTCTGGATGACTGAGAATATTGCGTGTAGGTGTTCTTCGATAATGGTCTAAAGAAGCTATGCAACCAGAGGTCAAAGGTTATCATATCACAGCATTCTCATGGTCATGAGGATGCAGGTTATTATATCAAAGCATTCACAGGGTCATGAGGTCATATGATTGTATGTGTAGTATATTTAAGTAGAGTATGTAATATTCACTGGTAATGTTTGAATTAGCCAATGAAGCCATTTCTTTTCACCTCTTAATATAAACATTTAACCAAACAAGAATAAAGAGAAAAAGCAGGAACACAAGAAGGAAATGTGTGAAATTATGAAATTTTCTTGCCAGTAGGTTTATTGTGAAAAGATTTGTAGTGTAAACAGGTTTCTGATCATACAGCAGTCTCACTGAGGTTAGTTAATGACTGTGAGTGAATTAGCTGGGCAAATGTGATTTTGATAAATTAACATGAACTTTGGCAAACATTTTGATTAGCATTCCTGATAAGTATATTTGGAGCAAAAGAGATTACGTAATAGTATACAAATAATGAATGGTTATGAGTGCAATAGTGCAAATATTTCATGAGTTGAAAGATGGAATGTTCCATTCAATGAATGAAATATTTGCACTATTGCACGAATGGAAACCATTCATTATTTGTTTTATACAACACCTTCAAAATTGGATATTTGTATTATAGGCCTACGTCCAGGCCTAGGCGTCTGCTATATATTTTGTGAGAGTAACACTACCGTCGGTGTGTGTAACTCACTGTTGTATTAAGATGGGTAAAATGCACTCATGCAACAGATTGTTTGGAACAGACAGGTTTCTCTGCTCTCTTACCATTGAAAAAAGTGCTACCAAGAAAAAGTATAACCCATGGTTCTATTTCATAGAGTGGAACAGAGCGGATTTTGCATGCAATCAATGAGCAATTGACCAATCAAATGACCAGAATACAATTAGGTGTTGTATAAAAAGTTCTATACATACTATGCTCATTAATACACATTCCATTGTATTGTAACTCTGACCTGATAGAAAATACAGAAGACAGTTACACTCTGGCCCTCGACTAGGAAACTCGTGTTTGTGTACGTTCGTTAGTACCCACGCTTTGGAACCTCCGGTATTTTTTAGTAAATAGAAAACTTCAAGGAGTGAACATCTGTAAAAATTTGTCAATCTGATTAATATGGTTTCATTGATCTAAGGTCAATGCAATTGAATAGTTGTTACATTTACATATTTAAGCTACTTCAGATAACTCAATTTTATTCTTATTTTTGTGTACATGTGTGATGATTCAATAAGTAAAGGAACTAAACCATACTCCAAGCATCACTCCTCTATTTCTATGTTTCCTTGTTCTTTCCGTCATATCTGAGTCAAACAAACATTTGCCTGACTAAATAGCTTATAAAAAGCTTTGTCACAAACCTGAAATGAACCTTGCTGAAGTCCAGTGACAAATATTTTGGTATGGAATTTCGGCCAGAGGGACAGAAGAATCAATTTATAATCGTAGTTGCAATTTGTACCTCAGTCTATCTACTGGGAAGAATACATAAAAGGAAAGCATTCAGCTAGAGCATGAGTAAGGGACAATTTGGTGTAGCAAAGCAAACTGCTACATAAAAATGATCAAATTGCTACACAAGATATGCATCTATCAATGTTAATTTTTGTATACAAAACAAAACTTCATTATTAAAAATGTTAATATTTTTGCGGGAAGGGTTTGGAGCCTTTATATGTTGATGTTTTCACAGTGCCAAAAAAGGGGGGGGGGGGGGGGTGGAAGGGGTTGGGATGGGCGCCTGTACGGCCTGAGGATAGTAAACCTTTTCATCCAATGCCAACCTATTTAACATGTCCCCCTTTATGAGCCGTGTCACATCTGCACTGCGTCTTTCTTTACGTTTTTCCGTCTCCTTCTCTGTTGGTGTACACCGTACATATCAGTTCCACTTTGAAGTTTGGCATATCCTTCCAAATCGGCATGCAGCAAGTTTAACCTACCACCGATATTAATGCGTTTCAAAAATCTGGAAACTTTGGCTCCCACAACGGAAGAAAAGGGAAGGGAGAGAAAAAAGAGAACTACCTGCTGGAGATTACTGAATTTGAAGTCGCCATTCGCTGTTCTTTGAGATAAAACATACCTCCAAAAGAGGAGAGGTGAATGAAGTATTTCTCTTTCCGATGGTAACTTCAGGTTGCTCACAGCTCGCCATTCTGATTCTATCTCGTTCTTGTTCCACTCTGGATGATCGTAATTTGCAAAAAATTCCGAGAGCGTTGCAGGTTTGAGGTCGAGGGCATTCTGGGGGTTGATGATACTCGCTAGATGAAAGATTGGGTGACTAAAATCAAACCTGGACTGAATTTCCACAACTATATCTTTGTAAAAGTTCTGACATAATTCCAAGAGCTCCAAGACTTCCGAACTTTCGTACGAAAGCTGAGATTGAGAGATGAGAGCTGCCAGAGTCGAGGAAGCTTCCAAACCGAGATAAACTTGGGATAGAGGAAGAAAGTCTGTTGCCAGTAGTGGAAAGTCCATTATGTCCGAGATGGACTGCACCACATCCCTCCTCATAAAAGACAAGGTAAGTTTACGTATTAGTTCTACCGTTTCTCTTTGGAGCTGAAAGAAAAATGGTTCCTCCATCTGGAAGGTTTTGTTATAAGTGCTGATTGTACAAAGCACATGCTCAACAAATTGGAAGAGAACTTTCATAAGTGAATCCTGCAGTATTTTACAGATAGTATCATTTTCAACATCATTCACACTGTCTGTAATCAACTTGGAAAAGTAAGAGTTCAAAGTGTCCCACTGATTGACAATTTGTTTAATGAAGTTATGAACAGACAGCCAACAATCTTGACCAGGGACAAGTACCTTGTCTTCCTTCAACCGACAAAATTCTTGAAACTCTAAAAGAGGCGCAAGTTGGTTCGGGTTAGTTTTGAAGTGGGCATGGAGGAGTTTACAAACGTTTTCAAGTTTTGTAGGGAGTCTCCCACAGGCTGAGGAAGCTGCAAGGTGAGTCATGTGACATGGTGATCTGATGGGGATAACCCAGGGGTAATATTCATTGATTAAAATAGCTAGATGGTGTGTTGTTTCATAAAGGTCATTGGTGGTGTCAATAAGGAATCCAACCCAATTTTTTGGAGGAACACCAGCTTCTTCCATTTCTGTGAGAGTAGCTCGTAGTTTATCAAAAAGACTTTCCACAGAGTTCCCTTGGACTTCAAAGATGTCTAACACGTCCACTTGTAATTGCAGTTTCTTGTCGCAAAAGGTGATGCACACAACCAAGTGTCTGTTGTCATGTTTATCATGAGCAACATCCAGAACCACAGAAAACACAACATTTTTCAGTTTTTCAAACACATTCTGTTTGAAGTAACAAGAGAAACCTTGGGTAACCATACTAGTAGCTTTCTCTGGCGAGAGCATCAGTCTTTGGACTGGGTCTCCTATGGAAGGTAACATCTGTACCATGCCGGAGAGTGGATCCGTTAAACTCAGTGGCAAATTGTTTTCCACCAAAAAAAATATCAACTGAGCCTCTGCATGTTGAACTTGTTGTCCCAGAAATTTACAAGATGATTTCACCACTGCTGCTGCCGTTGGTTGTGATTTCAGCGGTTTCCTATGCCAAAGCCTCTCATTTTTCCGATGTTTTATTCTTTGGCAATGTCTACTGAGCTGAGTTTTACCTTTATCAATGTTGATATCAACATTGCAGTATAGGCAGTGGGCTCTACGTGTTTTGGGGTTCCTGGTCAACCATGCCTGATATTCGGGTATTCTCTCCCACTTAGGTATGTACTTCTGTTTGTACCTGTTACTTTGTGCCACTTCACCTTCATCTGCAAATGTTTTCTTTCTTCTCTGTCTTCGCAGTCTCGTCTCAATGACTGAATCACCATTGATAGTACTCTTCTCTTGGGGTGCATGCACACTGGGCTCATTGTCTCCTTCTGTATTCTCCATCTGAGCAAAAAAACAACAGGTTTCCTAAGATTATCAAATCGAAATTTAATACAAATGAACAAAATACTGTAAATATGAGGAAAACGGTAAGTCAAATCAAATAGTACAACTACATTATCCATTTTTACATCAACGTGACTTGGTTACACTTTTTAAAGGCATTGAAGACTCGCCCCAAACCGCGTGCCGCTATCTGAAAAAGTTAACTTTCAGTTGCTTGCAAGTTAATTCTCTGCTTGTCTCTACAAAATGCAGACAGTAATGAAGCTTAATACCTTGTTATCTTTAGCTGGACCTGAGATTTCCATCGCTGTATCGTTTGTACAGTGCTGTGAGTATTGACCGCAGCTGACAGCTGTATGTACTGACTGTACACAAGTGTCTAATTACCGAAGGTTGCAAGCTGCGTGCATATTTTCTGGGATTGATGGTGGTGTGTAACACTTCTGTTACACATCATTCGAAACTAGGTCAGATTACCGGCATTAGACGTTCTTTTTGCGCGAGTCTTCACACCCTTTAAAAAAAGCACAAGCAAAATTGGCAGAGCACCATTTTGTAGAAAGGCCTATGGTATGCAACCAACTACCTATTATAAGTAAACAATGTTGCCTAAATTTAAATGAACTGAAAATATCAGCACAGTAAATGAGTCTTTGTAATTTATATCACTTGGCGGATGTTACACTCACGCAACATGTGGATGATGAGTGCTAGAGTTCAGAAGTGACCCATTCACAGAACTTATATATTATTAATGTAAGGCCATGGCTATTCTTACGACCAGGCGTAACAATTATTTATAAACTAGTCATACGACATCGGCGAATTCATGCGCAGTAAAGAAAGAAAAAAAACAACTACGCATGTAGTACGGGTAACCCTAAACGGAAATTATTGTTCCTACTGGTTGTAAAAATAGTACTCCTGGTCGTAAAAATAGCCACGTTAAAGCAACTGCGCATGCGTAACCGGAAATTATTGTTACGACTAGTCATAAAAATAGCCACTTTGTTAATGTAAACAACTAATGGACTTTATTCATAAAGGGTATGTATGTACAGTATCTGCATGATAAGACTAACATGCAGAGAAACAATGGGGCACAAATATTGTTGCATCTACTGTAGCCTAGGCCTAGAATGGAAATGTCATGTTTGTATGAGAACTGTAACAATATTGGATCCCAAAGGCTAGGTCTACGAAGTATGATCTTGGACTGAGTTAATTTTCCACATGAATGTCCATCAGAATGCTTTGAAATTTAGTCTAAAATAATAAATACCATCAAAAAAATAGGCCCACTTGAAGTATATGTTAACTAGCCTAGCCCTTACTTGGCTACGCAGATTAATAATACTAGAACCCGCAAAAGTGGCATGAAACTTGTAAGTTACACTACTCTATAACTAGTTATATAGAGACATTGTCACCGTAGTGCAGGGTACTATTAATCTTAGTACAACTTACAAGCATAGATTGGTATTGATACTGTACTAATACTACGTTAACAAACTTTACAACTTACTGCGAAGTTGTGAACCAGACTATAAACATTCATCATGATAGAAAGACAAAACATCTTACCTCATTTACCTGTTCCATTGTCGTAGTTCATCTTTTCATGTAGTGGTTAAAGTTACACAGTTAGGGCTTTTCTTTCGCTAAGGTTCTTCCATGAACGACCAGCGATCGGCCATATCGCGATCCGCGAAAGCGTACGATAGCGATAGCCCAGCCGAATCGCGAAGTAAACGTTGAAGCTAGAAGAAAGCTCACCTTCACAGTGAGCACCAGATTCATACTTGGATCCAGGTGGTCCTAAACTGCTTTTGGACTGAGTCGGAATTACAATTACACAGTAAAAAGGAGTTTATACTTGCAAGGAGTGAAGTCAAACTAATCATCACTTCTAATTGTACACTTGTAATTCAAAAATTTACATGAGAAACAGTCAAGAAACCTGTATGTTAATACACACTCAGAGGTATGGGGAACAAGGTCGGGCTGGTTATGCCATCCCTCTTTGCACTTTTTCCCTTATTTATATTATGTAAATGAATGTGCACTATTCTGTATCCCGTATTTGTATGTACCCCGTAAATGTCCCCAGGGCTGCAGCCCCAACACCTCTCCCTCTCATCAGGCATGGCTGGATCTATTACACTCAAGCAAGGTGTGTTTTAGTTTATACCTTTGTAATACCAGCATGGTTTATACTTCATATCATGCTATGGAAAAGCTGTAATGGCATGGTAGTACAGCCTGCAAGCATAATCTTAAAGGTACATTTAACAGACCAAGTTCTGACTTTGTTTTTTGTGGATTTATTTCTCTCTTTCCATTAATTTGATTATAATTACACAATTGGCATGTCAAAAAGTATTACAAAATGACTGTGAAAACCTCACAGCCGTGTCAGAAGACTCTGAATGCCGTTGTGTGTTTATGACACACCACCAAATATCTCCAACTGCCAGGTCAAAGGTGAAATTGGAAATATCCCAAAGGACACTATGCCAATGAGTGCCTGCCATAACAAGACTGTTGGAAATGTTAAATCATGTCTTTTAACAGTTAAAGCAATTAAGGAAGCTCTTAAGTTATAGTTTATCTTTGATTATGGGAAACTATGAACTGAACCACTCGGTCCCACAGTCTTATATGACAATTTTCCTAAGTGATCGGGTACAAAAACTGTGAACCGTTCAGAATAATGAAGTCATTAGGACTTATATATAATAGTCCGGTTCTTATCTGCATGATTATTTTCTTCTGAAGTACTTCCATATATAACCATCCATAATTAATGCTATTGTAAGGCTGATTTTTTATAGTTCCAGGTATAAGTTGGTAACGGTAAGCTGGGCCTTTCACTAATAACGTTAAACCGAGCGTAAACATGAAATTCTTCATAAATAGTCTTCAAAAGCGGATATTTGATTATAAGTTCCTTTTCATTATCTCTTGGTTTATAAACTCAACAATGAATACAACTATAACTTTGGATGGTTAAAATACACAAGCATAAATGCTGATTATAAATATAAATTACGGAGCCCTCTGTTATAATCTATGATGCCACCAGGTCTATTCCTTCTCCAGCAATGACTTAATTCCCAATTCACAATCACGTTTACTCCGTTCCAAGTCGGTAAGTAATAAGTATCTTCCATGTTTAAATCACTATAGCTTATAAGCAGTCAACCATCTGTCCATTAGGCATGAAAGTCATTCAATAAACTCAACCAAACAGTCATTTCTTGAAGTTGTTCATCAGTATTTTCTGACAACAAATGACAAGGAGTTGTTCCTGAAGTGAGCTGTAACTTGAATTTTATCTCCAGGTTGAACCAGGACCTCCTTGTCTATCACAAAAGCAGCTTGCATCCAGTGGTTGTCTTCATCAAGAGTATTTAGGCACACTCCACTCGACATCGTCATCTCAAACCAGTAAACTATCGCACTTATTCTTCCAGAGGCTGTGGCTTCTAACGTGAACTCTCTGTCCTGTATAAACACTTCCATGGGATTTTTACACTTCACAAGTTGATTGATGTCGATGCTAAATGTTGTAAAGGGATCTGATAATGCTCTGTGAGGCAGCGTGGGAAGATAGACGTCAAGTTGTGTATACGTCTGAAAGAAAGATAAAATATAAGGACTTCTTGAGTTATCTATGTTAATGTTTAAGTAATTCATAATTCATCAATGCAAACTAAAGTATATTCATTACATAATAAACATTTGTATTCATTTAAATGACAATAGACAGTCACACTTTCTTAGTACCTGACCAACCAGAAATCATCATTAAACATATTAAACAATCACAAACTCAACATATTTTAACTTCCTTAACTCATTTATTCCATCTCACACTTAGTCAGTGAAATTCCATATCCCCCCACCCCCACCCTTTCCCAAACCATCTGGATCTCAGGATGGTCAAGTCTAGCCATGGGACAAATTTCTCTAGCCTACAAGATTTTCAAAACCCCATTAACATTGCAAGTGGCACCTTATAATATTTATCTAGCATTTAAGCTAACTGAACAAATGAATTTCACTGAAATGCCAGACAGGAAAAAACATGAAATTTGTTCACAAAAAGAAACCACATTTTCCCCACGAACCGTGAGAGACATGAATAAGTCAGAAAGCCCATACATTCACCTTATGGCTTACCTTGAATTTGTTAATCTTCTCAACATTGACTCCTAAAGTTGGGTCACTTCCTATCACTCTGGTGTTCCTAACTAATTCCTCTGATTCCACACAGACAGCATGAACTTTCAAACATCCTGGAATCGTGAATACACTGCCATGAGAACTCCTCGTACTTAAGGTGGAGAGGAATTAAATGAGTAATTTAAAACAAGAATCCGCTGAATCTGTAGTGTATTAAAATAGTTCTAATTTGCATAATATATCCACGTCACCATTGCTTTGATGTTACTTTGACTGTGCATATAATACATCAGTACACATGTTAACTCCAAGCAGACCACACGTGTATGTGTTCTCTCTTATACTTATAGTTGTGTTAGTATAGTAAAGCCCTAGTGAGACACAACAGAATCTTTTTCAAAAAACAAAACATGGTTAAAATCCATAAATACCACATCACAAACAGACACATGAGCATATCTAAAGATGGCCAATAGTTTCATCCGGATGGTCGAGGGTGTCTGCCCATAATTGTGATTAATGATTTTGAGTTTACTGTGAATATCAGTTTATGCTATATTTCTGTTACAGCCCAGTTCATTATACTAGTAGATAAGCTAGATGCAAGTGTTATTTTATTTTGCCTAGGACATCTATGGGTATCCTGAGATGTTTTGCCTGTATGGGTTTTCATAATAATAGATATACTGCAATCCATTCAAGACTGAAAGTTAGAGAAAGATATATTAATTCTTTCTTGTTTGCCTTAAGGTTGTGTGTTTCAGTTTTGTTTTACTGGAGGAGGGTAGGAGGCAATAGGCAAGGGATAGTAAGCATCATGATGGGGGGGGGGGGGGATGGGGGACTCCATTGCATTATGTACTGTGCTTATAGCCCTCTGGCCATGAAAAATGATAGTGTATTTCACCAAGTGAAATGTTATTTCTAATTTCAACTAATGACAGATTCATGAGCTTACCCATAGACATAAATATCTTCCAGTGCATTTGCTTTAAGGATTCCTCCAGTTTCGACTGGATCGGCAATGATGATGCTCACATCCTCCAGCGTACTGATCTCTGTACTCTCCAAGGTGCATCTTTTAAAATATTGCAAGTCTTCCTCTCTGCTTTTAAATATTTCCTCCACAAGATCTTCTCCATCCGACTGAGAGATAATTCCCACTAACTGGTTTTTTAATATGTCCATCGATTTAAGGGCAAAGAATGATATTCCCATGCCAGATAAATCCAAAACTGTCAGCTTTGAATTTGGATTCGATATTCTGACTGACAACTTTTCTTCTACCGATTTGTCTCCTTGTGTTGCCATGCTGGTTAGAGTTTGCATAGACTCTCTTAGATGGTTTAGATATTTTCCATCATTCAGAATTGCTAATTTATTACTTGAAATGTTTAGAGAGATCTCCATTCTCGAGTCTGCATCAGTCACTCTATACTTTGACTTTAAGTCTTCTTGTTCCGTTGTCTTTGGTTTACTTAGAGATTTAGAATATTCTTGCCGCTTAGATTTGATATCCTTGACTCTGAAAGACATCCATGTTGGGTGGCATCTACATACTATATCTACCATATCTTCTTGAGTAACTTCCAAGACAGTTCTATTCTTATCTAATGAACAAAGTGGAGAAATTAAAAGGTCAATTCTGAATTTACAAGTTCAAACACTGACATGAAGGAATGGGCCCAAGTGATCGATGTTTTATTAAGTAGCAATAGGTAAGTAGGGAAAGCGGAACAATAGGGAGTGAGTAAAACCCAAATATTGATCATTTTAACAAACACAGGAATTGTCATAAGTCAGAACAATGGATACAAGTGGGTAATTGTTCCACCCATTTGAGTGTGTAAGGGTTTTGGGTACGTTGTAACATGAACACTCATAGCATGGATAAAAGCTGACAGTGAAAAATGGGAAAACTCTGGTGTAAACAGGATCGGATCGATACCAATAAAGAGGAAAAATTGGCACATGGATGGCGTTTGACCTAAATTAAATCTTATAGGTAGAACACAATAAGAGCTGGTCATTGGGAAAGGAGTTATTAAACGAAGTAAGTAATGACCGCTGCTAAGAGGACCGACAAACATCAAGGTAATATCAATGCTTACTCTGCATTCACACCCAACTTATAGCAGGCTAAATTTACATCTCAGAAAACTTTTTCTGGAATGTGGATATGATCAAGAATATTATTAATTTTGCATATAAACTTGATATTAATGGGAGACTGTGAATTAGTGATTAATTATTCGACCAGCATTTGCAAAACTGGTACAGTTAAAAGTTCTTTCATGAATATATAAAGAGACTTTCTTATCTCCATAGATACTGTTGTTATTGTAATACCTTGAAACTGTTCAGCACAGATGGGATAAACAGCTTGCTCCCAGCAGCTCCCAGAGGCAGGAGATGAGCTTAGACTGCTCTCTTCATCAAGATGGAGGTCAAACCAAGAAATAATTGCATCCGGCCGACCAGAGCAGATGATAGGCAATGATAAGACACTATCTGTCTGATGATCTTGATCAAGAACCTATAAATAATTGTCATACATGAATATTCACATAAAATGAACTCACAAAAAAGAAAAAGAAAAGAAAGGGAGAACACTGACATAGATCATGTTAAACAAATTGAAAACACTTTAAAGGGTTAGTGAAGCTTATCAAAAGTAATTGCTGTTAGCAGTTTCATACCACTTTTAACTTTGGAGACCATGAGCTATTAAATCATAGGCTCATCCATCAAAGTGGCTGGGCTACTGAGACTAACAGATGAACATGTCACTTAACTTTCAGCAACATTTCAAGATACTTGCTTGATAGAACTTAAACTTTCTTATGACACATTAACCAGTCACTCAGTAATAGTACCTGCTTTACTTGAACCGATTTAATTTACAATCCCTGATGTCCTCAGCATGCATCCATGAGTTTTAAAACTTAAAGAATCGGAAGGATTGAACTAATAATTATTTCAACTATGCCTAACACTTTCATAAGTCATCCAATAAAATGACAATTCCCAAGTAAATCTATGAATGGTAAAATACATTGCAATAATTCAGTAGAGGAAAATAGTTTAGGTGGTTTTTAAACTCAATTTATGTGAACTCACTAAAGTCAATTGATATCCAGGCCGATTGTTTCCCTTCAACTAAAAAGATCGACAACATACTTCAAAAATATTTGATTTATAATCCCCCAAACATCATACAGAATATTGTTGAGACAAGATGCAGGTTAGCAGTAACACTACGAGTATCATCAATTGATGTCTGTCTCTTCTGAAAAATCTGAGCACACATTTAAGGACAACCCTTATCAAAGCTGAATGCTGTTCTACAAATAATAATGAATGTCCTTACTAACGTCTTACCTCTGACTGACAAAAGTTAAATTTATAGACTAAGGAGGGTGAAGTGAGAGGTTTCCAGCCACCTGGTAGTTGAGAGAGATTCTCTGAGGAATATGGCTCCGTATCACCATCAATGATAGAAGATGATGATGATACATCAAGGGTCGCCTGAACACTCTTACTGGTAACATTCACCCCACGAAGAATATCAACTGCATTCACCTTCCTAAAAGGAAAAGTACACAGGTTGAAGAAAAACGTAAATGGTGCCAATGATTCTCAGAATAGGAGCAATTTGAAGGATTTCACTGGTCTCTCACTAGTCAAGTTAACAAGGAGATGAAAAAACTGTTAGCAAACTGCTTATCTAAGAACTGCAATAAGTAAACGCTAGAAGGCCTGACATTTCGATCCTAGCAGGATCTTCACAGAGAAGATTTATATAGATGGAGAACTTTTACATAGTCCGAGATAACAAAAGACTGTTTTTCATTTAATCCATTCCTGTTCTTTTCCCATTCAATGTGTAGTAACTTGTTCTAGAAGCTGCAGAAGGCAATTGTAAATTATAACCTGCTTCAACCACAACCCCTATCACCTTCTCCCCTGTCACCCCAATATGTATATGTCCATTCCCAAGTCTCAGAAATAAAAGAGAACATGTACGCAACCATTCTCATCAATAGAAATGCTTTCATTATTGTGTTACAGACTTGAAGTGAGTCCATTTATGAAACTCACATGTGATTGTACTCGCTCTTGTAGAATTGTACTCACACCCGTACACATGTTGGAAATCTTGTATAGATCCTAGCACAAGATTAATTACTCACACTCACCCTCAGAGCCATGTACTCACATCCTTTCTTCTCATAACAAGCGGACTTGTCCTCTTACTGTTGTACTCAAGCTACGAGTCTGTTGCGTTTCTAGTTCAAAGAACGCAATTATGTTTTCATTGTATTTAACTATTCCCACCTATGCTGCTTCATGACTTCAACTGTTTTCTCATTGTTTTAAACTATTCCCACTTATGTTACTACGTGACCACAACTTAAATAATAACTGTTTCTCCTTGATTTTGACTATACCCACCTACTGTTTGGGGCTTGTGATAACAAGTTACATAAATAACATTCCTCAATGCGGTTTAACTATGTCCACGTATGTTGCATGTGATTTGCCTATACCCACCTATGTTGCTCCATTTGATTTAACTGTACCCACCTATCCACCTATGTTGCTTCATGTGATTTATCAATACTTACCTATGTTGCTTGATGTGATTTAACTATACCAACCTATGTTGCTTCATGTGATTTAACTTTACCCACCTATGTTGCAACATGTGATTTAACTATACCCACCTATGTTGCTTCATGATGTAATCACTTTCAATAAGTTGAATGAAAACACTAGCACCAGCTGGAATGATTTGCTTCTGTGGTAAATTATTATCCTGCAGAAAACAGACACAAAATAAGCAAATATATTCATTATCTTGGAAAAGTCTACTACAGTTACAGAGATTCAAGATAATTGGTTTAACTACTGATATAACTCAGAAGAACAAACCATCTGTTACTTAAAATGCAGCTTCCTCTTTGAGGAATGTATCTGTTTAAGTTATCCAAACTGGGAGTATGTAAATGAAATGCAAATGCTTTGTGGAAAAATATTAGAAATATTGCAATAGTATAGTTAAAGCATCAACTGTGTCAAGGATAAAAAGGGAAATTGACTCAATCCACCAATGATTAATAATTATAGCTTAAAATAACTGCTTGCATTTAATTTCTAAAATTATACATAACTTATCTTTTTTAACTCAAGGTCCATTTATTTTCATTTCAGTAATTCATGCATTGTTTTCAGTGTAGGTTGGAGTATGGTATACCAACTTCAATTGTTCTTTACTCGTTGCATCCGAAGCAGTATCCTTGCATTGTAGGAACTGAATGCTTGGAATATATTCTCATTTCATCAGGCAGTAAAAAAGTAACACCTTTAGAGTGACGAAGGCCTAACAGAATTTTGAGAATTGTTTTGAACAGAAATGTATATTTTGACATATCAAAACATCTACAAACAAAACATTCTGTGCTTGTAGGTATCATACAGCAGGCAATAAAGACCACCAGCTGTTTTGGAATTCAATAAATTAATACAGACTTGCACCAAATACAGCTCTTTTACAATATGAGCTGGTGTCAGAAGGCAACTAGCTACTTCATGAGTAGATATATCTTTAATGACCTTCCTAACCTCTCTACTTTTATTTTCTTCGAGTAGATGGCTCCAGGCATGTTGAAGGGTTGGTATGATTTCCTCACCAAGGAGACCGGCATCTGCAATTTCAGTGACAACCAACGAGAACCTGAAATTGATGATATTTATATCCATCAATTATCTACATCTATATCTGAACTGTCGTTATAGTGTAACAAATTCATGAAATTTATTATCAAGTTTTTCAGTCTAATCATCAATGGGCAACTATCATAGTCATATATCAGAGCTGGACTTAACATGTACTGTATATCAATACCACAGATACATTACATATTGTAGATATTCATAGCATATTGTAGTTATTCATAGCATATTGTAGTTATTCATAGCATCTTGTAGTTATTCATAGCATATTGTAGTTATTCATAGCATATTGTAGTTATTCATAGCATATTGTAGTTATTCATAGCATATTGTAGTTATTCATAGCATATTGTAGTTATTCATAGCATATTGTAGTTATTCATAGCATATTTCAAGTACCGATGCTTCATTAGTGAACCAATTAATTTCCACTATAATTGTATAAAGCATGTGAATACGTTAACAACAGTTATCCCATTCACTGCACCCCTCCCCCTCTCCTCAAATAAAGTACCACCTAGGACAGGCTATATCGGGTTTATGGGGCCAAAAAATATTACAGCAAATTATTTCAAAGATTTTTTCAAAATATACAGATTGTAGTCTGTTACAGTGACACTCTCTACATTCCACATTATTACCTGTCTTGACTGGAAGATGCTGGTTCCATATCGGTTGACTTCAAATTCTTCATCTCTATGTGCTCGTCCATATTATTCTGTGTAATTATAGCCTGGGCAAGATCACACATTGCTGTACTCATCTCACAGGCAGTTACTCTGCTGGCTCCAGCCTTGATGGCAAGCATGCTGGAACAAAGCAATAATAAAATAAAATAATGTATACTATTAATTCATTAATCATTTGTTTATAAATGTGACCCTCAGTACTTCCATTTATCAAATCCCAAACTCCATTCAAATTTGACTATCCGTTTCATTGTCAACAACAGGCGAACAAATAATCATTCTGTGAGTCTGAACTCTACCCATCTGAACTGGTGGTTAAAAGATGATATAACTGTAGGCGTCAAAAAGGACCGAGTCTTCTACGGAAGGTTGCTCTTTATTTATTCCGTATCCACGTCTCATTTTCTTTGTTTAGGCACAAAATAAATATACATATATATATATATTAATCATATTGATATGTTGTAGACTGACAAAAAACCAATTCCATCAGTCCAGGTTGTATTAATAGTACAATTTAAATTGTTTTGAGAAATGACCTTCGAAGCAGATGAGGTGCATCAGTTAAATTGACTGGACTCTTTATTCTAATATAAGGGCAATTAGGTCAATTCCTCAGATGCAACATAAAATTCAATGGGACAACATAAGACTTTTAAATGATTTGTTTTATAAATTTTATAATTTCGTTAAGGAAATATGGTATCTGAACATCATCAATGGATGATCTGTTGTTTTTATGAGAGTAAAAGAACATGCTTTGGTTAAATAGGAAATGATTTCACAGTGGATTAACATTAACATTAAGGCATGCACTGAGGAGATGATGTCATCAACATTTTAAACCAAGCAAGGAGTATTTCAGAGATTTAGCATATTTTAAAGGTGAATATCTTAAAAACCAGACTGTCTAGAGTAACATACATATAGCTTGTGCTGTTAAAGAATTTATTTTTTATCTTGTACTTTAGCATATCAAGTTCCATCTAAAGTCATCTCTTAATGGTTCTTATTGGCAACTATATGTTAGTATCGTCCATGAAAATCAGCCTACTGTAGGTGTTTAGTGACATTAATAGGCATAGTTTGAAAATGAAACAATGAAACATCACACACTAAATATTGTGGGACTCAAGAGCAGGTAAAATTGTTGTGATTATGCAGATGCCTTAGTTAGGTTGATTATTAATCAGTATTAAGTGTAAATATTACATGCTTTGATAAGAATGATACAGAATTTCTAAACTCTTGAAGAGTTACCTCAATAAACCAGTACCAGAACCAATGTCCAAGACTTTCTGATGTCCCTTTCTAACTGCCCGTTGCAAAGCATCATAGTACCCCTGGTTCCTTTTACGATCATTCAACATTCGAAAATGCCATCTTTCAACCAATGAGGAGGAGGCGTTCTGTAAGTCCCACAACCAATCTGGTTGCGCCTTGACCTGGACAGCTTTATGGAGGAGTGTCACAGCTTCTTCTGGGTGACCAGATCTGTATGAAATTTTATAAACCATCTAATGAATTCAAATATAGCCTGCATATATACACATACATAAAAATGTCATTTTTCAAGTGGATCTAAGATAAATTGACAGCCTGTTGCACCATTTTGAAGAAAGAACATTCATATCAATGTTTGCAAGGTTGTCAAATTATAGCAAAAGCAAAGTTGACAAGTTGCATCAAACCTAAAACTTACTGGAAAAGAAATTTTCCTGTAGAATGCAGAGTACTACCACTCTCAGGCCAGACTTCACAGGCTTGCTCATAGCACCAAACAGCATTCTCGGTTCTACTTAACGAGACCAGTTCTGTTGTCCAAGACTTCAGACAATCGACAAATCTTTCTTCCACATTGCTTTTCTCTTTCAAAGTTGGCTTTAGTGTTAAGGCAAGCAGGAAATGAGCAAACCCTTTCCCATAATTGTGTGCAGCAACCAAATCATACGCAGTATGCAGAGCTGTATCAGCTTGTTGGTACTGAGTTGCATCCTGCATTGCAACCTTAGCAATGTCTGCCTGTAAAAGCAAGAACAGTTATATAAACTTTGGGCACACAATGACCTTCCCATCAGGCTTAAGTTCTTGCCAAGAACCTTGTAGACAGTGATGCACTGCTAATTTTGGTGCTGGAGTTGTCACATGGTTATGATGTTAAATATTGAAGCATTTAATTAAGGTCATATTTACATAAAATATGGTTGTAATTTGTAAATCAAACAGGTGCTAGCCTAGAGTAGTCCTTTGGTATTATTAGTCAGAGTTATACTAAGTCAATGTTGTACAATTAGTGTACAACAGCATGTCAGCAACCTGACTTAGGCCCTAGGTCTTACAATTACATTAATACAACTATATAGCTACATAACATAGGGGAGGCTACGTGTCTAATTTTTAAACTCTGTCCCTACTTTCTAAATTCTGCTACCTTTGAAACGCGAATCAGACTTAATTATGTTTAACCTCACCAATGTGTGTGAAAGCCCCTTTAGTTTGTTTACATGTTCGGATCAGTGTGTATTGTTGACCTCAAGTACACCAGCGAGTCTGAGCAGTTCATACATAGTTGACTTCTCGATAGGTAGCATTTGCATGCATGCATGTCATGTTCACTCGAGTACTCCAGTGCAGTCACTAGCAAGATGTGTTGACTTTGTCTAATGCGCATGCGTGGCGTCCCCGGACCACGGCAACAGTAAACTAACTAAAGTAACTTTACCGTGTGTACCTATTCAGCTACTCGTATTACCCTCTGTGTGTGGGACCTTTGCTTACATGACGCGGCGCACTATTCTGTTTTACCTCCATGATATAACTAACTTGCTTCACTCTAGACTTTTCGAGAACGGCCAGCCAATTACCAATCCCTTCCCCCAAAGAACTGAAATCATTTTGGGATTGTGCACTCAATTGGTTTGAAGAACTCCCTGTTTGAATCAACTCAATTTGCTGCAGGGGTTTGACTGAGTGCAAATCGTAAAAATGGCAGAGACGTTAAGAAGGCTCTCGGAAGCTGGTGCATTCAGGCTAATGCAAGACAAGGTTGAGAAATGGAATGATAATTATAAGGTATGAATTTACTTCTTAAGTAATAACGTTATTAGGCGTACACAGATTTAGCCTACCAAATTGTTGGAAGTGCCTATTATGTGGAAAAATTTCTGGCATAAAGTCTGCTTAGTTGTAGATACGGGTCACACTAATTAGCGTCAACAGGCCGATTTCACGACAACTCACGACAACTCAAGACAACAAGTTTAAAATACTATCAAATACAATTGATGTTATCAGAGTATATCTGGAAACACGTTTAAAACTGACTGGAACCAGCGTGCATACATATTTTTCACGGGAAAAAATGTTTTTGTCGTAAAATTCAACTTTTTCATATACCAACATACCAACACCAACATATTTGATGGTATTTTAAACTTGTTGTCTTGAGTTGTCGTGAGTTGTTGTGAAATCGGCCTGTTGACGCTAATAAGTGTGACCGGTAGATACTTTTACTAGTTTATTTGTTTCACTAACAGGACTAACTCTTACTGTCTTAGTCTTACTCTTCTTAGTGTTATGATAGCAATTTTTATGAATTTTACCGTTATTATTTATCCTCAACAGCTTAATACTACGGACAAAAACATATCGTCTTGTGTGGAACTGATAGAGTTGATATCTCGGCTTCAAGGGCAGATGTTTTCTCTTCTTAACTTGTGTGCCATGGAAGGTACGGTAATAATAAATAAATTGCATATGATTCACTGGTTTTGCAATCATCTTTCATTGAGCAAATTAATGTAACTCTTTTGATACTATTCCCAACAATTATATTTTAAGTGGCGTTTCAAAATATAAATAATTTTTTTTATAATTATTAAATTGTGGGCCACAAGCAAGAAACTTACCTTCAAGGAGTTACTTTTGGAAAGTATAGGTTTAGCACTACAATTTAGGTCCAGTTGATTAATAATTTCCATCTTTTTTTTATATTTTGTTACATGTGTAGGTGGTGAATATGCTGGTTGTGATGCCCTGAAGAAACGACTTCTTCCCTGGTTGTCCAATGGGTTTGTTGCATCCTCAGGGCGTCTGTCTGCTGACACCAGCTTAAGCATCATTGCTGAGTCCACAGAGAAGGAGAGGCAGCTGGAAATTCTGCAGGAGGACTATGAGAAGCAGCTGGATGTTATGGAATCAGACTTGAACAAGTCTAAAAGCCTTGCAGATGATCTCAGTTCAGAGTAAGAGTTAAAACTCCAAAACAATACATTTCTGAATGAATATAAAGGATATAGCAAAACTGGTTAATTAATTAATTAAATGACAAAGCCATTAGTCTAGGCTCAACTGTTATGGGTAGCAGGTTTGACTAGTTTTATTTTGCAAAATTACCTCGTCTTGGTGGGAAACCTGTATGGGAGAGGAGTGGTTATAAGAGTGCAGTGATAATTTGCCATCAGCATTGTTAACTTTAAAGTCTGAAGTCTGACTCTGTAGACTTTGAAGTCTGTTTGAAGAAAAGTTCCTACTCAACCTTCCAATTCTATTTGTATTAATAGTGTAGTTATAATCTCACATCATGGTTTTATTTCTGAATATGTAAGTTGCATGGATCCCAAGATAGTATGTAAGATTTCTGACATTCATCAAACCTTTTTAGAGAATGATGTTTTACATTTTTTTAAACATGCATATATATATATGTCATTTTAATACTGTAATTTGAAGATATTTCCTAAGTTGCATCCCTGCTTACCTGTCTCATCACAACCTTAGCACTCTTGCTCAACTGTGCCTAGAGCCATCTGGCATTATAGAAATATTAGTTACCAGTTAAACTCTGTTGTCATTCTGATGCATACTGCATTAGGCTCATAATGATTATTTCCTCTCCTTGATAGACTTGATAGAGCTCATGCACAGCTGAATGCAGAGAGGGAGTTGTCTGTCGAGGATAGTCTGACTAAAGACGATCAAGTGATATCTCTTCAAGCAAGGTCAGTATCGATCACAA
Organism: Apostichopus japonicus; assembly: GCF_037975245.1. Classification (NCBI taxonomy): domain Eukaryota; kingdom Metazoa; phylum Echinodermata; class Holothuroidea; order Aspidochirotida; family Stichopodidae; genus Apostichopus; species Apostichopus japonicus. Next base: position 25,981,376 of record NC_092574.1, on the reverse strand, counting down.
ATGTCTTAAAGGTAGTCAGTATAGGCCCCAAATTATAGCAGGCTATAATTGCTAGAAGTTTTCAAAAAGTGCTTTCCTTGAGGTCTTTACTCTCCAAATTGTTCTCAGACATTTTTAAGGAACACACAAGGTTATTGAATGTCCAATGAGGACAATTTCCTCCATGGTTGTAATAAATACAGTTTAAGAATTTTTACCAAAGTTGACCATATTTGAATATCTAGCATATTTGGGACCAATACAGCATAACTTTAAGATAGCACAAGACTAATGCATACATTGCGATATTTCTTTCATGTATTAAAGCAGCATTTTGCGTCCTTTTCTATGATTTTCCTCAACCTCACTGACTCCACTATGCCATATAACGACATATATAACTAGCTTCTATTTAAATTTATATCTATTTATATCTATTTAAATTTATATCTATTTAAATCTGACTTCAAATGGTGGCATTAAAGTCGAAAAATTTGCAACTTTCAACTTTGTTTTTCTCAAAGATATTTCCGTTAGAACCCAAGAAACCTCGCCAATAATATGAACATTTAAACACTACGAATGTCATTGACCAATAGGCCTATGTAATACAACACCATGCTTGTGTACAGTCTATAAGGTAGTTGTACCAGGGAGTTCCATACATCTCCCTGGTTGTACCAACGCAAAGTCTTGAATCTATTTTTAGCAACGGCTCATAACTAAACCTGCATCTCTGATTGGTTGAATTTAAACTAGTGGGTTTTGGGGGAACTGTATGCGATTAATTTTAACTGTGGAATTTGTCATGGACACTCTTCTCATTATCTGCAAATATCCTTGATTACTCGCCAATTAACGTTGTAGGCAGGGAAAAACTTGGCTATTTTCTTAGTTTGCTGTTTTGTGATTGATATATGTAAAAAAATCGATGGACATGTCAAAAAAGTAGAAAACGGCGACCAAACGCAAAATGCTGCTTTAAGTTATAATAATAAGACTTAGAACAAGAATGATGACAATCTGCTATGACAAATGATAGCGCTTATTTCATCTGTGTGTTACTAATTTAAGGAAAAGTCAATCTTAAATTGTTTATGCGCAGGATTGGAGCTTTGCAGGATGAAGTCAACTTTTATAAAAACCAATCTGGTGTAATAAGTGACTATGAAATTGAGAGAAGACGACTCCAAGATGAAATAAGTCTACTGCGAGAGGAGAAGGCCATTATGAACGGCACGTAAGTGTTTGTAATTGTCCAAATATACTAAACTTAACCAGCTGTGATAACCTTCAATTGTATGGCAATTAAAATGGAAGAAGTTGGTTTTGCTGTCAGTTCAAATAATAACTTTCAAGAAATAATGAATGAGCACTACATTGATTGGTGAGTTTGTTGTTTGGTTGTAAAGTTAGTGTAAAAGTAAGTTGGCCTGACGTTTCGATCCTAGCAGGTTGTAAAGTTACTACCTTGCCTGGATGGTCTCCTAACATTTATGAGAATTCCACTGAATGGCTATGACACCAACAACTACTTGACCAATTGCATTTCCCCTTCCCCCTGCCCCACAATTTCCTCCACAATGAAGAGCCTTATTTGACTTGCAAACATTTTCTAAATATCTTCAGATTTTGGTCTAATCTTTAGGATTTTGTCGAAAATCTCTAGCTTCACTTTGGGGAAGAGGAGGTACAGTAGGGTGTGTTGGCAGGTCTCATATACATGTTATGATAGCAACTTCATTGATCTCAGAATTATAATTTGTATATTTTGTCTAATTTTTTTTGAAAGGAATGACTTCATTGTAACTACCAGTCCTTCTTCCAAGCTGAGCTCTCTCAGCACAGATGTCTTTCAGCGAGTCAGACAAGCTTCTCTGGTCAGCAGGTTTGGGGATCTCTTCGCCAGGGATCGTATGGACGGCATGGATGTTCTTTATAACCACTGCGATGATCATGAACTCAACCAGAAGATTGTCTTTACATGTGTTCAGGTATTAATCTAACCAGACCCTAGAGTTACCAGGCTGAGAACGGTGATTTACATGTGTATCGAAAATGTACTGAAGGAGTTAAACCCCCAAAATAATGTCATGTCATGTTAATGCAAATGTTTTTTATCAATTTTTCTTCATACATGAAGTATAGAGCATAAGCAAAGTTCCATCAGTTTCACTGAGAAGCTAAGTAAAAGGTCATTCTTTCTTTAACCTATCATTGAGGAGAAAACAGTTGTGCAATACTGTACTTTATTCACAAGTTTGTGCTTCCTATCAGTAAAACCTTGAAACACCATAAGAAACAGTGAAACATTTGGTATTTTCTAACGTTCTGCAGGAGGCTTTCCATGCGGCTAAGTCGGCTTTCAACCGCTATCGTACTAAAGTCTTCTCAGCTCTACAAGACACTCATACTGGACCCGAGAGCCTGTCTGATGCTGTCCAGAAATACATCAACAAGAACGGACAGCTACTTGATGTTCACAGTATTGTTGAGGTTGGTTGAAGAAGCATGATCACTATTACTTTATACTATACGGTAGAAGTTTCAAGTGCTTAGTTTGGTTTTGTCTGTATCTTGTTGAAGTCTGACCACATCTCACAGACTATTACTTAACTTAGAAATGGTTACAAGCTTCACTAACATTGGTTGATTTCTTTGGTTGTTTTTGTGATTAAAGCTGTAGTCACATTTCATCCATTGTGTTTATCTGCAGGACGTTCTAGCAGCAATGAACAGACATCCTGTAATCTCGTTCCCAGCGGAGGTTAATTTTAGAATCTTGACTCTGTTTATACGAGAAACAGTCAAAGTGGCCTGGTCCATGACTGCTCTGCCTTCACCAATCAACATTGCACCTGCTAGGGAAGGAGAACTATTCTCAGAGAAGAGGTGATTATGCTGATGATATGCTGTTTTATTTTCCTCTTTTATACACTCACTGTAAAATATTGACTTCTAAGCAACTTGACACAATTTTGCATCAAGTTCAAAATATCCTTACTGTTATATTTTCTAATAATTTGATTAATATTTAGATGAGCCTAGATTGCATTTCATTGGATTAGATTAGAATACATCAGATTACATTACGTTACACTACATTATGTTACATTACACAACATTTTTACAATACATTGCATACAATATATGACAATACATAACACTTCATTTCATTACACGTCATTACAATACTTTACACTACATAACACTTCATCACACTACTCTTCACTTTATTACACAACATTTACATTACCTGTCACCAGTAGTAGTGGATCCATTGAAAGATTAGATATGCAATAAGTTAGAAGAGAAAGCAGGTAGCTTCTTTCATAAAGTATTTCTTTGTGTCACAGATATCGGCGCACCCGTGATTCCGAGTATACAGCACCTCTGGTTGCATACTACATTTGGCCTGCTCTGGTGAATGCTAAGGGTGATGTTTTACTGAAGGGAGAGGCAGTTACAAGACGAGGTGGAGCACTGGTAAGATGATTGGATTTGGCTTTAGAGAGAGAAGATGTGGTGTTGTAAATATAAATTTGCGTTGTTTCCAATTTTACGAAAAAATGATGTCTAGGCTAGAGCAGACTATGCAGGAGGATCAGCATGAAATAATGTCATCAATAATCATATTTTGATGATATTGCTGGAGTTTTGTAGATAAATGCCCAGTCAGTTTTCTTTAGCATTATCCATATAATCCTGAGTATGTTGATAAGGCCACAACTTCTTCATGAACAGTAGATTTTGCAAAAAGGATGACGCTGGTAAAAATCTGTAAGTCAACATAATAAACGTTGTTATTGCAGATGACTATGGCAGTGAATTCCCCAACAGATTCATTGTAAATGACCATGGCAGTGAAGTTCCTAAATATCATGCATATGCCTGGCTGTTAGTCATATGCACTGCACCCTGGAAGTTAACTGATACAGGCCAATAAAATGCAATCATTTTCTCATTGTCTGTTCTTTGAAGTAGCAACAGATCTACAAATACTCATTCAGGGTTCATTCCAAGAGAGTGATCCAGGTGGCCTCCTCTGTTGAAATTGTTTTGACACAAAAAATTAGCTGCAAACATAATTTTACTCTTAACAAGGTAAACAGTCGATCATTTTAGCATTCTGCTCTTGTGCATACCTTCCTTTTTATCTGGTAGTAATTTTGGTATCTAGAGATACTTATCTCCCAGCTTCCTTTCCTGAGAAATCTTAGAAGCCATGCTTACGTAGTTTGTGACTTTTGTTTACCCAGGCCTCTCCTCGTCGTAGTCGCAGTCCATCCAGAGCTGTCACCCCTTCTCGCAGTCGTTCACCCAGTCCGAGACGTAGCATGATGGCCAGTCCTATGAGCCCAGCAGGTAACTGACCTCTCGTTTCGTGACTATTTTTGAATTATTATTAGTTTGTTGCAAACTATAGAAAATTGTTTGTATTTGAATCATTGAATCAAAATATTGCAATTTTTCTGTTTATCTGAACATTATTAGTCTTTGATACAATAACATATTTAAGACAGGTTAAGAAACCTCCTCTTGTCAGGATATCTACAAGTAGGGATAAAGAGGATGGAATTTACCATTTGTGCCAGTAATGCTAGATTTAACATGCAATTTGTTTTTATATTAACAGACACAAATCCAAAAACCAATATTGATCAATCATTATTGATCTATGTATTGGAGATAATTGTCAAGAGTACCTCCTGGAAATAGTAACCAAAAAATCTTATATTATTGGGATGATAAGACAGATTTAGCTATGCAAGGCTGAACAAATTTAAGTATGAGATCATCAAGCCGGAAGTTCAATTTTTGCCTTCATTTGTTACAATGCTTATCTTTGGTAACAGAGATGAGTTTTGCAAATGCTGAATCTGACTTCCTGAAATTCTTGACAATGTCTCCCTTAAGGGGATATCTCCATCCCAAAACAGAGCAAGATTTTGCTTAGCTGTTTCAGTTCTTCAGATAGATCTCTGCTATTTAAGCTAATGGGTTGGGTTTGTCTCCCTTAAACTACACATTAAGTGAGAACTGTGACTCCAAGTCTCCTTAGCCTGAATGATAACATCTTGTTTATACCGATTTTGGTCAGTTTTTAGTACATCTATATAAGTTGTACTTAGATTGCTTAATAAGTCGTTGTGGCCTGCAGAGGAGTCTAAGTTGGGTGGGGTTCTCCCTAAGTTCTTATTTATTGAAACTATGTAAAATTCATCTAAATTATGATTTACGAGAAAGCTGATCAAACTATGAGTACATGTCGGGAATTCCTGACGTATGGTAAGCATAATTCTGGATAATTTATTCAGTATGATTTTTTTATCTTCCAGGATCTCGTCCAGGTAGCAGTCTTTCTCCTCGTCCCGGAAGCGCTGCCTCATCTTTGCTCTCTCTGTACTAGCTGGAAGTAGCAACCTCTGAAACTCATTAAACAAGCTACAACTAAACTCATTATTAGAGCAATACTATTGTCTATAGGTTCTGTTCAATTTATAACAAGACAGCATTGAGACTTGTTAATAGTTAATAATTGACAACTATTTGTGCAGCATAAAAAATAACTTTCATTTTCATTTTCATCCTGGATAATACATTGAATGAGGCTGTACGGTTTGGTTTGCAAGTATGTAGCTATAAAGTTTGGGTTATTGATTTATTTTACGTAAGTGTTATGTGTGCGTTCTGAGCAAAACACAAAGGCTGTCTCGGTTTGTAGTTAAACCTTGGAAGGGAAGAAAGTCAATTTGTTACTCACTGAACTTATATAAATAAAATTTGTGGAGTGCTAACTATAGAGTTTTGAGATTTAATATTTTGGCGATTTGAAATTGTGTGCTATTAGTACAAAAGATTACAAAACTGCTTGGAGTCAAGATATCATATTTACTGGTGTGTCAAACAGGACTTATATGATAAATGCCCTTGTGAAGACCGACTGCTACAACAAGCTCAGAATATTCCATTGCATTCTAGCATTTTTAGCAGGGGAAGATCATGTGCTCACTCAAAATTAGATGAGCCCTATGATACTTGTCACCTTAAAACACAGTTGTATCATCTAGTTCAAATCAATTTGGCTGGTAGTAAAGTTTCAAGTGACACCTAGTTAACTGATTTGAATTTTTCTTGTTTTGGGGGGGGGGGGGGGGGAAGACAGTTCTTGTGTTGATTTGATACATTTTTGGTACTATATCAATACAAAAACCTCATAACAATGTAAGTTTTGTATTATATAACAAAATTACTAAAAGGTCTAACTGTTGAAAATTACCTGATTGATTTTTCTATGTGATAAATACGTATTAAAATAATCAAATGGATTGTTCGCTTAAATTAGTCACTAATGAATTTCATTAGCTGAAAGTTGAAAATGTTGATCATTTTAGATCACTTGTAAATTATTTTGAGCAGTATTTGTTGGTAAAAATTATCAGGAATTTAAAAATAGCTGCTGGGATCAAATAGATGAAGTTATTTCATATAGACAAAATTCATTTTTTATGATGAAAAGTCTTTGAATTGTCTTCCAAATGTTCGCTGCAGGTTTTGTCGTATAATAAGCAGCTGTACTTTTTCACCTTGAACTGTGCAAAGATTTTCCTTCTTCTTTCTCTCTCTTTACAACTGTCTTCTGACGTGAATATTAATTACATTTATTATTTCATATTGATGTTACAATGAGTTTGATTTATTTAAAAACTTTAGTCTTGTCTTGCAAACAGGGTATTCATTAAAATTATTGCAAATTGATATCTAAAATACTGTTCTTTTCTTGATGTTTCTCAGGAATGAAGTATTGTATTGAATAATAAGTGCCTTTCTTTATATCATATTAGTTTTTAAGATGATGACTGTCGTAAAATATCCAGTTTAGTTTTTCCACCTTGCACTATCACTTGAATTCCTAATTTACATCTTTTGTTTTCGTATTTAATTCTTTTACCTTCTTTCTTAGTTGTAAGTTTGTTACGATTTATCCTGTGTGCTTTTTGTTCTGTTAATGGTTCATACCCATATAATAATATAGTCCTTTAATAATATAGGAATAATTTAGTCCTTTTATTTCATGGCAGTGTTGTAGGCTCTGAATTTTTGTCTCTTATATAAAATATTGTAGTTCCTGTGTCAAAAAGTACAAATACTATATAAAGTACAAAAACTATTGTCCAGCAACTTGACCATTTTGCAATGCGAGACAGGATAACAATTGTTTACTGAAAGGCCATCAATATTGTCCCCAAATGTGCTAGAATGTTAGGTTATGATCAGTCATAAACAGACACACATTGTTGCCACCCTCCGAGCCCCCCCCCCCCCCCCCCCCGTCTCTCTCTCTCTCTGGTATATAATTCATGTTACTGTCTAATTAAACAGTTATCATTGTCTATGCACGATCTGGAGGGTAAGAACCAAGTACAATTTTTTTTTGAGTATTTTTCTCAGTTTTTGGGATGTTCAAATTGGGGCCTGTATGGATGATCTATAAGGACCTAATCTTACTATTACAATAATTGCTATTTTAATGAGAAATATGAATGAAATTGTATATAAACATGATTAATTAATTTCATTATGATTAGTAATTTCTTATAAATAATTGTGTGCCAAATGAGTAGTGAGATATTAACCTGTGTATTAAAAAAACATTGTAGCAATTGAAGTGTGTGTATTATTTTAACCATATATTTAAAGACACATATTGCATTTTGGACTTTTCAAGTGCAAAAAAGTGAGATCAGTTAATGAAAATAAATTGTGTTATTTTGAAAACAAAGCAGAAATTGGAGACATTATAGTCATTAAAGAACAGCATATGATATTATCTCTCCCGAAATGGTATGCACTTTTCTTAATATTGATATTTTCATCATATGTGTTGAAAGAGAAAAATATGTAAATGCAAAAAAGTCTGGTGCTTTAGACTCAGGCTCATAATTAGAAATTTGCATAGGTAATATTGGCTAAAGTTAAGGTCAAACAATGCACAGAAGCTGGAATATATCACAGGTCTCGATATAAGATATTTTTCCCAACTGAAGTTATGATGTTCTTGCATTTTGCGACATACTCGCATTAGGAATGTCACTTTAAAAATACTTTATTGGAATTGAGAATGATTTACTTTAGAAGAAATGTGTTTACCACTTAAATTGATACAAAATGCAATTTTTTTTTTCATTTTTTTCTTTTAGTTGAAGAATTTTATCTATATATTATATGCTATGTTTGAGGTGAATCCTTTGTTTACGATGAATTTATATCGTGTGGTGATGTTGATTATTGATAAAGTATTGATTATTAATAAAGTATTACATGTGTGGAAGTGAAAACAAAAAGTGCTTGTCTTTATTTAAAGAAACAGAAGAATGTTTACTTGGCTATTACTGTAAGGTTAAAGACCAGCTGATTTAGTCCATTCTGGAGCAAGAAGAAATACATAACATTCAAAAAGTGTATTTAAGTAGTTATTTAAAGCAGCATTTTGCGTTTGGTCTCCGTTTTCTATTTTTTGACATGTCCATCAAGTTTTTTACATATATCAATCACAAAACAGCAAACTAAGATATCAGCCAAGTTTTTCCCTGCCAACATCGTTAATTGGCAAGTAACTAAGGATATTTGCAGAGAATGAGAAAAGTATCCACGACAAAATTCCACATTTAAAATTATTGCATACAGTACCCCAAACCCACTAGTTTGAATTCAACCAATCAGAGATGCACGTTTAGTTATGAGCCATTGCTAAAAATAGATTCAAGATTGCGTTGGTACAACCAGGGAGTTGTTATGGAACTCCCTGGTACAACTGCCATATAGACTGTACACAAATCAAGCTTGGTGTTGGATTACAAATTGGTCAATGGCGTTCGTAGTGTTTAAATATTCATATTATGGGCGAGGTTAATTGGGATCCCAACGGAAAATATCTTGGAGAAAAACAAAGTTGAAAGTTGCAAATTTTTCGACTTTTATTCCACCATTTGAAGTAAGATTTAAATAGATAAGCTAGTTATGTATGTCCTTATGGCATAGTGGAGTCAGTGAGGTTGAGAAATATCATAGAAAAGGACGCAAAATGCTGCTTTAAATTTAAAATGAAACACAACAAGCTACTTTGAAACTTTCATGTATTTTATCTCCTCCAGTGATCATGTACTTGAAATATATGGAAAACTTATAAAACATTCATCAATATAAATTGCAATTAGTATAGCTACAGTAAATGAACGACAGGTGTGTTAACCGCCCTCTACATGCCAAAGATGTTGACCCATAAATGCATAAACAGAGATTTTGAAGTTTAGTATAAGCCAATATTTTCTGACCTGAAATTGCCCTATTTTTATTTTGGAATGTTTGCTTTTTCTTATTCTGTGCTACCTTTAATTTTCATAACAATGTATGAACTGTTTTGCCTAATTTGATAATTTAAACTGGAAAATATCTATTCTAAACAGAAACAATTTTTTTTAGATATGAATCTAGCAGACAATGTTTGGTAAGTTCTCATAGTGGAAGAAAATATCAGCAAATTGTATTTATCAGAAAATTAAACCGTTTTAATTTTTACTCCAGGTGTTGATATAATTAAAAGCACATAAAATACAAAATCATTAGCCAAAGCTTGCCTCCCCCAATGGTAACCCCCCACCCCCCAATGGTAAGCCCCAAGCCCCCCCCCAATGGTAAGCCCACTAGGGGATTTTAGGGTGTTTTCCTTTCACAAATTTTGACACCAATTACATCTTGTATAAACCGCACTGTATCTAAAGCTTGAATGTCTTCATACTGTTTTGTAACGGCACAGTAACTTACTGTTATCAAGATAATGCAAAGGAAAAAAAAACGATCTTTTGCAACAGTAGGAAATAGTACAATGCATTGACAACTTTATAAAGGACAAACCAGGCTGGACTTCAACCTTTGGATGCCCCAACATTTATTACAATCTCAATGCACCATTATATTTGACAGATGCCCTATTTCAAAATTCAAAAATAAGATCTCCATCAAAACATTAAAAAATATATTTCAGATTAAAACAGTATGCCTTTCTACCCCCCTGACAAAGCTCATGCCACGATGACATTTGACTTTTCAAATCAGCCTCTAAATGAGACATAGATGAATAAAATAAACTCCACTCAACAATCTGACATTCCACTCAAAATGTAACTTGCCAATAAAACAATCATTTTCCTATTCCAACAAGTACTTTATAAAGTTTAAAATAGACCAACTTTGAAGAAACAAGTTCCATAGGTAGAAGTCTGCCTTAACTACTACACATGGCAACTCTTGGCAGTTTACAACAATTAGGTGATTGCCTACCCTTGGCAACTACGTTATCTGCAAACCAGTCCACGACAGAATTACTCCAAAGTTTGGCTAGTTATGAACAATGTCAATGCTGTCACAACCCAGAGAGCATGTAATTGATATAAAATGCCTGCCACACACATCAGAGACTAAAGCAACAGCTCAGATATCAACTTGTGACTTTCTTTCACAAGGAACCTTTCTTTCAGAAACTCTATTAAAAGCTTGCTGATAGCTGGATTATAGTTGTCCAATCTTTTTCCTCTCTATGACAGATGCCCCTGCTCTCTTTCAGCAAAGTACAGAAAGCTGCTCTCCAATAAGCAAACTGCTTCCTTCAAAATTCACTGAAAGCTATCTTGGACTTGCATGCCAACCAGCAAGAAAAACTTTCCTTAATACGACAGATTCTTTGCCGTACTTTGAACAGAGTTCGACAAAACTCCCTCCTTTCAAGAGTAGCTTGTCATCGTCGTGGGACCAAATTTTTGTATCTAAAGGAAAAGGGAGGAAAATGTCAGAGAGAAATATTAATTAGAGCAATAAAGCAGGAAAACATGTCTCTTCATGAAAGATGAAATCATAATTTCATTGAAACTTAACTTTGTGGTCTGGAATATTGGCAATGGCAGCATATGTTTATAATTCAAAATGGCAGACTATGGTCATTAAATTCTCACAGTATTTCCCCGAGCAAAATTTCTAGGAGAGTCTCTAAATTTTCATATATTACAAATTTTAGTTTGTTTAATGCTCAGTAGGTTTGATAAAATTGTTAACAAAAACAATGTAAAACTGCTTTAATTATGTAAACCTTTCCACCAAATTCTCTTCATATTCACTCAATTAACTAAGTAATGCATTGTTTAACTCCTATGAGCTGATGCTTCGAAGCATCAGCACTCCCTACAAAGGACTTTTTCTTTATATCCACATCCCCCACATTTCCCTTCCATCACCTTCCTTATCCTCCCCTCCCCCTCTCCCTTTCCTGAACAAATAATAGAACATGGTTTGATTCAGCTGGAAATCACTTGATAATAAGTGAACATTAACTTCATTTCTGAGCTTGAGATGGGTTAATACGCCTTTAATCAGGTTAAATATAAACAACATTTGTTACGAAACGCATAACAGTCACACAATCAAATGTGACATATCTGTCGGAAAATCTTGAAGAGGAAAGTATAAGTCAATTTCCTATTAATTCAAGTTTGAAAGGTAAGCCGGACTTGTTGGAGGAATCCAACATCTGTTGTGACATGAGCGCATCCAAACAAGCGACGTATTTCTTGTTCATAAGTGAAAGATTAACAGGAGATGTCGTTTGGTAAAATGCAAACAGCTGTTTGAACTTCTCTTACCGGGGGAGAGCGTCTTCTTTTCTAACAAGTGCTCTGTTCTGTCTAAGTCGCCACTGTTAATGTGCAAGGCTGTGGCAATGGCTTTCTTTGACAAGCTGAACTTTTCACACCAAAACTACAAAGAGATAAACAGACAGAAGGATTTTGTCATTTATTAAATAGAAAAAATAGAAACCGAAAAAGACATGCTGTGATGTTTAATTCTTGCAGGAGGATAAAATTACACATTAGTTGCAAGAAGAAAAATAGCAAGAGAATGATGTAACATGGTCCTTGTCTTCCACATTATGTGAAGTGTGCTTGTGGAGGTGCCCTGCACCTCCTCTGTTAGTAGATGAAAGAATTTAAAAACTGAAAAATTGACAGCCATGAATGTGGGAGTACACCTGGCTTATTAGAATTCTCAAACATAGAACATGATAAATTGCACAAATTAATACTTCAAATAAGAGGGGGATTTTTTTTTTAAATAAGTAAAAAAATAATGTAATATTGTCCAAAAAGTCTTCACAGTGTAGTTGAGTGGAACGGGTGGTAACTGAGTCAAGGGGTATCAAGTCATGTTTACTATTTCAAAATAGATGTTGAAGGACAATTATTTTTTCTCATCTTCATTAATTAAATCCTTGGGTACTTCTCCTTTAGTTAATGTTTTCACAAAATGAACAGATGAAATGACTTGAAATTAAATTGTGGTAAAGATGAGACTACTTTTGTGGTGACCATATTAAACCAGATACATTTTGATACATATAAAACAAAAAATGCTAGGCCTAGGAAATTGAAAATAATTTTTCTTCCACAAGAAAGAAACATTAATACTTTATTACATTGAAAAAAAAACATGAATCACAGTTATTATTCATCAAATATGCTAATTAGTTAATAATTATCCAGAGGAAACCATTTTGATTGGTTGACTTGTTTTTGAATGCTTGGTTTCATTATTGCATTATAAAAACTTGAATGCTCTCCTTTTCATTATAAAGTTTTTTTGTGGGTGGGTATCCAACCATCCATTACATTTGCTGTTTTAATGATACATACAGAGGAGGTCAAATAAATTTTAAGTTAAAAGAGTGAAAGTTTAAGCAAAAGAATGACTCCATACTTGAGGTAAGTCAGAGAGGCAACTTGTCAAAGATCATAAAAATGCAAAGCCAAGACTGCCACTGAAGTCTTTACAAGTAAAGCAACAGCAGAAAAATGACTGGCTAAACATTCTTTACTCTTTCCAAATATAAATCCTTTAATATGAAGACCTCCCTCCCCCCCCCACATTCCCTTTTTCCCCACCAAAACTTATGAACCCCACTAGCTCCCAGACTCCACTTAGGTAGTGTGGGATAAGTCCTGTCAATCCACTATCGACCAGCTGTGAGGCAGTATTGTAAAGAAAATTCAAAACTGAAAAAGCTTGTTGAAGCTTTTTCCATTCAGAGACTTATGATAACTATAGAATTATGATAATATATAAGTGAAATGGAATTCAACTGACCTAACTAGCAATGGTTTGCAGATACCTAAATGGCTATTTGTGTCACCTTTAACTCTAAATTAGATATTTCTAGCTGCTCCAAACTTCTTGTCTTTACAACAATGAGCAGATAGCAATCGATCAAGCCAATGTGCCTGAGACATATATGAAGAAATCATCACTGGTTAAGTATCTGATAAACAGGATTATTTATATCTGACAATTCTAGCCAATCCAAGAACCAAAATGAATAATATTTTGCTGTTTTTAAATACCTGAATCTGTTCGATGAGTTGCTTCTCTATGCCATCAGTATCCTCACTATCCTCCACATCCAAATCTTCAACTGGATCTTCCATTTCTAAGAAAAAAACAGACCCTCAATAAATCAATCAATCCATTAACCAGTCAATCAACCAACCAATCAATCAATCATTCAATCAACCAACTAGTCAAATCAATAAATTGACCAATAAATCATTCAGTAAATTCAGTTGAAGCACCTTATGGCGGAAACAGCTATTAACGAGACAAATCGTATCATATTTTACTCTTTGCAAGAGGTAAATTATCTTACCTTTCAAAAATTCATAAATTATTCCTTGCCTGTCTGCAATTACCGGTTTTGACAAACCTAGAGTAGGAAAAGAAAACTTTTGTTAATTTGTAACAGTAATACTTTCAATGGATATAAGTATCTCAACATTGGTTGCATAAAACACAAAGCACTGTTTTCAAGATATATTCACACTGTTTTATTCAGTGACCTCAATTTCCACCTGCAACATCTTGGCAACCCCCCAGTGGCAGATTTTGTGGATGATGGAATTTGTCTATGGGAGGATATATCCCCCTCTCCTTTGAGTTGTATATATATTTAAGGGCACTTGGCTACAATAATGGTTTATACATTTTGGGACATTTCAAGTAAGTTATGATCAACATTTTCCCCTTTCGTTTTCGCCCAAAAAACGGCAAAACTTTTTTCTTCTTCTGAATGCTTTTTTGGGCAACCCTTTAAAATGTTGTTAACACCAGGGTTCTAAATAACAGTCAATAACAACAACAGTTCATAAACCTTAGGAAGAATCAATGAAAGTGATGGAATTATAAGAAACATACTTTTCTGATTTGATCTCCGCCTCTTTGGGTTATTAACCTCTTCTGTCATCCGTTTCCTCTTTGAGTTTCTCATCTCCTGTTGCCGTTCTCTCTCTAGCTCTACATACTCAGGCAGATGGTCGTGAAGAAAGCTTAAGAAGTGGTCCTTCATTGATTGCCACGAATGAGCTGTGATCTATATGAGGTTGATAAAGCCAGGGATTACTTTAAAAGTGAGTGTTTTCTGTTATTAGAATGATTCAGGGTTTCCATCCCTGTTTTCACGGCAAAGCAGTTTCTTCTGACAATATCTTTAACATCTCACAAAGCAAAACAAGATGTTTTCAGTTTACTACTGAAGAGGTCTGTTTTTGGAGGGAAATTTAGAATTTGCTGCAATTTGACACTGCTTTGTCATGGCAGTGTCTTCTGCCTAGTGGGTTTCTAGAAGGTGAACTGAATCCAGAATACTGCTCTAAGAAGCGGCATTTTACATTCCAATTGCAGTTAATTCCAGCAAGAACATGTTCTGGTTTGATATTGTCATAGTTGTATAAAACTTGACACGATTCTTAAACCTTAAAACCAAACGCTACTCTAAATTTACTCTATATTTTTGTTGGAAATGTCTCTTGGTGACAACCATGTGCACAAAGATTATAGCAACTTGGTCAATCTGCACCTAACATTGAAACAGATATTGTACAGCATACCTAAACAAGACATTCCATTAGTTTTGTGACTGTTCTTCGTAGCCAGTGAAATAGGAGCAACATGGATCCTACTCTTGATTTAAGATTACATTCCATGACTTTTCATAAGAAAAAAATTCTAAAACTGTTTTCACAGAAATGTCTGCACTTTTGAGCAAAGTTGCAGGAGAAACCAAAGACTCAGGGTAAAAAAACTTTCTGAATTCATTCTATTTCTATATCTTCCGAGGTGTAAAAAATTGATTTTCAATCGCCAAGACTATTTTCAGACGTGTTATCCATCACAGTGTGATCCCTGTGTTGTATAGATACCATACCACAACTAGACTGGTGCACATCCGCCCGAAAGGTTAACAGTCAAGAAAAGTCTCTAAATGGACCTACTTAAGGTGACATTTTCAGCATATTTTCAGTCATCATCATCATCATTACTTATCCTTGTATATTGGAAAGGATGGAGTAAAATAAACTACTGCTGATGAAAAATTCAGCAAAAATGAAGTTGTCTTTAGCGAACCAAGATGATTCCACAACAACAGCTGGCAAATGGGTTTGGAAGTACTGTGCTAAACATTCACCTCTTCCACCTCAAAATGCAAACAGACATGATGGGTAAATTTGTATACGTGCCATGACAATCCAAGCCATCAGCTATGCTATGTTGGGTAGGACATGTCAGTTAAATACTTATGTATCATTGCTCTATGTGAAGTTAGTGTGTAAGTCAATGGAACAATTAATTGTGGTATGATTAATTATGCAAACATTAAAAGTAAAAACATGAAATCTAGAGGAATTAACCTTCATTAATTCCATTCTCTTCCAAAGAACATTACCGCCGTAGTTTGCGGGATGTTTGGCTATGTACTGGAGAATAGCTCTGTCTTCTTCTTCTGTGTACTTCATCCTCCTTGAGATATGAAAAATGAAAAATGACAAAAAGCATTTTACTAAATCCATTGAATAAAACAAAAAAACATTAGGCACTGGGGCTATGGGATAGGTCAATTTTTTTTATGGACTTCTAGATTAGGACCTGCTGAAACCATTTTTTGGGGGTTCGGATGGCCATTATAATTCTTTTCGATGTCTACTTGTCAATGCACACACCTGACCACAAATATACACTCCTCACGTGAAGCATGGTGTCGTAAATATGAAGTTATGTACATATTATTACATATTAATTGTTTATGCAATATATACGGAACACACATACATGGAGCTTACATTATTATGGGTGCATTTTGGATATCTTCCTAAAAGGTTACTTATGTAATTGAAACTTCCGTTCCATATGCTAATTCGAATCCGTGTATAAAAAGAAACAGAGACAGGGATATTCCTGTGGCACATGCCACACTGTTGGTTGACAACAACAGCTTAATATATCTTGTGCCTTACTTAAGATATGTTTGATTGAACGGAATCTATTTTCGCTGGATAAACCCTTGTTTCTTCCTTGTGGTGGATCACATTTGTTTTTCTGTGATGTTATAAAGGCAAATGCCTGGCAATAGCTTTACTTTCCTATTATATTCTACTTGTTGAATTATCCTTGAAATGTGATACATTGAGAACAGCGGCTAGCTGCCAAGCTTCTCTGCATTTAGAGTTTCAAGTTTTCTAAAAAATAATATTTTCCTTTGTGTATAAGTGAGTTAAATATTAGAAAGAATGTTAAAAACATTTTTTAGCTTAATCTCCATGACGATATAAGTCATTCTACTGTTGCCAGATGCATTCACAAAATACCAACAGATATTAAAAAATTGTATCTTTGCCACACAAAATCCTATGAGGATGTTGTTTTGACCTAAGGATGCCAAAAATGTCCATAATTTTTTATTGAGCCATCAATTTCAGCTACCGGAATAACTTTCAAAGCTATTTTGTCAACACTTTTAGCAATTTTTGGCAAGCTTAAATTTCTGGCCACTTGAAAAAGGTTGATTATCCTTCTGACAAGTGTTGAGCTGACTTAACTTACCCCGTGCCAGTCACATTAACCAATACATTGGACGTTTCTCCTGGTGACGGTGACCTTGTGTGTGACCTGCATGTTCACCACAGGGATGAAAAGAAAACAAATTTTAGAGAAAGTGGCACAGTGTTGTTAACATAGTGTTAATTGTGTTGCTTTATTAATGTCCAAAATTACTTTGTTTGCATAGAAGCTAAACTGAACCACTGAAAGGTTTTTAAGCTGTTCGCACACTGTCTGGCTGAACGTGACCTGACCCAACTTGACTGTCGCAACAAAGAACATTGCGGATAGGATGTTAGCGTGTGTGTAACTAAGATTGATCAAGATTCAGCTACTTTAGTCGCATCGGCTTCAGTCAGAGAAACTCAACATGTAACTTTTTCAGTCTTCTTCAGTCAGATGGAGAGTGGCAGGCTTTCCAGCACCATGTTTGTTTCGTGTACAGTTTAAGCATCACACAGTACAGCACACTGTACAGCATCTGTACTGTACAGTATCTGTACAGCACTGTGCAGTATCTGCACAGTACTGTACAGTACTCTTCTTATACTGTGCAAAAATGTGAGCCTGATTTAAGTTTCATATATAAAGCTATTTTAAAAACAAATGAACTAGCAGCCCAATCTGACCACAAAGGTAACTTAGCAAATATTATAAATGCAGAAATCACAATTTGCCAGAAGATGACCACATAACATCGCAGTACAACTTATTGCTTTAAATACAAATTGGGAGCTACCGTGGGGCAACTGGGAGGGTTGGCATGTCTAATAAATGCTACAGGAAGGATACACTGGCATCTAATGTTTCCACGGGCCAGAAGAGGGCAATGGCAGACAACTGCTAAATGTTATACATACTTGCAAAGGTAATCCTTTGTATTAAGGAGTTGGCCTTGGCTGAGACAATCATGCACAAACTGAGCTTGCACATATCCATCACCTGTTGCAATGTCATCATCAGCAGCAATCCTGTAAATGATTGTAATTAATTCATAATAAAAATGATCCTAACTAAAGGAATCTCTATATCAACACATTCAATACTACTGTACCTGCCATCTAGCATTTCACAATATTTTGTGCTTTGCTATTATAAATCTACTACATACTATATGGTAATAATTCCCTTTGTATTGTTTGATGTTCTTTCGGCCAATTTTTGACCTTCTTTAAAAATATCACTGGCTTTTATTCAAATACTCTGATGGGAAATTATTAAAACCTAAATTGTGAAAGTTGTGAGTTTTAAGTGAGAGACGTCACAGGCTGCAATCCTTACAACAGTGTATTCTTTACTTACAGGAGATCAAGTGAAGGGTAGTTCTGGCATAATTGTTTACAAAAAGAGAAATGGGTCATGTTATTCACACTGCACACCACCAATAAGAAGCAGTACCCTCTATTTAACCAGTTGCTGTACAAATTAAATAATTAAATTTAGATTAAAGGATAGTTGAGGGGCTCGGTAGGTTACATGTTTATGATGGCACCTAAAAATAAAAGAGTGTTGATTTTCACCACCACACTGTTTTAATTTCCACTACATTTATTTCCCACAAACAATTTTGAAATTCTTCGAAGGACTACTTGTTATTCACTCTAGTTTCAGAGAATGTAACAGGAGTACAGGTAGAAATAGTGTACTCTGTACTGTGATTGGTTGTTTAAGTGCCAGGTACTTTAGATAGTGAGGTAATACATTGATGTTCATCAGGCTAAGTTCTTGGCGAAAGGCAATAGGAATGTTACTAAACACTGAATAATTGAAACAGTGTTTTTATCACAAATAGGTAGCAGTCATACAAACTTTCCTTACTTGAAAGAACCAAGAAGAAGATGTTGGGTCATTTATAACACATATGGCCATTTAAACTCAATAAAAAGAGTAGCAGCATGACAGTGACTCCCACTATTGTCAAAATAACTGACTCACTGTAGGGGCCTACAGTAGTCCTGATCAAGAAATTGTGACTTGCTCAATATCTTATTTTTCTTGAGTTTTTATCATATTTTAAGTACTAAAATTTCTACCTACCTGATGACATCATCACCTTGTCTTGCTTTGCTTGTAACCAGTCCCCCAGCGTTCTGTTGAATATGGAATTTAGAAAGAGAGATTACAAAATTGAAACAGGACAGAAGGACACAGTTACTCATTTCGTGTAACTGGTTATTGTTCAAAGTATACTTGGAATGGATAGTGATGCTACGGTCGTTTTCCAAATTAAGCCATTCTATTCGTTTCCACATGTTTTCAGAAAAATAAGTACCTCAATGAGCGGCCGTAATCGAGATTTAGTCTCCGATGGTCTTATGAAGAATGTTAATGCATCGCCGTCATCTGAGATGAAAATAAATTTCGGTTCGCTTTCTTTTGAACCGTCTGCCGCCATTTGACTTCACAGGTGTCATCATAGAATTACAAGAGCCCTTGAATTCGACCTCATCAACTTTCCCCTAGCCACTGTGTGCGACTCTACGAGACTCAACAGTCCAACAAACATTCGTAAGTCGTTGCTTGACTATAAATAAATACCCTTCCCAAAGTAAGATATAAACATAAGTCGATTTCATATGTATAGTTTAATTTGGAATAATTCTAAGACCAAAATAGGCCTTCATTTTGTATGATATCAAATGATATGATATTATCGAGCCTATGCTTAATTGAATTTATGTTTCTTCTTTTATTTACTATTAAAATGTTTATTTTTCTGTAATGGAGATGGTATTACACGCTGCATCCACAATATTAATGCTTTTAACATGACATAATGATGACACTGATTTCATTGTCAACATTGTTAACATTATAACTTTAAGATATGAAAATAAGACAAAGAATTTTTTTAAAGGTTCAGATCCTTGAGGCACTGCGACATCACAGATTAACTTTTAAAACATTGTCAAATTGACAGCTTTCAGACACAAATTTTAAACTAGGATATCTTCCAATCGGTACAAGATTTTTCTTAGTGGTTTGGGAAAGTTGTTCACTACAAAGGTCTCTGTGATATAAATTAAAGATGATGGTTTGGGCTTGTGTCCTTAGCATGCATCACATGCACACACAAATTATTTGTAACTGTTAAAATAAGCATTGATATAATTGTGTACGAACCATTCCTCCAACTAAGGAAGGTAAATACACTGCGGTATTTGTTTATTTATATAATGATTTGATGTTTACTTATATCTACTGGAGTTGATTTCTGAAGATTCATGAACGACATTTCTTCTTCTTCTTTTGTTGTCGTTGTTGCTTAGAGCAATATATGTATAAGATATACGTAGTTATGAGTATGCCTGTTTGATGCAATACAATGTTATACAATCTTCTGCAGATCATATTTAGCAAAGGACTGGACGGTTTTAATGCTCTGTGAATGTTACAATCCTTTAAAAAAAAACTCACATAAACTTAAGTATATATAGCAAACATGCATAACATCAGAAATATACTGCCTTAACATGAAACGAACCGAACAGTCCACATTAAGTTGGAGGTGATCTTGTTCTCAGATTACTGCCATTGGAATAGGTCCAAGGGCGGCGGAACCGGGGGGGGCACAGGGGGCACGTGCCCCCCCCCCACTTTTCCTCAGGTTAAAAATGTGCCCTTTTTCTACATAAAAATTGAGGTGTCCCAAGTTAGCAATTAGAGGCCAGGGAACCAGAATGAACACTCGGGAAGGGCCGTTTCCGGCCATCTGAGGGGTTCGTAAAACCAAAAAATTTCTAGTACGCTCCGCGCCAACTGATGGTGGCGCTCCGCTCAGATAGTCGTGCATACAACTTTCCAAATCCTGGCTACGCCCCTGACTCTTAATGAATTACTGTTGGTCAAACTCAGAGCTATTTCGAATGGCAAAAATTTGTTAAGATATTAACAAGAAATAAACTCTAATTCGGAAGATTCCTACATTGGCAACTAGCATGATTTCACCTCATTCTGTCTCAAAAGAAAACTTGTTCCTTGTTTCCCAATTTGTTCATTGGATATTGCAGAGCTATATGCATATTTTCCTTGAGGGGGGGGGGGGGGGGGCTTGATGGAGTGATGTGTATACGCAAATAAGATAATACAATAAGAGTTATAAAGGGTACTTAATATAAGGCTGCATCAGTCGAATCGAATTTCTGCAAAGTGCCCTTTGATGTCGGTGCCCCCCCCCCCAGATTAAAAGTGCTTCCGCCGCCCTTGAATAGGTCATTACACATTTATTACGGAATAGCTCCATGATATTGCATTCGTGCATCGGCATATTCTACCCCTTCCCGTCCCCTCCCGTCCCTACCCTCCCCGTTCCCCTACCCCACCCCCTGTAAGTTAATCCCATATGCCAACCTGATAAGAATATCTTCCTCCACTCGTGTACATCTGTGTGGCGTCCTTTAACTAAACAACACACGGATCTTTATAATGTTTCACTTGGCTTATTTCACCCACCAGTCCATTTAACATCACGGACATTACATTTCAAACTCGGTGCGAGAAAATGATCAGTACAATGAACTAATTACAGTGCATTGCTAACTTCCTCAAAGCGTTTCACTTGCGTCATACAGTAAACTGCACTGAACCTAGAAATGTTTCTGATGCAATTTTACCTCAACATATTAATATCATTTCACTTTTACTTTTATCCAAAAAGAGATCATTATTGAACATACATATAAGCTATCGGTGTTTATACTGGCTGTTAATCAAAGTGGAAGAGGGGGGGTTAGTACACGGAAGGGGTGAGGGGGGATGGAAGTGAAGGACCCGGATACGTTTTCAAGTACAAATTAAAGTACCTGGTTTAGCCGAACAAGGGTTTAGAAAGAGGTACAAATACCTGTCATATCGTCTGCATAATATTCGAAATGATTGATATATTTATGCATTGTAGGATTCTTTCGCGAGTGGGAGGATAACCGGGGAGGGGAGAGGGGGCGGGGAGGGTGTATTATTTAAGAAGTAATTTATGTTATGCATGCACACTGAGGTTCACCTGTTTATTACAGGGTCTTCTGCGGAATCTACATATTAGATGGGCCCATGCGGAGACTGGTTTGGTACGGTAATTATGCCCGATGCCATTTTGCCGTAACTTTGTACCACGGCAATGGCTTAAGTTGTGATCTACTCAATGCATACATAAAAAGCACATGAAAATAATCAGGCCATTTAATTTCGTACAAGAATGTTTTTATTGGAATTAGGGCGGTGTAGGCTAATCGTTAAATTACAGACGAGCATTTGACACAGATCAATGTGATGAGCCGATACTCATTATCACCCTCGGTTCATCGTGTTAACGAAGGTGATAAATAGTTTTATAGTCACTCGCGTTCACTGACTATGCTGTCGATAGTTTATGAGCAGATGCCGTGCGTTAGTGCAGTCAATAATATATCTCCACCTTTCTGTCATCTTGTTTCGGCAAGGTCCTTATATTTATCGCCTGCTGTGTTTTTTTCTTAACAGTATTATCACATCGCGCATTACCGACTTCTAATCGCTCAATGTCTTGTCTTAAATTTGCTGGTACGGCTTCAAGACATCTGTGGGGCATTGTAAATGCCGTAACAAAATTAGCACCATTGTAGTTCTTATATTAGACAGTAGACGTGCTGCCGATATAACACTTTCGTTTGTAATTTGGAGAAATTTCTTCTCGGTTGTCAAAACAGGATCCTTACGGCTTCAATGTAGTTAGCATTTTCTGAATCGACAAGTAAGTAAATATGTTTCATTTAGATCGGTTTTATCTTTCGAGATCACCACATCAGTGTTTAGTATATGTTGTCACAGTGTGACCGTTATAGCGTATCCTACGTAGATATGTTTATATAAAGATGTACAGTATACTCTATCATAGTTCTGCGATATTTCCCATGGTTTATGTATTATGTAAAAATCACATTTCTATATTATCGCTATAGTAGGCACATTTAATTAACATCTGTTGACAGTCCGTTACTTTATGAAACAAATGTGAGTTAATTTTCCGGTAATATGATATATACTTTTAGTCGATATACAGAGACTGATTTTTGTGTGTGAACTTTCTTGAAAAATAGATTCAATTTACAGCAGAACGGATAGCAGCCTTGCAATGAGTAATTTACCGTGTTTCTTTACTTGAGCCAGAAGCTGGTGGGGCGGGAAGGGATGGAGGGAGGGGCGGGGGGGGGGGGGGAGTGAATAGAACTGAGATACCATTAGGAAAGTATTACTCTCTAGTTCATGTATGCATGAAGCACCTTAACGACGGACTCGATCATGCATTTTACTACGGTAATGCCCTGAGAGTACAGAATAACAATTTATGACATTTCGTTAACATGCAAAAGTTGACAAACAATAAACATGATATAGTTTAGACACAAACAAGGCAATATATTTACTACATGTATACAGGGACGTCGCTAGAGGGGGGGGTGTGGGGGGTGTCTCACCCCCCCAATCTTGGTAAAAATGACGATAGTTGGGAAATTTGAGTGCGACAGTCGGAATTTCCGACTGTCGGAATTTCCGACTGTCGACAGCTTCAATTCGGAATTTCCGACTGTCGCACTCTAATTTTTCTGACTGTCGCACTCTTATTTTCATATGTTCTTGTAATTTGTGAGTGGCATAAAATTTTCGATCAAAATTGACCTTTAATCAGTCATATTTACCACGATTTCCTCGTCACATTGAGAAATTGTATCTCGCGATCCTTATACTCCACCATACAAAACTTTTTATGATTTTGAATACTCTAAAAAAAATACAACGTTCGCCAGCTTCAATTCGGATAATTTATGTATTCATTTTGCTATTGGGTGGGTCGACCCTGTTCGCTAGCTTCAAGTAAGTTCAGGATATACAGGGACGTAGCCAGGGAGAGCAGGGGAGCGACTGCTCCCCCCTTTCAGTGTCGCAAAATATGTTTAAAAACTGTTGTTATTACACTGCTAATACACGGCGATAACAATATTTGTTTTTACGCCACTGCACATCTGGCTGTCTTAAAAAATATGAAAGTTTATATTGTCCATCAGTTAAGTTCGTCAAATGTATTTCTGGTATATTATGTAAAAGAACATGTAAAAGAATTCGAACAGGAAACAAAATCTGCTGATAATATGATATCATATGATAATGATGAAACTGGCAACAAATTGCACCAGATCGCATCTAAGGACCTTCAATTGTTCAAAAATATCTCAAAGGGGAGGGGGAGACCCCTCCCCTTAGACCCCTCCCCTTAGACCCCTCCCCCATATCAATCGCAAAAGGTGCTCCCTCTTTCAAACTATTGGCTACGTCGTTGGGGTATATACATTGTCTCTACGGTATACAATTAAAACACCAATGCTAATCTACGGAAGCTTAAAAGTGCCATCAACATAAGCAAAAACTTTGCCCCATAAGGTACAAATGTATCGAAAAAAGTTCGGAACATAAGTGCAGTCGCGAGAGATAGGGTGTCTGACTGACACTGACCGTATCGTTGACGATTAGTGCGGGGGGGGGGGGGGGTACAAGGCAGCAGTCGGAATTTTCTGGCTCCAAAACCCATCCAGTTGGAATTTCAGCCACTACACCCCCCCCAATCATCAGGCCTTAGCTACGTCCCTGCATGTATAATGCTTAACCATGGTCACTGTCACACCGTATTATCACCAGCATTATATCTCTTCAATTTAAGTAAGTCCGTTCAGTTCAGTCAATTTGTCTGTATAGATTGCCATGCTTCAGTGCGTTTATAGTTTAGTTGTTATGTTTGTTTTATCAACCCATTTTCCGAACCCAACAGGTACATTATAAGGTCTCCTTATAAAGGTATATGCGCTTGCTAAGTAATAATTTGAGACAGTAGAAGATCCACAATTTCTCCGGTTTTGGCTATTCGGTCCATGTTTGTTTTTTCATGCATTGTAAGGTCCCAACCTTATTTCCAGTCTACCGCCTGCATTATGGGCTTCCCTAATTTAGTGCGCTGTAAATTGTAGCATATACTGTTGCATTGTAAATCTACTATGCCATTGAAAATATGCGTTTGCTAAATGTGCAATAGCCCGTGGTACGAGTATGAGGTTAACATTTACAGCAAGCCTATACTGACAACCGCACATTCCTTACATAATGTGATAACGGACAAACAAAATTTAAAAAAACATCAATACATAATAATGATGATGATGATGGTCGATGGCCGATGGTCGATGGTCGATAGTGATGGTGATAATGATGATGACGATGGCGACGATGACGACGACGACGACGGCGATGACGATGATTATTACTACAAACGGCGTTGAATTGAAAGTTTTCGAGAGGATGGTCCGCGGATCGCCCATTGACAAACTCTGCTCTAAGCCTTCATTCAGTGAAAGCTTAGATGATTGTAGAAATAATTTATATCTTTTTTTGTGCGATGAAGGATTTAATCCAGAATTGTTATTGTTACCGCATCATTAAACAATGAAGTATATATGCAATTAACGCTATCAGCCGTTTCCAAATATCGCGCATACGTGGGAGGTTATGCTTATACATGTAGGCCTATGCGATCCGACCAAACCCGAATAATATACTTTGTTCCGTGGATACATTCTTGGTCATGACGCATGCTGCACTATGCGGGGCACTACTATAGATACCGACTTCTCCTTACCGTTAACCGTCTGCACATGTAATATCAATGTATTAGTTATTAGTAGCTATGGAGCACTGCAGGCATGATTACACGTATATACCTGATCACTCCCGATCAATGACTACAGCCAATGCTTATTAACAGAGGCAGTGCCTGTATAGGCTGCAGCAGGCCCGTAACCGGAGTTCGATTTTCTGTGGGGTGGGGCGGGGGAGAGAGCACATGAATTGGTTGATGTCCATCGCGTTATAGGGGGTCTAGAGACATTTGTGTTAGATAAAAGTGCTTAGATGTAAAATACTGCTAACTTTTCTATCATTTTATCTACATCTCTGCCAGTGTATACGACTTTGTGTATGCGTGTTATAAAATGTAAGCCATTTTAGGTGTAAAGAGAGTCTGAAGAAGTCCACATGGCCCACCCACCCTCAATTTTATTGTCTATCGTTCAATCCTTTATATATCCTTGAGAAAGGTAAGACCACCACATAATTTGTATATACGAAAGCTTAATAAATAAATCGAACTATATCGTATCCCGGTGCTCCCCCTCCCCTCCACCCGTGGCTAGGACCCTGATCCGAAGTTCATGAAAATGAAATTTGCACACCCACGTGATTTAACCACACAGGGGGAATAATTGAATCGAGTCATACGGATATATAAATTTTTGTGTTTTTAGTTTTTGTAGCATCCATATTATGACAATCATATAGATATAAAGACATTGATGTACATATGTCATTGAACAGCGATGCCTACGTAACACACGGTACTTTAACCCACGAGGAATTTAATATAAACATACCATCGTTATTGCCCGCATATATTCTTCCACTCATGCTGAACACACTTTTCGAATCTTCTGACATATATGTTTGATGGCTGAGTATCCGTACTTTCATAATCATCGGTATAGGCTACGTGTTACTCATATAGAGAACCATATGTCCATCATGCATAGTATATAACACGAATTAGATTTATTTCCGGTATCATGAGTACAAAAGAATATGGACGAGTCCCTATATATCGTGGTATTATTAAAGTATATGCTTTCATTTAAATGAAAAGGAAAATAAACAGGTCTCAATATGGAAATTTCATACAAAATATTTGTTGCTCACTACGCTTATCTAAAGCAGGCCTAACAAAAGTGGTATTGTGTTGGGGTGGAATGGGGTGGGGTTGGGTGGGGTGAGTTATACACTACCGTGCCTCGGTGCCTGGTGGGTTAAGGACGAATCTAACTGCAGGAACTAATTCCGTCTACCAGAAATAAGAATCTTCAAACGCCTATATGAATGCATATATAGACCAATATGAATGCCCAAGACTGATCCATAGGCGGACCGGTGACATACAGTAAATGTCCCCGAGGCTTCACCTGGCCCCCCTGACCTCACCTGACCCTCTTGACGCCTCTTAAATGTCATATATTAATGTAAGTCATCTAATAAGGCAGGTACAGTTTTAATAGTTTTCCTTGATTTGTTCATATTTATAGGATTGGTGTACAGTAATTCAGGTATATAAAGTTTACCTGTGTTAGATCAATATATACTGCAGTGTACGATTTTATCAAATATTCTTCGGTATATGACTTCGTATATCTATCTTACTGCACACAAATTTAACGAGTACCGTACGTTTCAAACATGACCCGTTTGAAGCGAATTTTCCTCCAGATATCTGGTAAAATTCAATTACATGCATCTAACATACATCTAACATACATCTAACATACATAACTGACGATTTAGAATAAGAAAACAAAGAGCCGCTCAAAAAGTGTCTCATTTGCTAACCGTTTTATATATAGGCCAATACGGAGCATTCTCACAAGGAAGCAGAACATTGCAAACTTAACTTGAATTAATAACACGAATAAGTGCATTAATGCATATGGTATATATGTATCCTATATAGACTGACTTAATAATTAATCATTTTCTTCATTTCATATTTTGTTGAACTTTTCCAACTCGAGACTTTTATAGTATCCCTAAATGAAGGCACCTATATGAATATAAGAACATTCTCTACTCTTGAAGATCCTTTCTTATTCCCTAAGTGATTTCATAATTGCTGCAAAACAGCTGAAGCAACGTAACGGACACATTCAACGCCAAGATTGCTTGTTTTCATATATATAGCCTATACATTTGCACCGACAATTTGTATATCTGCACATGTAATGCACTATATTAGTACTTTGACTATACCAGCACATCATATCCTATCTCCTGTTCTATTGGTAGCCATAATTGACACCCATGCACTCTTTGCTTGTACAGTACATCGTAGTTGTTGCTTAAAGACTCTCTTAACCGGTGGTTTTATTGGTATTTAATTGGCAATATGTATACGGTACGGGATCTGCTGCTATATCACTATAGCGCTTCTTAATTCTCACCATCACCCAAGTAAAATATTCCACTATATCATTCCGCGTTATTGCCACAACGTATGTTAGATACAATGATAATATCTAGGCCTATCTATTTGACCTTACGATACATAGTGGAACATTATTAATCCAATAAACTGGCGTTACACATCATTTATTTCAAGAAGTACTTATGTATACCTCACATCACTTTTGTTTGGTTTTGTTCGCTAATGTCATCATTGCAGTTTATATATAAAGTTGGAGATTGCCGTTCAGTTCCAAAATGATATCATTGCATCACATCGTCTCACCTGAATCAGCCATGCTGATAATATTATGCAATGCCCACGAAAGAGCTATGAAGCATTTATTCTTATACCCACAATGCAGCTGAAACAATACTAATGATAGCAACAACCTAAGCTCTGATTCCAATATGCCCATGCCAATTAACCTGCTGGATTTATTACTATATTTGTGGACGTGCTGTAGGCCTACAGATCTAAAAGCTTATTGTTGCTCATGAATGTGTACACTAGACGACCGTTAAACAAAACTTGACAAGAAGATTACTTTTTATCGTTCACTCTTCGGTCATAGCCTAATTTAATTGACAATGGCATCGAAATAAAATTGAGGAAAAAAGAAAAAAAAAGAAACAACGTACCGAAGGTATACACAAATACTTTGACTGTGTAACAAAGCCTCATGGTCGTATTGAGTAGCAAACTGACGTGTACATGACATTGTCATTGTAATTAATGCAAGAAGAAGGGATAATGTTGACATTACAGTTTTACAGTCTATTGATTATATGCTTTCATCTTTGTCAGATTGTATTGTAAAGTATGATTTTGACTTACTCAATCATTTGTTATGTAGTGTTTAAGTGTAAATTGCATGATGGGATAGGTAAACGGTTGGAACGAATCCAAATAATTTAGCTGGTTTAACTTTATATGGTGTTTGCCATGCATGATGTGCGGTACATTACACTATATGTTTAAACATATAAAGTAAATATAAATATGCAGAGAAGTATATTTGCTGTTGTCTCCGGTCTGTTTGCCACTTCCATTCGATCAGTTCTATTTGAATGTGGAAAAGTGTATAAAAGCCACCTCTATCTTGGTCTAAATACAAAGCATGAGATGACCTCTAACATATATAGGCCAGGTATCATAATTGTCCCCTGCCGGGTCCGGCATGGCCCTCGACGCCACTGTCTTAATATACAGAAATGAAGCGATTATTTCTGGATTGATTATGATAAGTTACCAACAGTGAGTTTATTGGTGCGTCTGCCTTAGTCCAAATGGATTCATAGTTCCCGTATAAGCTATTATATACAAATAAGCATATTAACTGGTCCTCAGTTTTTTCTTATGCTTGAATGTTAAGTAATAAACACTCATGTATGAAACACCTTTAGACTCTACTGTCCTCCCCTCACCCTCCCCTCTCCCCGTCCTCCATCAAAACAGTTTTCCTACTTCGGACTAACATTGTTTACATAAACCCATGTCATTACTTGAAAATAATTTGCACTCGTTAAGGGCCACCTTCCAGGAAAGTACCTTGGGTTAAACTGTTATGATATTTAGGATGCTAAATTACTGAGGACCTTTATATTGTATTCAATTGCGTGTTGAAACCATCCTCATGTAAACGCCACTGTTTGTTATTTCCTCCTTTTTCCCCCTTCTTCTTTACAATGAGTAAATATATGCAGTGTGCCTTTGAGGTGAGTTCACTGCACTATTCCTTTCATGGGCTGTTAGATAAATGACTCGAGTTTCTCTTTTCATTCTTTTGTGAGTACATTAAAATGTCATCAATCGACACACGAAAAAATCATAAACACATCATTTGACGGTTAAACATTTATTAGATACAGCAGGGGTTGTCCTTTATTAACTTAATGTCTTGACTACATGTACATGAATACATGTTTTGGTTTCTGGATATTTGCATACACATATATATATATATATATATATAGACCTATACATATATAATAGAGCCTATAGTAACTTTTTAATCACAATTCTCCTCTCCTGCACACCGTGTAGGTCTATTGACATCTGTGTATACATTTGTCCTGAAGGTATCTACCGATATTCATCTCATGGAAATTCAGGAACCACAGACGAAACGATACGAATCAATCATAGTTAAATTTGCTGACGAAACCACACTACATGGCATCCGTTACGTGACGAACAGCCGTTTGCATAAGGCGAGAAGGTAACTTGATGATAATATAGTTTTCAAATATATATATAAATATATATATATATATATACATATATATATATACATATATATATATATATATTTATATATATATATTAATTATGATGATGGTGGTGGTGGTGGTGATGATGATGATGATGTTGTGCTCTGGCATGGAAAATATGTCACCGGGCTCATTTCTGGAAGTTTTTTGTTTTTTAAGTAAATCTAACATTAAAGTGAGAATAAATGGTTATTTATCACATATTTCCCCGAGCTCCTGAATTGACCGAGACTCGGGGCGAATATTTTTTCCCCAAACAGGTTTGCAATTACAGAGTTTACAGTCAATCAGATTGCTCGTTACGTCAGCACCAATAATGAACATCGCTTGGAAGTTCGAAGACATACACTGAATAACACACGGACACTAATTAAGTTTAGTGACGGGGTTTCCCTTCAAACGACCTAACTTTACTTTTATTTCTTGGATCACATGTTAACCTTACTTATGACACATACGCTACATTCCATTGGGTTCGTGTTTAAGTTATCTAAGATTCGTGAGCAGTTCTATTGAAATCGGAATTCGTTTCGTGGAATGGGTGCGCTAATATAAACTTCATGACGTGAGTTCACGCGTCTTCAATGAATATACGCAAAACGATAGTCTGCAGTATGATACATTTCCGTCACTGCACTGTGTACACAGTTATAATACATATAGATCTACAGCACATGTTTGATGCACCATGTCAGGGGCGGATGCAGGATTTTTGACGGGGGGGGGGGGGTCTGACTGGTCCAGCCGCGCCTGATCGAAAGACTATCTAAGCGGAGCGCCACCATCGGTTGGCGCGGAGCGTACCATAAAATTTTTGGCTTTACAAACCCCCCCAGATGGCCGGAAACGGCACTTCCCGAGTATTCTAAGCTGCATGTACCTAGCCTGAAAATATGGATCTCATGTCTGCAATTTCTCAATTGATGAGAAAAAACAATCTATGAAATATGGTAATACATATCAGATGAGTTGAGATGATACAAAAATCATAATGCCTTTAGCCACCAATCCCTCTCCCGTTCCGTCACCACTGTTTGATGCAGGGCGGGATCCAGGATTCTGGAAGGGTGAGGGGTTTGGCCTCCAGTGATCCTAGGGTCTAAGGGGAGTGGGTTTCCCTCTATCCATTGTGAAATTCTTGGATATTTAAGTACAACAGGGAACCCCCTTCAATTTAGCCATTCAAAGCACCTACAAAAACTCACTCGAAATGTATCTGCATCAGTACGAGGTAGCTAGTTTTATTGATGATCTATTCATGGTAGATTGGAGAGAACAAACGCCGTGGATGTTTCTCAATGAACTTTCGGACCACTTCGTCAGTGTCGATAGGAGTGTTATAATACGTGTTCATGAGAACAAGAGCTGTGAGACGTTCCTTGCCCATTGTTGATCGGAGAACAGTTTTATGCCTTCTCACCGCAGAAAACGATTTCTCATGAAGAATTCGTTGGCGCATCCTAATCAGCCTACCGCTCTGCCACCTCACCGCCCAAAACAATTCGAACACCACCTCAATTTTGAAACTTTTCGGTCTGAAAATTGAGGTTTTTAGGCATTTTTTGCACGTGTAGCACGCGTGCACACTATAGTTCATTTGACCGAAAAGACACACCTGGCTGACTTGTAAGCCCTAACCGCCCTTCTGACGTCCTACATGTTTAAAATTGGCGTTTAATTTAATTATTTTTTCTCTCTCTCATTTTTTCTCTCTCTTTTTTTTCCCTCTTTTTTTCTGTCTCTTTTTTTTCTCTTTTTTTTGGCCAAGAGCAGGGGGGTCCGGACCCCCTGGACCCCCCTGGATCCGCGCCTGCATGTACGAAACTTTCACTGTGTGATGTAGTCGATTATAATGCCTTCACAGAAAACTTCGATCAAACATCGATAGTAGATCATACAATCATAACAAACTAGTGTGTTAATTATGTCTAAACCAATTCCAAACATACGAAAAGCTTCGGGTGACTTTGAACGGTTATATCTTCGTTGCCTCGAATGGATGCAGACATTTTGGCACCCTCGAAGTGAATGTTTCTATGGTGATGACGTAACTTTTCCGACCAATCATGAACGACTATTTACACACAATTGCAAACCTGTTTGGGGCTAAAAAATCGCTACCCGGGGTCGTATCCCCCTGCAGACTACCTTTTCTCGCCAGGCCTGGTCCTTATCTATACCTCAAAATCTTAGCGGTCATGATTATGTACATGTGCAGTCACCATGATATATCAAGCCATCAGCTACCAAACTCCGTGTTGGGTAGGTAAAGGATATGCCAATTGTAAAATTCTGTGCTTCAGCCAGCTTGAAAACTGACGAATTAATGTGTGTTTATATATTTAAGCCAACAGAGTAATAAATTGTTGAATTGTTTTGCAGGTTACTATGGTTCATTCTATTGATATCTATGGCCATTTGGCTCGTTTTTGGCATTATGTCTGGCATCAGAAAGTACTTCACTTATCCTGTTTCCACGGTTGTCGAGTTTAACTACGTGAAAACCATCGACTTTCCAGCTGTCACCTTTTGTAATTATAATCAATTTCGAAGATCTAAACTGGAGACTTATGATCCTGTATTTCAACAGGTGAGTCAAATATCATGATAAATTTGAAACTAACAAGCGCGTTGAAAGTGGTGTCGTCTGCACAGTCGGGAGGAAAAATGGATTTACATTCCCCCCCCCCCCTTCTTCCATGTATAACGTTATGCTATACAGCTCCTTGTGTAATGAACACTGCACTGTATCAAATTCTCGGTCCCTCTTCGAGTCTATATCTATAGGCTATGACGGATGCGAAATCGGTTGTGTCATACATCATATGTATATATTTCTTAAAGGAAACACACAAACCCAAATATTATAATATCTATATAGGATAAAGATAACCGCTATGATCAATTTAAGGCTGTCACAAAAGAGCTAAGAAAAAATATTATTCCATTCGGAAGATATCACATATTTAATGTGCATGACGCGATAGGCTCTTGACTTGATCAAATCTAAATATTGATATCATTGAGCCACATGTGCTTTGTATTACAATGTTTATGTGGGTTTTATAAATGCTGAATCTATTGGTTACTGAAAGTCTAAACACGACCTGATAATGGAATCGGTTTCAGTGCCAACATTTGCCATTCTATCTCGAAAATATGAAAAAAGAAACAACTTGAGAGAAAGTAACAGGTTTAAGAACCTTTAATGGCTTTATAAATGACATATACTAGAATCACAGAATGATAACTCCCTGGCAAGACTTGCAAACTATAGGACATTTCCCAGGCGAAGATGTTTGCGGGGAGTTGTTCTTTACAAAACTCTATGTTACCTTGCGAAATATGATGGTTGTGTATGTCTCCAAAGTTAATCATCTTAGCCTATACGTTAGCACAAACTTTCTCAACTTAGTACCGAGATATCCCTCGAAATTATTAACGTATTACTAGTATATTTAGTTCCCTTTTTGAAATGCTAAATGTGATGTTTATATATGTTTAGCGAAGACCTTTTAAGTATTACTTATTTACTATATTTAGTTATATAGTTTAGGTTATATATGTATGTATATTAGATCCTCCTGCAAGCAGGAACTCGCGAAGAAGCCTAATTGGCTTATCAAGGCCGCAAGCTGACCGAAGTCAGTCTCTCACATTCATATTTAACGTCCATGATTATGAATTGTCAATTGTCAACAACTCTGTAACTGGACGACATACATTAATCTGGGAGTGACTCGAACCGGGGACCTTATGATTGAAAGGCACCGGTGTAAACCACTGAGCTAACACTCCACTCCATATATAACTGTTGTATCCTATCATTGTGTCGTATTTGTACTTTCAAATGTTCAAATGTTGTTCATATGTATTTTTTAATTATATGTACCTTCTTTGACCAATTCAGTGTCTTCTGCTTCTCTTCTTGCTCGTTCTCTGTAGATTCTACTGGCTCTCGTCGTCAAGCAAGGCGTTGATAT
This sequence comes from Apostichopus japonicus, assembly GCF_037975245.1. NCBI lineage: Eukaryota > Metazoa > Echinodermata > Holothuroidea > Aspidochirotida > Stichopodidae > Apostichopus > Apostichopus japonicus. The sequence goes on along the minus strand of NC_092574.1, from coordinate 25,947,114 downwards.
TGACTGGGACTACCATGATTCTCTGTACAATGATAATCATTGGAATATGACCGAGGTGGCCGTCACATCAGGTCATCAACTAGAGGATATGTTACTGTCTTGTACATGGAACAGAGGAGAAGCATGTGGACCCCAGAACTTTACTACTACTATCACTGATTTCGGGGTTGGTATCAAATAGTTACGTCTATCGAGGAAGAAAAAAAAAACACGCCCCACCCCGCCCACCGCCTTTCATGAAGAAAACGCCTGTGCTGATAATAATTCTTCTGTAAACAGGGGTAAAGGATCCATGATTTTAAAGGGGAGGGATATGGCCCTGTTGTCGTTGTGGTCGACTCCCATGTAGGGTTGGGACGGTCCGAGCCTCCTCACAAAGAATATTTCTATAGAATTGTAGACGTGCAATGGTACATGTGCTAAGAACTTCTTTTCATTTTGTTTATGCAGTCGATAAGGGGGTGGAGTATACCGACCCCCATTTCTCTGTTAACTATAATTCTATAAAGATGTCGACATTTGACGATCAATTCCGATTTATAGTTTATCCATAAAATGCAAACTAAAATTGTCACGATTCTCAGGAAAATAATCGATCTGACATTCTCAAGATTAGTAAGAAACTGGTACACAATTCAACCCGGAATTTCCTCTATTCTGATGAAAGGGGAGGGGGGGGGGGTCGGGAGGGCATTGTGAGGGGTACTTAACACAGTTCTAAGTGGAGGTGTCATAGTCTGTACAAATGATAGGTTATGATATAACCGTCATAAGTAGAATCCGTAAATTATTCAATCAAAGGCAGACGAGTAACTACAAATTCCTCTCGTTTCTTGTCTGTTTTCTGGATTGTAGCGAATGAAACTATAGTGTGTGTTCCCGGAAGGTTACAGGATATATATACAGCGTGCTGTCTCTTCTGAGTGCCAATCCCGCGTCAGAGAAATAGACAAACAAAATAAAGGGGGAAAGTCAAAACGAAAACAAACAAAGCAAAATGTCTAAATAGTGATTGATATGATATATTTTGCTGGATATTGGTCCTTAGTCGATAGAACATACAATGGATCTTACACGTGATCTTACACCCAATGTACATGGCTTGGTCAGTTTGTACTGTGAATAAGAGACAACCGTTAATCAGTATAAACTGAAGTGTGTTATAACACTGTAACACATGTTATACATGTCAGCAGCTGCTACTGTGTACTCAATGTACATGGCTTGATCAGTTTGTACTGTGAATAAGAGACAACCGTTAATCAGTATAAACTGAAGTGTGTTATAACACTGTAACACATGTTATACATGTCAGCAGATGCTACTGTGTACTCAATGTACATGGCTTGATCAGTTTGTACTGTGAATAAGAGACAACCGTTAATCAGTATAAACTGAAGTGTGTTATAACACTGTAACACATGTTATACATGTCAGCAGATGCTACTGTGTACTCAATGTACATGGCTTGATCAGTTTGTACTGTGAATAAGAGACAACCGTTAATCAGTATAAACTGAAGTGTGTTATAACACTGTAACACATGTTATACATGTCAGCAGATGCTACTGTGTACTCAATGTACATGGCTTGATCAGTTTGTACTGTGAATAAGAGACAACCGTTAATCAGTATAAACTGAAGTGTGTTACAACACAGTAACATATGTTAGACTAGTCACCAGATACTACTGTGAAAAAAAAACTACTAACAGACGAATTCATTATTCAAGGGCTGTTTCAACCATAGTCTTGGCAAAGTCATTTATAACACTCTTTTGCTCGCGTGCAAACTATATACCTGCTTCAGAGTCAGTTTCTGCCTATCATGAATGTGCTGGCACATTGTATTATACATTCCCTATGATCTGTTCCTAGTATCAATCGAAGCGTTGCAGGGGGGCTTTCTCTAGGCAGTACAGCAAATAGATACAGGAAAATAGCTTTGTGAAAAAGAAAGGTACACTAGGCTGTTCATACTAGGTCTTAACAAGACTATTTCAACTAATGACTGGTTAGGAGTCTAAACAAATATAGGTTTGAAAAGTAAGTATATTGTAAAGATGGTTCGAATTGCAGATTTAAAGCGTTTGGCAGTAAAGTGTCATCCACTGTGGACGAAATTGTTGGTGAAAACCTTTAGAGTAGTAGTCTGGTTAATTCAGTCAATCACGTATATGATTGTGTGCTACGTATTTTCTGTTTGTAAGTCCTCAGTAGCAACTGCCCATAAATGTAACATATGTTAAGAAATTATAACACAGATCAGTTTTAACTGATTAACGGGTACTCACCTTTACCAGTTTTTAACTGATAAAACCATCAGTATAGGCTGGATATTAAAGGGTGTGAAGACTCGCGCAAAAAGAAACGTCTAATGCCGGTAATCTGACCTAACTTCGAATGAGGTGTAATAGAAGTGTTAGACACCACCATCGTTCCCAGAAAATACACACACAGCTTGCTACCGTCGGTAATTATAGACACTAGTGTACAGTCAGTACATACAGCTGCGGTCAATTCCCACAGTCAGTGTACAAACGATACAGCAATGGACATCTCAGGTCCGGCTAAAGATAACAAGGTATCACGTTTCATTACTGTCTGCATTTTGTAGCGACACGAACAAAATGTCACTTGCAAGCAACAGAAAGTTAACTTTATAAAGATGGCGGCATGCTGTTTGGGGCGAGTCTTCAATGCCTTTAAGGACACTGGTTTTTTATCCATTAATTGTCCTTGCTCTTTCTAAACAAACAAAGACATAACACACACAAAAAAGCCCTATATTATAAGTATCCAAGCGAGACAATTTGATTGGTTTTGACTATCTTTGATTCTGCCTATACACAGTGTCTGATCTTTAAGTATTTTCAATTATCCAAATGCACATTAGAAGGCGCCATGCTTCATAAGTCAAATGAACTGAAACTTGCATGTCTGGAATTTAAAGACCTTTAGAAAGCAACATTTGATGAAGGTCTTTAATCGAGATTTCGCGAGCTTTATCATTTCACCTTCATCAATATCTTTATTTAACAGATTAAAGTACTACGGACGCCTATAGCCAATTTGCCCCATATGCAATACATTTTGTTGTGTGTGATAATCTTATTCAAAATCTGTTAAAGCTTTTGAAAAGATCTTTTCGTTTCCAAGAGATACACATTTGAAGTTTTGATCAATCTGGGAAACTCATTTAAATATGTGCAAACTATGACGTAGAGTGTTGAGTATCAACATGTCTTATTTAGCCCTTCACAAGTTAACCCCTAACTATACAAACCCACATATATCATATGAATAATGTCATAATGTGATGTTCTTATTTTCAAAGAAGACAATAAAATATTTCAAAAATTCGCCCTAGGCCACGAATCTGTGGGCAGTGTCTTTTAAACGAAGGTTGTGAAAACAAATGGATAACATAACAGAAAATAAGGCAGTCACTCCCTTTACATCACCAATGTGCATAATTAGATAATGTTTACTCATAAATAAAACACTATATATAGAAAAGACTTGTAAAATATTCAATCTTAGATGGATGTTGATGGGAGTTGCAGCTGCAGTAGTACATATCGTGCCACGTAACCCTCTCCCCTGCATGGGAGCCTCTACTGGGGCCGAATGCTCCCGTTTGGGGGGGGGGGGCTCCCGTTTTTTTTTGGGCAGCCTTCGCCACATTGTACTGGCTCCAGTTTATTCATTTATTTTTATTAAATATTTTTATATATTTTTCGGGAGCCTTCGTCACCTTGTACTGGGAGTCTCCCGTTTTGGGAATAAATTATCCCCTGAAGCCTCCACCAAATTAATAAAGAGAAGCCATAATTTGTTACCAAACCAGCAATAGTTGCAAGACCTACCAATGCGTTTAACATCAAATGCGTTTAACATGCGTTTAACATACTGCAGAGGGGAATGTATATACACGTACACGCTATATCATCCTAGCGCTATACCGTTTCTAACATAAGTCGCATATAGTACCAAACCAGCAATAGTTGCAAGAACTGCCAATGCACTAATTAATATCCAGAATGTACTTTCCTTCGTGAACTGTCCCAAATAACTTACGTAACTGTCAAGCGGCACTAAACTAAAACGCTTATCGTATGGAGTGTTAGATGTAAAGAAGATACCGTGCATCGGTGCCAATGTAAGTCAAGATGAAAGAGATTGAAGCAAAACGAGTTGTAACGCGACTAGATGATATATGTCATCGTTATGTTATATATATATATATATATATATATATATATATATATATATATATATATATATATATATATTTAGAGTTGGTTGGTTGGCGTCTATCTTGGCGCAGAGTGATATATGTCCGGGGGACAGAGCGGAATATGTTGAGACTAGTGGAATACTGTAACTCGGAGTTTCACGCGTTGAGCGATGATCGCTATATATAAAGTAATAGTTATATATATGTAAGAGTAATATACATATTTATATAATTATATAATATATATATTTACTAAAGCCCGGGTCACATCCGCGCGATTCAACACGCGATTCAACTCGCAACTAAAATCACGCGCATCAGAAAAGTTGCTTCTGAGAAGTTGCGCTGATTAGGACATTGCTCTATTGCAAATCAACCCAAATCGACGGCGCAACTTTTATTGCGCAACAAGTTGATTACGCGATTCAACCTTCAATTGTATTGCGAGTTGAATCGCGTGTTGAATCGCGCAGATGTGACCCGGGCTTTAGAGTAATATATATATTTATATATATATAACTCTTTATAACTCTTACAAGCTAAAACGAAGGCTTCCGAAACAGCCCGAAACAGGAGACGGCCCCGAAAAAAACGGATACCTGCGGCTTCCAGAGGGATATTCCCAACATAACGATGACATCATATTATATCGTAATCACAAAAAAACGTGAGTCCCCGAAACGGCTCCCCAAAAACGGGAGACTCCCTGTACAAGGTGGCGAAGGCTCCCCAAAAAACGGGAGCCCCCGAAAAACCGGGGCTTTCGGCTCCCAGTCGAGGCTACGGGGGGGGGGGGGGTTGAAGTGGCACGATATATACTACCCTTGTATATATCAAGAAGAATATTAGCTACACTATAGCGGCTCAGTTGATTAATTCTTGTTCGAAACCGAGATGCTCGTATTAATTATTTTATTTTTCAACATAGATTTGTTTCACTTTCAACGGAGATAGGGATTCTGGGAGAAGGCTGACGGTTAGTCAGGCGGGAGCTTCCCAGGGATTGCGGCTTAGGTTATCGGCAGAACAGGATGAGTATTATTGGGGATACTACACTGCGGCTGGATTTAAGGTAAGGCAAGGGGAGGGGAGGGGACGGGGAGAGTGTTGGGAAAGGTGGTAATAGTCATAAGGATATTTATTGATTGTTGTAGGAACTTATTTCGAAAGTAAAGTAATTTTAGAGAAGTAGAAAAAGCGCCTTTTTGCTTTCTCTCAACTTATTGGTCGATTTAAAGTATATCTCCTGATGCAGAAAGTTGTAAAATATTAGGAATCCATAATTATAACAAAGTGATAACAAATTAATGACGAAATAAAGGCATTATGCACTGCTTTTCGTGACCTTCGAAATGGTGTGGCAAGCACAGCCAGCTAACCGCTTTCATTGTAAAAAAAATTAGAAATTAGAAATTAATCGCAATCATGTATCACATGTTTCAATAAACAGCTACCTTTATTTGGTCAACAACTTATATTTTATCTAGTGTCTTTTTAACGGTAATTTCGCATTACTTGATTGTGCTGTTACTAACCACAATTACATTTTATAACCAGAACCACATTCGATATGAAATCATCGTCAAATATCTATATACTTATGGAAACTTTTGACCAATACAAACTCACTGAAAGTTTAATGGGCCAAATGGGGTGGAAGGGGAGGGGAGAGGGTCATGAATACAGCAAAGATTTAATTCATTAAATGATTCTTACACATATTTCACGTTCTACGTTCCAGTTATTCGTGCACCCACAAGGGGAATTCCCTCTCGTGGACCAACTCGGCGTTTCATTTTCTCCGGGTTTCGAGACCTCCTTTAGAATTAGTGATGTCATTGTAAGTATATAGGGCAACGGTTTACATATTATTTGTTACATCCTTATTCATGCTATGTTATTATTTGTCTCACATTACAGCCGTTTCGTTTACCTATTGTACAATTACTACCTTTGACGTGTACCCCATGAATTCACTCGCTAACGGGAAGGGGTAATGGAAGTGGGTACAAGTTAATAGGAGTGGAGAGGGCAGGAGAGTACATGGGAGTGGGTATACGCGGAGCTGGGTTCTCCTTGCATACCAAGAACGTTCATGAAATGGACCATAATAAAGTGTGACCACTCAGTATCCAAGACTTCTTTGTTTTGAGGCTATTTTCACTTTCGTTTCGATGACATGTTGATTGTGTACGGTGTGAGATAACTTAGTAATTAATTAAAAATATGACCTGTGTTTTTATTTTGAAGATTAATATCAAATATTATGATGTCATCGGAGGCGGACTCAGGATTTTAAGTAAAATGAGGGGTGTGGCCTTGCGGTCTTTGAAACCTTCTACCATGTAAGGAGGGGGTGGGAGGGGGAGGGGAGGGTGGCTAAGACTGGTCCTACAATTGTAGCCGGAAAAAATATATATTCTGTGGCATATTTAGGTTATAAATTGTAAGGTTTATAAATAGGTCCACATGCATGGATGTGCTTATATAACCCTTTTTGTGTCTCTGTGTGTGTTTCCTGTTGAAAAGAGGGTGCATAGCACTGGATCTGCGCCAGATCCAGGTCATGTTATAATAAAAACAAATTAAATATGTATCTCTTTCGAGATCCGGCTTAAGGAATCAAAACTGATTTCGAGTTGGTTAGCCTCATATTGAAAGAGAACTTACTTCCAGCTGTGTTTCTCTCAGGTGGGTGCCTCCTTCAGTTTCCATCATATTCTCGTAATTCGATGCAGAGCTGATATAGGAACACCCGTCTTTATATACCTGTACTCACCTTCATCACATTGAACTTTTTCCGTCAATGAACTATCATCCTTTTTTCTTTCGCTTTCTTTCATCGCTGTGGTGCCTTCATCAGGAGAGTGTCTTCTATAACAAACATAACAATTAGGTATTTCTCTAACGTCACAATACATGTCGTTCATCAAGCATTACACTTAGAAATATTATAGCTTAACATATGTTGACAAGAAGATGGATATAAAGGACAAACCACAGAAGGCATGAACATTCCAGTGGTGTGACCCAGCTGTCTTTGTTTGTCATTTGTACTGTGTTCTTCGGTTACCGATATATGCATATTAATGTTATCTATTATTACAGGTCCCAACGTCTTTCTTTTAAGTTTATATATATATATAAATATATATATATATATATATATATATAAATGTATAATATATATATATATATATATATATTTATATATAAATATATATATATATATATAGATATTGAAATAAAGCTAAAGGCGGCAACAGTTTACAAACTTAACAACTTCAATCCATCGAGCTCTCTCCTTCCCCTGAGACCCTCAAATCAACTCTGAAGACTCATCTGTTTCTAGAACTCAACAACCTCTAATTGATATTTATCTTGTGCTATATTATTCTTTGTCTCTTATTTGCTTTGCCTTTTATCACTGTGTAAGTTTTACTGGGTCACTGCCCCACGTGTGCGATGCACATAGCTTGCATGACAACACGTCAAAAAATAGTAATTCGGTCAACGGTCGACAAGTAACGCAACGTTATGTGTTGAAGAAAACTATCAAGTTATGAAAATGATAATTAAAAGGAAAACATCTCTTCCTTTTTCATTTTTTTTTCATTGCAGAGCAAAAGTTTGCCAACACCATACAAGTCTAACTGTTCCGACGCCAAACTCCAGTACTCTCTTAACTATTCTACGGAAGCTTGTTGGTTCGAATGTGAGGCTAAGATTGTAACAGAATTTTGTGGTTGTCGCTATTATAAGTACCCAGGTAATTTGCTTTTTAAGTATTAAGTTTTTAGTAAAAATTAAGATCGCCACAAGTTTATTCGCACAACTGTCCAAAAACAACCCGTTTGCGCTAACCGATAGCATTCTATGTGACCTCCATTCACCATCCGCCCCCACCCCTCGCTCTCTCACCCCTCCCCAACGATTCTTAAATTCCTGTTGCTGTCTCAGTTTCTCATTACCGTCTCGTTTATGTAAATGCTGTTAAGAGTTAGCTAGAGAATACGCATGAGACAGATGAGAATATTACAGCCAATAGGCGTAGGAGGCGGGGACTTAGGAGGTGGGGCTGGGGGCTGCAGCCCCCAACCAAATTTTTTGTGAAAATTCTGGCAATATGCTAAGAATTTCTTTTGAAGAAAACTAAATTGCAATGGGTTTTTCAATGGTTAAATTTATATTATTATTATCAGTATTATTACTTCCCCCAAAATGATAACTAATATGGAAGGCTAATAACACGACAATTGATTGTATGTAATTGGCATGCGATGTAATAACCGATGCATGCATATATATGATATGTACATTAAGATGTTGAACGCGCGGTGCGCGCAAAAAAATGTTGTTTATATTTTTCGGGCAAGTCGTTACAGCCCCCCCCCCCCCAAATCAAATTGGGCTCCTACGCCTACGTTACAGCCTGTTGCTGCACACAACTTGTTCTCTCTACAAGAGTATAACAGAGACTGAGGATAAACTGTACAGTAACAGAACAGTACAGTACAGCACAGTACAGTACAGTAACAGAACAGTAGGCTACAGTAACAGAAAACAAGATTACTTTAAGGTAGGACACTAACAATACAACCTGATTAACCTAACAATAGTCCGAAGCAGAGCTGTAACAAAAGGCACTTAACTGATCCACAAACTGCATTCCTTCTTACTACACATACAATAGAGCTACGAACTTAAAGGTACATATACAAGATTAAATAGAATGTGAGACTACACTTACCAACAAATGTATGCAAAGAATGACTTCATATTGCTTCAGTTGGAATGGCAAAAAGGAACTTTTTTTACAACTCTCGGAAATTGTCCACTTTCTTCTTCTTAAATCTTTTATTAGAGTATTACTTACTGTACTGTCAAAACAAGCGAGATTGTTCGAATATCAGATCATTGAAAAATGACAGATTAGGTTAAAATTGATTGGAAAAGAATTAGCTGTCTGGTTGCTGGCAGTTGGGTGGGTATGTTCATACAGCTTAGTGCACCCTCGTGACCGTGACTCAAAGAAGATCACGCGCACAAATCGGAATATATAGTAATTATTATTGCAAGAAAGAAAAAAAGCACTACGAAATTATGAATTGTTAAAGATGTATTTCACTCTTCAGGTTGCACCACTCTAACGTATCCATGTAAAATTATAATAAAAATAAAATAACTAGAAAAAATGCTTAACGGGAGATTACAATGTCAGACAATGAAACACTATAGAAAAATATTTAAAAAAAAAAACCAATTTGATCCCATCTCCATATCCCTCCTAAATCGAGAATTTGATGAATAAATGTAACTAATTTTAATTGACTTACCCTCGATTCTACCAGGAAGTGGTTCACTTTATGTGGTATGCGAATGTCATCAGGCCAGATGTAAGGCGCGGGTGTAGAGGGCTGCACAAGCCCCTCCCCATTTTTTAAACCCCACGCAAGAAACATAAAGGCACTATTAGCACAACCTTACATCATCATCATTATCATCACCATCACTATATTAATCGCCATCATCAGCATCACCACAATAATCGCCATCGTCACCACCATCATCACCATCATCATCATCACCATCGTCATCATCATCGTCGTCGTCGTCACAATTACCATCATCACCATCATCATCATCATCATCATCATGATGATCACCATCAACATCACCACCATCATTACCATCGTCATCACCACCATCACCATCATGATCACCATCGTCATCATCATCATCATGATCACCATCAACATCACCACCATCATCATCATCATCACCATCATCATCACCACCATCACCATCATGATCACCATCGTCATCATCATCATCATGATCATCATCATCACCATCATCATCATCGTCATCATCATCACCATCATCATCATCATCGTCATCATCATCATCATCGTCATCATCATCATCATCATTGTGTATTTTGAAACAGCTTTACTAACACCGTTTCTCTGTATGGATTCTTTTCCAAGACAAAATTATCTTTCCACTACTAGGTCCTGTACCTCTATGCAGTCCCAGGCAAATTGTACAGTGTGTTCTACCAGCGCAAGGTAAGTAACTGTTTATACAAATTAATCATTTCAATTAAAGAAATGTCCCGGCTGAATAAATTTTCAAAAAGTAATATTGCGCTTAATAGTTACCTTCTTCTGCTCGCTCAATTCTCATCTATGCGAATGGGTGTTGTTTGTCTAAGCAGTTAATACTTGACAAGAAATATGCTGTTTGTGCCAAGAAAGATGTTAGTAAACTCTCAGTGCTAGAGAGAAATGTGCTGTTTTGTTTTTAACATTGAAATCGCTGTTATTATGTTCTATATAGATTAAAATGAGTTCATATCACAGCCTTCCATTTACACGATTGTAAAATGTAAAAACAAACAACATAACTCGTTATAATTGTATAATCCTACTTAATCGAGACCAAAGGGGAATAAGAACCTCTAAAACAATAGCAAACAGTTCAAGTCATTTGGTTTTTGAATTATTCGTTGATTGTCTGTCATTCCATGTTACTAATAAATTTCAAAGTATTACATACAAAATCACTTTCACTGACTATCAAACGAGTTTTGCAAGAAAATGTTGAAAGCAAATATGATGACAAATAAAAATTTGAAATGAAAATAAAAATTGTCAATTCCTTGGTTGTTAACTTTATATCAACTCTAGTCTGATTATTTTCCCCCAAACTTAGATTGCAATTCATAAACTTGAGACATATTCTATAGCATTTGTGACACCATATTACATATTTAATGCTTCCATTATATTCAAAACAAAATGTCGCCCCCAAACTTGTTTATTATGGTCATATCCGTATGCGAGCCAGCAAATCAAGCTTTCGATGTGTGTTTATACATCATGGTTTAGAAAGATACCTGCATTTGACTATATATAGACAAGATAATATAACGCATCATTTTCATATGAATTTAGTACTGAAAAGTATTAATTTCTTGAAACACAGCCAAGAATGAGTGGTTTATATAAAGGAGGCCGTCAGTAAGTCAAATAGGTAAAGATTGGAGGTTGTTCACCGGACAGTATATGACGTCATTGCGAACAAATTAAATCAAGAATTAACTGTATAAGATCGCACATTGCTTTATCGTACATGGCAGCTGTATCGCTTTACGCGGACCTCTGCCAAACAGACGCTCTTGAATATACTCTATTTACATTCAGACATTGATACACTGGTCTGTGTTTATTTTTCTCTTTGGCAGATTCTTTTAGCGTTTTGAATATTCAGTGCGATTGTCCAGTGTCTTGTATGCATGAATCCTATGACATCAAGATATCGTTAGCTCTCTGGCCTTCAGACTTTGAAACGGAGGAAGTATCCAAATATTATAATCACACGAAAGAGTTTATACGGTAAGCAGTCTCAGTCATGTACGTCAAATCTCAGAATATTTTGCAATTTTGTTAAAGATGAACGGGTAAGGGGTGGGTTTATTGGGGGGCGGGGGGTGGGCGCGAAGGATTAATTTTTAATCACAGATCAGAGCACTCGAACAACGGTAATCACAAAACAATAACTTTGTTGTGACAGCCGTACAACTAGAAGTATATTGTTTCACATACGGCGTTCCTTATATACGGTTCATTTTTTTTTAAATTCTTCTTGGATGGCGTCAGGCAAATTAAGCGGTATGTTTGTATGAAACAAAAGCATGATAAGTGAACGTATATATATTTCTGTGTTTATTGCGAATTTGTATAGTTTTTGTTTTACTTTCTTCTGTCCTTCCTCTTTTTTTGGTCATAACATACACTTTCTAAATATACGGAATTCGCTTTAAAGCAACTTTGATCATGACGTCATTTTCTCGGTTCAGACAGACACTGTTGACTTCTCAGTGTATTCCCACTTAATTAGGCCCTCTTTATGCTAAACACTAGGCCCCCCTCACCCCCTCACCCCCCCCCCAAACAACCGTCTCTCTGTAAAAACATATATGGTAACAGTGGAGAGGAAACGGTACAGGGAGTATAGTAATTCAGTCAGTGTGTTATATGAGTGTAAGACAATGGACCGACAGAGTAAATCATATTGTATTAATTATAGATACTTCGTAAACTAGCCTATAGGCTGAGACCTACTTGCTACAACAAGGTTATCCATCATTGAGCTACATTTGTTTGTATACCACTGTCAACTTTGCGGTTTTAACTTTAAATCTTTATTTATTCAAAAGAGCTAACATCATTTGTAATTGGTATATTTTTATGTGCACTAACTACCATGTTACTAATGAACGGGGGAAAATAGGTATGTTCTAATTATATAGCGAATTTCACATTTCTTAAACTTGTAAGTCCAGCGTCTTTAACTGTTTAATATTTTTGCGTTGATCCTGATAAACGCGTGCAAACAGTCGATCTCCTATACTAAAGTCACATGACAATGCTGATATATATTACACGTTTTGAATCGCTGCATGAATGAATTTCACAACCAAGAATGACGACAAGAAACAAACAAAATACAAAATCGATGGAATTGAAATCTCAGATCTGCTCTCTGTGTTTTAAAAGGCAATTTCCTGACAAACAAAATTGATTTTTGAAAATGAAACCTTTAATTTAGATTGAGTGCTTTGTGTCAACTTCTTAAATGACACCCCCCCCCCCCTGTATTGTGCTTTGTCATGGTGGAAGACAATACAATATAATACATTTATAGATACATAACATAAGACTTACATCATGACACTGTGAAATTTAGTGATTATGGTCAAACTTTCTTCAATTTTCGAGTCTTGATTTTTCGGTAAAAAAAGAATTGAGTAAAATCATAGGTCATTGTAATATTCTTTGTCTTTTCTTTTGTTATATATATGTTAGATCGAATTATCTGGAGGTGAATATATTTTTCGACATTCTCGGATATCAGCAGATTCTACAAGTACCTAGTTATGATTTCCTTGCACTTCAAAGTAAGTCAATAATATGACAGTTATTATTCTGTTTTTAAAAGTAATTCGAAGCTTCATTTTAACAATGATTCACGAAACACGTAAGGCAGTACTGCACATACAGAAATTAAATGCAAGAGCAAAAACAGCCTAATAGCGGTACGAAGTGTGGGAGAAGGGATGGGGTGTGGGGAGGGAGCTGGAGAGGGGAGAGGTGTAGGCCGGGAGGGGTTGTGGCAAACATATTTAAAGAGGAGAAAACAGCTTTTACTCATTGGTCAAATAATCAAAATGATATGCACAAATTCTAGCTTCTCATCATATACATTTTTGGTTACTGTAAATACGAAAGGAATGAATCAGATCTTCCATGTATATTTAACAATTGTGTTGTACTCATAAACTCATCTGTACTCATAATTTCATTTATACTGATTTGTGCTCTCTCAATCACTCACGCACTTATATATATATATTGTATACTCATCAATTCAATTTTTACTCACATAATATGTTGTTCATATAGACTCTTTGGTACTCACTTTACTTCATACATTTATTCACATCCTCAAGAATACTCTCACATACTCATGAGTACTCTAATCAAATATACACAATTGTACTCATTCTCATACTTGTACTCATTCTCACATAATATGTTGTTCATAGACTCTTTGGTACTCACTTTACTTCATACATTTATTCACATCCTCGAGAATACTCTCACATACTCATGGGTACCTACATACTCACCTCTAATCACATGCACACAATTGTACTCATTCTCACACTTTGACACACTGATTTTTTTGTACTCACTCATGCACTCCCACGGGTTCTTACATGTTTGTAGGCTACTCACCATATTCATTTTTGCTCACATACACACTGTAGAATTTACGCTCACACTTTGACTCTCTGGTATTCAGAGTTGTACCACCCACGCATTAACTTGTACTCATGTGTTCATCTGCATTCATATTTAAATACTCATTTCTATACATTATCGTCATAAAGTGACTGATTTTCTGTTCTTTAAATTTCAGGTGACATAGGGGCATACATGGGCCTATTAGGTGGCGCTAGCGTTATAACTATCTTCGAATTTCTAGACTGCTTATTAGCGACAATATCTCGACGTCGAAGACCAGTAGACTTAAACTGAAAGGTCGAATAACTGAAAGTCAAATAAACTAGAAAATTGAAGAGAGAAAGAGGTGGAGAGAGAGTGGTGGAGAGGGGTGGAGGAGGAGGGGGGGGGGGAGCTGTACATACTGCAGCTGTAAAAAACAAAAATATTGTTGGTAAATATATAAAAGTTTATATCAAAGGCGGAATGAAACGAAACCAGAGGACACAAGTAAAATAGACAGATGGACAGACACGTAAATTATTGGAACATTGACTAATGAAGAGGGTAAAATATACACAGAGAAAGAGGACAGTGAGATGAAAGGAAGCAGCAGATGAAAGGGTTACATGAGATGACAGAGGTGCTGGAGACTGAAACTCTACAGCAGGATGTAACAAGGAGATTTGGCAAACGGGTGAAAATTGTGAGAAGACAAATAGAAGAAAAGAGCATAAGAGTGTGGAAGGACAGGGTTGTTGCTGAGAGAGAGGGAAGGGGGGGGGGGGTTGATGGGAGATGGGTGGAGAGAGGTTGAGAGAACGAGAGGGAAAAGGAAGGGAAGGGGTTAGGGAGGGAATTTGTAGGTCGGGAAGGGAAAGTGGGCATAGTCATTCTTGATGGTTGAGACCCCGAGGTTGAATGATACGAATCCATTGCTTCTACAATCGTTCTTTGCTAGAAGCACTGTGTCTTATGTCACCAAACATAAGACACATATGCTAGTTTAGTACGCTGTGAAGGTACTACACTGTCTTACTACACACTGCTATGCTCTGATATATTGTTACCAATCCCATGTCCTACCCCCCACCTCCACTGAATCCCCAATCTCACTATGACCCTCACACGAAGTTTGCATAAAGAACATACGGAGGATTATTCATAAAATTGATGAACCTGAGAACACCCATTGCTTCGTTGTCGAATTTAACACAAAAAAATGCCATTTTTATGCAAATGCCTTGCTGAACACCATATATAGCCTTCTCCAACTCTTAGTACGTACCTAAACGCTCTAGGTAAAATCTTCCATTCTGCAAAGTGACTTCCAAGGATTCTCCTAAGAATTTTGTTTTAAAGAAGTTTCCACTTAAAACGGTATATCTCTATCAAAGAATATGTTTCCAGTAAGAATCATCAGTCTAATACCGGTCGGTCAGTAGCGCCATCAACTTAAACAAGTTGGAAATGAGCGGGACATTTATTTTATTTTCACAATAAATAAGAAATATATATTTGCCATGTAACAATAATGGCATTATATCGGACATGTGTATATTTCGGGATACGCTTATAGTGACTTAAAATAATCCATAACCTTCTTTACGGTATAGTTTATCATCAATCGACCATTTCCGTATTATTTATCGTTTTACTTTTGATTACTTTATTTATATTTATTATTATTTTTTTTTTTTTTTTTTGGGGGGGGGGGGTATTCTTTGCGAGTGGAAAATGCCCTTCAGCTCGTGATCACATTGAGTTAGGTAGAAAACTTGGGACGAATAGTAAAACGTGTGAGGTGAACATTTCTGTCATCATTCTGAGTGGGTCGCACGCTATTTGCAAGTTTGAATTAATATTAGAACCTTCAAATACATCTTTATTTATATTTTTATTGTTAATGATAAAAATAAAACCCAACCCTGCAAACATGTTTCTCTCATTTTGTTTTTATTTTGTGTTTAAATATTGCATATTCGGTGTTTCATATAACAGCAATCCGCTTTAGAACATTGAATTCAGCTATAGGGAAGGAGAACAAAAAAAAAGGAGATTACACAGTGCATATATAATATATAGCCTATATGTGCGTGTGTGTAAGTCAGGACGGGGAATGTGGTGCGTGTGGGTGGGGCGGGGTATAGGGTAGTCTACGGTGAGTGTCATCATCATAAGATTCTCCTGAGATATTTAACTACATATCTGGAATTTTCAACATCAAAAATATCGGTTTTAAGAAACGAAGAAGGGCAAATTTATCATTCCCTCAAACCCTTTTGTATGATTTTCGTATAGTTATGTACGTAATTCAAAATAAAATGCATACCCATCCATGATTGTATGTGTTAAAGAGGTGCTACAAATACAACCCACCCACCACCCCCCCCTTCCCCCACACCGCAGGCACGAATTTACCCAATAGGCAGAGTAGGCACTTTAGGGCCTACGAAGAAATGGGGGCTTACGAAAATACCACATTGTGTAATCAAACACACGCAATGCCAACGTCACACGCACACATACACGATAATGTATATGTAAGGCTGTACATCGCACGCGGTTGTGTATTGGTCACCCTGGACCAAAGAACTATAAAACTGAAGCGCATTGCAGCGCAGACGGATAGCTGGGCCTATTATTCTGTCGAAATTAAGCTTGGAACCTGCATTATCGTCATGAGCATCGCCTGAAAAGTTACCTGTGAAATTGAATGTTGCTCTCACGGTTGTACCGATTGGTGCAGCCAAAAGCTGAGCAAGAAATAACCATTTTAGTGCATTAGAAGGTTTCTCAGTTGTTCACTTTCATTGGATTTAATTATGTTACGCGCCGTTTCCGGACAAGACTTTTTGCCCAACAGCGCATGACGTAATCAAAACTGTCTCGGCTTCACTGATCGTCCAACTACGTCATTCTCCCCTTCCCTACTTCTATGCCATGAACACAGTTTTTCTTTCTTTCTCTAATTTGGCTGCCGTCCAACTTTCCTATTGTTTTGCTTTCATATCAGCAAGTTTACAGTATAGGTACCTTTGAAAGCTAACATAAATAACATATCGGATGGATATAAGAGAAAGCGTGAATCGGGTGACTCAGGATACGAGCGTGAGTCGGGATACGAGTATCATTTTCCGCAATCAAGGAGGTATTTACCCAATTAAAACTAGCCAAAACAATTCTTCGTATGGTACTACGCACCAACCCATGTAGTGACGCTTCGCTTAGATATAGTGTTGAGGAATTTTAACTTCCAAGACTTCGCAGGCCTAGTGCCTAATATACCCTTAATCCTGGTACCCCCCCCCCCCCCATCCAACCTTTTAGTGTTTTCGGGAATTATGTATATCCGCCATATTCATGATTCTCGAGTCCCCAATTGACAAACCGTGACGAAGCAAACCTTTTAGTTCGGCTTCCAGCGGTTTACTTCTTTCTTCAAACTTTCCTATTGTGATCTGGTTTTTATTGATATATGAAACTTGTAGTCATGCGGGAATGCAAAAGGTCACAGGAAGTATGTGTATAGATATAGTATAACACGTCGTGCTCTGCGTACATGATATACGATACACTTAAGCCTACATACAAATACATAAAGGCCTATATATAGATATATATGTAGACCGTACAAGACTATACTATATACACAGAACGGCTAACACTGTACATCATAATTTGATATAAGCGAGGGCTAATAAACTAATCAATCATTTTCCACAGTTTATGCAGAGTATTGCGATATTAAGTGTTAAAATCAAGTAAGTTCACTCTTGCGGAATCAGTTTTAATGGAGCGGTCGGTCGATCGCTCATCTATGTATGAACCTCTGTGTTGATCACTGAATGGTGTTGGCGACAACTGACTTTGCTGCAGTACGTGTTTTGGTATAGGCCTACTTCGTCCCAACAGTACATTGGTTCAACCACCGGTAGGTACCCAACATTTTATATAGCCTACATGCAGGTTAACCCGGGTGTAGTATAGATTAAATAACTATAGCCTACATGTGTGTAAGGGTACCCGTAAGGGTAGTCGCCACTCGCTAGTCTCTGAAGCTTGCCGCAACGCAAGACGGGTGACCATGGGCATGCCGGGAATCGAGCCGATGAGGTGGAGGGGGGGAGACCCGATGGGGGGGGGGGGCGAGACGGTAACTTGTTGTTTGTGTGATTTAAAATGGAATGCCACTGCCGTAAGAACAAAACATGTTACGTTATCTGTAAACCAATGTGGCGGAGGGAAAGGGGTGGTTTACTTAATTGTAACATCATTGATTGAAATTGAAATGCTACTGAATACTTTAGAAATGCATATAACTGACCCTCTGTGATATCTGTCATTAAAACTTTATTTTTCGCTGGGAATGTATAGACATATTCTTCCAAATCAGTGGTATATTCATACGCTATTGGATGGTATATATTATACCCGTCAAGCGCTCTGTGGTGCAAACCGTATATGCCTCTTCCTAGAGAGTTACTGACAGTTTAACCTAATAAAGAACACAGAAACATGTCTCATATATAAACATGCAGTTACCTTCTGTGCTTGATTCACTTATTTAGGTTTGTTGGCAAACGTGACGATGTCTAATTTAATCGTTCCTGTATGGTATACATACTGAAGTACATTAATCTTTACTGTAACTACTGATTTCGTTAGTCTATGCCACTAACAATCAGGCCACTGAATGCCAGTGCATGCTTGCAGCAATAAATACTCGTCACCCGGCCATTGCATTCCGGTATATACGTGATACTATATGATATGATATAATGGTTTTGTGTAGTACACGAACTGACCTAGCCTTAGTCTCACGTATATGGCAAGCCATGTGGGACAAACACCGCATAATATATCCGCGTATTAATTCGAATATACATGTGTTGTAGCCTACATGTGTAAAGTTTCGCTTTTTGAAGCGATCTCGCGAGCCCGCCAAAACATTTATCGTTGGTATATGTACACAGCAAGAGCGGAAATGTTTTTTCGTGTATTTTCTAATAATCCGTGCATATATTGGATTTAATCCCCATATGTATTTTATTTAATACGTGTATATATTCGAATTAATACGTGTATATATTCGAATTAATACGTGTATATATTCGAATTAATACGTGTATATATATTAGAATTAATACGCGGATATATTTAAGCCATATGTTTGGCTAAAAATATATACGCGTATATATTCCAATTAATACGCGTATAAATTCCAATTAATACGCGGATATATTATGCAGTGTTTGTCCTATATGGCTTGCCATACACGTATGCCTACTAAATGTAGGCCTAATCATATTTTACACTTAAAGATACGTTCCAGAAATTTAGTAAGTGCCGACTAAAAATAATACTGTTAGGCCTATGTAGAACAATTGCACAATTATGCAAACATCACTATCTCTAAATATCGACAATTCTTGAATTAGCAAGGCTATATCCAGTCACTAAAGTACACGGCGCATATTAAGTTTGTACTGTGCCGGGACTATAGATACATATAGTATAGGCAATATACTGACTTTATTTATTTTTCTTACACTAAAATGTCAAGCACGTGATTGTCAACGCTAAAATGTTTGAAGTGGTCAATTCTTCTGTGTCTTATAATGCTATTTGATATATTGAAGCGGGTTCTGCGGTCTGCTTTATAGTAACAAAATGCATACTAGATAGACCACATTCATGCTGATAAGGAAATAAAATTTGTTCGCAATGGCACGATGCTGCGTGGCTTAAAGATAGACAGTAAAACTGTAGAAAGACATGTAGGTTATACAATACTCTTATACACAAAATTCTATATTAGTCAGTTATTTAAAAAAAAAAAAAAAAGAAACTCAAAATCAATCGACAGACTCAAAAAGATTTATCGAATTTTGTACAATCTTTGCAGGTTAAGGCCAAATATGTTATGTGTATCTCCGTGCTATATATACCCACACGTCTGCGTGCAGCTCCGTAGCTACCGAGTACATAATGTGAAATGGGTCGAGTTTATGAACGTTATCAATGCCAACAGAATATCATAATGCGTCATTCGGCGGATGTCTGCAAAACGAATATACAAGTATAGGCTCCATTAATGGTCTACCCCACATTTAAAAGGTACGGTTCCGGACAAACAGTCAGTAAAAATAATTCTCTTCTTTTTTCTCACAAACCTAATTTTATGCTGATATTAATTTTGGACGTGTTTATATTGCTTTTGACATGTTGATACAATTTCGACATTTTTAGATAATGACATTTCTATGTTCAAAACTAGCGCGTGAAAACGTTCAAAATAGGCGCGCCTTTACGTTCATAGCTATGGTTAAATTAGCCTACAATATCGACCACTGGTTTTTCTTTTATTGGTCTTCAGTATGACCACACTAACTCGTCATAGTTATAACATACTATAACATGCTAATACATGTATCGACATACATGCATATAAACGGATATCAAAAAGCTGTTCTTGTTGTTAGAAGGTGCATTATATCAACAGAGGTAACGTGGAAACGCGGAAGTTGGAAATTGATTTGGAACATGATATAAAATATATAATAAACAGCGATGTCTTTTACTGTTATTTTATTTCAGTGTCTACTGCCATGCACTGATTTACGTTGATAAATTATGATCGTGGAAGAATTACTTCTAAACAGGTGCGTCAACGGTCAATCCCAACTGAAAAGTGAGGGGGGGGGGGTATAAATGACTGATCATGGATACAAATGAAGGAGTGTCGCGACAAAGCCTTGATCGGGTGGGCTCCAGGGGAGAAGTCCCACAAGGGTCCAGGGGGCGGACTCACATCTAGAATCTTCAAGTTTGCTTCTGTTTGGTCCCTGAATTGATATGTCAGTCATAAACATATTTTACAATAGTCACATCTGACAAGTGATTAAACTTAACTTCAGTAAGACTTATCTATTTAACATCCGGGTGTAACGTAGGCCCTTTAAGACGATTAATAAAATTGACACTTAAACCAAAAATGGAAATATTCTTATACTTTGCACACACGAATAAAATAATCTTGTTTCACATATGTTTACAACATGCACACATATGGTATTATATATGTACATTTAAAAAGCAAACATATACCGTCCAAATGTTACATCGGGATGCTTTTGACGTGCGAATATACCAGGGCCTTTTTAAAGGTATTTATAGCGGGTGGGCCATTTCCCAGAAGGGACCATCATGACACTATCTAAGCAAAAATGCCTCCCAGATTGTCGAAAATGGCATTTCCCAGGTCTTGTTAGTTGCATCTAAACATTCTTATTTTGAGATGCACGTTTTAGAAATTTACACTTCCCCCCCCCCCAAAAAAAAAGCTTAATTAGAAAAATCACTTTGTAGAAGAATAGGACGTCACGTTATTGTATAAGCTCCGCTTTATTGATTGTTTTACACAGGTAATTGAATATATAAAGCACGCTAGGGCATTCCCATGCATGGTGGCAGTAGGCTATATGCCGAGGGGAAGCCAAATGGGGACTTCAGGTTTTGGATTTTGTACGGTTACCATTATTTGTTTTACGTGCCAAAAAGGGATCAACTAGGGGGGGGGGGTAGGGGAGGGTCGCAAATGAGCTGAGTGGGTGGGCCGGATGTGGGACTGTGCCTTAATATTCTTAGTTAGAACATTTGGGTACTGATATATGGCTAACAATGAAACTGATAGGCCTGTCTAAAACATATAGGGGAAATTATTACATTTATGAACAGTAGTTTCACATTAGACTGTTGCACTGTTCACGCAGGTTAAATCATGAGCTTTCTACATTTATTGTTTATGCTAACAAAACTCGTGAAAACCAAAAAAAGCAGGCACGGTGATCACCTCCGCGATCGTGCATACTTAGTACGTGATGAGAATTAGCCTTCTGCATGGCTAAAGATCATGTTTAGCATTATACTCCCCTTCTAGGGGAATTGTGCTACACACCTGAAGATAATCACACACTCACAGTCTTCATGCACGGAGACTGGAGTTGAGAGCGGATCAGTCGTTTGGTTTTTCGTGCCCATGTCCTTTCTTGTGAGACTTTTCTTAGAAACTACCTTGTGTTCTTTTCGAACGCCATTCCTACAAAACGTGCCCAGAGTCTTGACGTTATACACTACTGACTAATGACATCAGAATAAATGATATGAACACTATATTACTAAATGAAATAGTGGATACTGTCCAGGCATTCACATTATCGCAGGCCTACTTTAATCTAGGAAGTAGAACTCTCGGAGGTGGGGGGGGGGGGGTAGATACCCCCTCCCGCAGGCTACGGTCCATGTACTTAGCATCAGTTAACTTAAGCACATATAAAATATTTTGTGAACATATGTTCGTAGCAACTAAAGTAGAAAATTGAGGTCAACTGGGTACCATGGTTATAACAACAACATGACTTGCAGCTTAGCATCCAGGCTTAGCAGATAGCCTCAGCGATTAATGGGCGCGGTTCCTCATTTAAATTACGCTTTAAATAAAATCCGTAATCCTTATTTCAATGCAGTTGAAATCAAGGGCGTAGGAACCGGGGGGGGGCTGGGGGACGCCAGCCCCCCCAGTGAAAAATGTGGAGGGGCGGAAGTATCATTCCGCCCCCCCCCCCCGCTTCGCAAGTCCGAAAACCCCTTTTTCATTTCCAAATGAGAAAAAATATCTCATTTGGAGCACCAAATTGCATCTAAGGCCAGGTGAAAATACAAAATTAAGTTTACAAAATGGAGTGGGTGTTGAAGTGTGCTATATTGCACCAAATTGCATCTGAGGCCACCTGGAAATGCAAAAAATTCCAAAGGGGAGGGGGACACCCCCTCCCCTTAGACCCTTCCCCCAGGCGGGCCATCAGTCTTCAGCCCCCCACTCAAAAATACCTTCCTACGCCACTGGTTGAAATGGCCTCTCTTTCATAGGCGGGTTGAGCACATGAGAATAAAACATTAATAACTACTTATCTCATAGCACAATGTTTGAGCTCCCTTTATGAGATACACGAGTCATTATGAACCTGATAGGCCTAGCGACTACACGAGTCAGTCACTAACCCCGGGTAAGGGGGTGGACATTGACATTGTGTCCCTCAACCCTTCCGAAAGTGGGGGACGTGTCCCCCTGTCCGCAATGGTTGACGCCCCTGCTTCTATACACATCTTGTTATATTAATGATTGACAGAAGGCCACACTATCCCCTCCCCCACTACCCCCTCCCCACTACCCCTCCCCTACTACCCACTACCCCCTCCCACACTACCCCTCCCCCACTACCCCTCCCCTCTATCTCCACATACGTATATCTTGACCATGCGCTCTCTACCATACACATGAAAAGGAAAAACGAAATTCTTCAGTGAGATTTATTCACAGAATTTAACTCTTTACTTATTCGTATACAAGTTTAGAAGCTACTAGTATTTAGAATCTACATAAGCTCAAAATTCGGAAATAAATATATATGTTGATATGGATCCAGCAGCATATGTTTGCTCTCTTCAAACTGAGCGCGAGGAACCAATCCAATCTGTCATAAACTCATATAAAGTGTGACGGAAATTTCATCAATCATAATGTATTATGGCGCAATCCCTCACAGTACACCGTTGATAATGTATGAAATGGAAACGAACGAGTGGCTGTTAATAGTCGTACGTTTATACTGTCAAAAATTAATAAATAAGTAATCAATGAATATCTATATATATATATATATATATATATATATATATGTATATATATATATATGAAAATCGTAATGAGTTGGAAAATCAAGAACAGTGAAAAAACTTCCAGCCTCCACCGGGATTCGAACCCGGGCCTCCCGCTTTGTACGCGGACACCCTAACCTACTAGGCCATGGACGCTGATTGTATGTCCAGAGATTCTAAACCGGTAAGGAAGGTCGTAATTCCACTGTAGGCGTTTGTAACCTGTATCGATATATATATATATATATATATATATATATATATATATATATATATATATATATATATATATATATATATATATATATATATATATATATATATATATATATATATATATATATATATATATATATATATATATATATATATATTATTATTATTAGAGAAAAGCAGAGAAATAAGATATGACTCATAATTGACAAATAAGGAGTAATGATTTAGAAAATATATTAGAATTTTCGGTCCCCCTGGGACCTTTGTCAGCAATACTTGGCAGTCGAATGAAAGTATTGCTGACGAAGGTCCCAGGGGTACCGAAAATTCCAATATATTTTCTAAATCATTACTCCTTATTTGTCAATTATGAGTCATCTCTTATTTCTCTGGTTTTCTCTAATCATATTTTCTTTTGAAGTAAACGTGGATTTTCGTTATATATATATATATATATATATATATATATATATATATATATATATATATATATATATATATATATATGTATATATATATATATATATATATATATATATATATATATATATATATATAGGAATAACGGAACAACTGTTAAACAACTATGCTGCATTTAGAGAAAGGCTGGATCTCTAGTGAGATACAATAATTGAATTAGGTAAGTGATTGGAAGTAAAACAGCCAATGTTTGGTTTTTGCATTCGACGCATTTGCTCCTCTTAAGTCGATTTTGATTCACGCACTAAAAAACTGTCACAACACCTCCTAAACAGACAGTATTTTCGGGGTACTATTGAAAATGCCATCAAAAAGGCTAAAAGCAAACCCCGTACCGAAACATTGACGTACAAAACTCGTCAAACCAGTTCCAAAAGGGTACCATTGGTTACTGAATTCCACCCTGGTCTCCCACCACTGGCTAATATCATTCAGAAGAATTTTCACCTACTTCAAGGCACCGAACGCCTGAAATCAGTATTCCCAGAATTACCTGTCATCGCTTTTAAAAGACCCAGCAACCTACGGGATATCTTAGTTCGGGCATCCTTTCGGGATGACACCCCATTAGGGGAAAGCAAAACAAACTACAAGATCATCGCCCTGTACACAATATTGCAAAACGTGCTTACTTGTCGATTCGACCGGGGCCTTTCAGAGCAACCAAACCAAACGCACGTTCCAAATTCGGCACAAAATTAACTGCCTATCCAAAAATGTCATTTACCTCATCTACTGCAATATTTGTAACTTACAATACATTGGAGAGTCAAAAACACTCTTAGAATGAGAATGACACAACATAGATCGGCGATCAAAACAAAAAAGATCTACCAACCTGTTGCAAATCACTTCAATCTCCAAAATCATTCAATTGAGAATTTGCGTGTTATTGCCATTGACCAGAACGATTCTTGGACAGATAAATCTAGGAAAGCGAAAGAAAATTTCTGGGAACTAAACCTAAAGACCACGGTACCATTCGGTTTAAACATCAGAAACGATTTGCCGTCCCAGATAAACCAAAACAATTCCTTTACAATTACGACGGAATCGGATTAAAATAATCCAACGCGGATTAAAATAATCCGAATTTCTAAAACTTCTGCTCAATTCACCAGAAATCAGTAAGTCGCTTTGCCTTTACAATCATGCCGACATCTTCTCTATAAAACAGTTTCAATTCCTGCTACTCCTTGTCACTTTCGGTGATCATGCACTGAAGAAGAGCTAGTTTTGCTCGAAAGCTCTGCAAAAACCAAACATTGGCTGTTTTACTTCCAATCACCTATATATATATATATATATATATATATATATATATATATTATATATATATATATATATATATATATATATATATATTTTATATATATATATATTTTATATATATATATATATATATAAAGCGGGAGGCCCGGGTTCGAATCACTGTTCTAAATTTTCCAACTCATTACGTTTTCAATTATATATTATATATATATATTATATATATATATATATATATATATATATATATATATATATATATATATATATATATATATAGCTAACTAGTTTCCTCCACCAGCTTTTCTTCACTAGCTTCCTTCACTACCTCCATTCACTAGCTTTCCTTCAATAGCGTTCTATCAATAGTTTCCTTCACTACCTTAATTCCGTCACTAGCTTTCCTTCACTAGCTCTAGCTCCTTCGCTAGCTTCCATTCATTAGCTTCCTTCATTAGCTCTCCTTCACTAGCTTCCTTCACTACCTTAATTCCTTCACTAGCTTTCCTTCACTAGCTTTCCTTCACTAGCGTCCTTCACTACCTTCCTCCACTAGCTTTCCTTCAATAACTTTCCTTCAATAGCTTTCCTTCGCTACCTTCCTTCACAACCTTCCTTCACTAGCTTTCCTTTAATAGCTTTCCTTCAATAGCTTTTCTTCACAAGCTTCCTTCACTACCTTCCTTCACTAGCTTTCCTTCAATAGCTTTCCTTCACTACCTTAATTTCTTCTTCTAGCTTTCCTTCACTAGCTTTCCTTCACTACCGTCCTTCACTAGCTTTCCTTCAATAGCTTTCTTTCAATAGCTTTCCTTCACTACCTTAATTCCGTCACTAGCTTTCCTTCACTAGCTCTAGCTCCTTCGCTAGCTTCCATTCATTAGCTTCCTTCATTAGTTTCCCTTCACTAGCTTCCTTCACTACCTTAATTCCTTCACTAGCTTTCCTTCACTAGCTTTCCTTCACTAGCGTCCTTCACTACCTTCCTCCACTAGCTTTCCTTCAATAACTTTCCTTCAATAGCTTTCCTTCGCTACCTCCCTTCACAACCTTCCTTCACTAGCTTTCCTTTCATAGCTTTTCTTCACAAGCTTCCTTCACTACCTTCCTTCACTAGCTTTGCTTCAATAGCTTTCTTTCAATAGCTTTCCTTCACTACCTTAATTCCTTCACTAGCTTTCCTTCACTAGCTTTCCTTCACTAGCGTCCTTCGCTATACCGTCCTTCACTAGCTTTCCTCTGGAGTATCAGAACGATGAATATTAATGAAACAACTCTTACAAAACTCTCAGAGAATTTCCAAAAGCTTTTAGTTTGTTTGTTTACCATTTTAAAGCATTGCCGTAGTTTTATACCAAATTTTGAGGCCATGATACGATGCCACTTTAATCCATTAATGTTTAAACTTATCTTACGTGAATTGTCTAGATTGCAGCTGTTCACATGAAAGTAACGGCCTCATGAACGACCGGGGACCACAACGCAATGAGGTGACCAAATCCAGGGCAAGCCGATTTGCTGAAGAAACAACTCTACATGGCGTACGATACGTAGCAAATGGGCGTATACATCATGCTAGAAGGTATACTGTCTTACCCCTAACCCTGCAAGAATCGTTTGTCGGGACCCCCTAACTTTACGATACATAACGAATGGGCATGTACTTAGTGCTAGAAGGTATACTGTCTCACCACTAACCCTGCAAGAATCGTTTGTCGGGACCACCCCCCCCCTAACTTTACGATATAGCGAATGTGCATATACATCGTGCTAGAAGGCATATAGTCTCACCACTAACCCTGCAAGAATCGTTGTCGGGACCACCCCCCTTACTTTACGATATAGCGAATGGACATATACATCGTGCTAGAAGGTATACTGTCTCACCCCTAACCCTGCAAGAATCGTTTGTCGGGACCACCCTCCCCCCTAACTTTACGATATAGCGAATGTGCATATACATCGTGCTAGAAGGCATATAGTCTCACCACTAACCCTGCAAGAATCGTTGTCGGGACCACCCCTAACCTTACGATGCATAGCGAATGGACATATACATCGTGCTAGAAGGTATACTGTCTTACCCCTAACCCTGCAAGAATCGTTTGACGGACACCCCCCTCCTTCCTTTACTTTACGATACATGTATCGAATGGGCATGTACATCGTGCTAAAAGGTATATATGTCTCACCCCTAACACTACAAGAATCGTTGTCGGAACAACCCCCCTCCCCCCTAACTTTAAGATATAGCGAATGGGCATATACATAGTGCTAGAAGGTAAACTGTCTTACCCCTAACCCTGCAAGAATTGTTTGACGGATCCCCCCCCCCCCTCCCCTGACTGTACGATATAGCGAATGGGCTTGTACATCGTGCTATAATGTATGCTGTCTTACCCCTTACACTACAAGAAACGGGTTGTCAGGACGCCCCCCCCCCCCCGCCCCTTTACTGCACGGTACGTAGCGAACGGTCATCTACACCGTGTTAGAAGGTTCCAACTCCACTTCCCCTACCCGACAAGAAACGGTTGTCAGGGAGCCCCGCCCCTTATATAATCTAATACTCGGACCACAGTGTTATTCTAACTTGCCAATGTATAATTTCGTAGGTTGCCATGGAATCAACCGAATATTCGTTTCTATACCTGCATTATTACCATTTTATAACCATTATTCATATACAGCTATTTCTGCTCTCATTCTCGGGTTACCATGTAACCGGGGCCCAGTTGCTCTCAATATTTAATTATCTTAACTTAAAACTGTTCTTTTTTTTTACGTCTATGGGAAAACATATCCTATGATTCTTTTTAGTGTGTTCATCTATCTTACATAAAGATACAGGTATTTTAAAAAACATGAAAAAGTAAATATTCACCACCGACAAAATTTGACAATAATAAAAGAAAAAATTCAAACGAATGCTCAGTCTGGTTATTTTGAAACGAAGACATTTTTTTTCTGTAATGGAAGTAAAAAAAAAAGGGAAAACGAACAATTAAAGTACCCAATTTATAGTAACAATAACGAAACATGATTGTCAACATTCTGTTGCCGAGTTTAATTATAAACTTGGAGATACAGTATTAACGAATTAGTTTAAAATTATTTTATATTATTTATCTCTCTTTTTTAAATTATTTTGATTTACAGAATATGCTGGCTGATTTTGCTGGTGTGCTTGGCTGTCTGGCTCGCTTATGGAATTGTCAACGGATTGACCAAATACTTTTCGTATCCAATTTCTACAGCCGTTATGTTCAACTATGTCAATAATCTAGAATTCCCTGCCGTCACAATTTGTAATTACAACCAATTTCGAAAATCACATTTGCAGAATTATACTCTTTTGCGAGAAGTAAGTAAAAATTACATTTTCATAGCACAAATAGCATGAACATCAAATTCTTACGCAGGACCTTTTGTTCGGTAAAGATTTTTCTGTCGAATTCCTTAAAATTAAACAATTCATTTTAACGACATTTTAAACCTTTTTTTGGTGAGTGGGGTCAGTAGGGGTAAGGCTGGGGTGCGGGTAGGGAGAGAAGACAGAGAGAGAGGGGTGGAGAGAGGAGGAGAGAGGTGGAGAGAGAGAGAAAGAGCTTGGGGGTTCCACCTGAAATGTAAATTATAGTGTTGGAAATTTCTCTCCATAATTTATGGACGATGTACTACTAACTATATATCGTCATACTGATATCAATTCAATAGATACATTTACACATCATACGCACCCCTTTAAGCAGTGTACACCCACCCTAGTCCACCTCATTCCCAATCACGTACATAACCACCTCTTGTACAGTTGCTTCATTTATATCAGCGATACCCTATGTTACATTTCCATCGCCACAAAGTTGCCATATATAGTGACATAATACTCATTTTTAATAATCATTTTATTCTTATATAGCACCTTAAATAAAATATGATCTCGAAGCACTTGACCATTAAGTATAAAGTTGATACAGCGGTAAAATAAAATATTAAAACAGCGATAAAAATTGTCGACGTTGACAAGTTGTACAGAAAGTGCTTGAGAGAATATATAAATGACTAAAACAATAATAAAAACAACATGACAAGATCCCTATAATGCACGAATGCAAAATGTTTCCAAAAAAGGTGTGTTTTAGAAGTGATTTAAACACAATTAATGATGGTGCTGTCCTAATGTCATTTAGTTAGTGCATTCTAGAGATCTGGTGCAAAGTAAGCAAACAATCGTACACCAAAAGTTTTCTGGACGAAGCTGCTAGGCTCCAGCCGGACCTCCACAGACTGTTCCTGTTCCTCTGTCCGGTACGATTGGCAATCTGCCAATGCCCGGGAAGAGCCGCACGACTGACCATAGTGCTGAGATTTATATCGAGAAGCAGTGCCATTTATAATCTTGTATGTAATGACTAGAGACTTGAATTCAATCCGTGCGGAGACAGGTAGCCAGTGAAGATCAACCAGTATATGGGAGTGATGAGTTTGAGCTTCCTAGTACCTGTGACCATACGTGCTGCCGAGTATATGAATTTTCTATGCACACTACACACACACCACTGACACTGCCGCAGACAAGAAGCTATGCAGGAATTTCGTCAAGGCCACCGCTCTAGTAACCCAAACCCGTTTATTGCTTACTAGCCGTAAATACGGGATTGCTAATAGAAATTACGAGACAACAGCGACGAACCAGTTGAGGGCAGTATTAATATTATATTTTGAATCGGGTGGTGTGAAGGACCATGGAGGTACAGAATTTACGAGCGATCCCACCTTTAAAGACGTGCAAGTTGCTGGTGCTCAAGTTCCATACAGTTAACTATTACAATAATTGAGGTGTGATGTAACAAATGCACGAATCAATCTCTCTGTGCTGTTGTGGTATAAAAGCTAACGAGTTAAACCGATACGGTACAACGAGTATGTTGCAGACTGGCACATTGTTGAAACATGACCAGAGATGGAAAAGTTCATCGAAATGCACTCCTAAATTTTCGGACAACGGAGACTGGTTTAACATGAGTCATATACCGACTCTGAAATTGGTTATGATGTTTTTTTCTTTCTTATCCTTTCTGAATTTACTGTGGAAATAAACCACTTCTGTTTTCCTATCGTTTAGTACTAAATCGATTTTCTGCCATCCATACACGGATATTATCAATGCATATTTCAAGTATGAATGTCCAGTCTGAAAGAGTTTTACACGGAAAGTAAAGTTGCGTGTCTTTTTGCGAAAGCATTAAAATCTAGTTCATTGGCTACAATAATGATATCTTCGAGACGAGACATGGGGCGGGTGGTGTAGGGATCTACGAATGTTTGGTCCAGTTAGTGACCAAGGTTTATCGGCTATTTTGCCCGCTAACTTCGAACTGTTTATTTTTCGGATGTGGCTATACGTCGCATGTTCATCGCAGGAGGCTTATCAAATAGCAAGAAAAGTCCAGTATTACCTGCATGCTTGCATCTTTTCTATTAAATACATGTTTTTTTTTACTTCTAGGTTCTAACATCTCTGTCCACCAGTGATTCAGTTGATATTGACTGGGATCTCCACGATATGGATGACTACTTGAACATGACGGAGGTGGCCATAAAACTGGCCCACCAGCTAGATGATATGTTAATAGAATGCACATGGAACCAGGAAGAAACATGTGGAGCGCACAACTTTACCACCGTCATTACCGATTTCGGGGTATGAAACAAGTTTCCATGGAAACCCGATTCCAATTGCGCAAACGCTAAAAGAAATCTTGCTGCCTGTTAAATGACCTAAAACTCTATTATTTCATGAAATATAGGAGCCCGAGGAGTGATTTATATAAGCTTGGCACAATCATTTGCCGAAGGAATATCCTCTTAATTCTTTCCCTTATAGTTTATTGGGGTTTGTTCTCCATTATATATAAGGTATTATTAAAAGTCCTACTTGTTTACTGAAATACTGCCAGATATTAATCGATAGTTGAAGATGATAGTATAAAGGAACTGGCGGCGGTCTACATACGTGGTAATACAAAAGTACCTTTATATTAACATGATGTATTCTAATATCATTATCATCTCCTGTGGCCCTTTTGGCGTTCCGTGTCTTGCCTAGATACGAATAGTCTATAAGCGGTGAAGAAACGTCAAGATATACATTTATGTCAGAGGAGCCTTCTATTGTTTAAATCTTCAAAGAAAGTGGACTTTAGAGGAATATTTTCAATATTATTTTTTCCCTCAGAATTGTCATTTTATAACCCCCCAATTCATAATAGGAGGTGTTTTGGTTTCTTCCATACGCAGGTGTGCTATACCTTTAACTCGATTTCTAATTCGGAGTTAATGATTACCGAAGCTGGAAGTTCTCAAGGGCTGCGATTGAGACTATCGGCGGAGCAGTACGACTATTTCTGGGGTTATTACACGGGTGCTGGCTTTAAGGTATTCATTCATTTCACGTCAAGAGTTCCTACAACTGAATCCAAAGAAATGAAATCTTACAGGAGGAGAGGCAGGGGGAATATAGTGCGTCATTGAGCAAACTTTTCTGGTAGTGGAATTATTTGTAAAGATGAACATGCGGGAGGGGATGTGCCTTGGAAAGTAGAGGGGAGGTTAGACGAGTGGGAGGAGAAGAGTGATGGTGGGTATATGTATACAGGGGTAACGTGTTGTGGTAATGGAGGTATTTAACTTCCTTTAAGTATGTATGCTTATTTGTACCTTTCTTTTGTTCATGTCTTTTCCTGTTAGATCTTCGTACATCCTAAAGGACAATTCCCTCTAGTCGGTCAGTTCGGTATCTCTGCTTCCCCGGGTTTCAAGACATCTGTCAGAATAAGTTATATCACTGTAAGTATAGTGTGCGTTATATACACATATAATGTAAGTTATATCATTGTAAGTATAATGTGTGTTATGTACACATATAATGTAAGTTATATCACTGTAAGTATAGTGTGTGTTATGTACACATATCATGTAAGTTATATCACTGTAAGTATAATGTGTGTTATGTACACATATAATGTAAGTTATATCACTGTAAGTATAATGTGTGTTATGTACACATATAATGTAAGTTATATCACTGTAAGTATAGTGTGTGTTATGTACACATATCATGTAAGTTATATCACTGTAAGTATAATGTGTGTTATGTACACATATAATGTAAGTTATATCACTGTAAGTATAATGTGTGTTATGTACAAATATAATGTAAGTTATATCACTGTAAGTATAATGTGTGTTATGTACATATATAGGCTAATGTAAGTTATATCAATATAAGTAGCATATAAAGTGTGGTATATGTTCACATATAATGTAAGTTACATCAATGTAGGTCTAGCGTGGGGTATAAATCAATTATATATTTGATATTACTGTGAGTTTAATAATAGTTATAATCAGCAGTTATTTTTACGACGCTTAATTAGTTACCACAAATGTGACCACAAATATATCCTCCCCATATACCCCCCCCCCCCCCTCCCAGGCCATAGCATCCTTCACTGGAGGGTTACCCGGACCGAGATGATGACGTTGAAAATTGGGGTCACCAAGCAAAATGTGTGATTATATGCAAATGTAGAGTAATAATTACGTAATATCACTTAAGTGTCTAGTATAGACCGTGTAAGAGTGTGGGTTCTGTTCTGCCCTATAAAGCCGTACGCGGATGAGCAATACAGTATGCAGAAACGCTGACAGTGCAGGGACGTGTTGATGTTACAAAGTAGATAACATAATGTGTACCTACAATCAATGTCGAATCAATGAATTCATGTTGACGATGTTCCGTCGCTCCGTTTGTTGTAAATTTATGTTAAATATGTAAGGTTTCTCAAGTAATTTTCTGAAGGGACAAGGCAAAAGACCTGGTTAGGGCCACTATAGTCAGATTAACAATCTACAGGCTAGGCCGAGGTATATGGATATACTATTCTTAGTGGCCTAATCACTCGTATCCTCGATTAATGAAATATTTGTTTGTGTGTTTTTCTTCTTCGTTTTTTCGGGGGCTAGACTGAAATAGACTTCAACATTTTTCGCGAGCCGAACTGAGAAGCCCTGATATATGAATTAAGGAGACTATTAGTGGTATTTAAAAGTAAATCTTAAGTTGCAATTTTGTATTTTCATTCCTTGCAGAGCACAAACTTGCCCTATCCGTTTAGTTCTAATTGTGTCGGCGATAAGAAACTCGAACACTCAATCAGTTATTCTGCTGAAGCCTGCTTTTATGAATGCCAAGCTGACTGTATCACAAAGTATTGTGGATGTCGATACTATCAGTTCCCAGGTATGCAGGCCACAATTCATACATATAGTTCATCACAGTTATATAGGCATACATTTATTGGAATATTCTAAGAAAAATTGCATATTTATTGACGAGAGCAAGCATTTCCCTTCCAAATATCTTTGAAAAAGGAGAGAGAGAACATATATACGGTCTCGTAAGGATACGATCGAGTGAAGATGTTAATGTGTAATTTATTACAAAACTATTGAATGCATATGTAACAGATTATGCAAATACAGGTTATGCATATTCAAGATATGTAGCAGATTACTATGAACTATTACTCTCACGAAAAACTCATCTTTCTCCATCACATCCTTTCTACAATAAATATAATATACCGTATATCCCAAATCCAGAAAAATACCCCCCCCCCCCCTTCGTTTTTGCCTTGACAAATCTCCACTCGTGTTCCCGAGACTCCTCACCTTTTCTGATACCTCCTCACCCACCCACCCACCCACCCACACCTCCCCTTCCCCTCACGCATTCACACTCAATTACACTCTCCACATATGCCCATATTATGTTTTTCAGTCAAGCAATCACATAATAACTGAATTTCCTTCATTACCCAACTACGGTAAACTTTCTCACTGCAGCTTCAGTGTTGTTTCCTATAAGCTTTCTTTTCTTCGGTACTGACAGGTACTGAAGAACTCTGCAATTTAAGGGAAATTCTGGAATGTGTTTTCCCAGCAATAAGTAAGTTGCATTTTCTTCCAAGTTAAGCAAAATGTTGCAAGATAATGCCTTTATTAATAGTTGTAAAATAGTAATATTCTGCATATATTTAGATCGATGAAGCGTTAAAACTTAAAAGTTTAAAACCCAATACTGAATATATATGCAGTGCCCCTTGATGCATATTAAAATCTGGCGCTGTACTTGTTACGTCATTCCTTATAAACGCTCAAGATGGCGTGACGTCATGGATTGGTAAACATACAACAATGAGAATAATACGTATATATATGTGTATGGATATACGCTTAGTCCGTTCAAAAGCTGCAGAAATCAAAGGTCTGCAGTATTACTCCTATCCTAAACAATCAGCCTTGGTAGGCACTCAACGTTCTCAAAGATTTAGGTATTGAGGTATACCCTTGTATAATATAACACACGTAGTACACCTCAATCTATGAAAACAAGATTTTTAAACTTAATAACCTCACCAACAAAAATGTATACTTTTGAAAAGTTTTATATCTATTTTAGCAGGCTAAACTTAGGGACTAATAATATGTGTAAGTCTCGACATTTTGTCTGAGATCATGATGTTTCCCCTTGTAGGGCAATCGTAATACACTCCTCACGATCATTACACAGTCACAGTCTTGATGTAAAGGGGGCTGGGGTTGAGAGCGGATCAGTCGTTCTGTTGTTTGGTTTTTCGTGCCCAGGTTCATTCTAAAGAGGAAAGAAATGTTAAAAGTTCGTTCGTGAAACGGGACACAAAAATTCAAAACTGTAACGGTAGGAGGCTATTTACATGTTTTGTTCTCTCAAGTGACAAGCATGGTAGCCCAAGCTAACATCTAACATATTGATGGTAGGATACCTGGTAAGCATATATAATAGTGGTTAGGTTTCAACTTGTAAGCATTTTTTTCTTTCTTTGTGAGACATATACGCTTGTCTCATATAACACACATACACCTCAATGTGTGAAAATATAATTTCAAACTTAATAACCTTAAAAAAAAAAAATCCTTTTGAAAACTTGTATATCTATTTTAGTCGAAGTAAACTTGGGGACTCAAAAATCGTCATTGTAATGGTATCAATTATTGTTGATACAAATTGCATCCAGGATAGACCAAACCAACAACTATCACATGGAGGGTATGGAACTCCATGACTTTTTTTCTTGTCTTTTCTTGTTTTCCCCCTGACGGCCTTGGAAAGTGACCAATTTGGTATGAATAGATAAACATTAATTGTGGCACGCAATTTTTAGAATATAATTTAACAGGTCAACAGAGAATTTTGTTGACATAATTTGACACCATAAATTTCAATAGCTTTTATACTGAAGTGAAGTACTATAGGGTATTACATATAGCACGTTGCAGCAGGGTGTTGTTATGGGACTCCCTCATGACTACAGTGCATGTCACAACTTTTAGAAATCAGTGTATTGGTCATCTTTTTCTTCTTTATCCATTGCATATATTAACATATTATATTGTCTTATTGCGTGATGATGCAATGTGAAGATTACGATCTTTGTTACTTCGGTCACTATCATATTAGATAACATCACGGATCTATGCTCATCGTGTGAGTGTTCCCTTCCTTGCAAGGAGGAGGCGTATGAGATGAAAATATCGTTCACTCTATGGCCTTCAGATTTCGAAGCAACCTACATAGCAAATAATTTAAATAAGACAACAGATTTCTTGCGGTAAGCTTAATATATATTTGATATATCTAATTTAATACATATTTTGGATTTTTTCTATAGGGCAAGGACGAAACAAAAACTAGAAAATAAATATGAAGATCCTTAGATGATCTAAAAGCATTAAAACATTTGAAATCATCAATTATGCATAAAAGTTTACAATATTTTTATTTCATGTTTTGCCTTAAAATGAAACGTTACATTTAAAACACAAACAGCTGGTTTAATATTTTACATTACGTCATGAATTAAAAAAAGAAGAAAAAAAAAGAAACATATATCATTCGTTGCCTACGAAAATGCTTAACTGACAAACTTCACTCTATGTTGTTCAGGACAATATGTATTAAATTACCCCCTCCTCTACCCCCCCCCCCCCTCTTAAAATCGAACGCTTGAAATTTTAAGTCAAATTTCTGTCTTTATTAAAATTTTCTCTTTTGATTCCTCAGATCAAATTTTCTCGAATTGAACTTATTTTTCGATGTTCTTGGGATTGAAGAACTGTCACAAACCCCGAGTTATGATTACTTCGCCCTACAGAGTAAGTTCTTCACTCACCTCCACCCCTCTCCTCTCCCGGTTCATACATAATGATTCTTTTACAATTTAAACTGACCTCCCTTTTTGTAGAACAATGGTCACAAATATCATCGGACGTTCTAGAAGATAAATCAAATGATATTAATCTTTTTACGGATTAAAATTTAAGCCATAGCGAATTGAAATTGGAGAGTAACTTTGGAACAAGTTATACTTTATGTGCGTCACTTTTCCTACACAGTTGAAATAATTGAGTCATATGTTGATTTATAAGTGTGATATTAGCGGCATACAAGTATTTCTTGGCTTTGTTTCTTTAAATTCATACCCTCATGACCAATCATACGCCATTAAAATCGTAGCGTTAGTGAATCGTCACAACATAGAATTCTATCAAAAGTTTAGGATCGAATGTTTTCAATCTGTACAATTTTAGAGAGTTTCCTTCAGGACTGAGAAAGTCACGAATGACAAAAGGTATGGCATGTGTGTTTTAAAGTAGGGGTGAAAGGCCCAAGGAACGGTGGGGGGGGATGTGGAAGGAAAGTTAAAAAATGATAGGGGACGCTACTTAAGTGAACACATGTTCGAGATGCCATCTTGTGCAAGTCTTTTAACTAACATACATGTATATTATACTTATGTGACAAGTGAACGAAATTTGAAAATCTTGAAGTTAATTTTGCTACTAGTCCATTCTTTCATTTTAAGACAATCTATTTGAGCGTTTCCACTCATTCTATCTTTACATTATTTCTAAATAGAAATATCTCTGACTCTCATCTCGAGTCCACCTCTCAAGTGACTTAAAATCCATCACATCTTGTAACTCCATTCATCCAAAAAACCATCCACTCTACTGCCCTTCTGTATATTGAACGCCGAAACGGTCATCGGATATGCATGTGTTCAGAGAGATATACCCATGCCGTATAAGATCATGGGTCCATACTGGTTTACTCATTTGTCGGTAACGTGCCTTAATGTGTAGCTGGTATGGATATGTGCCGCTGTTGTTAACGAATCATGTATTTACACAGCAACATAATGCATATATCATGTATCTTACCTTGTATACAGATCAGCATAGTATTTGTTAGTTTTTCTGTTTTCTTTAGCTGTTAGCTTTCTGCAGTTAGCGCGGGGTATGCGCAGTGTGCAATATTCAATATCTTAGGGTTCTGCAATACGTCTTATACAATGACGCTCTAACCTTGCTCAAGTTTGTAAAATGATACCGAGTATATATGTCCATTAATAGTAGCAACACATTATATTTACATCAGCCATATATCAGTGAATATATATAGCGTCCGCCTGAACATGGATAGGCTTTCGGAACTTCATGCATTTTGGCGTTTCATAATTTGCTAGTGATAATTAAAGGGCTGTGTAGCGGCGCTTGCATGGCTATACATTTCCACCCTCTGCAGCCATATGCCTTCTTCATACCTTGCAACGTTCCTTTAAACGGCATGCAGGACAATGTTAATAAAGGATAGTTGAAGTTAATATTTGATATGTGCATCCATTTTGCAAATTCTGTAAACCTTAGTAATTCCAACCTCAAATATTATGAATAAAGTTTACACTTGATATGTGCATCAAAATTAGTGCAAGAACCTTAGTGCTATAACAATGGTCAAATGAAAAGATGGAACTAGAAATCAAAGATTCTTTTGAGTTGCTTATATTTCTGGTTAAAAACAGCTGTCATGATTCTTTTGTTCCAGTGTGTATTTTATGCTAAACAGTAAGTAGCTACGTCCATTATTTAACTCCTAAGGGCTGTGGCTTTCTCTCAAAACTTAAGCATGTTTTACCCAAGAGAATTTTGCGTTCGTTATATCTTACTTTAATCGCACCACAGTTTACATACTGCATACTAGTATTGTCTGGTACCAGTCACACATGCTGAAAAAAAACTCTTTGTTCTTCAAAAAAGAGCAATTAGACACGTTTTATTTGTCAATTGCAATGAACATAGAAGTAAACTTTTCAAAGATCTTAACATCCGCAAGCTCCCTGATTTAATAAATGTATATGTAGTCACATTTGCCTATAGAGCTATTTATGGACAGGTCCCACCTGCTTTCGACAATTTCCTTGTTCACAACCATGCCATTCACAATTAGAACACACGACACATACAAAGTTTACGCCCTAATCGCATTCACACCAATGTAGGAAAATATAGCCATCGACCAGTGGCGGAGCGTCGATATAGTCAGGGGGCGGATGTCCCCCCTCCCCCCCCCTGACGGACTCATATGGACCGTTGGCGCCCTTTGCAGCTTTTCACCACTTTTTACTTATTCGCGATTATTGACTTTTTTATTGCGCTCTCATCTACCTATTGACATTTGTCACATTTTGTTGGTGTAATTTTCTGACAAAATGGCGATGACACCTATTTATTCTTCGTTTATCTGAAAATTAGCAAGGCCCGGAAAGGGTCATTTCCGGCGATCTAGGGAGTATCTTTACTCAAAAAATTTCTGTACGCTCCGCGCCAACCTGTGGTGGCGCTCTGCTTAGATAGTGTCGAAAGCGCCCCTACAGAACATTCTCGCCCCCCTGACCAATACCCCTAGCTCCGCCACTGCCATCGACATCGTACAAGCATCAGATAGAATTCTTTGCTTCTTAATATCAGGTCACACTGCCTTTTCGAAATTCGTTTAAATACAAATTAAAGAGATTTTACTTCAACTTATACTGAGATTGAGGTTCCTCTTTCCTTCATTTCTTTTGCCTCTCTTTGTCTTAGTTCTTTTCTTCATTCTTTTTTGTAAGTTATTTGTGTACTCTATGTAAAGGGAGTGTAACACTAGATAAGCCCACAGGGATTTCTTGATGCACTTCCTTTCACATTCCATAACTCTCATTATTCGCTACATTTGTTGTATATATGTTGTGAAAAAAAACAAATAAACTAAACGAAACGAAATTATTATATTATAGCAAACCATTGTAATTCCTCATTTCGGTTTTATTCCTTTCCATTTGTCTTCCATTTTTATCCATCCTTGTGGTTCTTTCAATTTCAGGTGACATTGGCGCATATATGGGTCTATTCGGTGGAGCTAGCATCGTAACCATTTTCGAATTCATAGATTGTATATTGGCGACAGTATCTCGACGCCGAAGGAAAGGAATTGTCCAAGAGAATGTCGGTGACGTCATCAAGCCCCATGGTAAACATCAGGTCTCGTCGAATCGAACGGATGAGAACATTGCTATGGATAATAAATAACCCTAGAGTTCAACGGAAACATTAGCTGAGAAGTCTTAAAGTGGCTTGTGTTTCAGGCATAATATGTATCATATACATCCATGTTTCATCATTTATATTACTTATGTTTAGCCTTATGCTTGTAGAGAACCCAGGGCTGGAATATTGTGAAAGCTGCAATTTACGTTTAGTTGTAAGCTTGTATCACTCCCTTCATGTCGTGAATCTAGGGCCCTCCACGTTCTGTGCCCCCCTCCCCCCCCCTAAGCAGGCGCAATGACCCCCAAGGTCAAGGAGCCTCCATGCACATTCCTCGTACAGGCAAGATATATCAACTATATATTTTTGTATCGGCAAAACTCATAAGATGGGGCGGGGGAGGGGCTGGGGTGGGAGGGGAGATTATATTGTGCTATTTGGCACCAAAGGGTGTGAATCCGGCACTAGTCGTACTCTCTGGCAATCGGGTTACAACCAGTTGACATAAGAGATATATGTGGTTACAACCAGTTGGATAATAGGATCATTCTGGTTACACTTGTAACCAGGGTGTTGACTGGATAACATTGTTTTATTTTCATATGTCATTCCATCTCTCTTTTATAATTCTGTCTTATTTCT
This sequence comes from Apostichopus japonicus, assembly GCF_037975245.1. Taxonomy (NCBI): domain Eukaryota; kingdom Metazoa; phylum Echinodermata; class Holothuroidea; order Aspidochirotida; family Stichopodidae; genus Apostichopus; species Apostichopus japonicus. The sequence goes on along the minus strand of NC_092574.1, from coordinate 25,906,282 downwards.
AACTTTTTTTCCTATTAACGCGTTTCTTTTTAAGTTTCTCTCATTAAACCTTGTTCTTGGTTAATTGACCTCGTCTACTTGGCCTGTTTTGTATCGTCAACCTGTCACACGAAAGGAGATTATGGGATGGGTGACTGGGAAATAAGGAAATCGTGGGATAGGAGAGGATAACGTGTAAGCACGAAAGGCAACATACAGAAACGCTGTACTCAAAGCCTTAGACTTCGTTGGTACAAATCTTTGGCCAGCGACCGTTAGGCCATGGCTTCTCAAAAAGGCTGCTGTGACTAAAATCATAGAGTCTGCACTGTTTGTCAAGGTACTGAGAATAAAATTATCAAAGGAATATGAAATTTATACTTGGTACCGTACTATATTCAATTAGTAAATGTTCATAACATTATGTAGTTAACATGTCTTTTAATGTTAAAACATGTCGTGTTTGATACAGAAATTGGTAACCACTCATACAATAGTCCATTTACCTGAAGCTTATAGGTTAGTCCATTATGTTGGTAGGGGTATGGTAAGTTGGCTTTTAATTAAAAGAAAATAAGGAAAGGAAATATATATTTAACGAAAATAACTGCTTGCATGGCAGAAGACGTAAAAGAAACATTTATATTTTATGTATTATGATATAAAGTTCTTCTTTGGCTACTCAAAAATGTATATAACATGCCAACCTTACCCATTACGCGAGTAGAACCCTTGTGACAAATTTTACGCGTTACAGGTAGGACCTTTGCAATGTCATCTGAAAATTATTCAGGTCGCACATCCGGAGTCTATGCATATCAAATTCTTCACTATACCTCCCTAATTACCTTTCGGGGAAACATTCCATACCGTAGTTTTGGTTTTATCATTCTGTCGACATACTGTACATTCTTTTACGAGGAAACCGACACATTTATCCTTTTATAGCTTTTATTCGCTAAAGCCATTTCAAGGGAGAGCATCATCTTCACAAAATGTTATTTTCATTAGCAGAGCCCATAATCGTGGCTATATTACTTAAAACCCAGAAGAGAGAAACGCATATTCAAAGACTGTACTAACTTTGAGATCGACTCTGAGGAGATCGTTGACGCCTACTTTCTGGAAGTAGAGAGGAATCCTGTTAACAATTTACTTAATTAAGCGGTTAATTACACCATTTGTGGGTGTGTGTTTGTTTGTGTTTTAATCGGATATGTTTAATGTTTTGTTTTATATCTTTGGGGAAAACTTGGTATTAATTAAGGATTCTCCTGGGAGTAAATTAGTTGTAAGTCAGTTCTATATTTTTATTTCATTATTTTACTTTAATAACGCTCGTTGCAAGTTAAGAGAAACGAGTTAATTATATCGTTGCAAGATATAAAGTAGAGAACAGGTTTAGTGTTTGTTTTAGTCTTCTTGTGTCACTGGCATCCGCCCCCTATAGCCCCCCCCCCCACCAGATCATACAGTGAAAAGTTAGACAAGTTCACATGTAACTGACACGGATCAAAGTCACCTGGGCTCTATTTCATAAATGATTCGGAATTATAATAATTGCTCCTAAGACGATAATTGTTATTAACTTGAGGAACAATTTTCTTTCTTACTATTTCATAAATCAATTTAAGAAGAATGCATAACTATTTCTGTACTGAAATCGTTCCTAGCTTTAAAAATAATCTTCAGTACACCTAAAAAAGTGTGTCATGTGAATTTGGCGGTTAAAAAAGTCCCCAAAACATTGCCAGTTTTACATGTTTCAGTATGTGTGAGTTAGCTTGTATATCAAATATGGCTATGTATATGGCTATTTGGGCTGCCTGAGAGGGAACACCGACGTATTCTACGTAGGGAGAGAATAGTTAGAGACAGAGCTAACCCCACTGGATCTTTTGACTGACCAAAAAATGTATGCAAAGTATATCGTGTCAGCAGACTTGCATGCCAGCTGAACATAATAGATTTGCTGCAGGAGCAACTATACAGCATGCTACAAGGCGAGGGCAAGCACCACCACCAATCCTGCAGGTTTTTTATTGCATTGCGGTTCTTATGGCATTGGTCTCTGACAGATGACCCAGGTGCTTAGCCCAATGATGTTAGATTGCCAACAGCATGTCGAGCTAGCAGGCCAGTGACAAATGCTCTCTGCGGACTGCAGTCGATTCATAAAATGTCCAACAACCCCTGATGGATTGCAACGAAACCAGAGGGCCTTCATGGCTGTGCGAGGATTTCCACATGTTGTAGAAGCGATAGATGGCACCCATATTAGAGTCCATGGTGTGATTCTTGGACCTACTGAGTATGTCTATGTGAATCGCAAAGGTAGGTTTATGCCTAATGTATTTCTATTTCTTCGAGCTTATCTAAACTAGTGACAGACCCACCTTAAGGGTTGACCCTGGGTTACCTTTCCACTACGTTTGAACAAATTCGGCCCACTCGTTTAGGCGTTATTGACAAAATTGTACACACACAAATGACTCACACAAGCAATGACACAAACACCCAGCCACACAATGACCCACACACCAACCCACACAAACACAGTTTTACCTCTCCCACAGTCATGGATTTCTGGTCACCCTAGGGTACCCCACCATGGGTGACCCTCCGAATGGTAGTTACGCAGGAAAATTAACTGTTACCATGGCAACTGTTGCCAGGAATGAAAAATCAACGATGCAATAAGTTACAAGAACAAAAAGATGAGCAGTGATTCTTATTGTTTAAGTGGTCTCTTTCAAAATAGGTCCCACTTACTCGTCAAATTTTGTAAAAATTCAATAACTGAAACAAAAATTATTTCATGGAATATATGGTGCCCATAGGATAACAAAACTTTCATGAGCAAACTCACCAAACACTATGCCAAAGAAAATCAATAAATGTGATGATATTACTTGTAAAGCAATTTCCTTTGTACATTTGTTTATTATCATTATATATGTTTACCGCATCAGTTTGCAACTAGTCTGTGATGCTAAGTATAGAATCCTGTGGTGGCTGCAGGGTGGCCTGGCAGCACACACGACAGCCGCATCTTACAAGAGAGTCGTTGAATTGCAAGTAAAATTAATTGTAGCCTATCGTCCTAAGTCCTAAGCAGTGAGGCGTATTCATAAGGCTCAGTAATCGGCATGTTCTGGGTTCGATACCCGGCTGGGTGATATTAAGTTGGGTTTTTTATTCAAGAACAATCTACAATTTTCCCGTCTGAATTGGGTTTCCAAATTGAAAAAGATTCCAAATTTGAGTTAAAATGCTTAATTGGAAGCCACCCGACGTGTAAGTTGTAATCCATAAACCCCTGGCTGGTTTCTCCCACATTTGTGGTCGCTTAAGCGTCGTAAATATAACTGCTGATTATTATATTATTATAAATTGAATTGCAAGTGAAATTAACTGTAACCTATCGTTCTAAGTTCAATTGCAAGTGAAATTAATTGTAGCTTATCATCTTAAGCTGGATTGCAAGTGGAATTGATTATTCCCTTATCGTCCTAAGTTGAATTGCAAGGGGAATTTATTGTAGCCTATCGTCCTAAGTTGAATTGCAGGTGAAATTCATAGTATAGCCTATTATAAATCCGCCAAAGAGGCCGCTGAAAGTAAAGTCACTTACGTTGTTTTGATTGCCCACGTAGATAACTTACTCAGGGCCTGGTATTCCGAGCATCATACAACGATGGTATCTTCATCGCGTGTACGAAGTGTTAAATTCAACTTATATATTTCTTTCGGCCGCAAATGAGAGGTACATTAAAGGGCGTCGGTATGATCCGAAATTGAAATTTGCTAGAAGGTTGTTAAAGGTTGTTCTAGAGAGTAAAGCAGTATCGAAATTTTGCACCTGCTAAGTTATGTAATAGGCAAATGCTTTCAAAATGCCATCCTATTATTTGCCCAACCATTCTGTTTTGCTATGTAACTCAAGTTTATATTGAGTTAAAGAATAGTGTGTTTCTACATACAGTTGTGAGTTGTAAACTGTTCTTAGAGAAAGGTTGAGTGGGAAATCAATGTAAGACAGAACACAACTTGTAAAAGGACTGAGAAAAAGAGAAAGAGATATGGAGAGATGAGCAACGAAATAAAAAGAGAACTAGCAAATCTCCTTTTGAGTTTAATTTCACTTTGTCTGGTGAACAAAAGTACAATCTGGAAGTAGGCCCATATAGCCAGGTAGGGTAAACGGCAGTGGCGGAGCTAGGGGTATTGGTCAGGAGGGGCGAGAATGGTCTGTAGGGGCGCTTTCGACACTATTTAAGCGGAGCGCCACCACAGGTTGGCGCGTAGCGGAAAGAAATTTTTTGAGTAAAGATACTCCCTAGATCGCCGGAAATGACCTTCTCCGGGCCTGGCTAATTTACAGATAAACGAAGACTAAATAGGTGTCATCGCCAAATTACACCAACAAAATGTGACAAATGTCAATATGTTGATGAGAGCGCAAGAAAAAATTCAATAATCGCGAATAAGTAAAAAAGTGGTAAAAAGCTGAAAAGGGCGCCAGCAGTCCATTTGAGTCCGTCAGGGGGTCATTCGCCCCCTGACTGTATGGACGCTCCGCCACCGGTAAACGGGACCAGTGCCCTCCCCATCCCGTGCAGTCGATACTGACCCCACCCCCCACATTTTGTGTCAGTAGCAATTGTTAAAATCCTTACCAAGTTAAAGGACACGAGTATTGTATCCCTACTTAAACTTCTAGTGCCCCTACTTTAAGAATGCTTTTTACCTCTCTAAGGACAGTCAATGGGAGGTATTTGTGTTGAGCAGTAGCCCCAAATTTAAAAATTCATTATTTTTGACATGGAAATGCATAAGAGACACAAGAATGGCATCCTCAGAATGGTCAACTTTGTTTTGTAAACAATGGGTTTAATTATTATGCAAATGTTAAACCTTAAAAGTCATGTCCATAAGATTTTTATGTGTTTAGTACTATTATTGTTTCTCAAGCATATAGTTTCCCGGAGCTGCGAAACATAATTTATGGCTTCACTGAGTACATCAAAACAATACTATGGCTTTAGCAGCAATTGTATTTTACTGGGAGATGACCAACATTGAATAAATTCTGCGAGATTAATTCTACGGAAACAAGGTGTTCTGTAATAATTTATGAAGACCTATACCTCTAAATCACCCGCTAGTTAGGCGAACGAGACACAGTTGTTTTCTAAATATATCTCGCGAACGGAGTGTGAATAGATATCACGTTCGGAAGCCTTAAACACTGCGCTGTCCCATATATCGCCTCAAAAAATCTTACGCAAATGCCGCGATTATTCAATATTGATACAGAATAAAGTTAAAAGGAATAAAGGTTAAAATACTCTAAAATGCCTCATCATTTTAAAACATTAAAACGGTTTCATTAAACATTACCTTTTATCATAACATTAGCTGATTCTTCAACAATATTATGCAAAAAATATATTTAAAAAACGGAGTTAGTATACTAACTCCGTCTTTTTATATTATTTTAAACCGTTGTAATGTTTTAAAATGATGAGGCATTTAGAGCAGGGTTTCCCTAATTTTATCCCCCCACGAACCCCCTGTGGATGTCAGATTTGTCCACGAACCCACAACTTTTCGAGACACTATATGAGTCATTATTATACTATAATACGCATAACAGTGCTTCGCAAAAGATCAAGTATCACATGCATGGTACGGTACTACTATGACAACATATGCGTATGGAACGCGAAAAGAGTTTGTCTATAGGTACGACCTTTGCACATTATTAAATTATATGACTTATCAGATGTTAGCTCAACAAAAGTACTCTAGTTTTGACTTTCAGAAACGTCTAACGAACCCCCTAGGGTGAACTCAAATATTCACACACCATTCGCGAGATTGATTTATGTCATTGCATACGTCAGTTAAGATATACTTTCAACGCCTTGGAGCTGTACTGGTTTTTGTGTGTCACATGAGATATAACCTCATAGATTGTAAAGTGACTGGGGGTAAAAAAACATTATAGGTTTTGTTGATGACAATCAGAGGGAAGTCTAAGTCCTGCGTCACTGTATTAACTTATATTTACATAGATGATACAGTGGAATAGATGTGGAATAGAAGTGGAATAGATATTTACATAGATGATACATATGGAATGCTAAAACTTATCGGTGTTCGTGGAATTGGCATGGTGATATTACGCTGTTACGCTCGCTCTCTCAATACAGAAACAAAATGATCAAGTCTAAATCAAAGAAAGAAACAATAAAACCTTCATTATTGTCCCCTCAAAAAATTAATCCTCATTTTTAGTGGGGTGTCTTTGAGGCTTTTGCACTTGATTGAAGATGCTTAACGCCAATTGTTATCTTTTGCTATAAAACTGCCTCAAAGCTATGCATACACGTCCACGTCCTTGCAAGGATCAGAGAGAAGGGGAAGGTTGTAAGGATCAGAGACGAGGGGAAGGGTGTAAGGATCAGAGGGGAGTGGAAGGTTTTTAGGATCAGAGAGGAAGGGAAGGGTGTAAGGATCACAGAGGAGGGGAAGGTTGTTAGGATCAGAGAGAGGAGGGGAAGGGTGTGGGGATCAGAGAGGAGGGAAAGGTTGTTAGGATCAGAGAGGAGGGGAAGCGTGTACGGATCAGAAAGGAAGGCAAAGTTGTAAGGATAAAAAAAGATGGGAGGGTGTAAGGATCAGAGAGGAGGGGAAGGGGTGAGGATCAGAGAGGAGGGAAAGGTTGTAAGGATCAGAGAAGAGGAATAAATCCTGCGAGATTAATTCTATGGAAACAAGTTGTTCGGTAATAATTTATCAAGACCTACCTCTAAATTACCCGCTAATTAGGCAAACGAGACACAGTTGTTTTCTAAATAAATCTCGCGAACGGAGTGTGAATAGATATCACGTTCGGAAGCCTTAAATTCTGCGCTGTTCAATATATCGCCTCAAAAATTCAAATAACATCTTACGCAAATGCAGCGATGATTCAGTATTGATACAGAATACAGTAAAAATGAATGAAGGTTAAAATACTCTAAAATGCCTCATCATCTTTAAACATTACAACGGTTTCCTTAAATCATTTCCTTTACTTCGTAACATTATCTGATTCTTCACCAATATTACCCAAATAAAAAACCGAGTTAGTATATACGTCATTGCATACGTCAGCTATGCTTTGTGATATGCGTCAGTACAGTCATTCGGACATATTTTCAACGCCTTGGAGCTGTTTGTTGTGTGTCACATGAGATGTATAGATATGTAGATTGTAAAGTGACTAGCAGAATAAAATTATAGGCTTTGTTGATGACAATCAGAGGGAAAGTCTAAGTCCTGCGTCACTGTACTAACTTATATATACATAGATGATACAGTGGACATATGGAATGCTAAAACTTATCGGTGTTCGTGGAATTGGTATGTAAGGCTGTACATCGCACGCGGTTGTGTATTGGTCACCCTGGACCAAAGAACTATAAAACTAAAACTGAAGCGCATTGCAGCGCAGACGGATAGCTGGGCCCACTATTCTGTCGAAATTAAGCTTGGAACCTGCATTATCGTCATGAGCATCGCCTGAAAGTTACCTGTGAAATTGAATGTTGCTCTCACGGTTGTAACGATTGGTGCAGCCAAAAGCTGAGCAAGAAATAACCATTTTAGTGCATTGGAGGGTTTCTCAGTTGTTCACTTTCATTGGATTTATGTTACGCGCCGTTTCCGGACAAGACTTTTTGCCCAACAGCGCATGACGTCATCAAAACTGTATCGGCTTCACTGATCGTCCAATGACGTCATTCTCCCCTTCCCTACTTCTATGCCATGAACACAGCTTTTCTTTCTTTCACTAATTTGGCTGCCGTCCAACTTTCCTATTGCTTCGTTTTCATTTCAGCAAGTTTACAGTATAGGTTGAGAGCTAACATAAATAAACATATCGGATGGATATAAGAGAAAGCGTGAATCGGGTGACTCAGGATACGAGCGTGAGTCGGGATACGAGTGTCATTTTCCGGCAATCATCTAGGAGGTATTTACCTAACTAAAACTAGCCAAAACAATTCTTCGTATGATACTATACGCACCAACCCATGTAGTGACGCTTCGCTTAGATATAGTGTTGAGGAATTTTAACTTCCAAGACTTCGCAGGCCTAGTGCCTACGATACGCTTAATCCTGGTACCCCCCCCCCCCCCCCCATCCAACCTTTTAGTGTTTTCGGGAATTACGTATATCCGCCATATTCATGATTCTCGAGTCCCCAATTGACAAACCGTGACAAAGCAAACCTTTTAGTTCGGCTTCCAGCGGTTTACTTCTTTCTTCAAACTTTTTTTTCTATTGTGATCTGGTTTTATTGATATATATGAAACTTGTAGTCATGCGGGAATACGAAAGGTCACAGGAAGTATGTGTATAGACTTCGTGCTCTGCGTACATGACATGATATACGATACACTTTATAGCCTACATACAAATATATACAGGCCTATGTATATAGATATACATATAGACCGTACAAGGCTATAGTTTACTCAGAACGGCTAACACTGTACATCATAATTTGATATAAGCGAGGGCTAATAAACTAATCAATCATTTTGCACAGTTTAGGCAGAGTATTGCGATATTAAGAGTTAAAATCAAGAAGTTCACTCTTGCGGAATCAGTTTTAATGGAGCAGTCGGTCGATCGCTCATCTATGTATGAACCTCTGTGTTGATCACTGAATGGTGTTGGCGACAAATGACTTTGCTGCAGTACGTGGAGTTTCAGTATAGACCTACTTCGACCCAACAGTACGTTGGTTCAACCACCGGTAGGTACCCAACATTTTATATAACCGATACATGCAGGTTAACCTCCGGGTGTATAGATTGAATAACTATAGCTTACATGTGTGCAAGGGTGGGTACCTGTAAAGGCAGTCGCCACTCGCTAGTCTCTTAAGCTTGCCGCAAGACGGGTGACCATGAGCATACGGGGAGTCGAGCCGATGGGGGTGGGATTGGAGCCGATGGGGGGGGGGGGGCGAGACGGTTACTTGTTATTTGTGTGATTTAAAATGGATGATGCCACTGTCGTTAGCATTAAACATGTTACGTTATCTGTAAAACAATGTAAGGGGGGGGGGGGGTGGGGCTGGGGGTTACTGAATTGTAACCTGCGTAATTGAAATGCTACTGAATACTTTAGAAATGCATATAACTGACCCTCTGTGATATCTAATGTCATTCAAACTTTATTTTACGCTGGGAATGTATAGACATATTCTTCCAAATCAGTGGAATATTCATACGCTATTGGGTGGTATATAAACCCATCTGTGGTGCAAACCGTGCATGCCTCTTTCTAGGAGTTACTGACAGTTTAACCTAATAAAGAACAAAGAGACATGTCTAATATATAAACATCCGGAGTTACCTTCTTTGCTTGCTTCATTTATTTAGTTTTGCAAATGTGACGATGTAGTATAATTTCATCGTTCCTGTAGCCTATGGTACTGAAGTTTGATAGAATAAGGAATCGGGTCATGACGTCATGTATCATACATTAATCTTTACTGTAACTACTGATTACGTTAGTCTATGCATGGAGGTCTGTTTTTACCTCCATGGTCTATGCCACTAACAAATGCCAGTGCATGCTTGCAGCAATAAATACTCGTCACCCGGCCATTGCATTCCGGTATATACGTGATACTATATGATAGGCTATTGGACGGTTCCTCTTTTTTTTTTGTAGTACACGAACTGACCTAGCCTTAGTCTCACGTAGGCCTTCTAAATGTAGGCCTAATCATATATTTTACACTTAAAGATACGTTCCAGAAATTTAGTAAGTGCTGACTAAAGAACAATCTGCACAATTATGCAAACATCACTATCTCTAAATATCGACAATTCTTGAATTAGCAAGGTTAAATTCAGTCACTAAATTACCCGGCGCATGTTAAGTTTGTACTGTGCCGGGACTATAGATACATATAGTATAGGCAATATACAGACTTTATTTATGTTTCTTACACTAAAATGTCAAGCACGTGATTGTCAACGTATACCCAATAAAATGTTTGAAGTGGTCATTTCTTCTGTGTTTAATAATGGTATTTGATATATATATTGAAGCGGGTTCTGAGGTCTGCTTTATAGTAACAAAATGCATTCTAGATAGACCACATTCATGATGATAAGGAAATAAAATTTGTTCACAATGGCACGATGCTGCGTGGCTTAACGATAGACAGTAAAACTGTAGAAAGACATGTAGGTTAACAATACTCTTATACGCAAAATTCTATATTAGTCAGTTATTTAAAAAAAAAAAGTCTGAACTCAAAATCTAATCGACAGACTCAAAAAGATTTATCGAATTTTGTACAATCTGTGCAGGTTAAAGCCAAGTATGTTATGTGTATCTCCGTGCTATATATACCCACACGTCTGCGTGCAGCTCCGTAGCTACCCGGTACATAATGTAAGGTTAAGGTTAAGGTAGTAAAACTTGGTATAGCGCACATTACTGTAAAAAAACACTCAATGGCGCTGAACAAACAAAACAATTATAAAAACGATTTCTTAAATAAATGAGTCTTTAAAGCAGCTTTAAAAGTTCTGATGGTCTTCGAATTTCTTGTGTCGACGGGGAGAGCGTTCCAAAGTCTAGGGCCAGCGACGCTGAAAGAGCGGCCTGCGAAACAATTTCGGCGTGTGAAAGGAACCCTAAGAAGGATGCCCTTTGACGAGCGTGTTGAACGACCAGGTGTCTTAATTTCCAGCAACTCGGACAGATAAGCTGGTGCTGAATTATGTATACACTTATAAACGAGGAGGAGGATCTTGTACTCGGCACGGACATTGACGGGGAGGATGTGCAGCTCCTTCAATGCTGCGGAGGCACTATCATATTTTGATCTGCCGAGAATAATTTTAGCCGTGTAATTTTGGATCCTTTGTAGGGGATGAAGTGTGGAGGCCGGGAGGTTGATAAAAAGACCATTGCAATAGTCCATATGAGAGAATGTAAAATGGGTAGAGTTTATGCTGACGTTATATGAATGTCAACAGTTTATTAGGAGTGTGAGCTTAGTGGTTAACGGCGGTGCCTTTCAATCATAAGGTCCCGAGTTCGAGTCACTCCAAGATTAATATATGTCATCCAGTTAGAGAGTTGTTGACAATTGACAATTCATAATCATGGGCGTTAAATATGAATCTAAGAGACTGACTTTGGTCAGCTTGCGGCTTTTATAAGCCGATGATTGCTTCTTCGCGAGTTCCTGCTTGCATGAGGATCTATAATATACATACATACATACATACACGCACACACACATACATGTAAATGCCCTCAATCGGGGACCATATGTTGATACTATGCAAGAGTGGACGTCTTCATATCAAGTTATTGTTTACAGGTTACAAGCGTACTTCCTTGATTGTTAATAAAACATCATGTAAATACCTGATTTGTTTATTTTTGTCATCATTTACGATCAATTATCATTATGTGATTTTCCACATGCAACTGTGGACATAATGAAAATATATTATCCAATCGTGGACACACAATAATGTGTGTACTTTCCACATACCAACTGTGGATGCGAAGGTAATTCTATCCGATTGTGGACACATTAGCGTAGAGTTTTCCCAACTCTTACTGGGGACATGTGTGCATAGCATCTTTATATGCCAGGTACTTGCAACACATGACAGCTCAAACCACCACCCTATAATTTCCGAACACAAACATTAGGAATAGTCATTATTTATGATCAAATACCAATATGTGATATTCCACAATTCAACTGTGGACATCATAGAAAAACCGGACTATCCAATCGTGGACAGGGTATAGTGTGAGTTAACACATGGCAACTGTGGGCACAACGGGAAGGCAATCCAATGCTGGAAACACCGTAGTAGTTTTCCCAATTCTAACCAGGGACATGTTTGCATATCCTCCATATGCAAGATATTTTTAACACGTGACAGCTCAAACCACCACCCTACTGTTAATGGCATATTTTCTGTACATATAAATAACACAAGTGCCACGTTAACATCATAATTAGTCATCACTGGCGATCAACGTGATTTTCCATATCTGACTGAATACCGTACTATCCAACCGAGGACACGGTAGCTTATAGTACGTTGTTTCCCCATATCAACTGTGGATATGAATGAATACTATCCAACTGCGGACATGCTGTGTCTTTAGTGTGGAGTTTCCATATATTAACTGTGGATTTGAATGAATACTATCCAATTGTGGATGTGTACACTTAAGCAGAGGGTTTTCCAAAATCTAAGCGGGGCGTGTTTGCACAACCTCTGGATATCACAGCTATTTATAACATATGGCTGCCTAAAGCATCCTACAAACATGGAAGTATTACATTGCTGAAAGGTTTTATTTCTGTACATATATGTAACAGATAACCATTTGTTTGTCTAAACTATATTGAGCTATAAACTTTTGTGTAGTTTAGAAAGACATATAAAACAGCTAACCAGTGAAGCCTCAGAAATTAATCTGACATTCTCATGACACAATCAGTGGCGGGGTCCAAGTCTACAAAATGTTAAAGCTCAGTAGGAAATAAAACATCTCTTCAGAATTGGGTATGAGCTCCAATGTTGACCTTTACCGATGCAAAGAATAATGAAATGTACAGCATAGACAATAAGCAATGTACAAATAGACAATAAACAATGTACAAATAGACAATAAACAATGTATAAATAGACAATAAACAATGTATAAATTTTTGTTCCAGTTCACATGTATTGTCATGTAATGCAGCTCCTTTAGAGTATTTATCATATCTACAGAGTAGACTTGACACATGGTAACGTCACATCTCACTTGTTCTTTGCATGTACTATGCACTGTGAACAATGCAGAGGCTTCTTAAAGAGTAAACTACAATGAATCATACATGACAACACTATATTTGGGCCAATACAGCAGATCTACAAGTTGCAGAAAGTGACTTGTGGTGCTACATGCCTTCATCATTGTCGTATGACCTGTTGCTATTCTATGTGAATAATTCATTATAGACCACAACAAGTATAGGCCTACTAACAGCCATAAAGTAGTAAGAGACATTATATGATATGCCAACTATTCAAGCAAATACATGAACAAGCTCAGATACAATGTCCCTTTAATATCTAACAAAAGTGAATCCTTGCTCAGGTTGACAATCCATCAGCACAAGTCCTACTTCTATTTAATATTGAAGTAATGAGATAAACTACCACTTGTTGTCATGTTAAAGAGCAGGGTATGGTAACCACATACTAGGGCTATTCTTAAATGCCACTTAATGAAACAAAATTAAAGTTTTTAAACAGAAAAGTTTAAACTTTGATAACTACAAATCATCCACATGCTCTCACTGATTGGTAGTTCATTCAAACACTCTTCACTGGTAAAACTTAACAAGGAACTCACTTGGTGAACTTTATAACATTAAACTTCACTTTAAAGGAACAAATCTGCAACCCTGTCAACTTCAATTAGAGTAACGCACCCACCCCTCTCACTTTTCCACACCCCCCTCTAGAAAAGTGACTGGTAAAATAAGTAAATAAAACAACTTGCTAAACTTTAAAACACTTTATCTGAAACTTTTGAAACATGTTATCTTTAACTTTAAAACACTAAAACTTTAAAACTATATAAACAACTATATAATCTTTAATTACAGTTAAGCACCCACCTCTCTTACTTCTCCACCACACCCCCCCCCCCCTCACACACTCCTTGCTTCACCCACCATATTGAAGGGATGATGCTATCACTTACAGATGAAACCATATCATAGGATTATTTCACAAACTATTTGTTCTTGTATTGATAACAATTTCACTGTAAAATTAAAAGGATATCTAGAAAGGTGACTGGTAAAATGTGTAAATAAAACAACTTGCTAAACTTTAAAATACTTTATCTGAAACTTTAAAACATGTTATCTTTAACTTTAAAACACTTTAACTTTAAAAATATATAAACAACTATATAATCTTTAATTACAGTTAAGCACCGACCTCTCTTACTTCTCCACCACCCCCTCCCCCCTCACACCCTCCTTGGTTCACCCATCATACTGAAGGGATGAATCTATCACTTACATATGAAACCATATCGTATGATTATTTCACAAACTATTTGTTTTTGTATTGATAACAATGTGACTGTAAAATTAAAAGGATATCTAGAAAGGTGACTGGTAAAATGTGTAAATAAAACAGCTTGCTAAACTTTAAAACACTTTATCTTTAACGTAAAACATGTTATCTAAACACTTTAACTTTAAAACTATATAAACAACAACATTTACTTTAATTAGAGTTAAGCACCCACCTCTCTCACTTCTCCACCACCCCCCCCCCTCCTTCACACCCTTCTTGGTTCACCTACCATATTGAAGGGATGATGCTACCATCTACAAATGAAACCATATGATAGGATTATTTCACAAACTATTTGTTCTTGTATTGATAACAATGTCACTGTAAAATTAAAAGGATATCTAGAAAGGTGACTGGTAAAATGTGTAAATAAAACAACTTGCTAAACTTTAAACACTTCATCTTTAACGTAAAACATGTTATCTAAACACTTTAACTTTAAAACTATATAAACAACAACATTTACTTTAATTAGAGTTAAGCACCCACCTCTCTCACTTCTCCACCACCTCCTACCCCCCCCCCTCCTTCACACCCTTCTTGGTTCACCTACCATATTGAAGGGATGATGCTACCATCTACAAATGAAACCATATGATAGGATTATTTCACAAACTATTTGTTCTTGTATTGATAACAATGTCACTGTAAAATTAAAAGGATATCTAGAAAGGTGACTGGTAAAATGTGTAAATAAAACAACTTGCTAAACTTTAAACACTTTATCTTTAACGTAAAACATGTTATCTAAACACTTTTACTTTAAAACTATATAAACAATAACATTTACTTTAATTAGAGTTAAGCACCCACCTCTCTCACTTCTCCACCACCTCCTACCCCCCCCCCCCCTTCACACCTTTCTTGGTTCACCCACCATATTGAAGGGATGATGCTACCATCTACAGATAAAAACCATATGATAGGATTATTTCACAAACTATTTGTTTTCTTGTTGATAACAATGTCACTGTAAAATTAAAAGGATATCTAGAAAGGTGACTGTTAAAATGTGTAGATAACACACCTTGCTAAACTTTACACACTTCATCTTAAACGTTAAAACATGTTATCTAAACACTTTTACTTTAAAACTATATAAACAACAACATTTACTTTAATTAGAGTTAAGCACCCACCTCTCTTACTTCTCCACCACCCCCCTCCCCTTCACACCCTTCTTGGTTCACCCACCATATTGAAGGGAAGGGATGATGCTACCATCTACAGATGAAACCATATCATAGGATTATTTCACAAACTATTTGTTCTTGTATTGATTACAATG
Organism: Apostichopus japonicus; assembly: GCF_037975245.1. NCBI lineage: Eukaryota > Metazoa > Echinodermata > Holothuroidea > Aspidochirotida > Stichopodidae > Apostichopus > Apostichopus japonicus. Next base: position 25,890,810 of record NC_092574.1, on the reverse strand, counting down.
TCACTGTAAATTTAAAAGGATATCTAGGACAAGTTGACTGTTAAAATGTTACTGGTAAAATACTCCACCCATCATTTTACTTATACATAACTACCAATACTATAATTGGTAAACTAATCATAGTGTATTACAAAATCACCATTGTCACCAACGCAACTGAAACCTTTAATGCATAAAAAAAGGTACTCATCAATATAGACCTCAATGAATGCATCAAAGACTTGACTATTTGCATGTTAAGTTTTGGAAGGTCTTCCACAATCTTTTTCTCTAGGATTGAGCAGGAACAAGAAGGCTTTATTTGAAAGAAAGTGTAAGTGTAGTATATAGTAACAGTAATGCAAAGACCATGATCAAAGGTACTATAGTGTCACAAAACTCAATGGATCGCTTTTTCTATTTTGGTTTCGAATGAAGTCTTTGATGTTCCTCCACGTCCTAGATTGTAGTGTTGGCTCAGCATGTATAGCAGTCATGATCTTGTGTTTTCCAGGAAGATTGTTCTTTAAAAAGCAGCTCTTGAATATTCTTGCTACAACTTGCTTTTCTTCTTTGGTCCATGGCTTCTTCGTTGTGTTTTGTTTTGTCTTCTTTACACCTGATCAATTAAATAACATGTATATATAATGAGATTTATAAAAGATTGTGTGAAAGTTCTTTCATGATCTTGTTGCAAATTGAAGTTCTCACACATTACAAAAGACAACTTGTAATAACCTTTAAAATTCACAATTGATAGCATTTGCATATACCTTCACTTGCTTTGACCTTGGAGTCTGTGTAGTCAGATGCAGTGGATGACACCGCAATAGTACTGTAATCATCTTCAACGTCTTCATCACGTGGGACCTCTGGAAAGTGGATAATTGTTACCAATTAGCACATCATCATTAGTACTGTTTGGCAAAAAGTTTAGTTCAAATTATTTACAGTTACTTGCAATGCATGTGAGATCACATCATGAAAGAAATTTAATGAAGTACTTACTACCATGGCTGTTCGTTAGACAAAGGTGCAGCTTAAAGCTGAAGTGTTTCAATGTCATGTTTAAAGGTCATCATTGAAATGACTGAAGGCCGAGTTCTCATGTTCCAAGGCTAGACATTACAGTCACAAACTAACAGATACCTGATAAGCATTAATGCAGGTAGATGAATTTGTGTTCAGATCAATTACACCTCTCTAATGTACTGATGAATAATGTAATTAAGGGTGTAATGATGGATTCTTCTAACATACAGGACAAATCATCGCTCTTCCCATTACTACTTCGAGTACAGAATTTAATAAAATAAAACAGTCTGCTGCTTTTTCCAACTAAAAACAAGAAAGTATTATCACCTTCATCAGGCTGTATTTGGATTTCATCCAAGCTCTTTCCAACTACATTTTGGAGGTTGCCATTTTCTATGTTGAACAAGACTTTAGACACTTTTGCCACTTGCAACGTCTGATCAGGTAACCTGTAGTATTCTCTGTATGTCCTAATGTCGTGTCCCATGAAACGAGCAATGATGTCAAGTTCATTGTCTTTTATGTTCATTATTTGGCAAACTGTCGCAATGTGCTTGCGAAGGCTTGTCGATGTTACATACTCAGGATGGATCGCCCCACAATTCCTGGCATGTGTTCTAATCACATCAGGTCCTCTGATATGACCTTCACTGTGCAATGTTGCAAAAATGTACGGATTTGTCTCCAAAACACCAGCCTCTCTTCTTCTCTGGTAGAGTAGATCCAATGCTTCCTTCAACTCGTTTGTCATTAACACTGGAACAGTTCTAGTTTTCTTTCCGATTATCTCTACTCGCCACAGTACTTTGCATAGCTCCTGTTCCAATTTTGATAATCCTTCTACCGCAACTCCATTACCACCTTTTGTGCATTTGGTTAGGTCTGATGTCGTCATTTTTGCAACTTCACCTGATCGCTTTCGGTTGAACACTATCAAGGAGGCGAGGGTCACTTCAGCTAGGTCTTTCCAGGTATGTTTTGCGTCATTTGGTTTACTTGTTGACTCATTCTTCAGTACATTCACTCCACATGCAACTTTGTCTTTGAGGTACTTGGTTAGTTTGACAATATCACTTGTGACTGGGAGGTACTTTGGTTCATTTCTCTTGTTCTCATTTAGAGTTCTCAAAGCATGCGTTGAAACAAGCTCTTCCCACTTCATGTTATACAGCTTAATAAAGGCTTTGCTTCGCTTTTCAAGGTCAAAATCACCTCTCATTAGAGCATCACCTTTTAAGATTTCTGCAGACTTCTTCAGGCTGTGACCAATTTTTAGTGCTAGACTTGGTGTCTCATAAACGTGGCTATCAGCATCAAAGCCTGATGTCTGGCGTGTGGCATTTACAACAGCTACAAACTTCTTTGGATCGATCAAGTCGGTTAATGATGCATTACTTTCACCAGTCAATTGTCTGTATTCAACTACCATGCGGCCAACTTCTCTTAATTTTGTTCTAATATATGTATACTGGTCTTTATCATGACCAAGTTTCAAGGCAAGCTTTTCTGCCAGCTGTCTGGTTAACGTGTCTGCTTTAATGAAACGTGCAACGCCTTCCTCATCACATCTAAGACTCGAAAAGATTTCTGAAGTTATCTTGGTTAGGCCAAATTCAGGCAACATCATTTTCCCTTCTTTAATGTAATTCCTCCTCTTTGCTGGTTTTGCATTTTGTGCGCCTACATGCTTTCTAAATGGACAACGGTGTTTCCACAGATCACTTTTGGCATAATAGCCAAAGCAATCACTGCATGGTAAGTAATCATCTGGATCTGCCGTGAAATTTGGCCGGTAAACTGGAATCAAAACTCCTTGGTTTTCTTTCCTTACTTTTGCATTGTGTACCAAGTTTCCATAATTTCTCATTTTTGTAAGTCTTTTAGCCTTCAGCTCTGGGTCTTTAGTTGCCAGCCATTGAATAACTTCTGGCTCATCCTTATGTTCCTTAAATTCAGAGAGATGTCGAGGCAATCTTACTTGGCTTGTTTGGCAAAATGGGCAGTATGCACTCTTATCATATTTCCTTTTTCTACCATTATTTGTTTGCAACACCTGAATCCCACATGATCTGCTTGATGATGCTGAGTTACAACTGGTTTTTTCCTGAGGGCATTGGTTGATAATGTCTGATGAGCTGGATACGCAATCAGTTTCTTCTTCACAGTTCTGTTTTGTATTGTGAGATGAACATTTTCTGCTTGAAGAGCTAGATACACAACCACTCTTCTGTGTGAATCGAGGTAAGGGTATGACATAACTTTCTCCATCCTCAGAATAATCAGATTCAGGCACATAGTCATCACTATGAGAAGACTCAGATTCTGACTCACTGGTTGAGGCATCACTTTCAGAGACTTCATTGTCCATGACTAAGGAACATGTTTCAGGCCCTTTAGCAGGTATGTCCTGAGTCATGAGTTGAGAATCAATGGTTGAGGCATTGCATTCCAAGGAGTCCTCAGTGTCCATGATCAGGGAACATATTTCAGATCCTATGTCTGACATATACTTTTCCAAAGAAAGTGGACTCTTTTCATTGAGTAATTGAGATGCATCTTTTAAAACGTTTTCAGTTTCCAAGTTCAGGACCAAAGAGCTTACTTCAGTATGCTTCATTGGAGTCTCTTTCATCAAAATCTTTGGTGCAAACTTCATATCATCAGCAGTCATGGGTTGTGAATCAGATGTTAAAGCAGAGCTGTCTGAGGGGTCTTCAGGGTCCATGAGTAATGAACATATTTCAGGTCCTTCAACTGTTATGTCCTTGTCTGGAGATGATCCCTTTTTATTTCGTTCCGAAACAGTCATGGGTTGTGGGTCAGAGTTTAAGGCATTGCTGTTTGAGGGGTCCTCAGTGTGCATTACCGATGAACTTATTTTAGTGCCTATAGTTGATATGTCCTTTTCCTGAGATGATGATCTCTCTTCGTTTTGTTCATTAGCATTCATGGGTTGTGAGTCACTAGTTGAGACATCGCCATATGAGGGTTCTTTAGTGTCCATCACCAACGAAAATTGTTCAAGCCCTTCATCTGATATCTTTGTGGAAGATGATGATTCCTTCTCATTTTGTTCACTGTCAGTCATTGGTGTGGGGTCACTGGTTGATGCATTGCTCTCTGGTGAGTCTTCTGTGTCTATGACTGACGAAATTAACTCAGAATATTGATCTGAAACTCTCTTTCCAGCGATGACAAAATATCCTTTTTGAGAGATGCTGATATCCCCGTTGCCACAGATGATGTTGATCCATTTTCATTATGTGCCTGTAATATTCAGCAAAGTTAGTATACATCCTTAAGTCTGAGTAATGTGAATTCGTTCGGTGATGATCATAGTTTCAACATAGTTTCACCTGACTGAATTATTGTCTAAGTTGATAAATCAGTCAGAACTACTTAATGCTGATGAATAAAGTCAATAACTTAAGAAACAAAACTCAAGTAGGTTGTTTCTTTACTGTCTGTCTACATTACCTGAGCACATTTTATATTATATTGACACAATCAGCATACATACACAGCAAATATTATAGATTATTCTCAAAGTGATGCAACTAAATGAGATGTCTTTGAATATCCTAGAAATTCAATTAAAAGTGAAAGACGAGTTGCAACGTTGATTGGTTCCATATATTTGCTACACTAATTTGCTGTATGAATGTGCTAAACACAAAGCCAGATAGCATATATACTATGGCAAACTATAAAGTTACAAAGTTACCTATCTTACAGTTGAGCTGAGAATAGCTTCTTCATAATAATTAACATTATAATGAATACAATAAACAAACAAACTGACATGAAAGTAAACTTCATATGTTACTTCAAGCAACAACAAGAATATTAAAGAATAGCAAACGTTTTGAAACATTCACTTTCATGAAGTAGAAGACTACTGGGTTGCATTTTATTCATAGAAAAGCAAAGGATTTCCTTATAAAGGTATTCTAGATTTCAAGTTGCAATGTGAAGTGTTGAACACTTGTTTCATTCTCATGATTGCCAGTAACAGAAGTCTTCCTTATGGTAAAACCTCAATTTTTACCTTAGCTTGCTGCTTCCAGGGTAGATTAGACACACCGTAATCGTATAGCAGCTCCTCACCTTCTGCTATGTCAGTGAGGGCAAAAAGGCATATTACTGGTGTGCCTTCAAAATCAAGAATAGATGGCTTCACGTATACTTCATTTTTCTCTCCGTGGTTTACCAACCGTCCCAATATAGGCCCTGTCTCTCGTTCTTCTGTTGCATCAATAGTATTTAAGAAAATAAGGTCCATATTATGAAATATCATCAAGTCTACCCTTGATTAATCCTGTCACTTTAAGGATTAATAGTTTGATTAGAAGATGAGTGATTGTTGACATGTCACTTACTACAGACACAAATGTAAAACGTTAATGAAAACTCAACAATTTCAGGATTACAATTTACTTCAGAGATTGGAGTTTAGGTTTCATTGCTTTGACTACTGTATACATATGGAACAGCTAATATGTCTTCAGGCTTATGCATGTGAATTATTTACCCATATTTGAACTGTTTAAACCACAAATTACATATGTTTAGTGCTATTATTTCTGTATTTGACCATGTTGACTCGACTGCACCATGCATTTGAACTTAAGTACATCGTGTGTTATTGCATAATTGCAACTGCATCCCATATGCATTGCTACAATATTAAAAGATTTTTGTAATGTGCTTCGAAGTACTAGAAGTATGCAGCAAACAATTTTGCATGCAAACAGTGTTTCAAATATATAGCACGCTGTTCAAGATGAATTGGCGAACTCCTTTACATTTGCACTCAGGCATACAATTTAACAATTTGTTAAAGAGTAGAGTAGTACATGTTCTCACAAAAGAATCATTTGGTATTCAACTCACCAGAACTCCTTTCCTTTACATGAAATGAAAAATCTAAAGCCTGATGACCCTTCTTCCTCTTCAAGCTTATCTCCTTCATTAACTGACAGAAGTGACCCAGCATACTGCAGTAGAAACTCTCCTTTGGTAAATTTGACCTTCGCAAACACTCCTCTGCCTAGAACAGAGAAGAAAATCCAAGTTATTTTTTACAAAGTTCACTGCTCATTCTATCAAGATCACTAGCTGCACCTTCCCAACATTCAACAAAATGAACCCAAATTGGGAAAGACTTTCAAAACCACACAATTTCAAAACACAGCTGAAAATTTTAATAGCCACTCATTCTGTGCCTCAGTCGAAAGGGTGTGCAATAATATGCCTTCACACCACATCCATACTACTTGAACATCCAAGAAGAACATCTTTTTCTTAATTCTCCAATGATCCTTTCCCCTCCTCGCCCCATTCTTCACTTAGGTTCATTGTCACTCTCCTTTTGTTTTCACTCACTGTTTATGCCATTGCTAACTAGTCCTATGTTAAATGTGAATATGTCACTACACAAACTTGTGGGTACTTCTGTCAAGGTATTCTTACTTTATTACAGCACAAGTATAAAACTGAATTTGATACCTTTTTGTGGTATTTCTTTTACATAAAATCCATCTCTATCAGTTTTTCGTTTAACCATGGAAATGGCAACATCTTCTGGTTTCTCTCTTCTTTTCCTCCTCATTTTGTGTGTCAACCTGAAAAAAATATTTCATTTAATTGCAGCATTTTCAAATTTACTTTTCACAGAAGTCATAATGTATTTTAGATTAGATTGAGGTACAGTAGTTTAAAGGTAATCCATATTTCTTCTTTTCCTGTAGCAAATGGTAGCTCATTCAAACACTCACTGCAGAACATGATGATAGAATGATGACAGAAGTGGGGAAAGTTAACAATATACTTGGATATTACTGTTACTAAATAAAAAAAAACTAGAGAAATCAAACTTTCGGAGGTAGTTTCAGCATCATCCCTAAATAAATTTCCATCCAACTTATACAAACAAACACAAGTTTACACAAGTGATGGGATACTATTTGCTTACCAGGTTTGATGGCAACTTCAATGTATATTATCATCAAGTAGACTATGATGATTATCAGACTGATGAGTAAGGCGGCTAAACTGATGACCAATGTCGATGGATCCATTCACCAGCACATTTCATTCCTTGCATTGCAGAGAAAAAGAAGAAGAAATGGAAAACTCAAACAAAATCTAGTCAAACTGTACTACTATTAGGTCCAATTCATGTTAATACTAATATTATCTGAATAGAAACATCATTGCTAAATTAAGCTTGCCATGCAGTATTGTTCTATGCAAATACACATCCATTGAATTTTAGTCATTACAAATTTACCATTTGTCTATAAAGGGAACAAGCAATCTGAAGGGTAAAATCATTTTACATGTTAAACAACCCCAGCACTTTCCATTTTGGCTGTATATTAAGTGTCAATACTCAATGTGTGATAGTGTTCTCACTGTATAGGACTTTAATATGCTAACTACAGGTGCTTGTTACCATCCATCTGACCAAAGACCTACTGCTGGGTACAAATCTGTATTTCAGAAAATTAAAGGTATTTTTTACTCATTGCAAAGTGACATGTATAATGCTTAAAGGTGAATGAATAGGTTCTTGAATTGAATGTTTTAATGCAGGTAACTACGTAGTTTGCTTTACTATGACAATGTCAGTTATCTCGCTTATTATAATACTTTTTGTGATTACTTTATTCATCTGACATGATGGTGAAATGACCTAGAGCTGTATAAAATATAACTGACAATACATCTTTCTTCCTATGAGCCTCTTTATATGAACACTGTCAGTACAGTAGAAATGTATTCTTGAACCAGCGGTTGAGAGTGGTATTAACCAGCAAAATCAGTGAACTGTGTTAGTTTGAACACACACATACCAAAGGCACACATCACACAGAAAGTTCATGCAGCAGATGGGAAAACATTCCTAGTTTAGACCTATGTACTGTAGTGTAGCCATGCAATTATTTGATGATGAAAAGGTGAATATAGCTTAAACATTTAAAATACAATAGTTAAGTGTTCCAATTTCCAATGAAACATCAATACTGTCAAGATTGACTATCTAATAGGGGACATATATCTACAATAATGTACCATAGCAACACAACACACAGAGAGGTGAAGCAGCAAAAGGGAAAACTGTGCTAGTTTAGACCTACTGTACTGTATCCCAGGTAATTATTTGATATTGAAACAAATTAATTGACTAACCATTTAACATAAAATAGTTAAGCATTCCTGTAAACATTCCACAAAGTGAAAGATTGACTATCTAATAGGGGACATATATCTATAATAATGTACCATAGCAACACAACACACAGAGAGGTGAAGCAGCAAAAGGGAAAACTGTGCTAGTTTAGACCTACTGTACTGTATCCCAGGTAATTATTTGCTATTGAAACAGATTAATTGAGTAACCATTTAACATAAAATAGTTAAGCATTCCTGTAAACATTCCACAAAGTGAAAGATTGACTATCTAATAGGGGACATATATCTACAATAATGTACCATAGCAACACAACACACAGAGGTGAAGCAGCAAAAGGGAAAACTGTGCTAGTTTAGACCTATTGTGCTGTATCCCATGTTATTATTTGCTAATGAAACAGATGAATATAACTTACCATTTAGCGTAAATAAGTTACGCATTCCTATGAAACGTCAACACAGTAAAAGATTGACTATCTGATAGGGGACATATATCTACAATACAGCATCACAGGCACTGAACACACAGGAAGCAGTGCTAGTTTACATCTACTGTAGCAATGCAATTATTTGATAATTTAACAGATGAATATGAATTGCCATTTAGTGTAAAATATCATCACAGGCACACACAGAAGTGAACCAGCAGTTGGGAAAACTGTGCTAACCTTTTAAACCTACTGTATTAATGCCATGCAATTATTTAATAATGAGACAGTTGAATATAACTTAAACATTTAACATAAAATAGTTGGTCATTCCTATGAATATCAACATAGTAAAGATTGACTATCTAATAGGGGTTGTATCTTCCAAACATTATCGTAGGAAAACAGCAAACAGAGGTGAACCATCAGGAGGGAAAATTGTGCTTGTTTAGACCTACTGTACTATAGCCCATGTAATTATTTAATGAGGCAGGTGAAAATGACTTAACAATTACCATAAACTAGGACATATATCTCCAATACATTACTATAGCAACACAGTACACAGAGAGGTGAAACCAACAGAACGTTAATGGTCTACCCCACATTTAAAAGGTACGGTTCCGAACAAACAGTCAGTAAAAATAATTCTCTTTTTTTTCTTCTCACAAACCTAATTTCATGCTGATATTAATTTTGGACGTGTTTATATTGCTTTTGACATGTTGATACAATTTCGACATATTTAAGTAATGGCATTTCTATGTTCAAAAAATAGCGTGTGAAAGCGTTCAAAATATAGGCGCGCCTATATACGTTCAATATTATGATGGTTTAATTAGCCTACAATATCGACCACTGGTTTATCATTTATTGGTCTTCAGTATGTCGATATCATAGTATGACCACACTAACTCGTCATAATCATAACATATATACTATAAACATGCTAATACATGTATCGACATACATGCATATAAACGGATATATATATAGGCTGTTCTTGTTGTTAGAAGGTGCATTATATCAACAGAGGTTTCATGGTAACGCGGAATTTAGAAATTGATTATACAAACATTGATATAAAATATATAATAAACAGCGATGTCTTTTACTGTTATTTTATTTCAGTGTCTACTGCGATGCACTGATTTACGTTTATAAATTATGATCGTGGAAGAATTACTTCTAAACAGGTGCATCAATTCCAATTGAAAAGTGTTGGGTGGGGGGTGGGGGTGGGTGGTGGCAGTGGCGTCGCCAAGGGGGGGCCAGGGGGCACGTGCCCCCCCCCCCCCCCCCTGGAAAACCTAGTGCCCCCCGAGTGCCCCCCCATCTGAGATTTGGGTTGGTAAAAAAATATATATATATATTTTGTTATATTCAACTCCCATCATCTGAGTTGGTTTTTCATAAGGAAAAAGAAGCACAGTAATTCGTATTTTCTTCAAATGAGCTGCGAAAAAATGAAAAAGTTTATCCTTGAACGTCGGGTATCGAAGTCGTAACCCGCGCCATCACAACAGGTGTCGATATTTACATTGAATGTGTCAGTACTCACGCCATACCAGCGGATATACACGTCCGCTTCGCGAGCTACATGACTGTGAGAAGGGAGGGTACTGCAATATGTTGCCTTGGTCTGAGGTTGACAGGTTAGGAGCTGACGAAATGTGAGGGTCCGCAGGCACCATACTTGCCTATATTTGTGGACCCATATATTAACCCTGTTGTGTAGGGGGTGCAGAGGTCATTTGAGGTCAGATGCTTGTAGGAACAAATGGCGAATGTTCACACCTGCATACTGAGCCATACTCGATGTGTGATCAAACTTTGGATTGCATGGTGAGATCCCTGATAGGAGCCAATAACGATGCTGGAACCTGTTACATATTAATAGATAATGGGCGAAAACGAGGACAAGAAAGGAGTCGGGGTCATGCACACATTAATTCAACAAATGTAGGTTCTATTGATATAGGGTTAGGCATAACATCGACAGCATGTGGTTCATATCCTCTGCAAAATTCTGCGCCTTGTTAAAATCATTACCTCAAAAATAGCAATTTCTGGAGATATCTTCAGATCGAATTTAGCATCAAATGTGGCAGCATTTTGCATCTAGCCCTCCGTATGCGAAAATTTTCCAAAGGGTAGGGGGGCAGTGGCGGCGGAACCGGGGGCTTGGGGGGCTCAGCCCCCCCAATGAAAAAGTTGAGGGGGCAAATGCATGATAAGGCCCCCCCCCCCAATATTTACCAAGGCTCCGAAACGTGCATCTGCCCATTTTTCAATGCATACTTGTCGATCTGTCCGATGCACACGTATACTATATAGGTGTAATAATTTTAGTAAATGCTGGGGGGACCCTCGGCCCGTCCCCTGGCTATAGACCACATTGTCACCCCAACCGCGTCTTCAAGCCCCGTGAAAAGTGGAAGCAGTGAGTGTGAGTACCGGTAAGCGCAACACAACTTCGTCTTAGGCCAGGGTTGTCCAACCTACGGCCCGCGGGCCACAGTCCGGCCCCCCGCAGGGTTGCGTCCGGCCCGCCAGAGATGCTCTACGGTGTGACACTCTCTCAGCGGAGGGGGGAGGGGAACTTTATTCATCTGTTTTATCAGGAAGGAAATAAATCAGTGCGCTCCGCGCGCAGTGCTCACATTGTGTTGCCTTGGGCTTTGGGCAAAAAATCGAGCGTAGGGTTCATGCGGCCCCCTCCTTCATCATAATCATTCCATGTGGCCCTCCTCTGCAAAAGGTTGGACAACCCTGTCTTAGGCCAATGACTTGCTTCATTTCAGCCAGTTCTCCAACATCCCCTTACTACACTCAAAAACGTCTTTGCGAGTACACTACGAGTAATAGCTACTCTCTTAAAACACCATCGAATATACAAATTACAATGTTTTTACAGACTTTTACGTGCAATCTGAGAAATTGCAGGCTTGAGACCCATATTTTAGGGCTACGTATTCGCAGCATAAAACACTCGGGAAGTGCCGTTTCCGGCCATCTGGGGGTTTGAAAAACCCAAAATTTTCTTGTACGCTCCGCGCCAACCGATGGTGGCGCTCCGCTTAGTCTCTACACATTAGCCCCCCCCCCCACTAATTTTCCCATTCCGCCGCACCTGGAGGGGCACCCTCTCCCCTTAGACCCCTCCCCCAGGACGGCAATCCGTATCCACCTAAGTGCCCCCCATCAAATGTTGGTGCCCCCCTGTGCCCCCCCAGACTGAAAAGTCTGGTGACGCCACTGGGTGGTGGGGGTGGGGTGGGGATGGGTTGCATAAATGACTGAACATGGATAAACTGAAGGAGTGTCGCGACAAATCCTTTATTGGGTGGAGTGCGAAGCATCGAGAAATCTTCAAGTTTGCTTCTATTTGGTCCCTGAATTGATATGTCAGTAATAAACATATTTTAACAATAGTCACATCTGAAAAGTGATTAGACTTAACTTAAGGAAGACTTATCTATTTAACATCCGGGTTTGACGTAGGCCCTTTATCATGATTAATAAAATTGACACTTAAACCAAAAATGGAAATATTCTTAAACTTTGCACACACGAATAAAATCATCTTGTTTCACAGATGTTCACAACATGCACACATATGGTATTATATATGTACATTTAAAAAGCCACTGCTGCATTAACTGGACACATTCACTTTATCGGAAACATTACAACCTATAAAGTAAAGATACTTCAGGGCCGTAGGCTGTTTAGAATCTCTAGGGTTAGTTGAGGAACATTGAGAAACATATATCGTCCAAATGTTACATAGGGATGCTGTTGACGTGCGTATATACCAGGGCCTTCTTAAAGATATTTTTAGCAGAAGGGACCATCATGACACTATCTAAGCGGAGCGTCACCATCGGTTGGCGCGTAGCGTAGCAAGTATTTTTTTCCCTCCAAAAACGCCTCCTAGATTGCCGCAAATTGCATTTCCCAGGCCCTGTAAATTGCATCTAAACATTCTTATTTTGAGATATCACGTTTAATAAATTTGCACTAAAAAAAAAGGTTAATTAGAAAAGTTTTATTAATCGGTAAAATCACTTTGTAGAAATATAGGACGTCACGCTACTGGATAAGCTCTGCTTTATTCATTGTTACACAGGTAACTGAATATATAAAGCACGCGAGGGCATTCTTATGGTGGCAGTAGGCTATATATGCCGAGGGAAAGCCAAATGGGGACTTCAGGTGTAAACTAATTGTTGGAGTTTGAACGGTTACCATTATTTGCTTTACGTGCCAAAAGGGACCTACTTGGGGTATTGGGGGGGTGTAGGGGAGGGGCGCAAATGAGCTGAGTGGGTGGGCCGGGTAGAGGACTGTGCCTCAATATTCTTAGTTAGAACATGTGGATACTGATATATGGGCTAACAATGAAACTGATAGGCATGTCTAAAACATATAGGAGTAATAATTAAATTAATGAACAGTAGTTTTACGTTAAACTGTTACACTGTTCACGCAGGTTAAATTAGGAGCTTTCTACATTTATTGTTACTCTAACAAAACTCGTGAAAACTAAAACGCATGCACGGTGATCACCTCCGCGATCGTCAGGGGCGTAGATTTGTTTCAAATATTGGGGGGGGGGGGGGGTATTTGCTTGGATGCAGGCGAATTACTATCAAAGCGGAGCGCCACCATTGGTTGGCGCGCAGCGTTCAAGAAAATTTCTGGTTTTGATAGCCCCCAGATCACCGGAAATGGCACTTCTCGGGCTTGAAAATGACCAACCAGATTTACACTTTTGCCTGAGAACCAAGTTTTTCCCAATAGTTTTTTTTTTCCATTCATTACCCTTTCAAGATTGTCACCATTCACACATCATGTTCGACCTCATCGCATCTCCTGTGGACCATTGCTTTCGTATGTAATTCTCCGTAACACCGCACAATACCCGTCAGCCCCACTTTTCAAGGTTTTAAGCCCATTATTTGTTCAGAATTTGAATAATAAATTCACTTCAAAACATACCCATAATGTTGCACAAAATTTCGTCTATGGACAACCAATATAGAAAAAAAAAACCTTCAACCCCTAACAGACCGGTCAAAATTGCACGAGTAGAGGGAAGTATGATGAAGAATGTTGGTCAAGGAATTTTCGAAAATTCAGATTAAAACCTCTTATAACGACTTATAACTCTTAAAACTTTATTAGCTATTCATTTCGAAAAAAAAGTAAAAATAACTTTCGGTCATATATAGTAACAAATTGTGACACGGTTAGACAGGCGCCTTGCGAGGGATTTGGCAAGGGAGGGGTGAAGCTTGCAGGCAAACTATCTAAGCGTAGCGCCACTATAAGTTGGCGCGAAGCGCAAAAGACAATTTTGGCCGAAAATGCCTCCCAGATCGCTGGAAATGGCACTGAGTCCCAGGCATTGTAAGTTGCATCAAAGCATTTTCTACTTTGAAATTACTAGCGATATCATAAAAAAAATACAAACGATATGCTAAAAAAAAACCTATGCCACCAAATATGGGGGGGGGGATATTAGATACTATATCCCCCACCTTAATTATTGGGGGACATGCCCCCCGTCCCCCCCCCCATGATCGCCGCCCATGGCGATCGTGCATATACGTGATGAGAAGCCTTCTGGCTAATACACTGTTTAGCATTATATTCCTCTTATAGGGGAATCGTGATACACACCTGAAGATAATCACACACTCACAGTCTACATGCATGGGGACTGGAGTTGAGAGCGGATCAGTCGTTCGGTTGTTTGGTTTTCTATGTCCAGGTTCTTTGTGAGACCTTTCTTAGAACGTACCTTGTGTTCTGTTTGAACGCCATTCCTACAATACGTGCCTAGAGTCTTGACGTTATACACTACTGACTAATGACATCAGAATGAATGATATGAATACTATATAACTGAATGAAATAGTGGATACTGTCCAGGCATTCATATCGCAGGCTTTAGGAAGTGGAACTCTCGGAGGGGGATGGGGGGGGGTAGATACCCCCCTCCCGCAGGCTACGGTCCTGTACTTAGCATCAGTTAACTTGAGCACATATAAAATATTTTGTAAACAGATGTTCGTAACAACTAAATTAGTAAATTGAGGTCAACTGGGTACCATGGTTATAACAACAACATGACTTGCAGTTTAGCATCCAGGCTTAGCAGATAGCCTCAGCGACTTATGGGCACGGTTCCTCATTTAATTTACGCTGTAAATGAAATACGTAATTCTTACTTCAATGCAGTTGAAACGGTCTCTCTTTCATCGGCGGGTTGAACACATGAGAATAAAACATTAATAACTACTTATCTCATAGCACAATGTTTGAGCTCCCTTTATGAGATAAACGACTCATTATGAACCTGATAGGCATAGCGACTACACGAGTCAATCACTAACCCTGGGTGGAGGGCGGCATTGATATTGTGTCCCCAACCCTTCAGAAAGCGGGGGACGTGTCCCCCTGTCCTCCATGGTTGACGCCCCTGCTTCTGTAAACATCTTGTTATGTTAATGCTTGACAGAAGGCCACACTATCCCCTCCTCCACTACTCCCTCCCCCACTACCCATCCCCTTCCACCCCCCGCTACCCCCCCCATCTCCACATACGTATATCTTGACCATGCGCTCTCTACGATACACATGAAAAGGAAAAACGAAATTCTTCAGTTAGATTTATTCACAGAATTTAACTCTTTACTTATTCGTATAGAAGTTAATAAGCTACTAGTATTTAGAATCTTATCCAACGAAACAAGTTTCAACAAATTCCTGTTGGTAGCTTGTAGATTACTGAAGGGGTAAGGAGATGTTTTCAACACAAATTTACTAAGAGTGTTCCAGTGAAATGGGAAACTGTAAGGTATTGAGATTGGCATTGTATGCATAAAGTATCAATTTCATTGAAATGTAAAATACCAGGTATACGATTATCCTTATAATTGGACACAAACTGTCTTGAAATATTTTGAAAATAAGCACAAGATGGCCTTTTTGCGATAATTCGGAAATAAATATATATGTTGATCCAGCAGCAGTTGTTTGCTCTCTTCAAACATGAGCGCGAGGAACCAATCCAATCTGTCATAAACTCATATTAAAGTGTGACGGAAATTTCATCAATCATAATGTAATTTATTATGGCGCAATCCCCACGGTACACCGTTAATAATGTATCAAATGGAATCGAACGAGTGGCTGTTAATAGTCGTACTTACGTTTACTGTCAAAAATTAATAAATAAGTAATCAATGAATAATATATATATATATATGCCTATATATATATATATATATAGGCATATATATATATATATATATATTAATAAATATATATATTAATAAATAAGTAATCAATGAATAATATATATATATATATGCCTATATATATATATATATAGGCATATATATATATATATATATATATAATATAACATAATCCACGAAAATCCACGTTTACTCCAAAAGAAAATATTATTAGAGAAAATCAGAGAAATAAGATATGACTCATAATTGACAAATAAGGAGTAATGATTTAAAAAATAAATTGGAATTTTCCTCCATCAGCTTTTCTTCACTAGCTTCCTTCACTAGCTTCCTTCACTAGCTTCCTTCACTAGCTGTCCTTCACTAGCGTCCTTCATCAGCTTTTCTTCACTAAATGAATAGATGCAATACGAAAATATTTGCCTCATATATATAATACGGACCCGGGTTAAAAGTCTGGTATGACATTCTTCTCGAATGTTAACAAATATCACCAAAGACATGTATTATATTTCACGCACAGGTGTCTTAAGACCACCATCATCAATATTACCCATGTGCAAGAAAACCTTGCAGAGATCGCTGTACTGAATAAATGGCCTGTGGTAAGTATGTATATCTATTTCTCCCATGAAATCAAGGACAGTTTATATACTATATTAAGAAGAAATTGTATAAAATTATTAGGGCATTACGTATTCAGTCTATATTGTAATATAGTTAGTCAACTCAGTTCTTTGTTGTGTGAGAAAATAAAAGAAAGAAAAAAGCTGACGGAGCCTAACTTGAACGTTTTGTATGGTTCATCTTCAATCTCTGTAATGACCTTTAGGAACCCTCTGGAGTATCAGAACGATGAATATTAATGAAACAACTCTTACAAAACTCTCAGAGAATTTCCAAATGCTTTTAGTTTGTTTGTTTACCATTTTAAAGCATTGCCGTAATTTTATACCAAGTTTTAGGCCATGATACGATGCCACTTTAAACCATTAAAGTTTAAACTTATCTTACGTGAATTGTCTAGATTGCAGCTTTTCACATGAAAGTAACGGCCTCATGAACGACCGGGGACCACAACGCAATGAGGTGACCAAATCCAGGGCAAGCCGATTTGCTGAAGAAACAACTCTACATGGAGTACGATACGTAGCAAATGGGCATATACATCATGCTAGAAGGTATACTGTCTCACCCCTAACCCTGCAAGAATCGTTTGTCGGGACCCCCCTAACTTTACGATACATAGCGAATGGGCATGTACATCATGCTAGAAGGTATACTGTCTTACCCCTAACACTACAAGAATCGTTTGTCGAAACCACCACCCCCTCCCTTTACTTTACGATACATGTATCGAATGGGCATATACATCGTGCTAGAAGGTATACTGTCTCACCCCTAACCCTGCAAGAATCGTTTGTCGGGACCACCCCCCCCCCCCTAAATTTACGATATAGCGAATGTGCATATACATCGTGCTAGAAGGCATATAGTCTCACCACTAACCCTGCAAGAATCGTTGTCGGGACAACCCCCCCCCCCAACTTTACGATATAGCGAATGGACATATACATCGTGCTAGAAGGTATACTGTCTTACCCCTAACACTACAAGAATCGTTTGTCGGGACCACCCCCCCCCTTCCTTTACGATATAGCGAATGTGCATATACATCGCGCTAGAAGGCATATAGTCTCACCACTAACCCTGCAAGAATCGTTGTCGGGACAACCCCCCCCCCCCCCAACTTTACGATATAGCGAATGGACATATACATCGTGCTACAAGGTATACTGTCTTACCCCTAACACTACAAGAATCGTTTGTCGGGACCACCCCCCCCCCCCTAACTTTACGATATAGCGAATGTGCATATACATCGCGCTAGAAGGCATATAGTCTCACCACTAACCCTGCAAGAATCGTTGTCGGGACCCCCCCCCCCTAACTTTACGATACATAGCGAATGGACATATACATCATGCTACAAGGTATACTGTCTTACCCCTAACCCTGCAAGAATCGTTTGATGGAACCCCCCCCCCTCCCCTGACTGTACGATATAGCGAATGGGCATGTACATCGTACTATAAAGTATACTGTCTCACCCCTAACACTACAAGAAACGTTTGTCGGCCCCCCCCCTCCTTTACTTTACGATACATGTATCGAATGGGCATGTACATCGTGCTAAAAGGTATATATGTCTCACCCCTAACACTACAAGAATCGTTGTCGGAACAACCCCCCCCCCCCCTAACTTTACGATATAGCGAATGGGCATATACATCGTGCTAGAAGGTATACTGTCTTACCCCTTACACTACAAGAAACGTTTGTCGAACCCCGCCCCCCTTCCTTTACTTTACGATACATGTATCGAATGGGCATATTACATCGTGCTAAAAGGTATATATGTCTCACCCCTAACACTACAAGAATCGTTGTCGGAACAACCCCCCCCCTAACTTTACGATATAGCGAATGGGCATATACATAGTGCTAGAAGGTAAACTGACGGACCCCCCCCCCTCCCCTGACTGTATACGATATAGCGAATGGGCTTGTACATCGTGCTATAATGTATGCTGTCTTACCCCTTACACTACAAGAAACGGGTTGTCAGGACGCCCCCCCCCCCCGCCCCTTTACTGCACGGTACGTAGCGAGCGGTCATCTACACCGTGTTAGAAGGTTCCAACTCCACTTCCCCTACCCGACAAGAAACGGTTGTCAGGAAGCCCCGCCCCTTCTATAATCAAATACTCGGACCACAGTTCTATTCTAACTTGCCAATGTATAATTTCGTAGGTTGCCATGGAATCAACCGAATATTCGTTTCTATACCTGCATTATTACCATTTTATAACCATTATTCATATACAGCTATTTCTGCTCTCATTCTCGGGTTACTATGTAAAACCGGGGCCCAGTTGCTCTCAATATTTAATTATCTTAACTTAAAACTTTTTTTTTTTTTACGTCTATGGGAAAACATATCCTATGATTCTTTTTAGTGTGTTCATCTATCTTTCATAAAGATAGAGGTAATTTAAAAAAAAACATGGAAAAGTAAATATTCACCACCGACAAAATTTGACAATAATAAAAGAAAAATATCAAACGAATGCTCAGTCTGATTATTTTGAAACGAAGACATTTTTTTTTTCTGTAAAGGCCCGGTCACACTATACCGATATTTTATCGGAATACTATCCGATTTTCCCAGAGGAATCGAAACAGACAGTTTTTCGTTCGGGTCTTCTAGCCACAGTGATAAAGGACCTGATTTGCTATCTGTTGAGCCATTCCGATGTGGAATAGCCCTCTCCTAACTTTTGATATTGACTCCGTTTCCTTTTATCGGTTAGCTATCCGATTTCTCTTCCGATTTTTATCGCTTTTCGATGTGACGTCACTTCAGAATGTAGTCAGTTCTAGAACCCCTCAGATTTGAAGTAGGTATTCGAATATTCTACTGCATTCATTACATTCACTACCACAAACCTCACTCTTCGGCCTTAAATCGGAAAAATCGGACCGTATTTCGATAAAATATCGCTGTAGTGTGACCGGGCCTTAATGGAAGAAAAAAAAAAGGGAAAACGAACAATTAAAGTACCCAATTTATAGTAACAATAAAGAAACATGATTGTCAACATTCTGTTGCCGAGTTTAATTATAAACTTGGAGATACGGTATTAACGAATTAGTTTAAAATTATTTTATATTATTTATCTCTCTTTTTTAAATTATTTTGATTTACAGAATATGCTGGCTGATTTTGCTGGTGTGCTTGGCTGTCTGGCTCGCTTATGGAATTGTCAACGGATTGACCAAATACTTTTCGTATCCAATTTCTACAGCCGTTATGTTCAACTATGTCAATAATCTAGAATTCCCTGCCGTCACAATTTGTAATTACAACCAATTTCGAAAATCACATTTGCAGAATTATACTCTTTTGCGAGAAGTAAGTAAAAATTACATTTTCATAGCACAAATAGCATGAACATCAAATTCTTACGCAGGACCTTTTGTTCGGTAAAGATTTTTCTGTCGAATTCCTTAAAATTAAACAATTCATTTTAACGACATTTTAAACCTTTTTTTGGTGAGTGGGGTCAGTAGGGGTAAGGCTGGGGTGCGGGTAGGGAGAGAAGACAGAGAGAGAGGGGTGGAGAGAGGAGGAGAGAGGTGGAGAGAGAGAGAAAGAGCTTGGGGGTTCCACCTGAAATGTAAATTATAGTGTTGGAAATTTCTCTCCATAATTTATGGACGATGTACTACTAACTATATATCGTCATACTGATATCAATTCAATAGATACATTTACACATCATACGCACCCCTTTAAGCAGTGTACACCCACCCTAGTCCACCTCATTCCCAATCACGTACATAACCACCTCTTGTACAGTTGCTTCATTTATATCAGCGATACCCTATGTTACATTTCCATCGCCACAAAGTTGCCATATATAGTGACATAATACTCATTTTTAATAATCATTTTATTCTTATATAGCACCTTAAATAAAATATGATCTCGAAGCACTTGACCATTAAGTATAAAGTTGATACAGCGGTAAAATAAAATATTAAAACAGCGATAAAAATTGTCGACGTTGACAAGTTGTACAGAAAGTGCTTGAGAGAATATATAAATGACTAAAACAATAATAAAAACAACATGACAAGATCCCTATAATGCACGAATGCAAAATGTTTCCAAAAAAGGTGTGTTTTAGAAGTGATTTAAACACAATTAATGATGGTGCTGTCCTAATGTCATTTAGTTAGTGCATTCTAGAGATCTGGTGCAAAGTAAGCAAACAATCGTACACCAAAAGTTTTCTGGACGAAGCTGCTAGGCTCCAGCCGGACCTCCACAGACTGTTCCTGTTCCTCTGTCCGGTACGATTGGCAATCTGCCAATGCCCGGGAAGAGCCGCACGACTGACCATAGTGCTGAGATTTATATCGAGAAGCAGTGCCATTTATAATCTTGTATGTAATGACTAGAGACTTGAATTCAATCCGTGCGGAGACAGGTAGCCAGTGAAGATCAACCAGTATATGGGAGTGATGAGTTTGAGCTTCCTAGTACCTGTGACCATACGTGCTGCCGAGTATATTGAATTTTCTATGCACACTACACACACACCACTGACACTGCCGCAGACAAGAAGCTATGCAGGAATTTCGTCAAGGCCACCGCTCTAGTAACCCAAACCCGTTTATTGCTTACTAGCCGTAAATACGGGATTGCTAATAGAAATTACGAGACAACAGCGACGAACCAGTTGAGGGCAGTATTAATATTATATTTTGAATCGGGTGGTGTGAAGGACCATGGAGGTACAGAATTTACGAGCGATCCCACCTTTAAAGACGTGCAAGTTGCTGGTGCTCAAGTTCCATACAGTTAACTATTACAATAATTGAGGTGTGATGTAACAAATGCACGAATCAATCTCTCTGTGCTGTTGTGGTATAAAAGCTAACGAGTTAAACCGATACGGTACAACGAGTATGTTGCAGACTGGCACATTGTTGAAACATGACCAGAGATAGAAAAGTTCATCGAAATGCACTCCTAAAGTTTCGGACAACGGAGACTGGTTTAACATGAGTCATATACCGACTCTGAAATTGGTTATGATGTTTTTTTCTTTCTTATCCTTTCTGAATTTACTGTGGAAATGAACCACTTCTGTTTTCCTATCGTTTAGTACTAAATCGATTTTCTGCCATCCATACACGGATATTATCAATGCATATTTCAAGTATGAATGTCCAGCCTGAAAGAGTTTTACACGGAAAGTAAAGTTGCGTGTCTTTTGCGAAAGCATTAAAATCTAGTTCATTGGCTAAAATAATGATATCTTCGACAAGAGACATGGAGCGGGTGGTGGTGGGATCTACGAATGTTTGGTCCAGTTAGTGGCCAAGGTTTTATCGGCTATTTTGCCCGCTAACTTCGAACTGTTTATTTTGCGGATGTGGCTATACGTCGCATGTTCATCACAG
This sequence comes from Apostichopus japonicus, assembly GCF_037975245.1. Classification (NCBI taxonomy): domain Eukaryota; kingdom Metazoa; phylum Echinodermata; class Holothuroidea; order Aspidochirotida; family Stichopodidae; genus Apostichopus; species Apostichopus japonicus. The sequence goes on along the minus strand of NC_092574.1, from coordinate 25,868,864 downwards.
GAGGCTTATCAAATAGCAAGAAAAGTCCAGTATTACCTGCATGCTTGCATCTTTTCTATTAAATACATGTTTTTTTTACTTCTAGGTTCTAACATCTCTGTCCACCAGTGATTCAGTTGATATTGACTGGGATCTCAACGATATGGATGACTACTTGAACATGACGGAGGTGGCCATAAAACTGGCCCACCAGCTAGATGATATGTTAATAGAATGCACATGGAACCAGGAAGAAACATGTGGAGCGCACAACTTTACCACCGTCATTACCGATTTCGGGGTATGAAACAAGTTTCCATGGAAACCCGATTCCAATTGCGCAAACGCTAAAAGAAATCTTGCTGCCTGTTAAATGACCTAAAACTCTATTATTTCATGAAATATAGGAGCCCGAGGAGTGATTTATATAAGCTTGGCACAATCATTTGCCGAAGGAATATCCTCTTAATTCTTTCCCTTATAGTTTATTGGGGTTTGTTCTCCATTATATATAAGGTATTATTAAAAGTCCTACTTGTTTACTGAAATACTGCCAGATATTAATCGATAGTTGAAGATGATAGTATAAAGGAACTGGCGGCGGTCTACATACGTGGTAATACACAAGTACCTTTATATTAACATGATGTATTCTAATATCATTATCATCTCCTGTGGCCCTTTTGGCGTTCCGTGTCTTGCCTAGATACGAATAGTCTATAGGCGGTGAAGAAACGTCAAGATATACATTTATGTCAGAGGAGCCTTCTATTGTTTAAATCTTCAAAGAAAGTGGACTTTAGAGGAATATTTTCAATATTATTTTTTCCCTCAGAATTGTCATTTTATAATCCCCCAATTCATAATAGGAGGTGTTTTGGTTTCTTCCATACGCAGGTGTGCTATACCTTTAACTCGATTTCTAATTCGGAGTTAATGGTTACCGAAGCTGGAAGTTCTCAAGGGCTGCGATTGAGACTATCGGCGGAGCAGTACGACTATTTCTGGGGTTATTACACGGGTGCTGGCTTTAAGGTATTCATTCATTTCACGTCAAGAGTTCCTACAACTGAATCCAAAGAAATGAAATCTTACAGGAGGAGAGGCAGGGGTATATAATGCGTCATTGAGCAAACTTTTCTGGTAGTGGAATTATTTGTAAAGATGAACATGCGGGAGGGGATGTGCCTTGGAAAGTAGAGGGGAGGCTAGACGAGTGGGAGGAGAAGAGTGATGGTGGGTATATGTATACAGGGGTAACGTGTTGTGGTAATGAAGGTATTTAACTTCCTTTAAGTATGTATGCTTATTTGTACCTTTCTTTTGTTCATGTCTTTTCCTGTTAGATCTTCGTACATCCTAAAGGACAATTCCCTCTAGTCGGTCAGTTCGGTATCTCTGCTTCCCCGGGTTTCAAGACATCTGTCAGAATAAGTTATATCACTGTAAGTATAGTGTGTGTTATATACACATATAATGTAAGTTATATCATTGTAAGTATAATGTGTGTTATGTACACATATAATGTAAGTTATATCACTGTAAGTATAGTGTGTGTTATGTACACATATCATGTAAGTTATATCACTGTAAGTATAATGTGTGTTATGTACACATATAATGTAAGTTATATCACTGTAAGTATAATGTGTGTTATGTACACATATAATGTAAGTTATATCACTGTAAGTATAGTGTGTGTTATGTACACATATCATGTAAGTTATATCACTGTAAGTATAATGTGTGTTATGTACACATATAATGTAAGTTATATCACTGTAAGTATAATGTGTGTTATGTACACATATAATGTAAGTTATATCACTGTAAGTATAATGTGTGTTATGTACATATATAGGCTAATGTAAGTTATATCAATATAAGTAGCATATAAAGTGTGGTATATGTTCACATATAATGTAAGTTACATCAATGTAGGTCTAGCGTGGGGTATAAATCAATTATATATTTGATATTACTGTGAGTTTAATAATAGTTATAATCAGCAGTTATTTTTACGACGCTTAATTAGTTACCACAAATGTGACCACAAATATATCCTCCCCATATACCCCTCCCCCCCCCTCCCAGGCCATAGCATCCTTCACTGGAGGGTTACCCGGACCGAGATGATATAGTTGAAAATTGGGGTCACCAGGCAAAATGTGTGATTATATGCAAATGTAGAGTAATAATTACGTAATATCACTTAAGTGTCTAGTATAGACCGTGTAAGAGTGTGGGTTCTGTTCGGCCCTATAAAGCCGTACGCGGATGAGCAATACAATATGCAGAAACGCTGACAGTGCAGGGACGTGTTGATGTTACAAAGCAGATAACATGACGTGTACCTACAATCAATGTCGAATCAATGAATTCATGTTGACGATGTTCCGTCGCTCCGTTTGTTGTAAATTTATGTTAAATATGTAAGGTTTCTCAAGTAATTTTCTGAAGGGACAAGGCAAAAGACCTGGTTAGGGCCACTATAGTCAGATTAACAATCTACAGGCTAGGCCGAGGTATATGGATATACTATTCTTAGTCGCCTAATCACTCGTATCCTCGATTAATGAAATATTTGTTTGTGTTTTTTTCTTCTTCGTTTTTTCGGGGGCTAGACTGAAATAGACTTGAACATTTTTCGCGGGCCGAACTGAGAAGCCCCGATATGAATCAAAGAGACTATTTGTGGTATTTCAAAGTAAATCTTAAGTTGCAAGTTTGTATATCCATTCCTTGCAGAGCACAAACCTGCCCCCTCCGTATAGTTCTAATTGTGTCGGCGATAAGAAACTCAAACACTCAATCAATTATTCTGCTGAAGCCTGCTTTTATGAATGCCAAACTGACTTTATCACAACGTATTGTGGATGTCGATACTATTTTTTTCCAGGTATGTATAGTTCATGACAGTTATATAGGCATACATTTAATGGAATATTCTAAGAAAAATTTCATATTTTTTGACGAGAGCAAGCATTTCCCTTCCAAATATCTTCGAAAAAGAAGAGAGAGAACACATATACGGTCTCCTAAGGATACTAGCGAATGAACGGATGTTAATGTGTAATATATTACAAAACTATTGAATGCATATGTAACAGATTATGCAAATACAGGTTATGCATATTCAAGATATGTAGCAGATTACTATATGAACTATTACTCTCACGAAAAACTCATCTTTCTCCATCACATCCTTTCTACAATAAATATAATATACCGTATATCCCAAATCCAGAAAAATACCCCCCCCCCCCTTTCGTTTTTGTCTTGACAAATCTCCACTCGTGTTCCCGAAACTCCTCACCTTTTCTGATACCTCCTCACCCACCCACCCACCCACACCTCCCCTTCCCCTCACGCATTCACACTCAATTACACTCTCCACATATGCCTATATTATGTTTTTCAGTCAAGCAATCACATAATAACTGAATTTCCTTCATTACCCAACTACGGTAAACTTTCTCACTGCAGCTTCAATGTTGTTTCCTATAAGCTTTCTTTTCTTCGGTACTGACAGGTACTGAAGGACTCTGCAATTTAAGGGAAATTCTGGAATGTGTTTTCCCAGCAATAAGTAAGTTGCATTTTCTTCCAAGTTAAGCAAAATGTTGCAAGATAATGTCTTTATTAATAGTTGTAAAATAGTAATATTCTGCATATATTTAGATCGATGAAGCGTTAAAACTTAAAAGTTTAAAACCCAATACTGAATATATATGCAGTGCCCCTTGATGCATATTAAAATCTGGCGCTGTACTTGTTACGTCATTCCTTATAAACGCTCAAGATGGCGTGACGTCATGGATTGGTAAACATACAACAATGAGAATAATATGTTTATATATGTGTATGGATATACGCTTAGTCCGTTCAAAAGCTGCAGAAATCAAAGGTCTGCAGTATTACTCCTATCCTAAACAATCAGCCTTGGTAGGCACTCAACGTTCTCCAAGATTTAGGTATTGAGGTATAGCCTACCCTTGTATAATATAACACACGTAGTACACCTCAATCTATGAAAACAAGATTTTTAAACTTAATAACCTCACCAACAAAAATGTATACTTTTGAAAAGTTTTATATCTATTTTAGCAGGCTAAACTTAGGGACTAATAATATGTGTAAGTCTCGACATTTTGTCTGAGATCATGATGTTTCCCCTTGTAGGGCAATCGTAATACACTCCTCACGATCATTACACAGTCACAGTCTTGATGTAAAGGGGGCTGGGGTTGAGAGCGGATCAGTCGTTCTGTTGTTTGGTTTTTCGTGCCCAGGTTCATTCTAAAGAGGAAAGAAATGTTAAAAGTTCGTTCGTGAAACGGGACACAAAAATTCAAAACTGTAACGGTAGGAGGCTATTTACATGTTTTGTTCTCTCAAGTGACAAGCATGGTAGCCCAAGCTAACATCTAACATATTGATGGTAGGATACCTGGTAAGCATATATAATAGTGGTTAGGTTTCAACTTCTAAGCATTGTTTTCTTTCTTTTTGAGACATATGTCGCTTGTCTCATATAACACACATACACCTCAATGTGTGAAAATATAATTTCAAACTTAATAACCTCCAAAAATACAAAAAAAAAAAAAATCCTTTGAAAACTTGTATATCTATTATGGGACTCCCTCATAGTTACAGTGCATGTCACAACTTTTAGAAATCCGTGAATTTTCCATCTTTTTCTTCTTTATCCATTGCATATATTAACAGATTATATTGTTTTATTGCGTGATGATGCAATGTGAAGATTACGATCTTTGTTACTTCGGTCACTATCATATTAGATAACATCACGGATCTATGCTCATCGTGTGAGTGTCCCCTTCCTTGCAAGGAGGAGGCGTATGAGATGAAAATATCGTTCACTCTGTGGCCTTCAGATTTCGAAGCAACCTACATAGCAAATAATTTAAATAAGACAACAGATTTCTTGCGGTAAGCTTAATATATATTTGATATATCTAATTTAATACATATTTTGGATTTTTTCTATAGGGCAAGGACGAAACAAAAACTAGAAAATAAATATGAAGATCCTTAGATGATCTAAAAGCATTAAAACATTTGAAATCATCAATTATGCATAAAAGTTTACAATATTTTTATTTCATGTTTTGCCTTATAATGAAACGTTACATTGGAAACACAAACAGCTGGTTTAATATTTTACATTACGTCATGAATTAAAAAAAGAAGAAAAAAAAAGAAACATATATCATTCGTTGCCTACGAAAATGCTTAACTGACAAACTTCACTCTATGCTGTTCAGGACAATATGTATTAAATTACCCCCTCCTCTACCCCCCCCCCTCTTAAAATCGAACGCTTGACATTTTAAGTCAAATTTCTGTCTTTATTAAAATTTTCTCTTTTGATTCCTCAGATCAAATTTACTCGAATTGAACTTATTTTTCGATGTTCTTGGGATTGAAGAACTGTCGCAAACCCCGAGTTATGATTACTTCGCCCTACAGAGTAAGTTCTTCACCCACCTCCACCCCTCTCCTCTCCCGGTCCATACATAATGATTCTTTTACAATTTAAACTGACCTCCCTTTTTGTAGAACAATGGTCACAAATATCATCGGACGTTCTAGAAGATAAATCAAATGATATTAATCTTTTTACGGATTAAAATTTAAGCCATAGCGAATTGAAATTGGAGAGTAACTTTGGAACAAGTTATACTTTATGTGTGTCACTTTTCCTACACAGTTGAAATAATTGAGTCATATGTTGATTTATAAGTGTGATATTAGCGGCATACAAGTATTTCTTGGCTTTGTTTCTTTAAATTTATACCCTCATGACCAATCATACGCCATTAAAATCGTGACGTCAGTGAATCGACACAACATAGAATTCTATCAAAAGTTTAGGATCGAATGTTTTCAATCTGTACAATTTTAGAGAGTTTCCTTCAGGACTGAGAAAGTCACGAATGACAAAAGGTATGGCATGTGTGTTTTAAAGTAGGGGTGAAAGGCCCAAGGAACGGTGGGGGGGGGGTGTGGAAGGAAAGTTAAAAAATGATAGGGGACGCTACTTAAGTGAACACATGTTGGAGATGCCATCTTGTGCAAGTCTTTTAACTAACATACATGTATATTATACTTATGTGACAAGTGAACGAAATTTGAAAATCTTGAAGTTAATTTTGCTACTAGTCCATTCTTTCGTTTTAAGACAATCTATTTGAGCGTTTCCACTCATTTTATCTTTACATTATTTCTAAATAGAAATATCTCTGACTCTCATCTCGAGTCCACCTCTCAAGTAACTTAAAATCCATCACATCTTGTAACTCCATTCATCCAAAAAACCATCCACTCTACTGCCCTTCTGTATATTGAACGCCGAAACGGTCATCGGATATGCATGTGTTCAGAGAGATATACCCATGCCGTATAAGATCATGGGTCCATACTGGTTTACTCATATGTCGGTAACGTGCCTTAATGTGTAGCTGGTATGGATATGTGCCGCTGTTGTTAACGATTCATGTATTTACACAGCAACATAATGCATATATCATGTATCTTACCTTGTATACAGATCAGCATAGTATTTGTTAGTTTTTCTGTTTAGCTTTCTGCAGTTAGCGCGGGGTATGCGCAGTGTGCAATATTCAGTAACTTGGGGTTCTGCAATACGTCTTATACAAAGACGCTCTAACCTTGCTCAAGTTTGTAAATTGATACCGAGTATATATGTCCATTAACAGTAGCAACATATTTTATTTACATCAGCCATATATCAGTGAATATATATAGCGTCCGCCTGAACATGGATAGGCTTTCAGAACTTCATGCATTTTGGCGTTTCATAATTTGCTAGTGATAATTAAAGGGCTGTGTAGCGGCGCTTGCATGGCTATACATTTCCACCCTCTGGAGCCATATGCCTTCTTCATACCTTGCAACGTTCCTTTAAACGGCATGCAGGACAATGTTAATAAAGGATAGTTGAAGTTAATATTTGATATGTGCATCCATTTTGCAAATTCTGTAAACCTTAGTAATTCCAACCTCAAATATTATGAATAAAGTTTACACTTGATATGTGCATCAAAATTAGTGCAAGAACCTTATTGCTATAACAATGGTCAAATGAAAAGATGGAACAAGAAATCAAAGATTCTTTTGAGTTGCTTATTTCTGGTTAAAAACAGCTGTCATGATTCTTTTGTTCCAGTTTGTATTTTATGCTAAACAGTAAGTAGCTACGTCCATTATTTAACTGCTAAGGGCTGTGGCATTCTCTCAAAACTTAAGCATGTTTTACCCAAGAGAATTTTGCGTTCGTTATATCTTACTTTAATCGCACCACAGTTTACATACTGCATACTAGTATTGTCTGATACCAGTCACACATGCTGAAAAAAATCTTTGTTCTTCAAAAAAGAGCAAGTAGACACGTTTTATTTGTCAATTACAATGAACATAGAAGTAAACTTTTCAAAGATCTTAACATCCGCAAGCTCCCTGATTTAATAAATGTATATGTAGTCACATTTGCCTATAGAGCTATTCATGGACAGGTCCCACCTGCTTTCGACAATTTCCTTGTTCACAACCATGCCATTCACAATCAGAACACACGACACATACAAAGTTTACGCCCTAATCGCATTCACACCAATGTAGGAAAATATAGCCATCGACCAGTGGCGGAGCGTCGATATAGTCAGGGGCGGATGCCCCCCCCCCCCGACGGACTCATATGGACCGTTGGCGCCCTTTTCAGCTTTTCACTACTTATTACTTATTCGCGATTATTGACTTTTTTATTGCGCTCTCATCTACCTATTGACATTTGTCACATTTTATTGGTGTAATTTTCTGACAAAATGGCGATGACACCTATTTATTCTTCGTTTATCTGAAAATTAGCAAGGCCCGGAAAGGGTCATTTCCAGCGATCTATAGGGAGTATCTTTACTCAAAAAATTTCTGTACGCTCCGCGCCAACCTGTGGTGGCGCTCTGCTTAGATAGTGTCGAAAGCGCCCCTACAGAACATTCTCGCCCCCCTGACCAATACCCCTAGCTCCGCCACTGCCATCGACATCGTACAAGCATCAGATAGAATTCTTTGCTTCTTAATAACAGGTCACACTGCCTTTTCGAAATTCGTTTAAATACAAATTAAAGAGATTTTACTTCTACTTATACTGAGATTGAGGTTCCTCTTTCCTTCATTTCTTTTGCCTCTCTTTGTCTTAGTTCTTTTCTTCATTCTTTTTTTGTAAGTTATTTGTGTACTCTATGTAAAGGGAGTGTATCACTAGATAAGCCCACAGGGATTTCTTGATGCACTTCCTTTCACATTCCATAACTCTCTGTATTCGATACTTTTTGTTGTATACATGTTGTGAAAAAAAAAAAAACTAAAAGAAACGAAATTATTATTTCATAGCAAACCATTGTAATTCCTCACTTCGGTATTATTATTTTCCATTTGTCTTCCATTTTTATCCATCCTTGTGGTTCTTTTAATTTTAGGTGACATTGGCGCATATATGGGTCTATTCGGTGGAGCTAGCATCGTAACCATTTTCGAATTCATAGATTGTATATTGGCGACAGTATCTCGACGCCGAAGGAAAGCAATTGTCCAAGAGAATGTCGGTGACGTCATCAAGCCCCATGGTAAACATCAGGTTTCGTCGAATCGAACGGATGAGAACATTGCTATGGATGATAAATAACCCTAGAGTTCAACGGAAACATCAGCTGAGAAGTCTTAACTCCTTGCATACCATGTCCCCCCCCCCCATATCATTGACCCCTGGAGGAAAATATTTACACATTGTAATTACTTAAAATCTGTTCATTTTTGTCAATAGGGACCCTAGTATTGACAGATAGGTATTGAAATGAGGTTTTAATTTTTTTAATTTTTTTTTTATAATTAAGCTAATTAGATATGTAAATATGCAAATGAGGTTATGATACAAACAATGTACTTTTTTTGCCCATTTGAAATTATTTTGATGAAATTTGCTGGACTTTTGATAGTTTGATGAGTTCAAGACATGTTATTTCATAAGTAAAATATAATTTGATGTTTGAATGTGAGGAATATGACTGATTTTTCCCCCCTCCAAACAAACAAATGTATTCTGTAATACAATGGTAGCCACGCGTAACGGTAAGTCTATATATACCAATTGCGCTACATAAACAATACATAGTGTGCAACTATGCGGCTTACCGTATCAGAATTTCATCGTCAGAATCTTCTTCTCCAACGGCTGGATGGTCAAATTGCCCATAAAAAGAAGGTCCAACGCCTCTTAGAAGTATTTAGCCATGATAATATGTGCTAAATAGTTACCGTTTCAATTACGTGAGTGATTGCATTGACCCTAACGACGCGACGCATATCAACTGTGGCTGACTGAAATTCTATACCGTAGAAATGCTCGAGTTGAATTGCTATGGATTTCTCACAAAGTGAAGGCGCTATTGCTAAATTTTTTCTATGTAGCCCAGCGTTTCAGTGTGGCGCTTCTGGAGAGCTAAAAATCTACTCTGTAGGGTGAGGCATTCTGGAGAAATACTTCCGGAATATGTTCCGTGTTTTGGCCCTAATTTAGACCGAAAAAATGTATTTTTTGACATATTTTCTCCAAATATAGAGCCATCCCTCTACATATGCCTGTGAGGCTCCTGATTTGATTCCTTGTATGTCTTAGCTAGTTGTATGAGATAGGGGCAGTTGACTTGAAAGTTTTCACTGTTCTCAATACTTTTTTGAAAAAAAAGGTCAAAACGACCGGTTTTTTTAATGTAAACAAATCTTTGAAGACAAAAAAAAAAGAAAAAAGACCATGTGACCCCCTCGGAAAAATTTTGTTTATTGATGCAGGCTGTCTTATGTGCAAAATAAAGCTATGGGAAGCTCTCTAGTGTATTCCTATCTCGAATAATGATTCTCTAAAAACAAGGTTTTTCAATGGTCCACATTTGGACCATCAGAATGGAGGATATGTGGTTACAACCAGTTGGATAATAGGATCATTCTGGTTACACTTGTAACCAGGGTGTTGACTGGATAACATTGTTTTATTTTCATATGTCATTCCATCTCTCTTTTATAATTCTGCAGTCTTATTTCTAACTTTTTTTCATATTAACGCGTTTCTTTTTAAGTTTCTCTCATTAAACCTTGTTCTTGGTTAATTGACCTCGTCTACTTGGCCTGTTTTGTATCGTCAACCTGTCACACGAAAGGAGATTATTGGAAGGGTGACTGGGAAATAAGGAAATCATGGGATAGGAGAGTATCACGTGTAAGCACGAAAGGCAACATACAGAAACGCTGTACTCAAAGCCTTAGACTTCGTTGGTACAAATCCTTTGGCCAGCGACCGTTAGGCCATCGCTTTCCAAAAAGGCTGCTATGACTAAAATCATAGAGTCTGCACTGTTTGTCAAGGTACTGAGAATAAAATTATCAAAGGAATATGAAATTTATACTTGTTACTATATTCAATTAGTAAATGTTGATAACATTATGTAGTTAACATGTCTTTTAATGTTAAAATATGTCGTGTTTGATACAGAAATTGGTAACCACTCATACAATAGTCCATTTACCTGAAGCTTATAGGTTAGTCCATTATGTTGGTAGGGGTATGGTAAGTTGGCTTTTAATTAAAAAAAAAATAAGGAAAGGAAATATATATTTAACGAAAATAACTGCTTGCATGGCAGAAGACGTATAAGAAACATTTATATTTTATGTATTATGATATTAAGTTCTCCAAATTTGGCTACTCAAAAATGTATATACCATGCCAACCTTACTCATTACGAGTAGAACCCCTGTGACAAATTTTACGCGTTACAGGTAGGACCTTTGCAATGTCATCTGAAAATTATTCAGGTCGCACATCCGGAGTCTATGCATATCAAGTTCTTCACTATCTCCCTAATTATCTTTCGGGGAAACATTCCATACCGTAGTTTTGGTTTTATCATTCTGTCGACATACTGTACATTATTTTACGAGGAAACCGACACCTTTATCATTTTATAGCTTAAATATTCGCTAAAGCCATTTCAAGGGAGAGCATCATCTTCACAAAATGTTATTTTCATTAGCAGAGCGCATAATCGTGGCTATATTACTTCAAACCCGGAAAAGAGAAACGCATATTCAAAGACTGTACTAACTTTGAGATCTCTGAGGAGATCGTTGACGCCTACTTTCTGGAAGTAGAGAGGAATCCTGTTAACAATTTACTTAATTAAGCGGTTAATTACACCATTTGTGGGTGTGTGTTTGTTTGTGTTTTAATCGGATCTGTTTCATGTTTTGTTTTATATCTTTTGGGAAAACTTGGTATTAATTAAGGATTCTCCTGGGAGTAAATTAGCTGTAAGTTAGTTCTATATTTTCGTTTAATGAGTTCACTTTTATATCGCTCGTTGCAAGTCAGGAGAGATGAGTTAAATTATATCGTTGAAGATATAAAGTAGAGAACAGTTTTAGTGTTTGTTTTAGTCTTCTTGTGTCACTGGCATCCGCCCCCTATAGCCCCCCCCCCCCCCACCAGATCCTACAGTGAAAAATTAAACAAGTTCACATGTAACTGATACGGATCAAAGTCACCTGGGCTCTATTTCATAAAAGTTAGGAATATTCCTATGTTGAACCTAGGAATTATAATAATTGCTCCTAAGACGTGAATTGTTATAAACTTTGGGAACATTCCTATCTTCCTATTTTATAAAGAAATTTAAGAAGAATTCATTCCTATCTCTTATTACAATTATTATCATCACTATTATTATTATTATCTTTTTTAATTTTATTATTTTTATTATTATTATTATCTCTGTACTGAAATCGTTTCTAACTTTAAGAATAATCTTCAGTACACCTAACAAAGTGTCTCATATGAATTTGGCGGGAAATTTGAAGTCCAAAAAACATTGCTAGTTTTACATGTTTCGGTATGTGTGAGTTAGCTTGTATATCAAATATGTACATGGCTATTGGGCTGCCTGAGAGGGAACACCGACGTATTTTACATAGGGAGAGAATAGTTAGAGACAGAACTAACCCCACTGGATCTTTGGACTGACCAACAAGTGCATGCAAAGTATCGTGTCGGCAGACTTGTATGCCAGCTGAACATAATAGATTTGCTGCAGGAGCAACTACAGCATGCTATATAGCGAAACCAAGCACTACCACCAATCCTGCAGGTTATTATTGCATTGCGGTTCTTAGGGCATGGGTCTCTGACAGATGACCCATGCAGATGCTTAGCCCAATGGTGTTAGATTGCCAACGGCATGTCGAGCTATCAGGCGAGTGACAAATGCTCTCTGCGGACTGCAGTCGATTCATAAAATGTCCAACAACCCCTGATGGATTGCAACGAAACCAGAGGGCCTTCATGGCTGTGCGAGGATTTCCACATGTTGTAGGAGCGATAGATGGCACCCACGTTAGAGTCCATGGTGTGATTCTTGGACCTACTGAATATGTCTATGTGAATCGCAAAGGTAGGTTTATGCCTAATGTATTTCTATTTCTTCGAGTTTATCTAAACTAGTGACAGACCCACTTCTACGGTTGACCCTGGGTTACCTTTCCACTACGTTTGAACAAATTCGGCCCACTCGTTTAGGCGTTATTGACAAAATTGTACACACACAAATGACTCACACAAGCAATGACAAACACCCAGCCACACAATGACCCACACACCAACCCACACAAACACAGTTTTACCTCTCCCACAGTCATGGATTTCTGGTCACCCTAGGGTACCCCACCATGGGTGACCCTCCGAATGGTAGTTACGCAGGAAAATTAACTGTTACCATGGCAACTGTTGCCAGGAATGAAAAATCAACGATGCAATAAGTTACAAGAACAAAAAGATGAGCAGTGATTCTTATTGTTATTGTTTAAGTGGTCTCTTTCAAAATAGGTCCCACTTACTCGTCAAATTTTGTAAAAATTCAATAACTGAAACAAAAATTATTTCATGGAATATATGGTGCCCATAGGATAACAAAACTTTCATGAGCAAACTCACCAAGCACTATGCCAAATAAAATCAATAAATGTGGTGATATTGCTTGTAAAGCAATTTCCTTTGTACTGTTGTTTATTATCATTATATATGTTTACAGCATCAGTTTGCAACTAGTCTGTGATGCTAAGTATAGAATCCTCAATGTGGTGGCTGCAAGGTGGCCTGGCAGCACACACGACAGCCGCATCTTACAAGAGAGTCGTTGAATTGCAAGTAAAATTAATTGTAGCCTATCGCCCTAAGTCCTAAGCAGTGAGGCGTATTCATAAGGCTCAGTAATCGGCATGCAGGCGCGTATCCAGGGGGGGGGCGTTGGGGGCTCGCGCCCCCCGGGTAGGAAAAAGAGGAGAGAAAAAAGAAGAGAAGAAAAGAGGGGAAAAAAGAGGGGAAAAAAGAGGGGAAAAAAAGAGGAGGAGGAGAGGAAGGAAGGGAAAAAAAGAAGAAGATGGATAGAAAAAGGAGAAAAGGAGGGAGTAGAAGATAAACGCCGAGACACCGGGAAAAGAAAGAGGAACAGTGACATCATTACAGCGCTGAACCCTATTATATACACATGGCCGTGTAGCCAGTGACGGATCGAGGATTTCGGAAGGGGCGTGCGCCTCACCCTACCCCTTAACACCGACAACTCCATTTTTGACGTTTCCATTTTCCTCTCTCATTAATGTATATATATATTTATATATATATATATATATATATATATATATATATATATATATATATATATATATATATATATATATATATATATATATATATATATATATATATATATATATATATATATATATATATATATATACTGTATATGGTCTACCATAACGCGTGTGTGTGTATGGACGCATTAAGCAATTGTGCTATGAAACCAACTGTGGCTGGTCTCGAACTCGACCGAGTCGTCGGGGAACATGACGCATTTCGGGTATGAGGCGACCGCCGCCCCCCCCCCCCACGAGAATATTTTTTTTATGATATCGCTAGTAAATTCGAAATAGAAAATGTTCAGATGCAACTTACAAGGCATGCAAAGTGTCATTCCAGCGATCTGGGAGGCATTTTCGGCCAAAATTTTCTTGTACGCTTCGCGCCAACTTAGATAGTTTGCCTACAGGCTTCGCCCCTCCCTTGTTAAGCAAACAGCATATATCACATCATATCAGTGAGCATAAAAATGGCGTTCCAGGATGAACAGCCTCAAAACTGTCTATGTGTAGTCATAGACGAAGGAACCCAATTTGATTTAGGGAGCTGTAACGACTTACCCGAAAAAATACAACCAACATTTTCGCGCGCTCCGCGCGCGCGCGTTCAACATGCTAAAATCAATATCATATAAGCAAGCATCGGTTATTACATCGCATGCCATCATGTACCGTACGGTCACTGAAAGTTGAGCAGTATACCGCGGGATGCTCATATAAACAACGAATTGTCCTATGTAGATGGAGAAAAGCATGGAGGTCCAATTATGTCAAAACTCTCTTTTACATTAGTAATGGCGAATTAGTCGGCCAAGCTTAGAACTTTATTTTAATTACCAAGGAGATAATTTTTAAACTATTCATTTCCTTTAGCTACATCAATGCAATGTATTTTTCTTTCAGTATAGGTGCCCGAAAAATTCTCAGCATATTGCCCGAATTTTCAGAGAGAAATATTTCGTTAGCCCCCCCCCCCCCCGCCTCCTTGACCTATGTGTGTAGCGTTCGGTTTCGGAAATATCTGGTATTTTTTTCATTTCCTTCAACCAAGTTTTATAATAGCCGTTATAGGAGGTTTCAATATTTGTACACCAATAAATTAACTGTGTCTGAATTTTCGAAAATTTCCTGACCAACATTCTTCATCATACTTCCCTCTACTCGTGCAATTTTGACCAGTCTGTTAGGGGTTCAAGGAGGTTTTTCTATATTGGTTGTCCATAGATGAAATTTTTTTGCAACATTATGGGTATGTTTTGAAGTGAGTTTAATCACGAGAAATGTGAATTTTGA
The DNA here is from genome assembly GCF_037975245.1 of Apostichopus japonicus. Lineage (NCBI taxonomy): Eukaryota > Metazoa > Echinodermata > Holothuroidea > Aspidochirotida > Stichopodidae > Apostichopus > Apostichopus japonicus. The sequence goes on along the minus strand of NC_092574.1, from coordinate 25,853,804 downwards.
AATTCTGAACAAATATTGGGCTTAAAACCTTGAAAAGTGGGGCTGTCGGGTATTGTGGATGGGCCGCGACGTAGAATCACCTACAAAAAGCTATCCACAGGAGATGCGATGAGGTCGAACATGATGTGTGACTGGTGACAATCTTCAAAAAGGTTATGGATGGGGAAAAAAAACTATGGGGAAATACTTGGTTCTCAGGCAAAAGTGTTCATCTGGTTGGTCATTTTGAATCCCGAGAAGTGTCATTTCCGGTGATCTGGGGGGTATCAAAACCAGAAATTTTCTTGTACGCTGCGCGCCAACCGATGGTGGCGCTCCGCTTAGATAGTAATCCGCGCCCCCCGGGTTAGAAAATCCTGGATACGCCCCTGAGCATGTTCTGGGTTCGATACCCGGCTGGGTGATATTAAGTTGGGTTTTCTTATTCAAGAACAATCTACAATTTTTCCGTCTGAATTGGCTTTCTAAATTGAAAAAGATTCCAAATTTGAGTTAAAATGCTGAATTGGAAGCTACCCGACGTGTAAGTTGTAATCCATAAACCCCTGGCTGGTTTCTCCCACATTTGTGGTCGCTTAAGCGTCGTAAATATAACTGCTGATTATTATATTATTATAAATTGAATTGCAAGTGAAATTAACTGTAACCTATCGTTCTAAGTTCAATTGCAAGTGAAATTAATTGTAGCTTATCGTCTTAAGCTGGATTGCAAGTGGAATTGACTGTTCCCTTATCGTCCTAAGTTGAATTGCAAGGGGAATTTATTGTAGCCTATCGTCCTAAGTTGAATTGCAGGTGAAATTCATAGTATAGCCTATAATAAATCAGCCAAAGAGGCCGCTGAAAGTAAAGTCACTTACGTTGTTTTGATTGCCCACGTAGATAACTTACTCAGGGCCTAGTATTCCGAGCATCATACAACGATGGTATCTTCATCGCGTGTACGAAGTGTTAAATTCAACTTATATATTTCTTTCGGCCGCAAATGAGAGGTACATTAAAGGGCGTCGGTATGATCCGAAATTGAAATTTGCTAGAAGGTTGTTAAAAGTTGTTCTAGAGAGTAAAGCAGTATCTAAATTTTGCACCTGCTAAGTTATGTAATAGGCAAATGCTTTCAAAATGCCATCCTATTGTTTGCCCAACCTTTCTGTTTTGTTATGTAACTCAAGTTTATATTGAGTTAAAGAATAGTGTGTTTCTCCAGACAGTTGTGAGTTGTAGACTGTTCTTCAGAGAGAAAGGTTGAGTGAGAAATAAGTATAAGACAGAACACAACGTGGAAAAGGACTGAGAAAGGAGAAAGAGAGATGAGCAACGAAATAAAAAAGAGAAGAAGCAAATTTCCTTTTGAGTTTAATTTCATTTTGTCTGGTGAACAAAAGTACTACCTGGAAGTAGGCCCGTAGCCAGGCCTGGTATACGGGACCGCGCCTCTCCCTCCCCGTGCAGTCGATACTGACCCCCCCCCCCACATTTTGTGTCACTAGAATTGGTATAAAACCTTACGAAGTTATAGGACACGAGTATTGTATCCCTACTGCTAGTGCTGGAATGCCTTTTACCCATCTACGAACAGTCAATGGGAGGTATTTGTGTTGAGCAGTAGCCCCAAATTAAAAAATTCATTAGTTTTGACATAGAAAGGATTAAGAGACAAAAGAATGGCATCCTCAGAATGGTCAACTTTGTTTTGTAAACAATGGGTTTAATTATTATGCAAATGTAGAACCCTAAAAGTCAAGTCCATAAGATTTTTATATGTTAAGTGCTGTTATTGTTTGTCAAACACACAGTTTCCCGGAACTGCGAAACATAATTTATGGCTTCACTTAGTACATCAAAACAATACTATGGCTTTAGCAGCAATTGTATTATACTGGGAGATGACCAACATTGAATAAATCCTGCGAGATTAATTCTACGGAAACAAGGGATTCTGTAATTAGTTATCAAGACCTACCTCTTCATTACCCGCTAATTAGGCGAACGAGAAACAGTTGTTTTCTATATATATCTCGCGAATGGAGTGTGAATAGATATCACGTTCGGAAGCCTTAAACACTGCGCTGTCCCATATATCGCCTCAAAAAATCTTACGCAAATGCCGTGATTATTCAATATTGATACAGAATAAAGTTAAAAGGAATAAAGGTTAAAATACTCTAAAATGCCTCATCATTTTAAAACATTAGAACGGTTTCATTAAACATTACCTTTTATCATAACATTAGCTGATTCTTCAACAATATTATGCAAAAAATATATTTAAAAAACGGAGTTAGTATACTAACTCCGTCTTTTTATATTATTTTAAACCGTTGTAATGTTTAAAAATGATGAGAGCAGGGTTTCCCTAATTTTATCCCCCCACGAACCCCCTGTAGATGTCAGAGTTGTCCACGAACCCCACAACTTTTCGAGACACGATATGAGTCATTATTATACTATAATACGCATAACAGTGCTTCGTAAAAGATCAATTAAAGTATCACATGCATGGTACGGTACTACTATGACAACATATGCGTATGGAACGCAAAAAGAGTTTGTCTATAGGTACGACCTATGTAAATTGCTAAATTATATGACTTATCAGATGTTAGCTCAACAAAAAGTACTCTAGTTTTGACTTTCAGAAACGTCTCACGAACCCCCTGGGATGAACTCACGCACCCCCTGGGGGTTCATGCACCCCAGTTAGGGAACCCCTGTTTTAGAGTATTTTAACCTTTATTCCTTTTAACTTTATTCTGTATCAATATTGAATCATCGGCATTTGCGTAAGATTTTTTGAGGTGATAATATATGGGACAGAGCAGTGTTTAAGGCTTCCGAACGTGATAAATATTCACACACCATTCGCGAGATTGATTTATGTCATTGCATACGTCAGCAAAGATATACTTTCAACGCCTTGGAGCCGGTTTTTGTGTGTCACATGAGATATAACCTCATAGATTGTAAAGTGACTGAGGGTACAAAAACATTATAGGTTTTGTTGATGACAATCAGAGGGAAAGTCTAAGTCCTGCGTCACTGTATTAACTTATATATACATAGATGATGCAGTGGACATATGGAATGCTAAAACTTATCGGTGTTCGTGGAATTGGTATGGTGATATTACGCATTTTTGTAAGTGATAAAGAAGGTTCTCGCTCTCTCCCTCAATACAGAAACAAAATGATCAAGTCTAAAATAAAGAAAGAAACAATAAAACCTTCACTAAGGTCACCTCAAAAAAATGAATCCTCATTTTTAGTGGGGTGTCTTTGAGGCTTTTGCACTTGATTGAAGATGCTTAACGCCAACTGTTATCTTTTGCTTTAAAACTGCCTCAAAGCTCTGCATACACGTTACCGTCCTCGTTTGCTGAACCGACAGGAAGAAGAATGGAGAAGGAGAGGTGGGGGAAGGCTGTGAGGATCAGAGAGGAGGGCAAGGGTGTTAGGATCAGAGAGGAGGGGAACGGTGTTATGATCAGAGAGATGGGAAAGGGTGTAAGGATCATAGAGGAGGGGAAGGTTGTAAGGATCAGAGAGGAGGGAAGAGTGTAAGGATCAGAGAGGAGGGGAAGGTTGTTAGGATCAGAGACGAGGGGAAGGGTGAAAGGATCGGAGGGGAGTGGAAGGTTTTTAGGATCAGAGACGAGGGGAAGGTGTAAGGATCAGAGGGGAGTGGAAGGTTTTTAGGATCAGAGAGGAAGGGAAGGGTGTAAGGATCACAGAGGAGGGGAAGGGTGTGGGGATCAGAAAGGAAGGAAAAGTTGTAAGGATCAGAAAAGATGGAAGGGTGTAAGGATCAGAGAGGAGGGGAAGGGTGTGAGGATCAGAGAGGAGGGGAAAGGTGTTAGGATCAGAGAGGAGGGGAAGGTTGTAAGGATCAGAGAGGAGGGGAAGGTTGTTAGGATCAGAGACGAGGGGAATGGTGTAATGATCAGAGGGGAGTGGAAGGTTTTTAGGATCAGAGAGGAAGGGAAGGGTGTAAGGATCACAGAGGAAGGGAAGGTTGTTAGGATCAGAGAGGAGGGGAAGCGTGTAAGGATCAGAAAGGAAGGAAAAGATGTAAGGATCAGAAAAGATGGAAGGGTTTAAGGATCAGAGAGGAGGGGAAGGGTGTGAGGATCAGAGAGGAGGGAAAGGTTGTAAGGATCAGAGAAGAGGAATAAATCCTGCGAGATGAATTCTATGGAAACAAGTTGTTCGGTAATAATTTATCAAGACCTACCTCTAAATTACCCGCTAATTAGGCGAACGAGACACAGTTGTTTCTAAATAAATCTCGCGAACGGAGTGTGAATAGATATCACGTTCGGAAGCCTTAAACACTGCGCTGTTAAATATATCGCCTCAAAAATTCAAATAACATCTTACGCAAATGCAGCGATGATTCAGTATTGATACAGAATACAGTAAAAAGGAATGAAGGTTAAAATACTCTAAAATGCCTCATCATCTTTAAACATTACAACGGTTTCCTTAAATCATTTCCTTTACGTCGTAACATTATCTGATTCTTCACCAATATTACCCAAATAAAAAAACGGAGTTAGAATATATGTCATTGCATACGTCAGCTATGCTTTGTGATATGCGTCAGTACAGTCATTCGGACATGTTTTCAACGCCTTGGAGCTGTTTTTTGTGTGTCACATGAGATGTATAGATATATAGATATATAGACTGGCAGAATAAAATTATAGGCTTTGTTGATGACAATCAGAGGGAAAGTCTAAGTCCTGCGTCACTGTATTAACTTATATATACATAGATGATACAGTGGACATATGGAATGCTAAAACTTATCGATGTTCGTGGAATTGGTATGGTGATATTACGCTGTTTTGTAAGTGATAAAAAAGGTTCTCGCTCTCTCCCTCAATACAGAAACAAAATGATCAAGTCTAAAATAAAGAAAGAAACAATAAAACCTTTATTATTGTCACCTCAAAAAAGTATTCCTCATTTTTAGTGAAGTGAGGTAAGGTGAGGTGGGGTAACAATACACCGTATAGCATAATAATTTCATGTTTTATATATTTTTTATACGGTAATTCCAAACCACCGACAAACATAGGCTTACAAGATGATTACTTTATATCATAAAACTTTATTTAATTTTGTACTGTTGGGCAATACCCGTGAAACATGATCAAGTACGTTCCTATGTAGTATCGTACCGAGGTGCGTATCCAGGGGGGCGTTGGGGGCGCGCGCCCCTCGGGTAAGAAAAAGAGAAGAGAAAAAAAGAGAAGAAAAAAGGAAAAAGAGGGGAAAAAAGAGGAGGAGGAGAGGAAGGAAGGGAAAAGAAAAAGAAGAAAGAGAGAAAAAGGAGAAAAAGAGGGAGTAAAAGCAAAACGCGAAGACACCGGGAAGAGACAGAAGAACAGTGACATCATTACAGCGCTGAAGGGTAGCCAGTGACGGATCAATGATTTCGTAAAAGTGTGACTCACCCTAACCCTTACACCGACAACTCCATTTTTTGACGTTTCCATTTTCCTCTCGCACTAATGATCTATATATATATATACTATATATGGTCTATCATAACGCGTGTGTAGAATTATGCTATGAAACCAACTGTGGCTGGTCTCGAACTCGACCGTGTCGTCGGGGAACATGACGCATTTTGGAATGGGGCCGACCGCCCCCCCCCCCCCATTCAGCATTTTTTTTTAAATGATATCGCTAAGTAATTTCAAAATAGAAAGTGCTTAGGGGCAACTTACAAGGCCTGGGAAGTGTCATTTCCAGCGATCTGGGAGACATTTTCGGCCAAAATTTGCTTGTACGCTTCGCGCCAACCTATGGTGGCGCTACGCTTAGATAATTTGCCTACAGGCTTCGCCCCTCCCTTGGCAAATTCCTCGCTACGCGCCTGTTCGAATTTGTAACGCAAACAGCAGATATCACATCATATCAGTGAGTATGAAAATGGCGTTCCAGGATGAAAAGCCTCAAAACTGTCCGACTTGCCTGAAAAATAACCAAAAGTTTTCGCGCGCGTTCAACGTGTTCATGTCAATATCATATAAGCAAGCATCGGTTATTACATCGCATGCCATCATGTACCGTACGGTCCGTTAAAATTGCGCAATTTACCGCGGGATGCTAATGTAAACAACGACATGTCTCATGTAGATGTATAAAAAGCATGGAGGTCCAATTATGTCAAAACTCTCTTTTACATTAGTAATGGCGAATTAGGGCCTGCACCCCCGCCGCGCAGTGGCGGAGCGTCCATATGGTCAGGGGGCGGATGCCCCCCTGACGGACTCAAATGGACTGCTGGCGCCTTTTTCAGCTCTTTACCACTTTTTACTTATTCTAGATTATTGACTTTTTTATTGCGCTCTCATCTACTTATTGACATTTGTCACATTTTGTTGGTGTAATTTGGCGATGACACCTATTTAGTCTTCGTTTATCTGCAAATTAGCCAGGCCCGGAAAGGGTCATTTCCGGCGATCTAGGGAGTATCTTTACTCAAAAATTTTCTGTACGCTACGCGTCAACCGGTGGTGGCGCTCCGCTTAGATAGTGTCGAAAGCGCCCCTTCAGACCATTCTCGCCACTCCTGACCAATACCCCTAGCTCCGCCACTGCCGCCGCGCCTCCTACACCTATGTGTGTAGTGTTCGGTTTCGGAAATATCTGCTATTTTTTCATTTCCTTCAACCAAGTTTTATGATAGCCGTTATAACATGTTTTAATATTTCTACACCAATAAATTAACTGTGTCTGAATTTTCGAAAATTTCTGACCAACATTCTACATCACACTTCCCTCTACTCGTGCAATTTTGACCGGTCTGTTAGGGGTTGAAGGAAGTTTTTTCTATATTGGTTGTCCATAGATGAAATTTTGTACAACATTATGGGTATGTTTTTAAGTGAGTTTATTCACGAGAAATGGGAATTTTCAAATTCTGAACAAATATGGGGCTTAAAACCTTGAAAAGTGGGGCTGACGGGTATTGTGGCCGCGACGTAGAATCACCTACAAAAGCAAAGACCCACAGGAGATGCGATCAGGTCGAACATGATGTGTGCCGGGTTGACAATCTTCAAAAAGGTTATGGATGGAAAAAAAAAACTATTAGGAAATACTTGGTTCTCAGGCAAAAAGTGTACATCTGGTTGGTCATTTCAAGCCCGAGAAGTGCCGTTTCCGGTGATCTGGGGATTTCAAAACAAGAAATTTTCTTGTACGCTGCGCGCCAACCGATGGTGGCGCTCCGCTTAGATAGTAATTCGCGCCCCCCGGATTTGAAAATCCTGGATACGCGCCTGGTACCATACTAAGGTCTGAATGCATCTTTACTAAAGCTTTCTAACTTATGCATGTTGTATGATTAGTACCTTTGTGCAGCTCAATGGATGTGAACGGTGGTTGCAGTTATATCATCGTTATCTGGTTTCTATGTATTTATTCATAGCGGCGTAAGTAATACCTATAGGCCCACATACTTTTACATGAAACTTTGAAGGGTACTAGCATAGTTTGTCTACTAATTATAGAAACTATGCTACAAAGGACGGGGAGGTCGGGTGGGTGGGGGAGGGGCGAGCTGGCGGCGTTTAGACCGAATTACTAGAAAATCTGTACAGCATCCTTTAGATATGAGAGAATCTTGGATGTTTTCTTCCACAGGCTGAGAAGTCCAGGGTCATAAGGGAAAGTTATACCAGACTTTTTGGAAAATAAACCAAGTCCAAACATGGGTCGACACAGAAACCAAATGAACTTCGCCAAACTGATACACCCTCAGCCTTGGTTTCCATACATTTGGGATTGTCAACCCTTAAGGTTCTCGGCATTAGAAAGGCGGAGGCACTTACTGTTCCAGAACGGAAGTTACAAGCCAATCGAATAATCCATGTCCTGCAGACATCAGACATTTTATTAATCCATGATATTGTGTCTCATTTAGATTGTAAGGAAACACAAAGGCGTACGAGGCGGGGGGCAGGGGGCAGACTGCCCCCCCCCCCCAAATTTCCAGAGGACAAGAAATTCGGGCAAAAGTCCTGAAAAATTCGGGCAGCCTAAGAGGAGAAAAAAAAATATATATATATATATTTTTTTTTCTCCTCTTAGGCTGCCCGAATTGTTCAGGACTTTTGCCCGAATTTCTTGTCCTCTGGAAATATATATATATATATATAAATATGCAGTAGCTTGCCCGAATCTTTTTCAAATTTTTGCCCGACAATTCCATGATTTTTTTTATTTAGCATCATGATGCCCGAATATTTCCGTGTAACACCACCGTAAGCTTATCTGGGCTACCACGCTTTTTGCACGATCAATTTTTTTCTAACTAGTCAATTGTATACCTGGACCAAGGGCGGCGGAACCGGGGGGACACAGGGGGCACGTGCCCCCCACTTTTCCTGAGGTTAAAAATGTACCTTTTTTCTACATAAAAATTGAGGTGCCTCAAGTTAGTAAGAGGCCAGGGAACCAGAATGAACACTCGGGAAGGGCCGTTTCCGGCCATCTGAGGGGTTTTTAAAACCAAAATTTTCTAGTACCATCCGCGCCAACCAATGGTGGCGCTCCGCTCAGATAGTAGTGCATACAACTTTGCAAATCCTGGCTAAGCCCGTGACTTTTAATGAATTTCTGTGGGTCAAACTCAAAGCTACTTTGAATTAGCATGATTTCACCTCATTTTGTCTCAAAAGAAAACTTGTTCTTTGTTTCCCAATTTGCGCGTTGGATATTGCAGTGCTAGTATGCATATTTTCCTTTAGGGGAGTGGGGGGGGGGGGGCGTTGATGGAGTAATGTGTTTACACAAATAAGATAATACAATAAGAGTTATAAAGGGTACTAAATATATGGCTGCATCAGTCCAATCGAATATCTGCAAAGTGCCCTTTGATGTCGGTGCCCCCCCCCCCCAAGATTAAAAGTGCTTCCGCCGCCCTTGACCTGAACATCCCCAACATGAGTGTATATAAGAAACGTATTCTTGTTCATGCATGGTGGGGGTGCCTACAAGCCTAGAAGTACAGGTTTATCATATTCTTTGTTATATTTTATACTTTTTTTGTACGACAAATTGCAGTCTCACCCGACACAGCGACATTATCTCGCCTACGTGTCATTGAACAATGTATGTTTTTCTGGAGGTAGCTGAGTACTGTGTTAAAATAATAAATAAGGTAACTAAATAGGAGCTTCAAAAATATACTGTCCCATTTTTCCCCTTCAAAGTGATGCTACCATTTTTTCTTCTTCCAATTTACCAAATTTTGGGGGAAGTGTAAATTTCTAAATCGTGAGATCATAAAATAAAGAATGTTTAGATGCAACTTGCAAGGCCTCAGAAGTGCCGTTTCCGGCAATCTGAGAGGCATTGTGTGCCAAAAATTTTCTTGTACGCTACGCGCCAACCGATGGTGGCGCTCCGCTTAGATAGTGTCACAGGAACTTTCAAAAAGTTCTGCCCCCCCCCCCCCAAAGTGAAATGGTCCCGTACGCCTATGGAAACAACTATAAAAAGGGGTCTTTTCTTGACTTTTCAAGTGCGTTTAATACTGTTTTGCCAAATCAATTAATGAATGATCTTTCACGATTTATGAAAGAAACATGGCTTATTCCTTGGCTGGCACAACTTTCTTCAAGGATGGTCCAGAAAAGTTAAGTTGGATAAAGGGTTATCGGAAATATCGGAAATAAAGGTTGATGTGCCTCGGGGGTAGGGGGGGGTCCATTATCTGCCATATTATTTACTATGTATACTGTATATGTATATGTGTACTATGTATACTGTATATGTTTACTATGTATACATGTATATGTATAATATGTATACTATGTATATGTATAATGATGCAATTAGGTCAAACTCACACATTTCTGTTACAAACTATGCCGATAATACTTCATGTATCATGCACAATTCTTAAGAGCTCCGTTGAAACTGACCAATTAAATTATCAGTGTTCTGTAAATGATATAGTTCCAACATGTGACCTCAATAATTTATTGCTTAACCCTCAAATATCAAAGGAAATGTGTTTTGAAAATTAAGAAACATAAAACATGAAGATCCCATTCTATCAAAATCGCAACATATATTATTATTGAGGGATCTGAGGTGGCTAGCACCTCCAAAAAGGCTAAGTATACTTGAAGAATACATCGATGGCAGTTTGACCTATTCTTGTCATGTATCAAAGGTATTAAGCAAAGTATATATATAGTATAGTGTTGTGCCTTTCTTTAAGGAAAATGCAAAGGAAATGTTATATGTGATCTATGCAGTGCCTGTCTGGTACCATTTTATATTACAAAAAAAAAAAAGAATATTGAACTTTCTTAAATACACATCAGCAATATATATAATATACCAAATAAATAATAACATTAATAACACACCAACGACGCAGTACTTGTGATACATCATTAAAGGCACGGCCTCTGCCAATATAATGGTTACTGAGCTTTATAAAGATCCACACCGTTATACCAAAGAGTATCCGTCCCATCATGCCATGCAAATTTACTTCCTAAAAAAAAATCATGAGCAATGTCGGTAAAACCTAGGTTTGCCCAGAGCTGGGACTTTAGATCCGGTCGATGTGGGAAAATGGGGATCGGGAACGATTACATAACACCATTGAGCCGCATTCGGATATGTTAATTAATATTTTAATGGATAAATTAACCTAAAGTGATTACGAATTCCTGTAGAGGTTCTTTTCAATGATACAGTACTGAAGTTCTTTTTAAGATGTTAGGGGATGGTTGTAATAAGTATGGCCCTAACTAAATTTAACAACGACGTTAAATTAACACGAACAACATGATTTCTAAATTAAATCCATGCAGTTTTCAACCTCATTTATTTGTCAGCATCAGGCACTCCTTGCCCTCTCTAACCTCTCCCCTTATCCTATCCAACCCCCTCCATGCCACCCAAGAAAAACATACTAGGGCATATATGTTGATATTTGTGGATAACCTATGCAAATCCCTTGTCTATTTTATAGATTGTAGAAAAATCATAGGGGTTCTTCTTAAGATAAATAAGACCAAAGTAACACCCCTTTCAGCAGCCGGTTCTCCTTGCCCTCTCTACACCACTACCCCAATATCCCCCTATCCGACGCCATCCATGTCACCCAAGGGAACATACTAAAACACTTATATCCGCGCATAACCCATACAAATTCCTCGTCTATTTTATACATTGTAACAAAACGCGGGCGTTCTTTTTAAAAATTAATACGACCCATATACTACCCCTATCAGCAGCCGGCTCTCCTTGTCCTCTCTACCCCTCCCCTCACCCTATCCGAACCCATCCATGCCACCCAAGAAAAAACATACTAAAAGACGTATGTTGAAACCTGCGTAAAACCCATGCAAATTCCTTGTCTATTTTATACATTGCAGTAAAGCTTGGGCGTTCTTTTTAACATAAATAAGACCAATGTACCACCCCTTTGATTATTTTCTTCTATCTTAAGGTTATACCACCTAACCCCCCCCCCCTCCTCTCCCCACGTGAGAGTGAAAATCCACGGTGTACCCTATGGCTATACTACCCACTAAAGTGACGAATACTAGTCTGTGACAGGTGGAAACTTCATAATTTAGGTTCTAGCATAGTGACGAATGTGTGACGAATGTGTGACGAATGTCTAAACTGAACAGAAAAATGACATGACATAACGACGAATATGTTTACACTAAAATTACTACTTTGTAAGAAAGTTTCCGATCAGCAACAAATATGAGAACTCAAAGTTCTATTTGTTTTATTGAATATATTGACAACTTTCGGTACAAAAGATCCTTTATTAATTACTATATTCTAAAGTCAAAATGGTAAAATCTTTAGAGCGCGTTTAAAAAACTCACTTTTTGCACATTCGTCACTACGCCAAAACGGGGACTAATTCTGTGGAGGGCTACCACGGTACATCTGTACAAACAAATCCCCTGGAGGTAGTTCAATGAGTTTACATTAAAAGGGTATTCCATTGGCAGAAAAGGTGGTACTTAAATGGAAAAAGAAAATATTCAACACTGTTCGTTGAAAAGAAACAGGAGTGGGAGGGGCGGACCGATAGTTGGATGAATTTGGACAAGTTAGCATTTTTGAAAACAACAGATGAAGATTAGTCACTAGACGATGGTACTCTTTGAATTTGACATGTGGCCTATGCCCCATCTGTCTATTATATACTTCCAACACTGAAATTAATCTTAAATTTCGAATAATCCAAGTGTAAGTTTAGGCTATTTTGTTTCAAATTTGATCAATTTGACATTTTTCGTGGCTTGCAAAAAATCGAAACTAATATTGTAGTGGTAAAGTTTGAAGATATATAATCATTTATCTTCAACCGTTTAATTTCCACTTATACGGACTGTTTACTAATTTGACAACATGCCAACCTTTGTCACAATATAGGTTAAATAAATTAATCATGTTGCTGTTTTAATCTACCGAAGCCTGTGTGCAGGATTAACGATAGTCACATAGCGGCACCTTAAGTTTTCCGTATACTATGAGAGACAGACTAGAGGGAGGAGCAAATTGCACCGACGCGACTGCGACGAAATATCCGTTGGGTCGCAGTCGAGTCGGTGCGATTTGTTGTTTTCTAAATAAATCTCGCGAATGGTGTGTGAATATATATCACGTTTGGAAGCCTTAAAAACTGCGCTGTCCCATATATCGCCTCAAAAATGCAAATAACATCTTACGCAAATGCCGGAATGATTCACTATTGATACAGAATAAGTTTAAAGGAATAAATTGTATACGTCAGCTATGCTTCGTGATGTATACATGGGCGGCGAATGTCAGCCAAACAATATCCAATTAAACCACTTTGGTCATTAGTCATTAGTCAACTCATTATAAACCCTGTGCCTCTCAGTTAGTAGTCTTCCTTAGAAATAAAATTCTACCAGATATTAACAGGTTTCCTGGAGAAAAATAAAAGATGGTATACACTAATCACGTCTACACCGTACATCACACTTAAACTCTACGTCACGATAACACCTTGTCCGGCGTTCATGCAATGTAACTGACAGTTATGTCCAAAGGAAGTTACAAGATAATAAGTTTGTATATAACTTGGGTTGAAATTTAAATTTGTCAGGTTTGTTACAAGCACATGGAGTTTCTAAGAACTTCAGATATGAAGTAAAACTGTTTGCACCGCACCGTGTCCTTATTTTGATGTGTTACACGAGTTCATAATGGTGAACCTTTCTACCAACTTCGAAACAAATTAGCCCAGCCGTTATCGAGTAGTTTATGATACAAACTTGTGCTAAATTCAAACATGTCTGAACCAATTCCAAAGAAATCTACAAATATTTACGAAAAGGTTCCGTTGGGTGGCAGTCGAGTCGGTGCAAATTGCGCGAAATTTGCTGAAGACCCGACCAAGATCCTCGTCGTGACCAAATCGGGCTTTTTACATGAACATGTTTGATATTCGTCGCGGCGTCGGTAGTCGTCGCATCTCACTTGGGTCTGGTAGTGACAGATTGTAACTGCACGACCCGACTCCGATCCGATTCTAATGGATAGCCAATGAGGAAGCGTCCTGAAATCAGGTAACGGCTGCTAAAAAGTCAACATGGCGGCCCCCATATGGACTGATGAGTAGGAGATCAAACTGTTGGGTCGCGTCGGGCTAGTATACGGCTAACCTAAGTATCCGACGTCGACGCGACAATGGGGCCACGATTGTCTCCAACTCATTCCCGACGGGTAGTCGGGGAGAGTCGCGTCGGGTCGCAGTCGGGTCGATGCAATTTAAGCCTGCCTTAAGTTGGCTTTGATGCTTTTGCACTTGATTGAAGATGCTTAACGCCAACTGTTATCTTGTTGCTATAAAACTGCCTCAAAGCTATGCATACATACATGTTGCCGTCCTCGTTTGCTGAACCGACAGGAAGAAGAGGAAGAATGGAGAAGGAGAGGAGGGGAACGGTGTGCGGGTCAGAGAGGGGGGGGGGAGGGTAAGAGGATCTGAGTGGAGGGGAGGGGAAGGTTGTAAGGATCAGAGAAGAGGGGAAGGGTGTGAGGATCAGAGAGGAGTGGAAGGGTGTAAGGATCAGAGAGGAGGGAAGGGTGTAAGGATCAGAGAGGAGGGGATGGTGTAAGGAACAGAGAGGAGGGGAGGGTGATGGGATCAGAGAGGAGGGGAAAGTTGTAAGGATCAGAGAGATGGGGAAGGGTGTAAGGATCAGAGAGGAGGGGAAGGTTGTAAGGATCAGAGGGGAGGGGAAGGGTGTAAGGATCATATTTTCTTTCATTTTATTATACTTTGTTTAAGTGATATATATTCTGGGGGTAGACATTGTATCCTTATCGTAAAGAGCAACAAGCTCTATATTCATATTGCTAGCTGAAAATGAACCACAATTCAAGATCTTGTCCTTATCTTGAGAAATGATTGATTAAATGTAACCGCTCTTGTCTGGCTAAATTCTCCCTTTTGCTCTGCAGGAATTGGATAGCGGTAGCTGTTTTGTGATGTCATAATGACCGAAGCAAGTTTCAAGAGCTTTTCTTTCCCTGTTGATTAATCCTTGAAATGTGCTACATTTGAATTGCTGCTTAGCTGTCAAAATGTTCTCTATATTTTGGAATCATTAAATCGCATATTATTCAAGATAAGTAAAACAACATTTTCAAATTCGTTTAAATGCCAAGATAACATAATCCATTTTGTTGTTGCCAGATCTATGTACAATATCACCAAATTTGTAAAATTCATATCCTTATGATACAACATGATACGAATGATCTGTTTTGTACCTACAAATGCAAGAAGAAGAAGACAGTTTTGTAATTTTCTAATTTGCTTTTCTTTATAATGTTTATTCACTGTGAAAAGTGTCCGGGCAACGAAATGTTTACGGTTGATTTTTTTTTATTTTCGATGAAACGTGTCGTACGATATAGCATTTTCACTCCAGGATATATGATTATCCAGACACATCATATAGAACTGACTTTAATTGCGTGGACAATGAACTGGGCATATGGGATCGAGATTTCAGTCTAGTGAGGCCTGTATATAGGGAACGTACTTCTCAACACTGATTACATTGACAGTATTATGCCGTATCAGGACTCGTGTGCCCTTTGGTGGATTATCCCGACTTTAAATTGGAATTGACACCCAACAAAACTATAGTATAGGTATATATGCTAATGCTAAACAAAAACACTCGAACTGCTGATTGGGACTGCTGATTCCGATGCTCTGTGCCATCGAATTTCGACTGATATGTGGTACAGAGCCGTATATAGAGATATACGGCTCTGGTGATATACGGCTCTGGTGTGGTACAGAGCCGTATATAGAGAGAGTTTGGCCAACCATGTAACCGATTTGGATTGGTCGAGAGGGAAAACGCCCACACAGGGTGGTAAAATAGGTCCACTTGAAAACTTTTTAGCAGGCGACACGCATACTCACAGTGTATAGACTATCGTTTGTGTACACGAAAAAGTACGAAATTATGAAAGAAATGGTGCTGGGGATGCTGCAATCGGTCAGAACATGGATATTGTTGTTTGATTTTCCGACTGACCATAAAAGAAGAGGAATTTTTTGGAAGTAGAAAGAACAAGACGGAGATCTAATGAAAAAAAGTCTGTGTAGCCTAGGCCCATACTAGCCATAGGCCCTAGTGTAATACGAGTAATGTACAAGCAATGCGAGAATTTTACGTTCAGACTGGTTTCTGTAATTACATGCATGGCTATTCTCTCTCGTTTTACGATCCACAAATTCGATTTCATTATGCCAGCTCTTCTAATCATAGGCATGGCAGTTTCAGTCGCACATATAGTTATCCTAATTCCTAGTTATTGTATGCCTAGGCTATGCCTAGCCTAAAAAAGTATCACTTTTAGTTTAATGTAAAAGGGTGGGCTAGCCTCTAGGCATCACGTAAAGCCCTAATCCTTAGTTAAGCCTGAAGCATAAGTTAAGCCTGGGCTTAGACCTGGACCATTCTTGCTATTACTACAACTGTTATAGTACATTACATAATATGGCACAGTATAAGGCCCAATTAAACTAGGTCTATGGAAAACAAAGTAGCCTAGGCCTAAACTAGTTAGGCTAGGTCTATACTCATTGGCAACTTGTGGGTTGTGTACACATACAGGCCTAATTCTATAGACCCTTTTAGTATGCCATAAACAAGTGCCCAAATGGTTAAATGATCTTGGTTTGTGTTGTCAGCATTGGCCTAGCCTTTTTAGGCTAACATGAATTCAGCCTAATATTTTCTTCTTCAAAAGTATAGCCTAGGCCTTGGTTTAATTTGGATGCAGTCAACTATCATTTATCAAAGTTGCATCAGTACCTCCTTATTCCCTTAATTGACACCCACATTGACGATTGAAGTTAAAAAAATCTTTTTAAATTATCTTTAGACAGTAAATTTTAACTCCCTGAATTTCAGGACTTTTTTTACAAATCAAAGGTGACATGTGCTCTGAAGAAAAACTCCTAACATAAAAAGCCACAGTTAGCAGACTGTGATAAAGACAAACCTGGTGAGTGACTACTAGACTGAAATCCAGTTCCTGCAACCACAGCAATAAAGTCTTTGTTTTAATCAATGCACTTGTGTGTTTGAAACTTTCAAATGGACACTCAATGGCAGTTGGTTAAGATATAAGGTTTTACCTTCATCATGGAGAGTTGAAGGGAATCTGCCTCATCATCTGAATAATGGACTCAAGGATAGCAACAAATCATGATTGGATAATGATTTTGAGCAAGTAAATATCTGGCAATTTGAAAGTTTGTATTATTTTTTTACATATTATTTAAGCTGTTTATCTCACACACAAGCAAATGATCAAGTGACAACAACCGATGCAGTATATTTAAAGGTATTGAAGACTTGCCCTAAACCGCATGCCGCGCTCTGAAAAAGTTTACTTTCCGTTGCTTGCAAGTGAAGTTTTTTTTGTGTCGCTACAAAATGCAGACAGTAATGAAACCTGATACCTTGTTATCTTTTATCTAGACCTGAGATGTCCACGCTGCTATGTGCACTGTGTTGTGGGTATTGACTGTGATGTTTGTATTGACTGTACACTAATGTCTATTTACAGATGGTAGCAAGCTGTGTGTGTATTTTCTGGGATCAATGGTGGTGTCTAACACTTCTGTTACACCGCATTCGAAACTAGGTCAGATAACCGGCATGAGACGTTTCTTTGTGCGGGAGTCTCCACACCCTTTAAGGAGAAGTATTTATATCCCATTAATAGAGAAAGAATTATGTTTCAATTGGTAGCATGCAACTTAAAATTTTGCAAACATTAGATACAATCAAACAATAACAAGGTTCATTTACAAAGTAATCTACTGCCCTTTATTTCACATTAGTCTGTCACATCAGAAGGTCACAGCTTTCAATAATTATACAAACAAATTCTCTTGATGGGTGCTTCGTTAGATTCCTGCAATTTTCAAGTTTATCAATGTAATAAGTTCTGAATGTGGCAATGTGGAGAAGCTTTGGGATAATCTGTGGATAAGAATGCCAGACTATCAACAAGATTCCACATCCATGCAACTCCAACTGCTTCCTTCACCTCCTTGCAGATGTACCACATGTCCATAAAAAAGTCAGCATTGGTTAATGTAATTAAAATCTGGCTTCCTCCTGAGCTGGCAAATACACATGAATTGTCAAGTACAGAGGTCAGTGTGAAACCACTGAAAGATCTTCTCAGCTTTCAAGAAAACAAAGACTTGAAGCCAAATTGACAGAGGCCACACTGATACCATTCCACTCTCACACACACTTCATTTTGCTTCTGCGATGCAGTGGCTGGTAGACTGTGAGGGTCACCCAATGGATGTTTTAACAACTGCCTGGTTTATAGAGCTCTGCAACAGGTAATTCATCCTAATGTCTAGTCGTCATCCTGTCATGGCCTTGAGCAAGTTGAACCCACTTCAACACAAAGCAGCTATTGAATTCTTGTCTAGGTACTGTCAAATCCACATCACCATCATTGTTGGTTCCAGCTACGCTGACCATGATAAAAGAGTACAATGAGGGTTTTTTAATTCA
Source organism: Apostichopus japonicus (assembly GCF_037975245.1). NCBI lineage: Eukaryota > Metazoa > Echinodermata > Holothuroidea > Aspidochirotida > Stichopodidae > Apostichopus > Apostichopus japonicus. The sequence goes on along the minus strand of NC_092574.1, from coordinate 25,835,695 downwards.
CCCAACAGAGCTTGCATTCCAGTACCTTTGGGCAGCTGAAAAGATATTCAGAAATTGTTATATATGAGTGTGTTTGTATGCATGCATATGTGTGATTTTCTTGCTTTACAGAACAGCTCCATTTTGATAAGCTATGTAACGTGGAAACCTGCCAATCATATGTTTGAAATAGGACAGGCTGAAACGATTCTTAAATGGAAAGCTTAACGACTTCTTGCATTTTTATACATCACTGTTCAGGTAAGGCCAGTAAGGGCAGTATGAAGAATAAGTAACAATTAATAATTATCACTATGGCCATTTGCTGTCTGCATAATAACAAACTGAATGATGTCATCAGCCCTGTGCTCAGTTGACAACACTGACAAGTAGGCACACTATGTCAGTGTGATCCATGAAACCTTATTAAGGACATGACCTTATAGTATATATGTTAATGGAAAATACATAAGCTACAACATACACCAGTCTTCAGTTGTTGCAGGTTTTTTTTTTTTTCTCGACAGACCCATTCAATCTGTTGCACCTACTATAGCCTAGTACTACATTCCTGAGAAATTAACACCACAATATCAGTCTTAGGTTTGCCCACAGACTCCCAACTATTGCTAACTCCTACACTCAAGTATATAGTTTAGTTTAGTAGAAAAAAAGACCAGGAGAGACATTCAAGTCCCCATGAAGAACCCTTAGGCTATATGAGAGGAATAAAACCGTGGCCATCAAATGTCATACCCAATTACAATGCTTAATGTACTCATCCAAAGTATTCTTAAACCCATTCATACTACTTGCAATCAACCTTCTCAGGCAAACCATTCCATCCATTCACAACCCTTGTATAAGTTGTATTAGACTTTAGAGAAAAAGTTATGCCGAATATTAATCCTACTATGTAACTTCTGGAGTTTAATACAATGACCTCTGGTACAACTACTTTTTGGCAAACCTGAAAAGATCAGTGAAGCATAAATTGTCATTTTATGTGTAGGCCTACTTCATTTAATTGAAGGATCTATTAATGTAGGCCTGATGCTATAGTTGTGCGTCTGTAATCTAGCCTAGCCAGGACTGTGATGTGTGCTTTTCGTTTGTATGACTAAAGTAGGACTAGTAGTATGAGGCGTAAAATAAAACAAGTGTAATGACAGGTTTTCAGCTAGTTTTCTATGCATTTCAGGTGTGAAGATAAACGTAAATGTCATTAACTAACGCATACTCTAATTCATTACCTGATATCCATTTTGTTCCTCGTATGCCTGTCAAAATCTGACATTCTGGGTCGCTTCGTTTGTTCGCAACGAGCACAGTGTGCAAAGCTGCTATATATTGTGTGTGGTGTTTTTCGTGTTTCGCGCAACTGGTAACGACAACTGGACCTATTTTGATGCCCATGGTTTGCGTGTGACGTCACAAATCGCCAGTTGGCCAAACTCTCTCTATATACGGCTCTGGTGTGGTAGCCTGTAACACGCCCTCAACTTCCATTCCCCAATGGCTATGCAACTGCCATTGCGGAGGCGTTGTTGTTCATTTTACCTTGAGGAAAGTCACCGCCGGCTTGTATGGGCACGACGAATAAAGGATTATTCCCCAAACTGATGCGTTCTCAGTCCCAGTCCTCTTGTCGGAACAAACATCATGTGATCTCTACGATGGTTTGTCTTCAATGTAGTGCCACGTTCGTTCTTATATCGAAATCCATGAAATCACCATTTCGAGAGACGGAACACTGGTACTACACCGTGATACGTACGCACGATCTGGATAGCAAACAGATCGAGGCGTTTATCTCCAGTAGCCATAAAGATTAACAGCATTCTATCGTAATCTTAGCAACCTTGTATTTGATGAGAAAGCAGGTATTGTTCTGCCATGTTTTATCGTCACACATATATATTTGCCACAGTATAGTGTGTTAATATTTGAGATATAAGAAAAAGAATGGTCTCTATAGGCTACCGTCAAACTCATTGCACGTGTAGCTTCACGTGAAATCTTTGACGACTCCTGCGCAGTAACGTCACAAGTCGCAAGCTTGAACGCTGAGCTAACTTTTCAACACAGAAGGCGTATGTACATATGTACATGCTTGTACACTACATATGCGAACGTACTGTAGGCCAGACTCGCACTTACGTAATGCATCAGCTATATCGATAGGAGCATTGAATCAACTAATTAGTAAACAAGTACAGCAAACGATCCTGGCTAAGCGGTGTACGCAGACAAACACCCTAAAATATAGGACAGATAATGTTAACTGTACTCAAATATTGCCAAACGTTTATTTCTCCCCCAGGTTAAACTTCGTTTTTATCCCGTAGTGTTTTGAATTGTCGCGAATTTACTATTTGACAATGGCAGAAGCAACACCAAATCCCCAACTTGGAGGAATAACACTAAAGGCTCTTCTTGAGAATCCGAACTTGTTGTTACCACCGCCAGTAACAAACAACAACGATGGTAAGTAATGTTATTCGCTAATAATACAAAGTTAGTCCAAAGTTATATGCATAAGTGTTAAACGTGGAAAAAATATTACTAACTTGAACACTGTTCGTGTGTTGTTGTCTAAGTAACTCAATCGCTATGGAACATACATCAGATGAGCTTTAGAACTTATCGATTGACCATATCAAAGCACTATGACAAAGTACAAGTTACAATGCACAGTAACAGTAATATACTAGGCCTATGCTACTTCCACCAACACCGGTGGACATGGTTTTATGTTTGGTCTCACAATGGGCTTCCTTAATCTCAAGTGCACAATTCTTGCCTTGTGAAAAACGTAAAGCAGATCTAACTAGTGTAGAGAATGCCAAGGTTGAGTTCTGGATTTGTTTGTGTATAATATTGAAAGATGGATACACAATTTTGTTAAAGCCCAAGAAAGCAGCCAAGGATGACATTGCTGAACACAAACATCTTGTTAATAATTCGAGGGGAGGCCAGAATGTTAAATTATGAGTTAAATTTTACTTAAAATGTTTTGTAGGATCGCATGATGTATCGGGCACCAGGTATCATTTTTTTTTAATGTGAAAATACCCATATTTATATCTTTTGGAGATTGCTAGTCTGCATTCAACTATGTACAGTAGGCCTGGGTCCAAAGTTCAAGCATAATAATATGGGGGGGGGGGGTGCGCTATAAGGTTGGCAGGGAGTCACTCCTTCGCTCATATGGTGCAGCTCCTTGCCACCCCCCTGTGCCTTGCAGTTTCCCTCCAGTTAGGCCTGAATCAACAATGGAAACTTTGTACGTATTTAACTATTGCAATGTTCTCAGTCATGATAACCAGACCAGCATCAATTTTTTTGCATACATGTATTTTCATATTGAGTTCATAATAATAGTTTTAATACTTTGCTATTAAATTTTTTAGGTTTACTTTAAAAAAGAAAGAATTAACTTCCCGTTTCTTAAAATTATAATGGTCAGAAGAGCAGACATCACTTGCATATAAATCAGATAGAGTGGTAGCCGGGCCCCGGAAAGTTTGAGAAGAGAATTGATATAAAACCAAAAAGCCACGTCATTCATATTTGTTTTTGGAAACAAAACATTACTATCTGCAGCCATTGGATTTTAAATGCATGCAGACACTCAAATTGTTGCAAAAGGCACACTGGACACGGACCATGGCTATTATCATTTCAATTATCACTTCTTCTGTCAGATTCTTACCAAAGTTCACCTGTTTACAAACAAATTTACCAAAAGTTTCAAGAAAACTCCAACCTAACAATAATCTTTTGGATTCAGTCTATTGCAAATTGTTGAAGGATACAGTCTGAAAGTAGCGTAAGTTATAGAGTTTATGTTATAGAGGGATAGAGGGATGTTATATTTAGGTTATAGAGGGATAGTTGAAGTGAGGTTTAACTCTTGTTTATCTGCTGTAGTTTAGTAGAAACCTTACTGGAGGAAGAAAAACAGATTCAAAAAGATGAAAATGTCCATGAAAATCAGTATATATGTCAGATAACCCCAGAATGGCAGATAAATTTGATGGTAAGAGAAAGTGAGACGGTAACCCCATAGTATGTCTGCAGAGAGGATGTGGGGGGGGGGGGTTCCTACAGTAGCTATTACCATTTGTTTTTGTAGGTTTCTGTGGATGCCTGGAAAGGTTTAAATTATGCAAAACATTCATCCAATATATGGCATTGCACATTGCTAAGCAAATTGCCAAATATGAACAATTGCAGAACTTAACTGAAAAGTACATGACAGCAGTGCCCTTTTGTTTATTTTAGATGCATTGTGCAAAACCATTATGTTTTCAGTATTCCATTTATTTAATTAAAAAAAAAAAGAGATGTGATATTGCTATGCAAAGGGTATTGACTAAATTAGTTATGCCCTCCTAGCATGGGTTTGAATAGAATTCATGCAACTTTTGGTAAATTTTTCATTGCAACTGATGAAGTTTTTGTTAAGGACACAAGATGAAAGAATTTACTTTTTCACTCACAATGTTTGCAGTTACAGCATAAACTACTGTAAACGCTAAACATCAAAAACTGTTCGTGAAATAAATAATACAGTAATAATTCTTACTCTGTGACGGTAAAATTTCTAACAAAATTTACTAGACCCGAGATACTTCTGGTCCTCACACCCTTCCCCTCCTCTCTGTTCCTTAAACACTCTTCCCCTCCTTTCTAATCCTTACACCCTTCCACTCCTCTCTGTTCCTTGTCCCGTTCCCTCCTCTCTGATCCTCACACCCTTCCCTCCTCTCTGATCCTTTCACCCTTCCCCTCCTCTCTGTTCCTTAAACACTCTTCCCCTCCTTTCTAATCCTTACACCCTTCCACTCCTCTCTGTTCCTTATCCCGTTCCCTCCTCTCTGATCCTCACACCCTTCCCTCTCTGATCCTTATACTCTTCCCCTCCTTTCTAATCCTTACACCCTTCCACTCCTCTCTGTTCCTTATCCCGTTCCCTCCTCTCTGATCCTCACACCCTTCCCTCTCTGATCCTTTCACCCTTCCCCTCCTCTCTGTTCCTTAAACACTCTTCCCCTCCTTTCTAATCCTTACATCCTTCCACTCCACTCTGTTCCTTATCCCGTTCCCTCCTCTCTGATCCTCACACCCTTCCCTCCTCTCTGATCCTTATACTCTTCCCCTCCTTTCTAATCCTTACACCCTTCCACTCCTCTCTGTTCCTTATACGCTTCCCCTCCTTTTTAATCCTTACACCCTTCCACTCCTCTCTGTTCCTTAAACACTCTTCCCCTCCTCTCTGATCCTTACACCCTTCCCCTCCTCTCTGATCCTCACACCCTTCTATCCTCTCTGATCCTTACACCCCTTCCCCTCCTCTCTGATCCTCTTAAAGTCTCTCCCATGTCAAGTATAATTTTGCTGTCAGCACTCAGGCCCTCCTGTTCAGCAAGCTACTCTAGATGTCTGTTTAAAGGTTAAAGTCAAAGACAGCCAAAGTTGCCCTTGCTGCCATGCGCTCAGTGCATGCTTGTGCTAATGTGTGTTGGTAGCGGTGGCTGCCAGGCTGGTACAAGATTGTGTATACAGACAGTATCAAGCATGATTGATTATCTTTAATAGCACTTCTTGCATTTCATAACCTTCAGATCTGCATGGAACCTGTACAGTGGGTTTTCAAGACAGCCTGCCAGACTTTTTTGGTCTAACTAATGACCTACTTGAAAATTTTAATTTGTTAGTCATTGCTGAAAGCAAAAAGAACATGTGATTTTGATGACATGGGTATACATGTGCATGCGTGTACACTAAACTATTTGCTAGGGTTCCTCGCTTACTGTACCTGTCTCCCAGCTCAGCACACTTGCTCTACCGTGCTTAGAGTGAACTGGTTATCATTTAAAGGTAGTCTGTAAAAGGCCTCAAATTATAGCACGCTAAAATTGCTACAAGTTTTCAAAAAGTACTTTCCTTGAGGTTTTTACTCTCCAAATTGTTCTCAGACTTTCTAAATGATACACACAAGATGACTGAGTGCCCCGGTGAGGTAAAATTTACTGCCGGTTGGTAATAAATACAGTTTAAGAATTTGGACCAACAGTGACCATATTTGAATATCTAGCATATTTGGGGCCTATACAGCATACCTTTAAGCCCTCAACTACTGTCACTACCAGTAGTCAATGACCCTTCTCATTCAACACTGATCACCAAAAGTGCCAAGGACTTTTAAGAGGGAGTGTGTTCTTCATTCAGAATCTTCATCCACAATTGAATCTTAATAGACGCATAGCCGTCTGATGTGTAGTCCGAGATGACTGGCTTGTGAACATGATAAGTCACCAATGGCGGCCTACAGTACTATTACCTACCTGCTAGGCTGCTTCTATGAATTGCTTTGATGGTACAGTAGGTCCCTCATTATGGTAGCACTTAGCTTTGTGACTATTTGAAGGCTCTGAACACTCCCTTACAAAGTACAATGGCTCTTTTGTACTAAAGCTGCTATTCATCTTTGCACTTATATGATCTAGCAATTTGCCCATGTTGCCTAGCATCTGGTTATACAATACTGGATCAGTTAATCCCTGCAAGTTTTGTTGATGTCAAAAGTACATTGTGCAGAATCCAAAAATCAATATGAAGGACTTGATTGAAATAGGGAAAGTGGTTGTAACAATAGTTTTGTCAAACAATAACTCCAACTTAAGTGAAGATTGGATGAACTTCCTACTTGTTTGGTAGACCCAGCTTAATGAACTCATACATGAAGCCTACATCACTCTTGTGTGGTCAAAGGTCACTATCCAGTCATGGCTTATCTTCCTATTCTGTTGAAGGTTTACACTGGTCTACAGTACTGCACCTGGATTTATTCATCTACTCTACATTTATTAATCACGATTAATCAATTAATAAACAGTATACAATTAATTTATAGAACAGTACAAGTAGAGTATCTCCAAACATGTAACAGTAGTGCTGTACATTAGAGCGGACAGTATATGTGAGGTGGGAGAGTTAGATATTTTTGAAGAACGAATGTTCTGGTAATCCATTGAAGTCTTGAAGACCCGTGTAGATGTCACAATGTGCTTTGACATGTTTCTATATAGACAGATTTTGGGATAATAAAAGTTGGCAGTAATTTAAGTTGCTTTCATAAATTTAATTCTTAATTATTTTGCTCGTTGGTTGTTTTCTGTTGTTGGTGTATATTTAATTTGTCTGTTGTTTAGTTTTAACATACAAACGGTATAGTGGTACACTCTGCATACTGAACTGTACAGTAAGTATGTGTTAGTAATTCATTCCTAATTGCAAAACTTCTCAAGCATCCAGGGCTACTTGCCAACTGTTAAGATAAGATAAGAAGATAAGATCAACCTTATTAAACCTCACAAAGGGGTAATTGAATTCTCGCACAAAACAGTAAACAGTATTATAAAAAAAGAACAATAAAATTACAAAGACACGTACAAACAATACAATGGACAAGGCAAGAGACCGGAACAGTTCTAACAATGGGTAACCTAGGTAACCTTCCTGCCCCCAAACTGCGTTTAAGGTGACCTTAGCAGTAATCTATTTTAGATGGAACAAATCATGAACGTTAGGAATTAATTATATATATATTTTTGAAAAAGATGTTTCTAGGCAATTTTCATTTCATTTTCCTTTCTTATTTCATTTCAGATGGAACCAAAGGCGACAAGGATGACTTCTTTTACGATGCAGAAGCAGTGGACATGGCAGCAGCATTCCTCGGGCCCACCCTTTGGGACAGGACATTACCCTCCGACTCGGACCTGAAGTTGGAATACATGGACATCGATGAATTTCTGGCCGAGAATGGTATCCAGGTCAACAACGGCGAGAGCAAGGAAGACAAGTCTGCCAGGGACATTCCTCCGACCATTGAACGACCCATGACCCCCACTGATGAGTTGATTGCACAACCTTACAGCAACGTATCCATGCCTTCCTCACCAGTAATATCGCCCGTCATGGTGGATACACAGAGTACTCACAGCATGGATGGTGGAGCCACGCCACTGGGCTCTCCAAGTAAGGAGCACTTTTATTTATAAAATGAGTAGTACTGTTAAACATAATTAATGACTGATGCCTTGGTTAGGTTCACCTTTGCTGATCTCCTTATAAACAGTATGTGATTGTCATAGCATGCTGTTCTGTCTGAATTGGTCATTTAAATATACTGTGTTTCTTCTCCCCAAGGGTTTACAACACATATGTGTGACAGTGGAAACATATAAACTGAATCTTTTATGCTCAAGAACAACAAAATGAATCCACTCAGAATCTAGTAATGTACACTAACTCACTTTAGAAGCACTACAGTCAGCTTTTACACATTTAGTGTGGCATATATTCAAGTGTAGAATATGCTTACAATTTGATATCTTCTGTACAGTACAGGATACTCTCAGGGACACTAGTACAGCATTCAAGCTATTGGTCAACCGATACTTGTCAATAGCTCCTGGGTCAATCATTGGTCAAGCATGTGGCAGGATGCCAAACAGTTGTGGCGTAAAGTAGTTCTACCTCAACGGTTCAACTGTAGGTCAAATGTGATACAAAGTTCAGCAGTGGCCATACTTCTATATGGTAACAATACCAGATGACCTTGTTCCAGCCATCATCTCATGCTTTGACCATCAGCCTGTGGGAATCCCAGGGTTCATATTAAAGTGATCACACTGCAGTATGCAAGGAAGAAACCCATGTAACTGATGTTAATATCCATTTGACCTATGTACAGTACTGTCCGAATCTCAGTGTTGACAAAAGGCTTGACGTGTATGCTGTGTACCTCCATGGCTATTCTCACTGTTTACACTGTACTGTAGCTATTGGAAGGCTATGTGTGTCAATAGTATTAATGAAGATAGCTAATAGCCCAGTTTGCCAAAAGAACTAAATAACTACAGTGTCTCTTAAGTGTCATTTCATCTTGAAAAGTTTTCTGAAACTGTGTACATTTTGGCTGGTTTAGTAGGCGTAGTCATGGGGAGTCATGTAGATAGAAGTCTGAACATAGATAGATATGAGGATAAATTAATGTGTGAGAAATGGCCATGCAGTACAGTACAATTATTTATCCTGTCAATGTTATGTCATGGCCGAAAGTGAAGTTCTCCAGTCATTAATCACATACCCTGTACCAGTCTATATGGCTCTAGCCAGTTAGGCAAATTGTAAATTTGTTAACAGGTTCTTTGAACATTTCCAGTCAAGTTGATAATTAAGTAGTTTTGGTGCTTTGTAAAACCAGGATTACCTGCCATGTGTAGCTGTTTTTAGTCTGGTTTGTTGGGATTTAGGCTTCAGTAGGGCTTAAAATAAAACACCAACACAAGTTAACCTGTGTCTTTGCGGTGATAAGAAAGTTCTAGGTAACTTTAATATACCACCATGTTCAGTTAACATGAAACCAGCATAACATCGTCCAACTGAAATGTCACGGAAAGATAGATTTGACCTATGAAAAGAAAAACTTGCATCAAAGTAAAACTGCCCCCAAACGGTGTGGAAATAACAGTTCGCCAGGATGTATTCAGCATGATTTATCTGACATCTTGATAGCTATTTGCCAATGTCAACCCATGACATATACACAGATCTTCTGTTATGTACAAAGGCACACAACAAGATCAATTTTGAGATTCTGCAAGTCATGGAAAGTGTAAAGGGTGGACTTATAGATATGATAGTTTACACAGGTGGGGGGTGATTTAATACTATGAAAACAATATTTTAATATTAATGAAAAGAGAGATCATTGTTGGATAGTAAGTATTATCAGCTGTCAGAACAATATGGAACAGTTAATACAGCCCAAGGTGTACAATGACTCTTTTTTTAGAGGGAATGTCCTTAAAATTTAGTTTAATTTCCATATAGCGATATAACCAGTATAATGTCAGATCATAATACCAGGCTCTGGAATACACCAATATGGTTTGAATGAAGTGGAGGAAGAAACAGCTGGAAAAGAAAAGCGAGACAAACTGAAAGGGGATAGTGGTTACCCTTTCTTACGTTGAATGACATACTGTGTATACAGAGTTAAAGCATACAGTACTGGTCTACCAGTACATCATCGGTTATAAAAGACAAAGGGAATAGACTGTACAATGTATTTCAGCAGGCTGTCACTTCCATGTCAGTAGTATATACCTGTTTAACAATATGGCCTTCATTAAGTTTAACGACTGCATTGTGTGGGTTATCCGTTGGTTGCGTTGGATTGTGTTTTTCAGCAATGCTGTATATAGTAGTAATAGAGACATGTTGAGTTGTTTTTCAAATACAAAATAAACTGTTAGTTTTTGGGGCTTTTTGAAAGTTAACTGTGTGACAACAGTCAAAACAAGTTCAGCTTATAGACATGATATCAATGATAATGTGATTTACCACTGCATGGAGGGACTGTAGCTGCTAACCCAGATTGAAAACTAGCTGCTTGACTTTACAGTAACCCAGTTCTATATTTGCACTGTTAATAGTGTTCTAGTTCTCCACCCATTTGGGATGTACAGTACTGTAGTTTATTTATTAAAAAGAACAAAGGCTATGTCAGGTGCAATAAAGAGGGACCTTTGTGACCTATTACAGTACTGCACCCATCCAATAATATCCAGATCTTGAACTGACTTGCATTGAACCTAACAGCTACAGTTCATATTTGCTAGTTTCATCTTGCTTCTGATGTCAGACGACATTAATTCATACTTTCAACAATGACCATCACTGTTTTTATCTTCTTGCAGTTGCAGCTTTTCAAGAGGAAAACCCCTCCGTGGCTTCCCCTAGCACCCCTCCTAGTCCACTCAGTCCGGTCAATGTTGATGTGGCTTTTGCAGTGTCATCCACAGATGTGGCCCTGGCCACCGCCCCGGGACAGAATGAGTTCAACCCGAGAGAAAAGACCTTCTCGGACGACGATTTGAAACCGCAGCCCATGGTGAAGAAATCGAAGAAGCAGTACGTCCCCGAAGAGCTCAAGGACGACAAGTATTGGGAAAGAAGAAGAAAGAACAACATTGCCGCAAAGAGGTCCAGGGATGCGAGAAGAGTCAAGGAAAACCAAATCGTAATTAGGACCTCCTTCCTGCAGAAGGAGAATTCATGTCTCAAGTCTCAGGTCCATGATTTGAAGAAAGAGAACCAAAGTTTCAAGAAGCTTGTGGAAACCTATGAGAAGAAACTGCTAGCTCTCAATGCCCTGTGATTGCCTCTCGTCGCAGCAGCAGTGAGATTCATACGAAGGCATTGTGATGTACAGTCACTCTTTGTTTTCATTTTGGCATTCTTTTGCGCTTAAATTTTCCTCCTCCCTCTCTGTTATTCTTCTTGTGAATCGAGTGGTTCGACTTGTGTCACAAGAGTCCCCCATTCCCCCATCAACAACAGTCTTACTTTGAAAATCTTTGTGTGAGGCAAGCTTCATGGAACAGTACACCTGTCAAAACCTGTGGGTGTTGAGATTGGTCAGAGAGCAGCGTGACTTTATTCGACTGTTGACTGTCTCACTTCCCAGGAAAACGAAAAGTGCAAAACACAGTGGAAGACACTTAACTTCTTGGAAAAATTTAACTCACTTGCTGGACATTAGTCAAATAGTTATGTGGTATTTTGAGCAAATTGTATGGCAAGTAATCGCAAGGCAAAACTGGCTTTCTGGTTCTCTTGAAATGGAAGAGTTATCAAGTTAGCAGGAAGACAAAGAAAAGAGGAAATGAGAATATCCTGCATGTCCGATAAAGTTTAGCCACTTTTATCTTGACTGGTTTGCCTTTATGACAGTGGGTCGCACCACTTTTATTAACCCAGTGTTTAACTGACGAAGTTGTTACCATGATGCAAGTATTCTCTGCTTTTATACATTGTTTCACCCTTCAAAGTGGAAGCTGTGTTTTTTTTAGGCTTGTTAATTTGTTTCACTAGATATTCACCAATTTGGGACCAGTATTAACTAGACTTATGTCAGTGTTTGCATAGTTGGCTCCCTCTGTTGTTTTGCTTTGCTGTATAATTTGCTTTTTTGCTTTTATGCTTTTGGTGATTACACATGCCTCACCATGGAGGGGTGATTTAGCTGCAGCAATGCATTTATTGTACATTATTTTAATTGTATGCAAATGTTGTTTCTTGATAAGAAGTTCCAGACGTTACTCCCTTAAGTGATGGAGCTTAACAGACATTTTACTTAGCTGGAGTAATCAATAAAATACCCATATATTGTAAGTATATGATTTAGGAATAAGTACCAGACTCACTCACTTAAGTGACGGAGCTTAACAGACATTTTACTTGGGTGAGAAGCTGGAGTAATCAATTTAATACCCATATATTGTAAGTAAATGATTTAGGATAGGAATAACTACCAAACTCACTCACTTAAGTGATGGAGCTTAACAGACATATTACTTGGGTGAGGAAGCTAGAGTAATCAATTTAATACCCATATATTGTAAGTAAATGATTTAGGAAAGTAAAAACTACCAGACTCACTTAAGTGATGGAGCTTAACAGACAATTCACTTGAGTGAGAAGCTGGATTAATCAATTAAATACCCATATATTGTAAGTAAATGATTTAGGATAGGAATAACTACCAAACTCACTCACTTAAGTGATGGAGGTTAACAGACATATTACTTGGGTGAGGAAGCTAGAGTAATCAATTTAATACCCATATATTGTAAGTAAATGATTTAGGAAAGTAAAAACTACCAGACTCACTTAAGTGATGGAGCTTAACAGACAATTCACTTGAGTGAGAAGCTGGAGTAATCAATTAAATACCCATATATTGTAAGTAAATGATTTAGGATAGGAATAACTACAAGACTCACTCACTTAAGTGATGGAGTTTAATAGACATATGACTTGTGTGAGAAAGCTGGAGTTATCTAGTTATTCCACAATATAATGTTGAAGAACAAATGGCAGTTATGCAAGTTTGTTTCTTCTGTGATTGTAAATAGTAAAACTAGTTCGCACGTTGTACATAATAAATTTAGGGCACATAGAGTTCATAATGGAATGGCTTGCAGTTCAGTTTACTTTGTGCTCAAGAACCAAAAAGAAAAAAAATGGCAAAATAAAGTAATACTACAAAATGGATTAAACCTTATTCTGTTTTGGAGAAGCCACATGTTATGTATCGTTGCTATAGGAAAGAAAATGTATGAAGAAATGAAAGAAAGAGAGAATTTAAGCATTATACCTCATGTAAGTTGGTTTATTATGTACATTTGTATGTTATTTCAAGGTCTTCAAAAGCCTTCAACATGTGATAAGATTTCAAATGTCAACGTAGATCAGTATGTGAATACGTTTATATTAACATCAAGAAGGGAATGGTTTGCTAGAACTCAAACTTAACCTGTGGTTCTCCTTTAATGAGCATAAACACACTATCATTTTTTGGTGGAGGTCAAAGTTTATTTACTTTTGTTAGAGATTATTGTGTGATTTTTTTTATGTTGGTATATCTCTGGAATGCCATAGTGGAAGATTAGTTGCTTAATTAAATTCTGCAAGACTTGTGGAAAGTTTCAAGTTCAACCACGTTACCACGGTCAGTATTGGTCCAAGTAGGAACGCATCGTACACATAAAATAACAGCTCGTCTGTGCCCTGGCCTAGGTACAAACCTGGTTATTCCCTCAGGGAAATTTACCTTTTCTTCTAGAAATTCAAAACCCCTAAGACATTTCTTTGACAGAGTCAGAGTTATCTGCCTCCAAACGAAGGTGAGTTTCTCTGACCACAACACACAGCCAGTATTTACAGGACCTAGCATTGTCACTTTAAGTATACCATTTTGAGCCTGCCATTGAAAACTTAATTGTTAAAACAACTGAATGAATTGAAAGGTGATGGCTACTACCGATGCTCTCTGGCTTTGGGTATGTCACATTAATGTGTCCATCTCGGTTGTCTATTCACATTCATGTTGGATTGAAGTTGCTTTATGGCAAGTAGCCACTGGAAGGGGGATACATCACTGGTTTGATAAACTGTTTTTATGATAATTAAAGTTTTGGCTGTTACTTTTGAAGGAACACCGAATGACTAATGCTTAGTTCAAGTTTGTGATAATAGTAGCACATTAATGTTACACAGTAGCTCATATATCTCACACACTGACCGTACTGCACCTACCAATTAGGGTTCCCTATGTGAACGTTAGTGGTCTCTGTATATATGCCGGTACTTGATCATTGTTTCTTGTTTAAAATCTTTTCTTGTTTAACATTCATCTTTTCTTATTCCATCTAGATATATATTGATGTGTTTATCACAGAGATTAATTGTATTTCATGTTGGATATTGAACATATTCTTATAAAGTATTACCGTTATAAACGAATGAACTGTGTGCAACAAAGACTACAATTTAACAAATACGAAAGTTTGAAATAAACTTTGTGATGTCATGTACAGATTTCAGCTTATATTGGAAAAGATACATTATGATTGAAGAAGGTACTTTTTGGACATGGTTTATTTTGGCCTTGGATTACAAGTAACAAAAAATATTGCATGATAAGCAAAAATATTGAAAACAATAAATTATTCCCACTTAAGTTCACGTGGTAAAACACTTGGTATGATATCTTGAAAATGATCAATTGCAGTCTCATTTTGTTCATATATGAACTGACTTTCTCAAGGCAGCATAAATAAATATATATATATATATATATATATATATATATATATATATATATATATATATATATATATATATATATATAGAGGGGGAAGAGTGGTGGGGAAGAGAGAGAGATAGTGTTGTTGGTTATTTGTACAGTTTCATATAGTCGCGGGTACCAAAACTAGATTTTCTTACATGAGAAAAATCCATTTCTTAACTATCGTTTACGTAACGCCATAGTCAAGATTATGTTAACTAGCAACATATATATAGTACTCTTTAGACCTTTACAAAGTGTTAATGGTAGTTATCAAGTTTTCACACTTTGTTCTCGTGCACAATATAAAATTTTGACGAAAATTGTTACACTCCTTTTTGTTTTTGATGTCATGTTTTCCATTTTCGAGGAATGCAGTCGTCACGTGGCAATGTAACTTATTACGATGAACTTATACTAGAGCCTGACGAATATGTCATAGTTATCATTGTCACATGGCTGCAAACTTTTTGAAAGACGTTTGTTCTTGTTGAATCACACGTGACATTGCATATTCTGTAAGAAGGGAGGAAGCTAAACCTACAGATGAGTAAGCAACTTGTATTCAAACAAAGGAGGTCGTTAAAACTACTGCTAAAAACCTTGAAAGGTTGTAGTTGTAGTGTGTATGTATGTGTATATATATATATGTATATATATATATATGTATATATATATATATATATATATATATATATATTTATATATATATATATATATATATATATATACACACACACACATGAGATAAGCCTAAGAAGTATCAATATATAAATAACAATTATCAACTGTGCAAATATTTTCATGTGCAAAAAGCACACGGATCTGTGATATAAAGCACGCTCAGCGCGAGTGATGGTTTCGTGAAATGGGGATCCGTCTGGCGTGTTTTGATTAGGCCGTCTTCATTGTAGCTTGACTAAATATGGATTAGTTCACGATAAAGAACGAAAAAGGGTTTGGGTGTTACAGGCCTATACGTCTACGAACTATAACCATCACGGTGTTCTCCTGGGCAATCTTGATGCTTCAAACCTTTATTAGTGTCAGGTTATGCCAATGCCAAAAAAAGTACACTTTAATGGGTCATTGTCGCATGACTGACGAGGTTTACCTGTTTAAGAGACATAGGAAAGAACGTTTAGATTCCCCTTAGAATCGAGTTCAATGCACTAACATATACACTATACATACATGAGACTCCCATATACATAAATTGTGCGAAAAAGTGTGTCGCGAAATGTTCAAACTATAACTGTGTGAACAAATGGCATAAATTAACGTCAGAATAGAATTTATTCAAAAGATCAGAAAATTTGGCGGCGCTTAATCCCTTACCCCCACCTGATAAACTTTTACATCGGATAACACTTCAAGCCAAGAACTGTCTGAAATAATACACACATTTGCTGGAATTTTTTCTAGTGCAAATGTTGATGACTTTTGAATGTTGTATTGAAGACAGATCTGAATGGTAGCATGTAGAGTCCAACATGACATATACTATATATGTTGACTGGTAGAAGAAGCATTCTCGCAAGTCACATTCTGTTGTTCATTAACCTCCTGCTGTATTTAAATTATTTAAATACCCATATTTTTGGCTATATACGGAGAACATTTTTAAAGCAGACTGTTAGAGAACGTTGTGGCGTATTTGTATCTTTACAGCATATATATATATATATATATATATATATATATATATATATATATATATATATATATATATATATATATATATATATATATATATATATATATATTATATATTATATATATATATATATATATATATATATATATATATATATATACTAATACCTTAATATCTAGCGTTATATCTGTAAACACGTCAAGGTAGATATGCAAACATGATAGTTGACCTGTGACATCTTTCACGTTGTGAGTGTGTGTGTGATGACCTGGGAATTAATATGTTTGTACAGTTCAAGTTGTGCAAACTCTATACGCATAAAGAACACAACGCAATGTCAAAAAGTCATTGCTAAAGAGCAGCCTCATATATACGTGATGATGAAATGAGCTGAAAATCATTGGCATCAATAATACCTGCGTTCTTGGCTCAATCGTAATTTGCATTTTTTATATTTTTTATGGGGAGATTAGTCATAGAGACATAATAAAATAAATCAAGGGTCGGCGGATTCAGGGAGTGAGCTCGGGGGCCCGGACCCCATCTTCTTCTGTTTTTTTTACACTAAGAAATGATCTGTTAACATAAATGTGCTCAAGGTACACATACAATGGAAGTGTGTCTCGCATATCATACTATTTAGTAATATTTAGTCGTATACAGCGCTATGTCGGTATAGTTCGGTGTAATATCGGTTAACTATACCGATGCCGATCTCTAGGGCCCACCGGAGTGTATGGTGAGGCTAAAATGTCCGTATATAGATTTCTTGGTATCGTAACTGAAACGACAAGTTGTTCAGAGAAAACTGATTTCAGACGTTCGGTGTTCTGAAGTATGTGCAAATTCTTCTTCATGGTATTTGCCAGTGAAGGGAGACCAGGGTGGAATTCAGTATAACTAATAGTACCCTTTTGGAATTGGTTTGATGAGTTTTTTACGTTAATGTTCAGAGTGGGGTTTGCTTTTGGCCCCTTTTGAAGGCATGTTCAACCATGAAGCTATCTGTTTATAGCTCCATGGTTCAACAACAGTCTCGAAAATACTGTCTGTTTAGGTGTTGCGACAGTTCCTTGGTGCGAGTATCAACATCTTCTTCAGAGAAGTACACATGCGTTGGATACGTAATGCATGATTGTACGGGATGCTTCTGATGGTACAATGACGTGGGTGACAACTGCTTGATAAGAGGTAATTGTGCTTGTTCGTGGGTTCAAGGGCGTAGGAACCGGGGGCTGGGGCGCCAGCCCCCCCCCCAGTGAAAAATATGGAGGGGCGGAAGTATCATTCCGCCCCCCTCTTCGCAAGTCAGAAAACCCCTTTTTCATTTCCAAATGAGAAAAAAATCTCATTGGGAGCACCAAATTGCATCTAAGGCCAGGTGAAAATGCAAAATTATTTACAAAATGGAGTGGGTGTTGAAGTGTGCTATATAGCACCAAATTGCATCTGAATCCACCTGGAAATGCAAAAAAAATCCAAAGGGGAGAGGACACACCCTCCCCTTAGACCCCTCCCCCAGGCCGGTCATCAGTCTTCAGCCCCCCCACTCAAAAGTACCTTCCTACTCCACTGCGTGGGTTTATTGAACAAGCCTGTTGTGAGTGAGCCATTTTGTAGGGTCACAGACTCACAGTGGTGTCCAGAAAATGGTCTGGAGAATTTTGCAGTTAATTTGATTAGGGCCTTTGTGATGAAACGAGGTTTTATAATTGAAAAAAAAAAAAACATATATAAAGTATACATACTTATCATCACTTTATATTAATATATATTTATATAAGTTGGCCTAGTATAAATCTGACTCAAATTATGTAGCGTACATGTGTAAACAGCGCTAGATGCCATAGACCTATGCTTGGTCAATATTTCCCCATGCAGAAAGGTTTTTCAAATCAGCTAAATCATTTTCATTCAGTACTTTTGCATAATCCCTCTTTTGGCCTCACTATATAAGATGCAATTACGGGCTTCATTTAAAATTTAATTACCCACCCACAAAGGCTGATGCAACAATTGATTTGATTTTGTTTGGAAGGAAAAACGAACAACACCAGCACAGCTAGAAGCCATACACAAAGGTTTCAAAACCTTACTTTTTTTACTGTTGTCGGTATTGACGTGTAATATTTCAGATATATTGTTTAAATATTACGTTGTTAGGCGTCGCTGTGTGCAGGCTAGGGATTCCGCAGAAAATTGTCTTGAGGGTGGGATTCTTAACCAGTATCGTTTCCTATTTATCACAAGGTCAACTGCTACATTTGGTCAGTATAATTTCCGCATATTTGGCAGATGATGTCATTTGCAATCTGGGCAGATCATCTCTCTCTCTCAATGAGGTCAGTACAGTAGGTCTCGCACCACAATTAATTGTTCCATTGACTTACACACTAAACTCGTCACTTTCAAGACCTGCAAAAGCATAGATAGAAGTTGTCAACTGGTATATCCTACCCGCCACATGTGATAGCTGAGATCTTGGCCTGTCATGGCACTTGCAAACTTCCATATCATGACTGTTTAGATTTTGAGCTAGAAGAGAAGCAAGTTTAGCATACTGAACCACCACCCTTCCATCTGCTCGCTCAGAGTAATATCAATATTTAACCAAAGATTTTCTAAATGGTTTAAATCATCTTCGATCCTCCCTATTTTCACATCATCTGTACTTTAAATTATGCTCTTTCATATAAAAGCGGAACAAACTATGACAGTAACTGATAACATGCTTAAACAAGCTTTACCTTAGGTACTTTTACCTCTTTTCTCTGATAACGGTTAACATTTTGAGCGCATGAACAATACTCTAATCGTGGTGCGGTACCACTAGATCGATTTTGAGACCGATAAGCCATTTTGTGACCGACCGCAGTAATCTGCCGAGCACTTTTCAATTGAGAGAAGAATTCACCTTCAAGTAGCATACGCCCATTAAAATCCCCATTGACTTACACACTAAATCACAAAAGTAATGTGGTCTCTAAGTCTAGATAGAAGTTTTCACTTGCTAAGCGCTACCCATCACCGGATAGCTGACAAGTTGGCCTTTCATGGCACCATCAATTTTCCGTACCATGACCGTGAAAATTTTTTGCTACGAGAGCCGGAACTTTTCGTCACTTGTAAACAAACCTCTTTACTCGGCCGTAAACAATCTTCGTCCGCTGCTCCTGGGAGGGCTAAACTGGTCTAAAATTGCCTCAATTTTACCCAATTTTTTAACCACATGTGCTTCCATTCATGTTCTTTAACATCCAAGCCACAAAAAAGCTCATCCTAATTGATAACATAGCAAAAAAGTTGTTCTCCTGCTCCTAATTGGCACTTTTGCCGCGGATTGATATAGACGCTAATAGGAGTATGCCACCTTCACTGCAATGTATTGAAAGGGCGTCCCCAATAAGGTTTATCATGGAACTACGAATTGAGTGCGCCGCTACATTGTCATACTACGGAAAACTAAAAGTGCCATGAATGACGTATCAACGATCGAGTGAAGTTTAGAAACTTGGTAATATCGAAAATGGTGGCGTGCGCATGATTTCAAAAGGTGGGAGGAGAAATTCAAGTTTTCACCAGACTGATTTAGGTAGGGGCATGAACCATTATGGAAGTTCCGGGGGCGAATGGAGGATTTAATAGGAGAATTGTGGCCCTTGAAGCCGATTCCCATGTAGAGGGGTCGGGGCTCCCCCTTGAATAAAAGTTAAGATATTCCATTCATATTTCATGCCTGATTGAACTTTGATGTAAAGTTGTAAACTAGCTTTGATATAAAAAATCACCGCTACAAAGTAATGAGATAAAAACCAAAAGCCTCAGATCGGCATAGAATGCTGCTTTTTAATAATCAATGACGGACACAGGAAGGAGGGCCCGGGCCTCCTCTTATGAAATGTTATGGCACTACAAACTAGCGGCAAAACGGTTAGCTCAAACCAGGGTACATTACTGACCTCTACCAGGTACAGGTGGGTTACATGTTACGAAACTGACTTAAAACAATCTTCACATGCATGCACACTACCATTCGTTATTTTAAACTGTTCGTTCAATGACCTTACATCAACCGGAAGTGAGTCCCATGAACGAGGAGTTCTGTGTTGGAAGCTGCGACTACTAATTAACTTCATACGAGACAATAGGTCTTGACGCTGGAAAAGGTGATATGAATGGAGGCTGGGATGGGGGTGGGGTGGTCATGCTACTCGTCACGATTAGACATGATTCGTATTGTTCCTGTAACAGAAGCTTATGAAATTCCTTAACTGTTGAGGATATTGTTGTGTTTCTGGATGATTTAGTAACAATGTAAAGTATAGCAGACCAGACTAAGTTTCTAGGCGTTTAAATTTTACAATAAACGTGAAGCATAAACTGGGGACCAAACTAAAATGTCTGATCCCCTAAATATTTTCATAGAAATAAAATTGATTGGAAAATAGGTTCCCTCCCCCCCCCCCCCCCTCACCTCTAGAATGACTGCATACTCGGATACGAATACTGTTAACCTTTACAAGTGACTATCTCGGGAGTACGAATGTAACGCAACACAACTGCACAGGGGTGTCTCCAATTTCTCAGAGAACCCGGTCAAGATGGAGGGGATAAATTACACGTGAGAATGATGTCACATCTTGACCATGTGAAAGCAAGCCTTTGCACGAGAGGATGGGAAAGCACATCAATAAATAGTGGAGCTCATCCTTGATATTACAGTTCAATAATTTATTTTTCCTTTTCAAAATATCATACATGTTTTGACTTAATAAGGTTTACAATCCTTGTTGAAACAATACTCATCCAAGAAGTAAAACGATCTATACACGTGAAGGCAAGAACTTGATGGAAGGGGGGGGGGGGCGGGTGGGGAACATGGCAGAGATAGGTAGAGTTGGTGTGGTGTGACAGGTGCAGACATAAGGGCCAATACATGGATAGATGGTACTAACCACAGTTTTACACACTGTAACTATAGAAAGCTTTGCGATTTAAATTGCGACAGGCCGTGTTTGAAGCTAGCCGTTCTTACAATAAAAACTGAACCATATACTACCTGCACTGTAGACTAGAAATGTGAGTACAACAGCACCAATATGAGTACATGCAGAATTCCCTGTGGGATACAAGTACAGGGCTCTCTGTATACTACATGCACATTGTAGACTAGAAATGTGAGTACAACAGCACCAATATGAGTACATGTAGAATTCCCTAGGTGGGATACAAGTACAGGGCTCTCTGTGCGAGTACTCCAATTACTCTAATAGCTATTCTACATTTCAAAGTGTTCCAAGTTAGAGTACAAATCCTGACGTTGAGAGTGAGTACAATACAACTATATTAGAGTACCACAATGAGTAAAGAAACATTACAAGTCTGGCACATTGCAGTTGGCTATTTGGTTTGAAGTTGTAGGTAATATAACCCATTATCGCAGTAGTCATCTTCAGTTAAAGACTACTGTTATCCAATAATAGCAATTTGTGACACTAAAGCATTAATCAACAAAGCCAGCAAACTAAGTCATTCCTTAACTTGTAAGTTCATTTATGGCATCACCACATTGATAGAGCAACTGAGGTAAAGTTAAGTACCAGAATATCAGAAAAGAGTTCCGGATAACTGGATCATTGCGCAGGCACTGACCTACTGAGAGTGGATGACAGATGACGGTCACCTCCATAAGGTTCATCCACACACCAAATATGAAGTTCATCCGCGATATATTTTTGAATTATAGTGTTTACAGGTCGAGGCATCACACACACACACACAATGACAGGCCATCACCATCGCAGCGATTACTTCTGCCTCTGGCAAGGAATCAAAATCGACTTACTAGCATTTCCCTTTTGAACAACACCATTATAAACTACTCAAAAGATGTTGGGCCTGGAAGATCATCTTTTCATACAGTTGCTAGGAACTGTGCAGGTACAGCACAAGTTGTACTCAGGGAAAGTCATTTCTCTCACTTTCAGTGTCACCTCAGAAGAAAGGTTACCATCTTTCCGAACCAAGATCTTTTCTTGTCAAGGGCCCCATTCATCACTGACCAGGTCATACGGAAGGTTTAAGCAGAGTCCCCGGGGGGGGGGGGGGGTGGGGACAGGTCAGTCAGTATTTCACTACATTTATGTTTGACTCGGTGTCCTTATATGGTATCCATTTGTCGCATTTGTAGATGACCGCGAAGAGCAATGAGCATCAAAAATTAAATTCTGAATCTTGTTCTTCAAAAGCAATTTCGTGTGAACATTTTCGATCCGTTTCAGTTCGTGAGTGACGTACTTCCCAAACAAGACATCACCGTCTTGACTCCATTCTTCATCTGCGTTCCCGTTTGAAAGCCTCTCTATCAATGTTAAAGCCTTCTCTAAGAGGTTAGTCTCCTGTTTATCGTGCTTTTTCCTCTTGTCAGGAGGGGGGCTTGTGTCACTCTCTGGGGACTCACATGCGACCTCTATTTCGACAGTCTCACTGACCCCATCGAGGTCATCTTCAGTTTCTCTTTTGGCAGAACTGCTTTCTGCACCTGTAGGAGGAGGAGGTGGTAGTTCCTCCAGAAATCCATGAAATTCATCAGTGGATGCTGTGATGTATGTCTCATAGTGGTTCTCGTTGCTATCACTGCTGTAAGACTGGTGAGATAAATAAATAAATAAATAAATAAATAAATAAATAAATAAATAAATAAACAAATAAATTAATAAATAATGCATGATTTATCAACCTATCATTGAATGGTTTCTTACTTTGTGATACATGATAGTAGCTTATCTTTACGAGAAGTTGGTCTGTTTGACAGTCAATTGTATCCACTTAGTTTACTACTGAACATTTGAACCTTAACAGCCTAAACCTACAGACAAGCAGAAAGCCAGTTGGCTTTGTGATTCATTGCCATATAAATGCAAATAACTATCTGACTAATGTAGAGCAAGTGAGTTAAATTTGTCCAAGAATTAAGTGACAACCAGAAAAGATCAGAGATTTCCAGCACTTATTTCTAACACTCCCCTGCAGGCATCAGCCATATCCTTCATTGGTAAGGATGTTACAGTATAGAATTTTTATTCCAAAATGTTTCAATATCCAGAAAGAAAAGTCTTCCTATGTGAAATATAGACCCATACATGTATTAATAAAATCAGCTCTGCCACCTTGCAACCATCCCTTTAATAATTTTCATCAATGAATGAGAACTGCATGACACTGTTCATACACTGTGAAATATTTTCACAACTTAGCCATAGCAAAAGTCTTTTTGTATGAATCATAGAGACAATGGCCAATTTTGAGTCCATTTGAGATAACTTGTTGACCCCTAAAGCCAATGTTTCCACCATTTGTGATAACCTGTTGACCCCTTGAGCTCAGAGGCTGAAAACTGATAGGGGGCCTGCTGTGAGTCTTAATGTGAGAGAGCATTATAGATAATCAATAGACTGAAGCAGATTTCATTTCCTGGATGACTGTATGTTTTGTTGAAAGCTTATAGAGCTCCTTCACAAACTGAACTGAACTTGACCAAACTATGTTCATAGCATTGGAGAATTCCCAGATTAATTGTTGCTTGAATTTTGGAGTTACCATGATTAGAGGGTTTCAGACTTTTACACCTATTGACCTCAAATTTGAAGTCCATCTAACTTTGTAATATTGAGTTATCGTGTTCACAAGGTTTTTCACAGTTTGGACTCTGGTGACCTAGCATGACCTTTGATCCCAGCCAAAAACAAATGCAGCTGAGGGTGGCATACTCCTATTAGCGTCTATATCAATCCGCGGCAAATGTTCTCCTTCAGGAAAAGTGCCAATTAGGAGCAGGAATTGCTATGTTATCAATTAGGATGAGCTTTTTTGTGGCTTGGATGTTAAAGAGCATGAACAGAAGCACATGTGGTTAAAAAATTGGGTAAAACTGAGGCAATTTTAGACCAGTTAAGCCCTCTCAGGAGCAGCGGACGAAGATTGTTTACGGCCGAGTAAAGAGGTTTGTTTACAAGTGATGAAAAGTTCCAGCTCTCGTAGCAAAAAATTTTCACGGTCATGGTACGGAAAATTGATGGTGCCATGAAAGGCCAACTTGTCAGCTATCCAGTGATGGGTAGCGCTTAGCAAGTGAAAACTTCTATCTAGGCTTAGAAAAGGCATTACTTTTGTCATTTAGTGTGTAAGTCAATGGGGATTTTAATGGGCGTATGCTACCTTAAAACTCAATATGGTGCATCTAAATACAAAGTTTTAAGTCCATGCACCTTTATAATATTGAGTCATTGTGTTTACAAGCCAAGGCGTCACATACACTCACACACCCACATACACACTGCATCATGACTGCAATATTTCCTTTTGTTTTCAGCAAGGAATAACAAATGCTAGCAAGGATCTACATCTCTTAATGAGTGTTAGTTTGTTTCATCTCAGTTAGCCTTTGAAGAAGATCCTGCTAGGATAAAAATGTCAGGCCATCTAACTTCTACATATTTACCGACAAATGCAGCTTACAATAGATATGCAGTATGCTAACAGTTTTTGTCTCTCCATGCATTTCTGTTACAGTATCTCTCAGGTGTCATCCTTATCAACTTTGTACTTTGTTTGCTTTAGTATTTGTTCTGTCATTGGTTCAGTTTTCTTTCTACTATCTTTTTTTAAAGGGGGAATCTTATAATTAACTGTCTGTCCATATGTGTCTTTGATGTGTTCTTGGTTTATTTCGTGTCAGTCAGCCTCTGAAGAAGACCCTGATATGATCAAAATATCAGTTCCTCAAACTTTTATAAATCCATACGTTAACAAGTGCCACCTTACATCGAGAGCTTGTACCATACCTGCTGGTCAAATGATCTTGCATCAGCATCAGGTGATATGGTTCTGCTTTTTTTAACAATCGTAAATTGATCCAAAAAATGCAGATAGGGGTAGTAAGACCATTTACTCCTGTAAGGTTCTCCATCTACCATTGCCCCGGCATGTGGGTACTGCTCCTTGCTTTTCTCTCGGGCATATTGACTTCTCAGTCCTCTTAGCTTCTTTGTAACCTCAGAAACTAAGAGTGAAGAAAAGAAGAATGAAGTGTAAACAAAAAGTTCTGTTACTTTCTAAAATGATCTGATCTAAAATTGATGGGAGGCCTATGATATGCATATCATAGGCCTCCCATCAATTTTTGTAATTCATATTAATTTAATATATGCATGTCATTGACCCTCAGTGTGTGGTGATTCAAAATCAGTCTAGTGCAGATGTGCTACTCCAAAGTTGTTTTAAAACCAACAAAAGAATAGAAGCAAACTGCATTTGTTCATTTCTGAAATAACCCAATTCATCAAGTCCATGCTAGATGCAGGCAGTAGCATTAATGTGATCTTTCAGCCTAAGGAATTGTCCATCAAATGCAGTACAGTATCATATTGTAAGTCAGTAGTCCTAAAAAATGTCCCCCGATGTTTAAGGGCAGGGAAATGATCAAGTTCAAAGAGTCATAGTCGCGGGTTTAAGAGAGCTTAATAATTAGGCAGACATTCTTATTTAATTGCTAGTTTTATTGAGGTTTTGAGGTGTGAGTTTCTTTAAAGTACAGAATGTAGGCTTCAAGACATACAAAAGCATAACATACTGCTAGACACCATTCCGTAGTATCATACATGTGTGAGGAACAATAACACGTTAATAACAACAAACCCATTCCTAACTGCTTTAGACTAGGTTGGTAGCTACTGATGAGAGTCTTAACTTCAGACATGCGACCAGAGAGTAATGTTGGCTAACTCTTTGGTAGGCCTAGGCCCAAGTATGGTCCTCAGTTTTCTACTGTAGCTTAACTTTAATGACATACTTACTGTAGTTAAGCCCAGGACCCGCGCAAATTTTACCCATAGGCCATAGTACACAAACTGTTCATAAACAGAGGATAGGCCAAGGCCTCTTGGTCTAGATGCAACTGCCAGAAATTTATTTTAGCTGTATTCCTGCGTGGAAAGGTACACTTCCTGTTGCTTTACACTATTACTTACTTATGCTGGGGACAAACTAAAACGAATGACAGCGAATGACCGAATGACAATTGACTTTGTACAGGGTTAATTATCATTTGCGAATGACAGCGAATGACAGCGAATGACAACGAATGACAACGAATGACAATGAAGGACAGTGTTGAGTGGAGATAGAATGATTAACGGAGTGGGGTAAATGCGGTTATTGGTTTTCTGCGCAAAAATGATTTGAGGAAAATCGCATGTTACGTGGTTGCAGGGTTTTGGTGTAATTTGCGGATAGAAACCACAGGGAAAGTTTTTGTGTGAGAATGCGCTCGAGTGCTGTGCTTTTTACCAGGCGCGGCGGAACGGAAAAATTATTGGGGGGGCTAATGTGTGGAGACTATCTAAGCGGAGCGCCACCATTGGTTGGCGTGGAGCGTACAAGAAAATTTTCGGTTTTTTCAAACCCCCAGATGGCCGAAAACGGCATTTCCCGAGTGTTTTATGCTGCGAATACCTAGCCCTAAAATATGGGTCTCAAGCCTGCAATTTCTCAGATTGCATGTAAAAGTCTGTAAAACCATTGTAATTTGTATGTTTTTTTTAAGAGAGTAGCTATTACTCGTAGTGTACTCGCAAAGACGTTTTTGAGTGTAGTAAGGGCGGTGGCGGAGCTAGGGGTATTGGTCAGGGGGGGGGGCAAGAATGGTCTGTAGGGGCGCTTTCGACACTATCTAAGCGGAGCCCCACCACAGGTTGGCGCGGAGCGTACAGAAATTTTTGAGTAAAGTTACTCCCTAGATTGCAGGAAATGACCCTTTCCGGGCCTTGCTAATTTGCAGATAAACGGAGAACAAATAGGTGTCGTCGCCATTTTGTCGGAAAATTACACCAACAGAATATGACAAATGTCAATAGGTGTATGAGAGCGCAATAAAATAGTCAATAATCGCGAATAAGTAAAAAGTAGTGAAAAGCTGAAAAGGACGCCAGCAGTCAAATTGAGTCCGTCAGGAGGGGGGGGGGGATCCGCCCCCTGACTGTATATATGGACGCTCCGCCACTAAGTAAGGGGATGTTGGAGAACTGGCTGAAATGAGGCAAGTCATTGGCCTAAGACGAAGTTGTGTTACGCTTACCGGTACTCACACTAACTGCTTCCACTTTTCACGGGCGTGAAGACGCGGTTGGGGTGACAATGTGGTCTACAGCCAGAGGACGGGCCGAGGGACCAGGGTCCCCCAGCAATTACTAAAATTATTACACCTATATAGTATACGTGTGCATCGGACAGATCGACAAGTATGCATTGAAAAATGGGCAGATGCACGTTTCGGAGCCTTGGTAAATATTGGGGGGGCTTATCATGCATTTGCCCCCTCAATTTTTTCATTGGGGGGGCTGAGCCCCCCCAAGCCCCCGGTTCCGCGGCCACTGCTTTTTACCACTGTAGATTTATATAGAAAGATTGTAGGGTCCTAGCTTATTTATCCTATCTTTGGCCAGTCTTTTGTACTTGCTGGCATTTATTAGACTATTCTGGTCACTGTTTGGTCTAGTCCACTGAGGATAGCCATCTATGGCATTGTTGGTATTTTGTCTATTGTTTACACTGAAAGTTGAGTTATGTTTGGAAGTTGTTATAGCCAGGTCAATTGGAGAGTACCCAGGTGCACACACTCTGGTGTGATATCACATGTTATACAGGTGTAGATGTTTGTGAGAGATGGAATGACCTAGTGGGAGTGGTCAGTGGTCTTCCACCTACCAATAGGATTGTATTATACTAGGGTGTTGGTTTATGTGAGTGTTAATTTGTTATGTATGTTGGAGATGATGTTACAAGAGGATAATACAAACCAGAGCTCCTCCAGCATCCAAGCTGTCAACTTGTCTTGTGTCATTCTTTGTTGGTTGCATGTGTTTTAGTTTGTTCTGTTACTGCTCGGTCACTACAAGATAACTGAAGCCGTTTCAAGATTATAGTATTGTTAGTTTCTAACAATTAATATCGGAAATATGACGTTAAATTTACTTTTTAAAATCAGACTTACAATTTCGCTTACTATAAGGTGCGTTTTTACCTTGTCCGTACTTTTCTAGATCTAGATACCCACGAAGTCTGAACTCTGATATCCGGTTGAAGCAAATGTCTGTGCTGTCATTACTGTCATTCGTTTTAGTCAACGCAATTTTTTAGTGTGTACAACATATTGTCATTCGTTATGTGTAACGCAATTGTCATTCGTTTTAGTAACACCCCTTATGCTGGGGCGCTAGGCCTAACTTTACAACTTACAAGTACTACTAGCCTATTACACTTGACTACTGTTACCTGTAGTTTCCAATTCCCGAGCTAATTTGGCAATGGCGTCACTCCTTTTATTTCTGTCCTTGTAATCTAGTAGTCTGGAGTTGTATAGAAACGGTGCTTTTTCGAAGAGAAAAATAAGTTTAAATGTCTTCTCATGTGTCCAACTAAAATCACTTTCTTGTCCACCGGCCATAATCCTATCAATACTGACATACAATAGTACTTCAAAATATTTCGCTCCCGTACCGTATACAATACTAGGCCTAAGTCACCGTTGGTGAATTATCTTTGGTTTACCTTTCTTACCGTCTTGTAAGTTGTACAAGACCATAACGTTGTTAAAGTCTTACCATACCGCTAGACATATTGTTTGCAAACAATAAGAAAGACAATAGCGCCATCTCCTTGAAGTACTTGGGGTCACAAGTATAATATGGCTGTGCTATAGGGGGTAGTTTACAGTACGCCTACGACTCAGGAGTCTCCATGTGGACTAAGCGACGACCAAATAGGTCCCTGACTTCAAAAACGTGTTAAATACATATTAAATGGACCAAGGGACCGACCTTAAATGTTTCGTGATCCACTTTTAGGTGGTAAAAACAATATACATACCCCTTGAGTTATATGCACTCGTCAAACCGAATGCAGCTCTAAAGCTGTTTCTCGCCAGAAGAAGCCCCGTGTTTTTGGATTGCTGAAGCATCGAGCATTCATGGCACCTTAAATGTTTCATACAATGACCGTGTACATTTTAACCAAGAGCTCAAAATTTGAATCACTTGAAACTACAACCACTTTACCCACCAGGACACAACAGAGTTCCTAACTTTCTTTGAATACACAAAGTAGTCTAAAATGGACAAAGTTGCTCCAAGATTGCACGTGTAATAACATTTATTCACTTATCTGAATATTATTCATAACTCTTTAACCGGAAAACTCCAAATAGATGTTATATTCAAATGATACACCATCTTCTATATTCCACCACAAATGAGTCATAAATACTGGGTTCTTCATATAGTAATAATCTTCCTTCAAAAAGTGTTAAAGATAATAATTTAGTATGATTTAAAATGATCAGGAGGAGGAAAGAAGTCTAAATCTTGAACCCTTTTAAAATGAAATGATGCGCTAGTATGTAGTTGTTAGATCCTCCTGCGAGAAGGAACTCGCGAAGAAGCCTCATTGGCTTATCAAAGCCGCAAGCTGACCAAAGTCAGTCTCTTAGATTCATATTTAACGTCCATGATTATGAATTGTCAACAACTCTGTAACTGGATGACATACATTAATCTTGGAGTGACTCCAACTCGGGACCTTATGCATGGTTGGAAGGCACCGGCGTTAACCACTGAGCTAACACTCCACTAGTTACATCAGTATTTGCTATAAGAACAGCATTTTATTTCTTGAGATCTACAATTTGTTACATTACCTTCAAAGCTTATGCCATGTAAAAGCTTAACCGTTACTTCGTTGATAGTGCTGTTTACTTCTTTCAATAAGGCATTTCCAAGTGAAAGTTTGTACATAAATGAGCAGTAACATGTCTGGCAGAGCTTCCAGTTCTCACTTGGTTTTTTTATTGGTTGAATCAGTTTCCATTATCACAAGTAATTGAAGTGCTTATGCTTTAAACCAAACATCCTATCAAGAGATGCACATGTCATTTTAAACGGGCCAATAATCTTACAAATTATTACAAAATGATTAAAAAAATTAGCACTTCTCAAACGTTTTTCTGAACGTTGAGTTGTAATATTTATTTCTGCAAAAAAGGTTACATCTCAACTAGTTTTAAAGATGCCTTTTGCTTTTACAAACTGAAACTTCTTAAGTTCCTTGTTTTAATAAGTTAGTTCTAAAGATATTTATTGTCTGTTGCATCATAAATGCAAAAGAACAACCTATATCTCTGCTCATGTACCTGTGGGGAGAGGTGGGGTGGGGTGAGATGGGGTGGGAAATCAATGTGGAATTAAAATCCTCTTTCATACCACCAACCCCCCACCCCCTCCCCTCCTTTTAAGTTTTGCAGGCACAAGCCAAAAATCTAATATTACCAAGTCTTGCCTGGGAATGTTCACTGAAGTCCTTGATGAACCCTGATGCACTTATTTCATCTGCCTGTTGGATGACAATGACAATGAAACTGTTTATTTCCATAATCTGGCAAGGGGGTGGGGGGAGGGCCGAGTGGGGTCATCTCACAGTAACAGAACAAGCTGCCTCACCTCCTGGAATATTCCACCAAATAAATCTGTCAAGCTTACATGATTGGATCAACTATATTGGTTATATAGGAATATTTCTTACTGCCATTACCATTAATGCTAAAATGAATTTATTGGCATTGTGATGTCATGTCATGTCAAAGGTCATGCCAGCAAAAAATATCCTGGCAGCTAGAAGAGAAATATTGAAAGGCAACCCTGACATAACTCCAAAGTAGTCTAATATTCTTTGCAAAATATCCCACCATAAGTCACTGCAGCATGTTTTCCATAAGTTTATGACATGCTGTTGGTTCAGTTAGTTCTTTCCAAAAGTTTACTTTAGTTATTAATTTTGTTCTGTAGGTCCCTCAAAGTCCCAATCTTGTGTTTATTTTGTATCTGTTTTCCTCAAAACCATAAGTGAACGTATCTTAACATTTGCTGATCAACTTAATGGGTCATTTTCAAGAGAATTATTTATTTATACATATTTATATGGCAAGTAAAGTGTCTTAACTTTTGCTCATCAACCCAATGGGTCATTTCACAAGAATTAATTTTAAATTTTATGGTAATTAAGCAGTAAAATAATGACATATAATTACCAAATTTTGAAATAACATGATTGAAAGGATCGGGTCAGTAAATTAGAGGACATGTTAATCTGACCATTTGCTTGGTCCTATTGTGAGATTATTTCATTTTTCAAGAAATTTTGTCTCTATTATTTGAAAAAATATTTCATAATTGATGTAAAACATGCTATAGTTAAAGTGCCTTGCATATACATCATGGTGCAGAAATTTTATGGCAAAAATGTTTTGAAACAATAAAGCTTTCCACCGAGCAATCCTGCAAAGGACGTATTCTCAGTGGTCATATTGTCCTTGATTAAAATGTGAATTTAGATGAAGTTGTCCAGTAATTTATTCTGAATTTCTGAATTATCTTTATTTTATTCTCAATCTTGAATCCTGTTCTCCATTTACGTTCCCCCATGGTTCTCCACAGGTTCCGAAGAGCTGCTCACAATTAATCCTACATTTATCGGCAATACTGTTACATAAAAACAATACACATTGTGATACATTCAGCACCTTACAGCTGGCCATGGTTTAAATAGTAACATCTTAAGGGAGGGTGACGACATGAATATTCATGTCAGTTATGTCACATGTCTTGTATATATGAGATGTTCTCCCTTCCGTAGTTCTGTTTATGAAACAAGGTTTTCTATACCTTCAATTACATATTTTCGAACTGCTTAAATCCTTGGTCTTTTGTAATTTTATCTGGCCTTTTAGGTATATTTTGCAATATGTGAGATCAAGTTTTGTGCTCCAAATGATTTCCATAAATGTCACTTTAACCATTTCTCAATCTGTGCTTTTACTGGTCTGGTATAGTCATTAAATTGTTGACACCAAGGAATTTCTCCATTTTCTTGGCAATGCATGTAAGATCCAACAGCCACACCAAGGAGAAGCACAAACAGCATAACAAAGAAGAAAATTCCCGATGATGAACCTGCAAGGGGATGAAAAAAACATAAAAAAAACACAATGAGATTGGAAAAAGCTAGGTTGGTAGTTCTTAACTTAACTTGCTTTAATACATATACCTTAAAATAACTTGTAAACTATTCACCACAAGCATGGCTGATTTCAAGGGTTCCTCATGGGTGAGATATGACTAAAAGTCCTGTAAACTGATATTTGGAGGGAGGGGAAGGGAGGGAGGGGAAGGGAGGGAGGGGAAGGGAGGGAGGGGAAGGGAGGGAGGGGAAGGGAGGGAGGGGAAGGGAGGGAGGGGAAGGGAGGGAGGGGAAGGGAGGGAGGGGAAGGGAGGGAGGGGAAGGGAGGGAGGGGAAGGGAGGGAGGGGAAGGGAGGGAGGGGAAGGGAGGGAGGGGAAGGGAGGGAGGGGAAGGGAGGGAGGGGAAGGGAGGGAGGGGAAGGGAGGGAGGGGAAGGGAGGGAGGGGAAGGGATGGAGGGGAAGGGAGGGAGGGGAAGGGAGGGAGGGAGGGGAAGGGAGGGAGGGGAAGGGAGGGAGGGGAAGGGAGGGAGGGGAAGGGAGGGAGGGGAAGGGAGGGAGGGGAAGGGAGGGAGGGGAAGGGAGGGAGGGAGGCAGACAGAAGAAGAATGGGGGAAGTGGGTAACATGGGAGACACTTGGAAATTGTCATAAATATTGTTACTTTCATTAGATGGGGTATGGGTGAGGGGAGGGTAGGGGTGGGGCATGTTTTAAGACAGGGGAGGAAGACTTCTCTTAATAGCACTCCTTATTCTGTTTTGTGTATTCCTCATTAGTGATTACATTAGTGACAACATTAACAACTTTAATTAGCTGGCTAGGGGTCAGGAGAGTACTAAGACAGGGGGAACATTTCCTTTTCTATCTTATGTCTTCTTTATTTATGACTCAATTGTTGCTGAGAACTATAAATCTACAGAAAGTTTCATGTAGGGTACCTTACAATAAACACGTACAATAAACACGTACAATACCGTACAATACAATTCACTGATGTTGAACTGGTCAAGTTTGATGACCTCATTGAAAGGGGAAATAAAAATTTAAAAATTTGGG
Organism: Apostichopus japonicus; assembly: GCF_037975245.1. NCBI lineage: Eukaryota > Metazoa > Echinodermata > Holothuroidea > Aspidochirotida > Stichopodidae > Apostichopus > Apostichopus japonicus. The sequence continues at coordinate 25,802,225 of NC_092574.1, read as the reverse complement.
GGATTTTTTCTGAAAGAGCAGATGGAGCAATAATATATCATTTTAGTAGGAATTAAATATCAAAATGTGTTTATTCCGCTCCTGTTGCCATGTTTATGTCTAATATTTGGGTAATTATTCAATTATTACAGACGAGCACAAAACACCTGTTGGTCTTGGAACAGAGATGTCATTGTCATATCCCTGGAAAAGATTGTTTTTCAGCTTGTTACATCACCATTGACAAGAAGAAGCCCTTCATAGCATTCTTATGGAACCATCAAACAGTTACTTAAGTGAGTCAGGCCATAATTTGAATCTGTTTATGAAAGAGTTTCCTTTCACCCTACAGCAGATGTTTCTAAATTGTGACAAAGGGTAATCACTTACCTTCATCACTTTCTCTGGCTGATTTTGAAGTTCCATTCACCTTAACAGTTTCTGTAATAAATGGATCATGAAAAATGATATCAAAGGAATATCAGTAATAGTATTAATAGGACACTAAATAGAAAAGAAAAGTTGAAAAAATATGGAAAGGCTTTCTTTATATCATATAGATCTGCCATAGTAACCCCAAAGTTGGTTTATTAACCAAATACATTTAAAGTAAAATATCACTTAGGTTTGTATTTTCATTTGTTGCACCTTGTTCTTGGATGATTGGACCAGATGTTAATCAGAAAGGCCAGCAGGCTTAGTGATTCCTTGCCTTATAAGTTTAAAGTGAAGATGGAATCACCTGATTGATAGAGCAACTGAGGAAAATGTGTCTTGAAGACAAGTACCAGAACACCATACCAGACCACTCGATCATTGCAAAGTATAAATTACCCCTCTGAATATTGATGACAGATAACAGTTATTAGGGAGAGTGGTAAACCCTCTCAGCCACTTTGAAATAATCATTGTAATCAGTGAACTTTCACACGATCTATCGTCATCTTACCGTCCATCTCGTCATCATCTTTCGATTCCTCCTCATCTTTATTTTTTGCTGCCTCTTCTTGCTCTTTGGCTGCCTTGGCTGCTAGGTATTCCCCTCTTCGTCTCTCTTTCTCATCCTGTTTCTGTCTTTTCTTTCTTTCTCGCTGTTTCTCTTCCTCTACCAGCCTCACAGTTTCTGCCTCTGCTTCCTTGGCTATAATTAGATCACAGAAAATATTTATAACAGCCAACGAGAAATGCTGGAACTCTCGTTCCTGTGGACTCTCTTTTACTGCACGACCAACTGATCATTGTTACCATACAAAGATCTTTTTGATGAATATCCCACCAGATTTTACCCAAAATATGACCTTAAATGACCTTTGACCGCTGATACTTTTACAACTTTTGTGCTCACTTCATCAACCAAAACTTTGTCAACAATTCTCATCCAGATCAGATTAATACTCTAGGAGGAGCATTTAAAAGGTTTTGATGTTTGGACTTGCCCTGACCCTACATGACCTTTAGCATACTTTATTTTGCATACGGACTAATGAAGCACCTGACATAGGTAACAACTAGGACACCTTTGATACATACAGACCTAAATGTCAGAGTACAGTGTCCCTTTAAGCTGAATTGGACATACAGATAGAAAGACTGACGGATACATCTCAACTGGCTTGGGATGCTAATGAGATAATCAAATTATACATAAAAGTTACATAAATGTTCTTCACTTTTCATCAGTTTCAGTTTCTTTGAGTGACTAACCTCGCTGTATCTCCAGTAAAGCTATTCTCTTCCGATCGTAAATCTCTTTCAAGTCTTTCATGTAACGGAGAACCTGTGATGAGAATGTCATGTCACTGATAAAAACAATACCAGAATAATTAATCACGGCCCAATTACATATACTGTAAGCATCCTCTTAGTACATCCTCTTTAATTTCTATCCCTACAATCTCTTCGTTTCACATTCATGTTGGGTGGAATTCCTCAACCTTAGACTTGAGCAACCTCAAAAGAAAGTGTAAAGTTTTGCACAAGAAAAAAACAAAACTAAAGGTCTCAGAGAATGTCCTGTAGAGGTACACAAGATGACAAAATGAATGTCCTCTGTCCACATAGTTTGCACTGTATATAATCCCAGCAATCTTAAACAGAATCGCTTCTCGGCCTTTTGGCTAAGATCATGTGTAGTATCTGTTCCCTTCGGGAATGGTGATACACACCTGACGATGATCACACAGTCACAGTCCCGATGCAAGGGGACTGGGGCTGAGAGCGGATCAGTCGTTTGGTAGTTTGGTTTTCGTGCCCAGGTTCTTTCCTGGGTGACTTTTTCTTAAAAAGTAATCTTAAACAGAATACTGTAGTTTTTTTAATTATTTAAATACTCAGAGTTTAGACAAAACAAAATAGCCCTTACAGCTGTGTTTCCTGACCTTTCTGCACCACTTTAGGTCTCATTTTGCATTCCATTAACAAACACGGTCAAACTGATACTATCCCTACAGTCTTTCTTGGCATAAATATGTACAAAATCATGACCATACATACTTAATTGGCAAAAACTTGTTTGTAGAGATCAAGGGACCGCATATCGAAATGTAAACATCAAATTTGTTTACTAACAAAGTAACAGTTCATGAATATTCAAACATTAGTCAGAAGTATGCAAGAGCAAATGTCACGACCTCTATTTACATATTACATTGCCAAACAATGTAGACTACATATTTAACAATTTCTGCTGGACTCAGTACAGTCCTGGATTCCACTGCCAGTAAAGCAATTAATTACTCTTCTTGAGCGTATTTATTACATGTTTCCTTGGAATGGATCACTTTGCTAGACAAACGTTATTTGAGAGAAAGAGACTATATTAAACTGTAAGTCAACCTAAATATAGCCTTTAAGTACACGTATGAACAGAGAGAGAGGTAAATACGTCTGCCCGCACATGTGTCCAACTAATGTTTTCTTTTCTTTAAATTTCTCTGTAAATGGACCAAAATTTTGGCAAAATAAAAAAGCAAGGTCATGATTGTGTAATTATTGTGTCTAATTACCGACGGTAGCAAGCTGTGTGTGTGTGCATTTTCTGGGATTGATGGTGGTGTCTAACACTTCTGTTACACCTCATTCGAAACTAGGTCAGATTACCGGCATGAGATGTTTCTTTGTGCGCGAGTCTTCACACCCTTTAATGAGATACTGCAACAAATGCTATGTTGGATTGTTGCTTCTCTAACATAGACTCACCCTCTGAGCACACAATTTACATTGTTTGTCATCCAAGCAATCTCCAACCATCTTTTGGGGTGGCTCCACTAACGGATTGTTCTTCAAGTCAAGCCACTTTAGATTTTCCAGCTCAGCAAAACTAATTGGCAACCGTTCAAGTTTATTTCCCAAGAGGTCCAAGTGGCGGAGGTTTACGAGTTGTCCAAAGTTATCCGGAAGACTAGTCAGGGCATTTTTGCTGAGGTCCAATCTAACAAATCTTGTGAGAGTGCAAAAATTTTCCTGTGAAAGAAACAAAGAAAGACCATTCCTAGTTAGGCATTTTAATAAGTCATTTGTGAATTTATTATTGAGTAATTTATTTATTTATTAAATATGCTGCAATGATAGAAAATTACGGAGACGAAAAACCACGTTATAATTCCCTTTTTTATAACTTTCCGGTGTGCTATTTGGAAAATTAAAAAAATGGGTTCCTTGGTAACATATGAACTACATTATATATGAAAATGAGAGATTTTTTTTCTGTCACTATCGTTCCACTTTAAAGGGCAGCCCAGAGTTTTGGTCAATTAATTTCCCTCAACATCAGATATATGCTTGCACATGTTGTTATGGTTACAACAGATGTTCAATATCTTGAGAATATTTGTCCCAATTCACGTCTAAAACTCATCAGTATTGCCCCCAAAGCACTAGAAAGTCACCTTAATGGTCACTCATCCTGACATTTCAACAAACTGTATACAGCCACTCTAGGTGAGACATTTAATTATCTACTTCAAACACTCCTCAATCTCTGGGAATAATTTGGAGGATGAGCGCCTCTAGGAGCAAGTTTGCTCAATTTCATTTTAGTGCTGAAATTTCAGGCAAACACTGATGACCTTAAGAGTTACCATAGTTACCAGCTGACCACACCTCCTTAGACAAAAAGGATAAAACAGAACACTGCAAAAAAAGTAACTTGAGTGAATCTGGTAGTTAATTGGAAACTCCAAACGTTCTTGGTTCGGGTTCAGTATTTACGAGCGGAGATAATTTACAAAGTAGAATAAAAGGGACTTAATGCTGGAACGTTAACCATGTCAAAGGTCAGGTGAATGGAAAAGTGAGAGAGGAGCACTGAAGTAAATAATGGCTATGAATAATAAAACACAACCAGCAAACTTTAAAATGAAAGGAACAAAAAAATGCGAAACATCTGAGTACTCACTGGTAATGTTGTCAGCTGGTTACAGGATAAATCCAAAGTGTTTGCCTTGGTGAGCGCTGCCTATAACAGGGTAAAAAGAAACACAAACAACAATTATTCAAAGCCAAGACTAGTGTATAAATTATGAAACATTGTGGCTATTCACCCAGCAGCCACGTGGAAACAAGAGTACAGTATACTCCAACTATTCATAATGCAGTTAATTAACCAATCAGAACACAGAGCTTAGAATGTCCACACTCGATGATGAAGTACCATGCATTAAGGGTGCAATGTGATCCATATTCACATTACATTTGGAAACTGTTGGGTGGATTACAAGTAGTCCTGTTTCAATGCACTTCCACAATGCTCTATTCAACACAACACTTGACAATGTTTGGGAAGATATAAGATCAACCACATCTACCATTTTACTGTGATGAGATCATAATGCATAAGTTTAGCATTCTATCTGTACTGTTTTAATTTAACTATAGATACACAACATGAGGCTTTCAACATGAGGTTTCATCTTTGCCCAACTGCCTGGATGAACGGATACGTGTCAAGTTATGCATGGCAGTCAGACGACAAATAACTAGGCAGTAAAAATTATTTGTCTGACTGCCAGGTAAATAACATGTCACGTTTCTTATTCGCCTGGCAGCCAGGGGAATATTGTCAGTGTTAGACTGTATTCATCTGGCTACCAGAGTAATAAGATGATGCATTTACTTATCCACCAAACTGTCAGATAAATAGTGAGGGCACTTCACCTTATTTGCCGTGCTGCTGGGCGAATAGGTGCAACCTTATGAAAAACTTGGGCCAAGATCACAAACTTCAACTGTCAATGCAGGCACAACTTCAGGTCGCCACAACCTGAAGCTTCACAGTGGTTGTATGTCTTGAAATTACTTTCTGAGATATGACATGAATTAGGGCAATCTGGTTGTCTTGTATAATAAGGTGACCATATTTTCCACAGAATCTGGGGACATGATGTTGACCCCTACATTTTGCCACTGAGGGACACTTACCTACACTGTACATTTGGATTTGAAAGGAGAGAAGGATGTTTGATGGCTTCTCAATGTTTTGGCAACTTCCTATGTTTCAGAGATAATAGTCAAACTCCCAAGTTTAGAATGTTATCCAGATGCAAGCAATTTTTGCCAAGATTTAAAATAATCCAAAGTGAAAAAACTGGATGGTACCTGTGAGTCTCATGATTAATCACTCATGTGCAAAACAGTGTTTTTCATGTGAATTACCAGCTAGGCCTACCAAAGTATGATATGATGTGGGATGCCTTCATCTGTGAGTCATAGATGAACTCTATGATTGTTGTTGTAAACGTTTTCCCTTGGCACTAAATAAACTGGGACATTTCCAGGAATACTTTCCATATGGGGACAGCTACATAAATCCATGTGAGAACAAGTGTTATGAAATAGTGATACCATCTCTTTGATGTTACCGAAAAACTCCATCGAGACACCTTACGGGCCTCTTATGTATTTATCTAGGTCATGGATTCAGTTTTCCCACGAGAAGTTTTTAACTATCTTATTGAATCTTGGTACAGGGCCTTTTCCCAAAATAGATTCCATTATGTCTGTGGAACATTCGAGAAGGTTCTCTTATGTGGTATGGAAGTTTCCATAGAAAGGGGATGGACTTCCAAACTCCCAACCAATCAGGGCAGATCAGTGCCAGCGCACTTATTTTTATATCATTAAGTTAATACAGGATGGTCAGGTTATTGGCTGCCTACTGATTGTGCGCAGTGAGATTTTATGGAAGTAAGGTTTAAAAGTAAAAGGAGGCCGAAAGTTTGAGCACTCCGTCAGCAAATTTATCACTTGGTCAGCAAATTTATCACTCCGTCAGCGCTCCGTGATCAGTTCGTTGCTTCGTCACCATTTCATCACTCTTTCTAATTGTTTAATTGACGGAGTCAAGTCAAGTCAAATCATTGTAATTTAGTTTATTTGTAAAGAGAATCGACAGAGAAGAAATTATACCTAATCAATAATCAAATCCTATCTCGTCAAATTGTTTTTTGTGTGAAGTCATTGTTTTCTTCCGTTCGAGACATCTCCTGAAGAAGCATAAATACGGCATCAAGATATCCCAGTACCTTTCTATCGCGAGTCCCGATATAGTTTTACTATCGGAGGAAGCGGGCTCGTCACAATATTACACAAGGGACGAAATAACTGCGTTCGCATAGCAATTTGCTACCCAAGAATTGCCAGTTGCTAATCAATATTACTTTTGATTAGCAAAAGATGCAGTACCTGCTAATGCTAATTGCTATTTCCAAGAATTGTCGAGCAATTATTGCTAATCAATTCTCTAAAACTATTTCGTCCCTTGGAGAATCCATGGAAATTGGGGGACATGCAAAAATTGTAACATATTGTCGGAAGTATCAGTTAGCATCATAAATTTATGTCTTTTTTATTCTGTGGTACTTATGCTACTTCTTAGTGAATATCGGCTACAGTCAAGTCTGATTTCAAAATAGTGACCACCACAGTTTCATTCCCATTTTATTATGTATCCTGCTCAACAAGCTGCGACAAGACAGAAAGCTTTCTGGTGTATTCTATCCAAACTAGTTCTGCTTTAAATGTATTTAAACTTTAATCATGTAGCATATGCCTACATATATACGCCTATGCCTATATGTGAGCAATTGCGATTAGGCTAGGCATAATTGAAGTGTAATTTACTAAAAAAAGTTAAAAGGTGGTTGCAATAGTAGGCCTAGCATCTATTAATTACGTAGGCGATACAGATACGTAGGCCTAGTATTAGTGATTACTAATAGTAAAGACCGATCCAATATTTACTTACAATGTCTTTTACAGGGACCTTTGTCAGATTACTCAAACTCAAGTCCAACTCATTGCCATCCAATTTGTCTTTCAAATTTGTTTTAATTTTTGATCCCATTTTTATGTTTGGCGTCTGGAATGATATTTTATGTACGTGTCATCTGCTATAGTTCGTAACGTAGTCTAGCTGAGGTCAAGTAGCCTAACGTTAGCTTGACACGTACTAGTTACGCAATAAAGAAACAGTATAGAACTGTACACACTGTAGCTCACATGTCTCGAAATTCGTTAACCTCATTGCGCAACATCTGAAAAAGTGCATAGAAGTCATCTTAGTTATAACTACGCAGTCACGGTGGGCCTAAATATCTTCGCTGAACTGAATCTAATTGATCTTAGTAGTGATTGAAATGGTTTGTTAAATTATTATCATCATCCAGTGTCTTACATTTTATCAATGGTATTACGTTTAGTCAAATGCTAGGTGTTAATGCATTGGGTCAAGGTTTTTGTTTTGTGGGCATCACATAACTTGTACGTACCACTTCTGCGATCACTTTTACTGTACCTTGTACTACTACACTAGTAGTAGTAGTAGTACTGGACTGGGCCTGGAATTGAAGTTGTAATAGTCCTATTACTAGGCCATAGACCAAAGTAGATCTAATTCGCATGATAAATATTATTTTGAGTCAGTTTTGTTGATATTTTAGTGTAAATTTACGTGTAAATTCAGGGAAAGCTAGTATTGTATCCTATAGAGCAGTAGCTGTTCCCATTTTAAAACAAGTAGCATGATTTTAGGCCTACAGTAAATCAGGTTGTAAGGTACAGTACTAATTCAGTAATATGATAATCCAACACTAGATTTACATTTATGGCATTTGTATGCTCACTTGCCAATGTAACTCAGCACCATTTGGAAGGACAATTAGACAAGATTTTGTTGGCTGAGTAATAGTTGTCATGATACACTCATACTCATAGTACTTATCAGTTAAGGTAACCCTTCGAATGGCATTGGTTTTGGATCTCAAATAAGTGCTTTTAGTTTCAGACCATGTTAAAATGGATGACATAACCTTGCCTAGGCCTAGGTTCTAGTCATAAATTTAGAAGTAAAGTACAATTGATGATTCAAGTATATTTTACAGGGCTGTTATCTAAAGGCCACTGTCTATGTTACATAGATGTTTGAACTAATTGATGAACCCTAAGAAGCTGATGGTTCTTCATTCATTGAAAAACTTCATTTACAAAGACATCCTTTTATTAGATGGAAACTGGTACAGTCACAGGTAAAACGTAAAACCTTCATCTTTTCGATTCAATATATTTTCTGTTATATCCTCAAGGCTGCCAAATATTTGGCGCAGATAATTGTCCTTGGTGGGCAGGTTGTTGGCAGGGCATTTGCTAAAGCACTGAGGCAAGAAATTCAAGGTATGTATCTCATGGTATTATAAATGTAATATATTGTAGCCTGTAGAACCTGCTGTTAAAGGGGATAGTGTACAGAGGAAAATTAACATTCAACAGATAAACGAGGAGCATATTTCTAAGCACCCTGGGGAAGTTTGCATTGATTTAATTCTTATACTGTACATTCAGTTTTGGAGATATAACAACATGTGAAGTTGACACGTTTTGCAGCCGTAGTGAACTTGGAGCAAACACGTATGATGTCAATCATGTCATACACTCACACTAGCAAATTTGCGTTGCAATTTTCTTCAAAGTTTAATCAAACGTTTTCTGCCTAAACTTGGCATGCATTTCAGCATGACAAAGCAACCATCATTAGTATATTGTCAACTTCGCATCACCTTCTAAGAGAAAGCTGGAACCCAGTCTGATCCAAAGTCAAAACAGTAAAGTGAAAAATAAAGTAAAAGAAAACATTTTTTTGTCAGTGTGCGACTATGATTTCACACCTGTTTGCTTCAAGTTCACTCACAGTGCAAACTGTGACAGTTTTTAGTTTTTGATATATCATGCACATAGAGATTAGATGCAAATGTCACCAGGATGCTTAGAATGTGTTCTTGTTCCATCAGTCATGTTTGAATTTGGCTTTATCCTTCTTTAAAGAAAGGTTTTTGAGCTGTTAAGTGTTACACTGATAAATTTTGCTGTTACTGAAAAATAATGTTTTTGAGTTGATTTGTTAGATGTTGTTTGCTACAAGATAATTCACTTAAGCATGGCTAGTACAGTTTTATTTCAAATAATGCCTAAAAATGTACCAAATACTTTGAAAATTTGCCAAGTTGCTTTGTACCTGTGATGAATACTTAAAAACACTATAAAATGCGTTTTGGTATAAATGAAATGTTGAGTAACTACTGTAAGTATTATTTGAATATATTATGACTTGCTCACTGAGCATTCATCTTCCAAAAAACATGAGGAGGATGTCATAGTCTGATCAATTGCAATATTATTTTGAGGATTAATCAGTAGGTTTGGTAAGATTGTCACTCTAATGGAAAAGCTGCTTAAAGAATGTTATAGAAGTGTCAACCTGGGCAAATGCAGGATTCTACAAGAGAGGGGTGCAATCATAGGGTTGTTGAAGCCAACTTCAATGTACAGTGTCTGGGGGTTCTCTCCAGCCAAAAGTAGAATTCGAACACGAAGTGGTGCATTCTGAGACAATTTTCAGCAAGTTTGACAATCAATCAGCTTTAGCCATCAGAAGATCTTTTCAAAAGATTTTTGTGTGAAAAAGTTTGGATTTACCATGTTTTACCTTTTTGTTGGACGGTACAAGCCATAGATGTTCGAGAGAAATTTGTTGAAGACTGCATGAATATTTCTTCTATATATGTATAATGTTTAGGATATGCACTATTTCCAGAAATGTGATCCACAAGTCTTAATTGAATATAAACTAATATTGCAACTCATGTATCTGAAAGCACAGAAAATATGATTTGTTTTATTTCTGTGTGTTTATATAGCTAGTCAACAAGCAGCTAAGCAAAGAGGTGGAGGCCAAGCAGGAGCAAAAACAGCTGCTGCCAACAGCCTCTCTGGGATGACGGTAGAAGAAGCCCAGAAAATCCTCAATATATCAAAAGTAGATGCTGAAGAAATATCAAAGAGTTATAACCACCTGTTTGCTGTCAATGACAAAAAGAAAGGTGGATCATTCTATTTGCAATCTAAGGTGAGAGAAAGCTAACTGTTGGGAGTTAAAAGGATAGCCCAGCTCTAGTCAAATTGACAAAGAGAAACCTAGCCTAAACAACCAGGTGAAATTTATCCTCAACATTCATTTGTTCACATATTTGTACCAAAAAGTGAATTTCACATATTAAGCAATTTTATGTGTATATGTATATGTATATTAGATCCTCCTGCAAGCAGGAACACGCGAAGAAGCCTCATTGGCTTATCAAAGTGGCAAGCTGACCGAAGTCAGTCTCTTACATTCATATTTAACGTCCATGATTATGAATTGTTAATTGTCAACAACTCTATAACTGGACGACATACATTAATCTTGGAGTGACTCGAACTGGGGACCTTATGATTGAAAGGCGCCGGCGTTAACCACTGAGCCAACACTCCATTTTGATAGTATAGATGCAAATTGGCATCCAAATCACATCTTTTGCTTTCTTTTTCATCTTTCTTTGATGACTTTGATTGTAGCATTCCAGCCTGATGTTAAAAGTGCTGGGAATTTTACATACCCTAATTAATACGAGTGAATTTGTGTTTTTTATGCAAAGATGTACTTAAACTCTGAAGTTGACCGGCCTTGCATTTTAGCAAAGAAAGAATCCATGCTTTTTAATGCTAGACTGTTCTTTTATTCTAAGGTTGAAGTGGATTGATGTTTTGTTTCTTACTTACAGCTAAGTCTAAATTTTATTTTTTTATTGTGATATTGTAAAGTGCTGTCTGTGTATGCCTTTCCATTTGAAGTCCTTTTATGGCTCAGACTGTTTGATTTACAGATCCTCAATAAGGTCCTGATTCAGCAGATTTGACATAGCTTCTGCTGTTGTGTAATTTGTATTTATCAGAGTAATAAGATCAGAAGAATTACTTTGAAATGATGAATCCATCAGTCAAACAGGATACTATACAATTATGACACTATATGCAGCAAGAAACAAAAGAGAAAATATAACACTGAAACCTAAAGTTGCATGGAGTAAGCAAATACAACATTTTAAACTGTCAGGAGATGGGGGGGGGGGGTGGGGGAGAAAAGTATGCAAATTGTTTAATTGGGAAATATAAAATTCATACATTATACAGAGAATTAAAGGTCACCGCACCAGCAAAAGAAAAAAATACTCTAACACAGTGGCAGGCATATGTTTTTGTTTAATTTGTGATATATAACAACTGACCTTTTTTTTCTAACGTTCATAGGGCCTTTGCCCTTTATTTATTCAAAGTTCAAACTAGGAATAAGGTATACAGTACACCATCTGAATTAGTGCACGGTCTGAATAGCCCCCTCTACTGTTGATGACAACTTCACATTAGTTCTTCATCCACCCTGGAGTTGAAATATTTCCTGGTAGCAGTGCTTGGTACGTCCAAGTTGAGTATGACCAAGCCTAAATAGTTTCGAGTGTCTATAAAACATGAGTTGTAATGTGGAAACATGGGTGAAGTAGTCAACAGATTATAATTTAGCATATTTGACATGCAGCCATGGAAAATGACACTTAAAATTGTGAAATGACCAAGAAGCATTATATCAGTTTTGATCAAGTGTTAAGGAGGCAAAATTGAACAATTGCCCCCCCCCTCCCACCCCCCAAAATAAAAAAAAACTATTTTTAAGCTATCAAAGTGAATTGCTGGTAGGTATTTACTGAGAATTAAAAAAAAAAAAAGACTGTTCAGAATTTTTGGTAGAAACTATTTGAAAACTGAACTATGAATTACCTGGGTTGGAGCCAGCTTCTTCTGAAAGTATATATATCTGAAATTTCAAAATACCACAGTCACATGTCACGTTACTTCATGTTTTTGCAATATGAGTAACCACATTATCTGAATCAAGATGGTAATTTCACAAAGCAACCTTGGCTTTAAGTTTATAATATTGATCATAATGAATCAAATTACTACATAGTATCACCTTGGTGACGAGATGTTACTGTGAATTACCAATTATTGTCCACCAGCTCTCTTTTATATGCCTCTGTCTATTTTACTTTATTGCCAAGCCTTACATTCTAAATTGCTGTTTTTTTAGGGGGGGGGGGGGGCGACAGAGTTGAACCGTGACAAATTTCTTAATAGTACAGTTATAATCAGGGAACTGGCAACCCCCTGGCAGCTCACTGGTATAATGGAACATTGTTGTCTTTTCTCTTCTATTTTTTATCAAAGAGGAAATTCCCTGTTGTGATCACCGGGAGTTTAATTCTCTATAATTAAAGACCCCCACCGTTGCCTTCTTCTGAATCACTTATTATCATGCTATCTATTTTGCTGGTTCAAAAAGATACATTGCAGTCTCAAGGATACTTTTATTTAAAAAAATTTTTGTTAATAATATTTCTTGTCTTAAGAAAATAAAGATGGGAAAGGTTGATGCAATATGATCATTTACATACATCAGATATACACTAGTATGATTGGTTTAAACAAAGTGAATATTCAAGACAAGCAAGGGGGTTAACAGGACGAGTTAGAATAAATACTTTTACTTGTGCAGAGAATAATAAAGGAAGTGTAGACACATAGAAAACTAATTGTCAGAAAAACTGTCTGATTGGTGATTGGATTAGGGTCTTATGAATATTCATAAACTAAATGTTACCTTCTGCATAGTACAGTAGCTTACTGTGATACTATTTGGAATATTTGCACCATAAAGTATTGTTTCAAAAGTCAAGAAAAAACTATAGTGATCTTTCTTCAATGAGAATCTCTAGAGTTTCATGTTAATTAATAAAGAATGAATAGTTGGGAACTTTGCCTCTCTAACCCCCAAATATTAATATGGAAGCATTCAAACATATAGATTGATAAGCATAACTGACACAACAGACATAGGCCTTTAACCGCTGGACAATGCAATCAGAGTCCAAATAAGTGTTGTGTATTATCCTAACACTGTGCCCCTTTAATTTCTGGCACTAACGTAACTATTACAGTACTCCAACCTATCGAGATATGACAAGGATTTAAAGTGACAGTGAGGTGTTTGGCCAGGCTGCAGGTGATCACCGACAGCAATCCATTCTGTTTATTTTGTGATATTCTGTAATCTGTATACATTTGTCTGTATTCGGATCTAGTACTTAGTACTTGGTTCACTTAATCTCAAAGCCCTGGGCTACATTCAGTGATGACAACCGAGTAGTCTGCCTAAGCTTTGATTTATAGTTGTGATGGTGTTGTTGTCATTATTCCCTACATTGATTTGATAAAAATTGTCTCGCAAACTATATAGAACTGCTTTAAAGAAACAGATGCACTGAGATATAGTGTATATTTAAAGGAATGGGGGGGGGGGGCGCTACCTCTGAACTCTTCCTACTGTGTTTGTGACACCATGTTGATGTGGTCGCCACAGACTGACAATTAAATCCTGTCAACATACCATGGAAGTAAAGGAAGCTGTAGAAATAAGTAAACCTGTCAAGTGAATATATATTTAAGCTGCACTCTAAGTGTATGAAAAAGTATACATGTGAATGCATGATAAAATGAGAGAAACTACCCACACTCTCCCTTCCAAACAATGATCAAACAGAACAAACTTAAATATTGCCAAAGTGTTATAAAATCTGGACTATTTCAGGTTCTTAATTTTTAAATGTTTGTTTGGAAAGGAATCTTAAAAGGCAGAGTGCTTAATTTATGGTCTGGTGATAAATGGAAGAGTAAGGTTTATCAACTCCTTTCTTTTTAATGAGTGATGCATCATGGGTATATAGTACTATATATACAAGATATGCATACATCAAGTATTAATAGTGAAGGTACGAACTTTTCACCATCTGTAAATAGATATTAGACGATATTGCAACAACGTTCAAAACTATTATTTGAAAAAAAAGTATATTTTTGTTAAATTCAAATCAGTGATTTTACTTTTTTCTTAAATTTATTTATTATTTTTTATTGCATGTTTTTAATAAATCAGCCAAATCCCGGTCATAAAACGTTTTTTTTTTAAAACGGTCCCCACTCTCAAATGCATCTTTCGGTAAATGCTGGATGTGAGGTATCCCGTTCAAATGAGCTGGTTGTCACAACAAACCGAAACAAAGGTATGTGTCTCAGAGATGTAGAAGCAGACATGATACTATTCAGTGGGAGCATCTTCTTCTCCGGTCTTAATTTACCAGTTCAGTCAACTTTTACCCTTCCGAAGCAATTCAGTTTCGCTCATATCTGGATCATGTTACTTTTGACATCATACTGTGAGTGATTGCTAGGGGTAATTTAGAGAGACCCTAGCCTGTCAATCAGCACCTAGGGTGGTCTGGGCTCTCTTAGTCCCCCTCTGTGACTTTTCTCCTGGGTTACCTTTATTGCCACAATACAGTATCTCCCAGAAACATTGACTTAATTCTCATCAATTGACCCCTGACCTCTGGGTATATAGAGCCCGGGTAGGGGATTGTTTAGATGGCATTTAACATAAAGCTATTCAGAAGAGAGACAGGAGTAATGTCAACGGTCTTGTAAATCGATTGTGATACATTGTCAAAGAATAATCAAAAGAGAGAAGATTCAATCCAGACGGAAATTTTGATTTGACCTGAGCTGTGGACAGCAGGGCATCCAGTCCGTAATGAAATTGAATATTTGTGTAATTTGTAATGTGAGAATGAGTATGTGGTTCCTTAACTTTTTTTTCTCTCTGTCTTTTTTGAATTTTTTTTTTCCTTTGCTCATTTTTTCTTTCACGTACATTGTAACTTGTGCTTAAGCCCCTTTCTAGTATCGTAAATGTCTGTTGAACATTTAGGATTTGTTCAGATGTTTCGGTGACTAGTTCTACTGTATCTGGCTCGACAATTGAAAATAAGGGGTTAAGGGGGGCGGGCAGGAAAGTGAGAGCAACTTTGGAGGGGGGAGGGGACACAGCATGTAGGTAGTGCCAGTGCAAGTGGGAAGCCATGTTAGTGTGGTGGCCAGCGTTCCGCCATTCAGGCTTCAAATCAGCAGAATTTGTAGAGTTAAGATATAAGTAACTTATCATCAGCAGAGGTAACAAAGGGGGGTGGGGGAGGGTGGGGTTGTTGGGACGGTGTTAATGATGTTCCACTCTACCGTTCTGTAGGCTTATAACATTTGTAAGACATAAAGTTGCTGTTCTCTTTGTCTATAAACATAATGTACCTTGGCCAGAGAGAACTGGCTCGCAGAGAATCAATCAGCCTACTTGGAAATTTTAATGTTTCTTCAAAAGTGGTTTGAGTAGGGTTTCACTAGTTTTGTTGAATATACAAATCTACTCTCAATTGATTCCTTCAGTCTTGATATGACTGATTCATGTTCCCTGATGTTAGTTTGTCACTGTTTTTCAGGCAATTTTGCTATTTCTAGTCTTGTACCATGTTTTCTCACAATTGTTTGTGATACATATATATAAATAAATAAATAAATAAATAAATAAATATAAATAATACAATAATGGGAACAAGGAGGAAGAAGTTTGTGGCTTTCATCAAACTTTTGATCCGGTTTCAAGTACTTTTAACTTTGCCAAAAATTATGATTTAGCGATAATCCAGCGGAATTTGAAATATGTATTTTTTTTATAATTTGAGGAATGTAACAAATCACCTGCATATGTTCTGTAGGTATCAACTAACTGTACTAGCATGGAGGTCAAAAGGTCAAAGAAGAAGTTCCCAAAAGTTATACATAAACTTTGACATTCATGAATTGAAGAAGGTAGTAAGAAAAAAACTGAAATAGTTTTATGATGGAAGTTGTACATTATATTATAGCAGTTTCAGACTTTGTTGCTAAAATTAGAGTTTCCCCGTGTGAAACAGACTCACAGGTGGTTCTACTCAAAAACTTGAAATGTTTTCAAAGTTTCAAGATATATACATACCGTATGAGGGCAATAATCTAGTCATCTCCAGCAGAAACTGTTTGGAGCTCCAGTTTTAGTTCTAGTTTGCAGTGTACAAAGTCAGTCGATGTGCTTTCTGATATACACTACAATGCTACAGTAGCTTGTAAACACTGATGTCATTGTACACCCAAATTTCCAAGAGAACTCATGCTTGATATTAAATGGCTTCATAATAATTAAGTACAAGACGCCTGTTGGCAATTGGTGGTATTCCTAGGTCATGTGAGGTCCGTGGAGGTCCCATGGTCAAAATATATTCAAGATATCATTTTGCATGGACAAAGTTTATGTTCATTCATTACGATATGAAAGATTAAGTGTACACTCTTGGTGGACGTGAAAGGTAGTTTGAGATGAAACCCTGGAAAGGTTGTTATAACAAGATAGGAGGAGAATGTGGACAGATGTCATACTTGACAAGATGGCTTCTCTGTAATGAATGTGAATTCTAGATTGTCTTTTGGTGGAGTAACAGGTGTCAAAGGTCATCTGGGGTCAGTAAAACCGAGACAAACGTCAAAAGTTCTTTTCTGGAGATGCAGTTTGTGGAAGTTATAAATTGCTTTTTTTTTTTTTTAAAGGTACACACAATAGTTTGTGGGTCCACATTAAAGGTCAATTTATGGAATGAAAAGGTCTATAAGATTTTGTAAGATTTCATTCATATTGTTGGTTTCATTGGTAGAGTACTTTAAAGTAACGGTATTCAAATTGTATTTGCTCAGTGACCCCAACTTTCACCTTCGTCGTCTTGGTGACCCTCCAGTGGAGGATGTTGTGGCCAAGAGAAGGAGTCTATGGGTAGATGGTATCCTATTCCTCTTTGAGAAATATATGATTAAGGGTGCTTGGTTGAAAAATATTGTTATCTATTGAAGTAACGTTTTGAATATTTTTTCCCATAAATATCATAAATTTCTTTTCTCTTATGATTTTTCTACAACCCCTTCCTCGAATACCAGGGCTTGTTAATGTATCAAATAACTTTAGTATTGGTGTTCTATTCGTCTTGCGTGACAACTAACTGGAGGGAGGCTCCTCATATCTTTCCTTTTTAACTTCATTCTCTCTGTCTCTTCAGGTTGTTAGAGCTAAGGAGAGGTTAGATTCAGAATTAAAACTGGCAGAACAGGCCAAAGGAAGAACCATCACAGACAGCAACACTAACAATACACAAGGAGAACCACGGACATGATAGTAGCTTAAATGAGAGGAAACATACCAACTGACCTACCAATGGGAACTTTTACCAACGGAAAAATGGATTCTTAAAGAATAAGAAGTGGAGAGAGTTACTGTGTGAAAAACTGTGAAGCTGCTGGCTGGTTCAAGTCTTAGCAACCAAGAGTTTTGGGATTTAGCTTTTCAGTGAAGTCATAGAGCTTCATACCATAGAGGACTATTTGTGATTCAAGGGAGATTGACTTGTTTTAGTTTTGTATAGCAATATTCAGATTTATCAAGTTCTTCTCTTTGTACATTTCTGAAAGATGATTAATGTCTCTGCTGCTCTGCAGTGTTAAGCAATATTTTATAAAAGCGTTGTGTATTAAATGCCAATCATTAATCTCTCCCCTGATTGCATCAGAATGGGAAAGAGAAGAGTAAGTTATTGGAGAAGAAACTAATAGATACTTGGTCGGGTAATTAATCTGATTTTTATTTGCAAAACAAAGAGCTTGATCCTACACCATGATATTTATTTACATCAGCATCTTGTGATACAAGAAGGAATAAAGTTTGTCAGTTAATCCATTGACACATTGGGAAGAGGAGAAAGTTTGACCTCAAAAATTTGGATAAAGGTATAAAGTTTGCAGACACAAGCAAAATAAGAAATGGTCTTTCCTGCGAGGTGGGGAGGGAGAGGGGAGGCTTGACCTTGAAGGTCCTTGACTAGATATGAACGAGGGAGAAAGAAGTGATTGGACTCTTTGGGGACAAAGCATGTGCTGCTTATTGATTTGAAACAGAGGGCTCTCTACCAGATGAACGCCTATACCTGAACTCCTCTCATCCACCCAATTCCTTTTCAACAATTTGTTTGCAAAACGCTGTTAAAGTTGTAGTGAAATCAGAAAATGACTGGTGAATTAATTGCACAATAGAATGGCTTATAATGCAAACTACATCACCTATGTTACAGAGGCCTGGTTTAATTTGCATAAATAGATGATTCATTAGCAGAGCAATAGAAAGAATACAATCGCTGAATGAGTCCATAAACCAGTGATAGATGCAAAGAAGGTAAATGCTGTGTTTTTTGTTTTACACAAAGTGAGCAACATAATGTTTGGGTATGTCAACAATTAATGTTGACTTAAGGATGTATCTACTTGCACAGTGCCTTTGTATTTAGGTGCTTAGCATATTGTACAGTTGATCTGTTTCAGGGATATGTCTGAGCAGTAGTTTGCATATGAAATACAGAGCAGCGATACTATGTTTACTTCTGTAGGTGTTTGGATTTGTGTCTTAGAAAGCGTTCAATCATTGAGTTAGGATTTTCGCTGATAAGAAAATCAAGAAGATGTGTTGAGGGGGGGGGTTGTTGGACATGGTAGTTTACTTTCCTGCAATGGTAAGAAGAAAAAAATCTTTAAATGAAATATAGTTGGCAAAAGGCCAATAATTTTCTGGGCATATCATTCTGGTGTTCTCAGATTCAATTTCAGCTGTAGTGTGGACTGTTAGTTCCTCTGAAACAATGATATTGCCTTCGTTGATGGAATGAATTTGAAAAAAAAACCTTTAATTTCGTTTTAAAGTATCAGTGCGAATGCACTGCAACCTCATATATTTCTGATATGAAAAAAAAAAAAAAATTGATGTGAAAGAAAAAGAGCAAGCAAAAAATTCTACGCTTTTAATCCTGCACGAGATATTAACTTACCGCGCCATATCAAAACATAACAGTAACGTAACATTTTCAAGGCTAGACTGCCAGCAGGGTGTACCAGAATAAAAGATCTTCTTACACAGACACACTGCAAGAAACATGCCTGTTAAGCTCATTAGCATGGAATGCACGATTCCAATAAACCCAGGATTCAAGTATTTCACTTTGAGTAAATCAAGCTGATAGTTGTCAAATAATTTGTCAAATGGTTTCTTGTACAATTTTGATGACCTTTCCTCCAAGGGTTATATTTTGATAGGACAATGAGAGAGAGAAACTATACTCTGACATTACTCATGAGATGGTTGTGGTGGAATTTTAACTTGGTTAGTGGCATGCACAAAAGGGGCCCTCACCTCTATCATCAGAGAAAAACAGTCAGTAGGTTTTCAAAATTCACAGGTAATTAGTACACAACCTTGTGTTTAGACCTATATAAATGGACCTAATTTACAGTCTGAATATGCCTCATTTATCATTTGATATCTATACCTCAGACTTTTTACTGGGCAGCAACCCCAAGACCCTTCCTCTCCATACATGGGAGTTGCATTCAACAACTCCACATCTGCACCGACCATCATTGGTACTTCTTTTATTTGATCTACCTTCATCCCGTCCATATCGGTTCATGCCCCTGTACCTAACTCAGTTGGGGAACAGTTTGGAATGTGCCCCTCCCCCCTCCTCTGAAATTCCATGCACGTCAAAGATGCCAAAATCAAGGAACAAGTCTTATACTTGTGAACTGAATCGTACTTCATTTTGGCTCACATCAAACATACTTTCAAGTGAAGACACTTTAGCAAGGATCTTCAACAGAGTTATACTTTGGTAACACATTTAAGGGCTCTTTGAATGTTGCCATGTGACAGACCTCATCACGATGGCATGACAGGCAGATTCTCTGTGTCTAAATTCAGCAGACAGTCACACAGATGAGCTATGTTAGAGCATCTGGTTACATTCACGGCAAATCGAGTCACTCCCAGATTAATGTATGTCGTCCAGTTACAGAGTTGTTGACAATTAACAATTCATAATCATGGACGTTAAATATGAATGTAAGAGACTGACTTCGGTCAGCTTGCGGCTTTGATAAGCCAACGAGGCTTCTTCGCGAGTTCCTGCTTGCAGGAGGATCTAATATACATACATACATACATGCATGCATACATACATACATACAAATATATTTACTTAAATTGGTTCCCTTCTTTCTGCAATCTCATCTTATTCGTTGAAGTTGGACAAACGGCAGAAGACAAGTAAAGCCGTGGACCACCAAAAAATGACAAAAACAAAATAAATTTTTGTAGCAAATATACTATAAATTCTCCAGAATCTGAAGACAAAGTAGTAAAATAGTACGTACATACAATCAGACAAACAACACTTTAGAAGTGCAACAGTGAATCTAGCTTACTTATGAAGAACATTGCATTCTACTTACATAAAATATGAGAGATCAAAGAAAAGAAAAAGAAGGAAGTATGAAAAAAAAAAAAAGTGAATTAAAAATGTGATGATAAAAATTTCAGATTGACTGATCTTTGCTTTCAGGAAAAACAACAATAACCACAAATAATTCAATGATAATCACTTGTATGTCATTCTATGAATTTTAGTGTTTAAACTAATACGTGGATACATTAATTAGTGACAGTAATGAGCCTAGGACATTCATCTGAGCCTTAATGTTTTGTATCAACATGAGTTTATTCCATTCTACAACCACGAAACAGGAGAAAATATTAACAAACTGCTTATCTATTGCTGTAAAAGCCTTGTTCAGGCAAATGTATTAAAGTTCAGAGGGCCTGGCTTTTCAATCTCTTGTAGTAGAGAGCAGCCCTTTCATCACCTGATTCCTTCAATCTCACTGATAATTGTTTTAATTCATGACTTGTAGTATGAGTACAACAGCAAGAGTATGAGTACAACAGCCTAAGTACAACAGCATGAGTACAAGTACAACAGCATGAGTACAAGTAAATTGCCCTTGCTAGGAGTTTGAGTACAAAGTGTTTGGCATGAGTACTCTTGAACAAGTATCTGTACTAAACATCCAAAATACTCCAATGAAAGTTACCAGTTACATTAAACTGTCAGTCCGATCTGTCTATTTAACTTGTTACCTCTACCCCCCCCCCCTGCCTGCAAGGGTTCAAACCGAGGGTATTCCAATTTTTATACCAAAACATAAACGAAAGTCTTCAATAATATATTGACAAGTTTCTTCAGACATTCATATTATATGATAGTACAGTAATACCTAAGTTTGTGTGGGTATTTCAAGCAGCAAATGGCTCTTTGTTTCACATTCTCAGTGCTAGTGTTGCGGCAGGTTTTGTTCTCAAATAATCTTCGACATTCTTTTATTTAGACTGCCCTATTCCATAGAAAGGTGCTTTTATTGTCACACATATAGCTTTAGAATATTAAGAATGAAAAATGTGTTTTTTTCTTTTGTTTTAGTTTTATAATTTATGCAATATTGGTACTGACCATGATTGTTAATGAATACAAAACTATTGAATAATTTTGACCGAAAGTCAATAATAATGATGATAATAAATATATATATACCTTTATTTTTCTCTAAAAACTGAAAATATCTGTGGGATGATTTTACATCCACTTTCAACAACTCAAAAAATTTTTTATGGCACAAAGAATGTAACAATCACTCAAATGAAAACTTTAAACGTCACCCTTGAATATACGCCAATTCTTGACTTTCGCCAATACTTGTAAACGATGAAAACTGATATGCTGAAAAATACGATGCGCTTTGCTGGGGATTAATAAAGTCAATGGACATACAGTATCACAGTACTGCACACATCAACCCCTCGTGAGGATACACTCCAGGTATGAAATATCGAAAAAAGTGTGTTAATTTATGTTATAAATAGGCCTTTTCATTTAAAAAAACTTCCAAAATTGGAAGTTGGCAGAATTATGACATAAGAGGAATACAAATGCAAATTTTCATGGGATGCTTTTAACAAAACTTGCTGTCGTAGAAACATAATGGCATGAATTGACTTGAAAAGATATATAACAGTTTAACAATTTTTAACAAGTTTGATTAATTACAATATAATATTGTAACAGGTAATACAATCTGACTGTATTAACTATGCTATAATATTCAATATTGAGCTCTCAGCTATGACTTTTCAACATTTAGAATAAGTTAACTCTAAAATCTTGTCTCGACTTTGGTACAGGGCTTGAATCTTTATGGAAGGGTCGGAGGGGAATGAATGATTTTATAGAGGGCTGGATTCTGATGACTGCAATGGGAGGGGGGGGGGGGGGGATTGGGAGGGTTTCCCTCCACAGAAACAATTGTAAAGTTTTAAAATTCTGATGCATAATAGATTTATAAATTAGGTGTATAATTAACTTTAAATGCAAGGTTGTGCAGATAAATACTCTTGAATTTTTTTTTGTGCGGTTGAATAGAGGGTCACACACCTAATAGCAGTGGTCTAAATATTCCCCAGCTGAATATCAAAATAAAAGAACCCACACTGATCATCCATACTGCTTGACTGATGACCTGACAAGGTAGAAAGAGATGGAACCTGCCACCCTCAACACCCCCCCCCCCCCCCCAAGGACAAATACCCAGTCAAATGTATAGATAGCAGCAGGAGTCCCTTCTTTGTTCCATCAGGATTGATAACTATTATTAATATTTTTACAAAGTTTGACAAAAGAACGGCTACAAAAAAAGCCTCCATGATAATTTTGAATTCAAGGCAACTCCTAATGATAAGATTACTTGAACAGGTAAACTGGTGTGCTCGTTCATCTTTGTTTATTGTTCATAGCTGCATGAAGGAGACAGAACAAACTATCATCTTTTACTGATTTGCTTAAATGCCTTGCGATGAGCACCTCCCACAGACAGCTAAGAAACATTATGTTCCTTTTGTCAGGGGAATTTCATTTTGTAAAAACTGTGATGTCATGGAGCCCACAATGTGCTGCAACCTTTAACTTTCTCTTTGTTTATCATTTCATATTATCAGGTACTGAAAGTTTAAATTTTAAATATTTTAGATTCAGCTTTAACAAACTCACGTCTCCATTGCAGCAAATAAATATTGTAATAAATAAAACATCGAAGCACATGTGGCTTGATTATGATGTCATATTATAAACTTGATTAAGCCTTCAGCTTTGTATTTAGTCTATGACAAATCCCAAATGGAATATGGTTTTTCATTCACTCTTTAATGAATTTGTTCACATCACAGTTGATATCTTTATCACATGAAACAGTGATTCGGATTGGGTTTGTGTCTCCTTTAAGATGAAGACCACCACCGAGGTCTGGGCAACAAGCAGCAGCACACCGAAATATGGAACAGTAATATTAATCACACACTGAAATGATTTCATCATTATCATCATGCTTTACTTTGTCTTTTTTCTTGTCAGTTGGAAAATTTGATGAATCTGACAAAATCATATGTTGCAATGCATATATATATATATATATAGGAATAACGGAAATACTGTTAAAAAACTATGCTGCATTTAGAGAAAGGCTGGATCTCGAGTGAGATACAATAATTAAATTAGGTAAGTGATTGGAAGTAAAACAGCCAATGTTTGGTTTTTGCAGAGCTTTCGAGCAAAACTAGCTCTTCTTCAGTGCATGATCACCGAAAGTGACAAGGAGTAGCAGGAACTGAAACTATTTTATTACGGTATAGTCTGTAGTTGGAAAGGTGATGCCGATACCTAACCCGCTTTCGGAAAGGCGTCAAAGCGTTTTCAAAGTTGCTCTCCATTTTGAAGCATAGTTGGATCAATTAGATACCAACAGTGAAAGATATAGATAGGAATAACGGAAAAACTGTTAAACAACTATGCTGCATTTAGAGAAAGGCTGGATCTCGAGTGAGATACAATAATTAAATTAGGTAAGTGATTGGAAGTAAAACAGCCAATGTTTGGTTTTGCAGAGCTTTCGAGCAAAACTAGCTCTATACATATATATATATATATATAGCAATTTAGCATGCTCTAAACAACACCTCCATCAAAAATGTAAATAGGCCTAGCCCAATTTCCATGTGTGACATTACAAATGGTTATAGTCTAACATCAGGACTGCAACATCTTCACAACACAATGTTTCTATTCCCAGCCTAATTTGCATTATCAGTGCTTTATCATTGCAACATAACGATAGGACCACAACACTCCCACAACACAGGTCATTAGGCCTAGCCTAATTTATATATCAGGCACAAAGTGAAGTTATCATCATTGCCATATACCATTCATCACAGCAAGATAGAATATGTCCTGCTATTACAGAGACGAACAGTGAAATTGTTGTTACTTCTCTATTGAGAAGTTCCCTAGTGCTGTATTATTTCATTATACATTTAAGTATGGCTACAGGTGCTGGCAAAAGATCAAACATACATTTTTTGGGTGTAATGATGTAATGAACTGCTTGCCTACGGCATTATATATATTTTTCAGTATTTTTTGTCATTGGAATTTGTTCTCCTTTTTCAAGGTCAATAGAATGTATGTCTTTTTCATCATTTATCTTCCAGCGTAAAATTAGATACAGTACCCTGAAAAGCAGCTATAAATATATTAGAAATATGACAAGGTTGCTTTCTTTCCACCATTAATAAATATTGAATTGATCGCTTCTGCATATTCCTTTTTTTATAAGACATATCAGGTACAGCTATGACTTGGTCGCCACGGTGATATCCCTGGTTTCGGGGTGAGAAGTATACTGGGTCAAAGACAAAGGACTGTCCTCCCTCTTCTGCCTCTTGCATACGCTATGACCGTGTTCACTCGCAGGTAGGTCCGACAAGGAGGAGGAGGAATAAGGTAGCACCGAGGGTGACAAGGCCGAGTAAAAACTATCAGTCCTAAGTTTAGCGATGCTGTTTAACGGCAAGACAGAATTGGAGAGCAGAGGGCTTGAGAGGGTCGACGGGAGAGAGGCAAGTGGACCGGTGGGAACTGTTACGTAGCTGTAGTGTGGTGGCAAGGCTGGAGAGTGCACCAAGATGGGGTACATGATGACCCTCTCTGATAAACTGTTGGTACCTGCAGTGGCGAACGACGGTAACGACGCCAACATACTGGCAGGAGAGAGTTGGTTGGTAGCCGTGACTGTGGGCGTCGTGGAGGTTATTAAGTTGGAGATGCTCATACTGTGAGCGGTTTTCTCGGAAGGTTTAGTCCTCTGCTCTCGAGAATAATGTCCGTGAGATTTGACATGCTTCCTAAGGGAGCTAGGGTCTGTGTACCTCTTGGTGCACCCTGGCAGTTTGCAAGAGTACGGCTTCTCCTCGTGGTGAGTCCTTGTGTGCTTGAAACGGTCACTTGAATTTGAGTACCTCTTATTGCAGCCCTCTACTGGACAAACATACGGCTTCTCTCCTGGAGTTAGAGATAAAAGAGATAAAGGCATTCATACTGGACTTGTTCAGAATGATGCAAAGATTCAATAAAAGTCAATATGCTGCTTGAATTGAAAAAGTATGCTTAACTGAAAAAATTAAAACAGCAATGCAAGCAATAATACTTTCTCTATATGGTAAATATGGGAGGGTAGGAGGCAGGGGGGGGGGGGTAAATTTAGGGTGTAAAATGTCAATAATGTTGATACTATGGTGAAGGGGACTACATGTTTATTGTGGATTACAAATGTTTTCTGATTCCATGGAGCTGTTCCTTTTACCTTATTGTAGGGAACAGATTAATCAAAGTCACAAATACATATTAACACAGCAACTAACAGGGTTTAACAAGGATGCAAAAGGGAGAGTAGGAGGGTTTTAGAGGAGCAAATGTTTCAGTTACCAGGCCTGTAGGGACAATAGAACCAGACCTGTAGGTGCAATAGAAATACCAGACCTGTAAACCGGACCCACCCAGTGACTTTCATGGAACTTTCTTACCTGTATGAGAGCGTGTGTGAATTTTAAGATTCTCCAGTCTTGAGAAACATTTCCGACAATGCTGGCACTGATGAGGTTTCTCGTTCGTATGTGTGCGTACGTGGATCAGCATTTTGTACCTGTCGGAAAAACAAGGAAATTGATAGATAAAGAGAAAAAAACATATTTTTTATAAGAAGACAAACTTAGGAGCTTTCAATGTTGCTATGCAAAGGTTTAACACCAAAATATTCCCTGACACAGACAACTAAATGTGTGAACAGCTGCTTTCAAATTCAACAACCTTGTCTGGAAACTTTCCTCAGGAGTCAACCTAGTTAACTCAAATGGATACTGTGTAAGCAACACACCACTGCACATATTCAGTGTAGTTTGGTGCCTGCATTAGACACAAGTCCCCGGTGAAAGAGCTCAGGGTTTCCCTTTAACCAAATAACCACCACCATGTAGGGTTAATTCCTTTGGGGTAAGCTCCATCAGGCAATAAGGTTTGGTAAGTCCCATAATACCCACAACGACATATACATATATATATACATATACATATATATGATATGTGATATATATATATATATATATATATATATATCTATATAGAGGTCTATTCCCTGATATACACACCATACCAGGTGGGTGGGCATAGTCTCTAAAAAGGTGCTGGATCTACTGACCTCTCTATTTGTTGTGATATTTGAAAGTTGCTACAACAATTGGGGTTTCATGACTATAGCATTTCTTTTATATAATATAAACCATGACAAAATTATAAGAATTAAAAAGAGTTGATAGCATTACTAAAGGTAGATCTACTTCATTTCACAAATCCCTACATTTGTTTGCCAATGATATTAATGAGAAATAAAGGAACTGTCAACTTGTAAGATGCTGAATAGCTTGTACAGAAATCTGGGAAAAGACCTTTAAAACTTGACAAATAATGAAAGGCAGTTACAGTTAAACAATTTTTTAATTTCCTCTAATTTCTGGTAACTTTTCTCCTCAAAATCAATAAAGAGTAAGACAAGATAAAAGAGGAAGGTAGGTAAGGCTCATCTTGGAAAATCTTTTTCAACTCGTTTGACTTTACGTAACATTCCTAAGAAAATTGTTATATATTATATGGATATGCAAACTTTGTTCTTGTATTGTTCTCTCTATTCACTTATGGGAGCGCTCTACTAGACAAGCCCTCTGGCATTTTTTGAGTGCTTCCTTTCACAATTTTCCCTGTTGTTGATATGTTTTGTCACTTAGTTACCTTCACTGTATTTATATTGTGAAGAAACAAATAAATGAATGAATGAATGAATTTACAATGTCAAAGTTAGTATTCTGGCAAGCAGGCAGACAGATAATAATGTCTGATTTTCTAACAGATCACAAAGGAAAGAAAAGAAAATATGCCACATATACATGGTCTAAAGTTCCAGCTAACCTTTCAAACCTTTCAGGTTTTCCTTGTTATACAAAGGAAGGAGAGGTCCCCTTAGAAATTGTCCCTCACCCCTGGATGCGAAAGATCTTATCAGGACAGGGGCCATTCATTTAACCAAGAAATCAATCAAAGTCTGTTGAGGGAGAGGCTTACTGTACTTCTTCATACACATACTGTAACACTAGCCTTACAGTAACTGTACCCTCTCTCATACCTTGCATTGAATCCTTTTCCCTTTCGAGCACAGCCTTCCCATCGACAACAATATTCTGCTTCTTTCTCTAGCCGGACGTGGCGCTCGTTGACGTGGTTCACCAACTCCTCCAAGCGGATAAATTTTTCAAAGCAGTTGTGCCACTTGCATATTAAAGGTTCTGTATGGACTTGATAGTGGTCTGGGACTGCCATACTCGTCGCTAGGTTGGCGCTGGCATCCGCGATGACGGTACCGTGGTACAAAGAGGGCGCTACACTATTCGTGGAGGAGAACTGGAGGGATGCTATAGAGGAGGGACTCACTTGGGATGGAAACTGCAGGTTGAAAAAGAAGAAACTAGACTAGAATCTTCTACAAATCCTACAGAGTAGAGGACTGGATTGATTTTAAGAAAATTACAGGTTACCCTTACACGACAAGTTGGTTGTCCTAAACAGTCGATGAATAATGAAATATGATATTACAGTGGTTAAATCCAATGAGATATTTAGTTGTTTACAACCAGGTATCAGACGTCTACTTAAGCAGCTGGTTACATTTCATTATTAAAAGTAAATATTTCATTCATATCCTCTTTGCATTAACCAACCATCTCTCCCCCACCCTCACCCCCCTCCCAATCCCTCTGTCAGATACTTATCATTACACAATAAACTATTAGCTCATAATTTGGCCTCTTAAACCACTTGATGAGAATAGCAACCAAGGTCCCAAGTGTTAATGCAAGTTTAGGCAGATCTTCACTGGAGTGATGGAGGCCTAGAGGTCCCGGGGTTTAGTTTCATGTCATTTACTGTGACCATGGAGCTATAATCTGTTTATAGCTCCATGCTGTGACTAAGATACATGTCATTCTGTAAGGACCAGGGAGTAAGCTGATACTGATTTATAGAGAGATTCCAAATTAGGAGGTGATTGCCAATGGAAGCATACCTGAGGTCAAGGGGAATTTTTTAAAAATGATGAATCGTTTTTTCTCTGTGAAATCTTTGCGAGGCTATATAAAGGAAAGTCCAGAGCAAATTTTATTTGCTGCTGATGAAAGAAGAGGGACATATTCTACTAAATGCCCTGGTGAAATTTGCAAATTTATTGAAGAGATCTGGCAAATCAACTCAAAAAAGCTGCCAGCTTGACATTTAAATTGTAAAACAGTGGCAAGACTACTATTTGGCTTAATTTCTAACATTTTTGAGGGCAGCACCAATGCCGTTTAACAATAATCATCTGCAGTATCATCTGCCTACACTACAGCATGGAGCTATTACATGACTACAGGTAAATGTGGCCATCAGTAGCCTATGTAAGCTACGTCAGCAATTTTCATTTGTTCCTCTATTACTTACAGCGCATCTTTCCCTGACACGACATCGCAGGATCCTCTAGGTACAAGTTATCCATCAATCTATTACCACTTAAAGCGTTTAAATACAGAACATCATACTTTGAGGAGCAATACAGACCTGTGATGACAGATTGATCACAAGTCAAATAAAAACAAAAATGTGGACCAAAAAAGAGTGTCGTAAAAGTAAGAAAAATTTGACTTACAGCAATCATGTTTGAACCTGTTGTTGATGTTACAGAAGTAACATTTTGTGATAAAGACAATGGGCTCAAAATTGTTGATACATTTGTGAGTCCAGGTTGAATGGCCTCTCGTATAATATCGGATGAAAATCCAACAGATGCAGCTATGAGCGAGTTGGTAGGTGTCGTCGTCTCAGGAGAGGATGAAAGTTGGGAATGTTCAGACACCCAAGTAAAATCTCTTCTATCCCGAGGTGATGCTGTTTCTGGAGAAAAAAGAAAGAAAAAGAGACGATATCAAGGCAACAGTAATGATTTGTGAAATGAAGTAGAATATTGGGAAGGCTATGAACTCTGTTTGAACTTTTTGAAAACAAACACTGTTGGAATATTATTGTATGGCCTACACACACACATGCACACGCTTCTGTGTATCGGTATATCCTATGGAGATGTATTGTTAAAGATATTTTATGTACATACATAAACAACAGCAAAGCGTGGAATGCACTAAAAATGAATCTGGCTAGGCTGTTTCAAGCAAATTTCATCAAATTAGCCAAAAATGCAACTTTTAAGATTCTTACATATTAATCACACGTTAACATCAGATGAACTTTGATCCCCAGCAAAGATCATAGGACCTTCAAATTCAATATGGGTAAGCCACATATCAAATACAAAATTTATCAATTTTTCCCACATCATGCATATTAACTTCAAGTGACCTCTGACCTCCTCCACCAACAAACTAGACTTTTTGCACTTTAAAAGGCAAATCTATCATGAATGGACAAACTTTATCCAAGTTATAATACTTCAATAATAGTTTCATGCAAGGCTTTCACTTTGACCTCTACTCATCTGACATGACCTCAAACCTTCATGGTAGTGTTCCCAAGTTTGTGCATCGTAAGTACACTTAAATACACATGTACTTACACACACAAGCACACGCCAATTTAGCTGCAAAGTTTATTAGCCTGCCTATGGCGAGAAACCAAAACAGCTTGTACATGCAATGCTAATAAAATCAGCTGATTACTTCAGACAAAATCCATTTCAATATTCCAAAATTTCAAGGAAAAACTAAAGGACTGCAATAATATTTGACAAAACTGAAAATATTTCAACACATTTATAATAAAAAAAACCCTCCTCTAGACCATGCAGACAGACGATTAATTCTGAGGGTAATCCCGGCAATAATGAAAGGAAATGGGCCTACAGACCCAACTCACTGTTTTGACAACGGCTTAGCAACCAGTGTTGCTGACAAGTTAAATTAGCTTTTCAATCAGCTAAAAGTAGCTATTTACCTTTGTAACAAAGGGATTGTTCCCCTTGGCCCACCCAATGTATACACAGACCTCAAGTACTTGTATCAACATTACCTCTGTCTATAGGGCTTAAAGAAGATAATAGTTCCCTAAAAATCAACAAGAGTAAATAGGTGTGGGTGTTTATGTCCAAAACTATTCCAGTCCATATGCCATGGTGTATGTGTGAGTGTGTGTGATCATGCCTTGGCCTTTAAACACAATACTGTAACTTATATGCACATGTGTGATGGTTTTATTTTATACTGGTTTGTCGATCCATCTTAGTCGATACAAGGTTCCCAGGGGCGGATCCAGGGGGGGGGCCCGGGGGGCCCGGGCCCCCCCTTTTTGAAAATCCTGATTTTTTTTTTTTTTACCGCGTTCGAGGGAAAGTGCCCCATGCGTGATCAGTGGCGTAGCTACGGGGGGCCTGAAATTGCAGACATGAGATCCATATTTTCAGGCTATAGGTACATGCTGCTTAGAATACTCGGGAAGTGCCGTTTCCGGCCATCTGGGGGGTTTGTAAAGCTAAAAATTTTCTTGTACGCTCCGCGCCAACCGATGATGGCGCTCCGCTTAGATAGTCTTACATTCAGGCGCGGCTGGACCAGTCAGACCCCCCCCCCTGTCACAAATCCTGCAGCCGCCCCTGATATGTCATTGAATATTCCACAAAACAACTTTTTATGTCCACGAAACTGTCGAAACATGATTTTCACTACTGGTAGAGATATAAAATATTGGGAATTCTGAATTTCCTGCAAACATGCGGCTGTGCCTGTTCAATACTCACTACTGTATCGCCTTAAAAAATGATGAGTGGAAATAGTTTCTCCAGGACCGTATCGTATCGTGGGTATCGAGTGCGTCTGATATACGAACGTACGTAGTACGTACGTACGTATGTACGTCTATGATGATATGCACTGTACTGTACTGATAAAAACATAGGTGAATTTCACTCCATGGGAGTGATCACTGAGCACATTCCGGTATAAGAGTGAATTTCCACTCCATTGGAGTAAATCTTAACTCCTAATAGAGTTATATTCACTCATATTAGGAGTGAGGGTTAACTCCAATAGAGTTAAATTTCACTCTTAATTTGAAGTGCGCCGAGTGATCACTCCAATGGAATGAAATCCACTCATTTGTTTTTAGAGTGTTGCTAGATATATGAAGAAGAGATTTACATACCAATACATGTTATCGGTCATCGATTGGCACAAAAAGCCAGATTCTGATGACAGCTGCCTCAAGAAACCCAATAAATGGCCTAATAAGCACCGAGCCATCAATGTGGACCATTACCGAAACATCGATGCGTGTTAGTCTTCCACCCCCTTCCTCTAATGCTATTTAAGTCCACATGTGGGCATATCCTGCAAATCTACCGGTAGCCCACAGGAGTTTGAGTTGGGAGAAAGGCCTTGACAGCTTGAAACGACAAATGATGCCAACTTCCCTCAAGTTAAAAGTCTGGCTGAGTTGGCAAGGCCAGTCAGCATGAAAGAGAAAAAACTTTTTTTGCATTTCTGTCACCAAAGTTGCACATCTTTTTGGTTGCTATTTTGCCTCACAGGTGCCATCTCCTGCGATCTGGGGGGTGCTGAAATCTCAAATTTTCTCTGTACGCTCCGCGCCAACCAAGGTGGCGCTCCGCTTAGATAGTAAACTCCGCCCCCCCCCACAAGAAAGAACAGCCCCCCATGCCCCCCCACTCAAAAAATCCTAGCTACGCCACCGTGCGTGTAATTTTTTGTAAATAAATTTGCAAAAAGAGTACACCATCATTCCGATAAAGTGAAGGTGAGAGGGGCACTCTGACTGCATCAATAGTCTCCATCTGGAAGGGGGCATCCAAGATGAAATGGCCTGGAGTAGCCTGGTAAAAAGTAGTTTGCATCACCACCTACTCCCCAAAGACGTAAATCCCAGCTCATTGCTCGAAATTGCAAATATATGCCCGGCAAACCATGAATACATGATTTATTGGAAATAAATTTTACTCCAAACTTTCACGAAAAGTAGCACCAGATTGCACCGAGGACCTCCATATTTTGTGAAATTTTCCCAATGGGGAGGGGGGCACCCAATCCCCTTAGACCCCTCCCCCAGGACGACAATTAGGCATTTCCCATCTGGGCCCCCCCTTCGGCGAAATCCTGGATCCGCCACTGGTTCCTATTGTTTTCCACTGACGTCAAAGGTCATTTGAGATCATATAAGGTTACGTCTGAAACACTTGTAAACACAAGAATTCCAAATTAAAAATGCTTTGATTATTACTTCATACAGAGGTATGAGGTTCAGCTTCAGTCAGTATACAATCTGCATGATTATTCGTGGAGGCCAAAGGTCATAATTTGCAGTATTAAACAAAGTCAACGTCTGAAAAAATTGCAAACACAAAGATCTCAAAAGTGAAAACTACAATAAAACTTCATATTTATTATTCAGCTAGGTCAACCTTAAAAGAGTAACAAAACTAATTTGTTGTATTTCATGGAGGTCAAATTAATGTCATTTGTGCTCTATAGAGGTCAAAGTCTGAACACCTTGTGTAAAAGCTACTTCCAAACATAAAGCTTGGATGAACTTCATACTTTGCATGTATGTAGATCAACCTACACATAAAGCAAAACACCAACATGACATTATTTAATTGTCATACAATGTCATTCTACGCTCACGTCGGCAATATTCTAACGAGCTGAAGGACTCACATGCCCTTGATGAACAATAACGGCCAGACCCATGCAATGACAATATCATGAATAAGAAGCATGCAACCTCAATTTCATCATCAATGTACAAACATAAGAAAACTGTCATCAATAAATTTCTTATGAAGACAAAAAGAAGTAATACAGTTATTGCCTTCTTTTTCTTTGTGTTTAATGTCAACGAGTGTGTGGGCACATGCAAACACCTTGGCCTCCTTAGGAAACTACTTCAAAGTTGAATATATGTCATTGGTAATACTATATGATCATGTCCCAGTGATCTCTTCTATTCAAGTATTTCAGCTGCAAAACTATTTTGAGCCGAATTGGGATTGAATCAATCGTAAGACACACAGATCATTATCTCAAAAGTAATACAATTTGTCTATCTTATGCATGCTCAATATAACCCTGATAGGAGTAAATAGTAAGTTAATGGATTTTGTAACAGCACCTAGTAACTTTATGGGATACAAAGAAACCACATTTAACAATCTGAGGGCAATCCAAGGAGTTGCATATCTCATTGCCAGCAAACACTGATTTCCTGTGAACAAATTTATATATTAGCTAATAGCTATTGCAATCTGGCATTTACTGATTTTGAAGTTAACATGGCTACATTTTTTGGTTATTAAACCCTACACTGAACAAAACTAGTCAGGGAGTCCTGACTCCAGAATCATGCTTCTATCCGTGATAAAATTATTATTATTATCGGTTTGTAAATTTTTATACTAACTTTTAGCACAGTTAGCAAGATTACCACTCATTGTCAATCAGTGAAATTCTAATGCCATGTAAAGGTTATTATAGTTTATACATATTATAGTTTAAACACATTTATTTTCTTATTTTGCTTTAAAATACCTTTTCTTGTTTTTGTTGTAAAGCGCATTGAGACCGCCTCAGGTATATTGCGCTATATAAGAATCTATTATTATACATAGACTAGGCAGACTTTGTCCTGTTGCGCGCTTAGACACAGGGAATAGACAGGTCTAGGCTACGCACCTAGACACAATGCAGTATATATATCGCGGATTTCCAAAGCCTGTCAATTAAGCTAAGTTTTCAGATATAACTGGACCATGCCAGGCACAATATTGTACTTTGTAGCCTAGTAGAATTAATCATTTGTCCAGGCCAAACATAACAGTTACATTCAGGCTAGGTTTAGTATAGGCTAGGGTTTATGCTCCTCATATTCACTTGGCCTGTAACTAAGGACTTAGTATCGGTATAAAATATACATTTGACATTTAACCACATGACCTTTGACCTTGTTTCCCACGACACAAGTGAGACACAAGGGTTCACCCTGTGGTACATTCCCACCATGTTTGAAGAACATCGGGCCAGCCATTTAGGAGGAGTTTTTAACAAAACATTGGACACACACGCAGACACCCACGCACACGTTTGACCCCTCCCTCAGTCATGGACTTCTGGTCCCCCTGAGGTACCCTACCATGGGTGACACCCCGGTCCCCTCCCTGAGAGTAGCTACTCAGGAAAATTAACCATTACCATGGCAACTGTTGCTATGGCAACTGACATAGCCATATATGGCCAAACTGGCAAAGGAACTACAATATCTCATCTCCCCTATATAGGAGCAATGAGATCAAAATGACAACATTTGTTTAGCTTTCAGTACTTAACCAACTTAAATTATGATAATCAACAACTGTTTTGAATGGTTGACTATCAACCATTGGGTTATTAACCAAATTGTTTATTCAGACGCAAGATCCCAAGTCCATGTTTCTATCTTCTTTGGCTGACTTCACGATCTGGTCAATTGGCAAGTTCATTCAGGCCTGACCTGATGAGAGGGAAAAGGGGAGGGGGTGGGGAGGTCAAGGGGAGATACAGTCCTAGGTCCAAGATTTAAAGGGGAAACCAGGAATTAAGATATGGAGGGCTCAGGCAAATATGGGAAACATTGTGTATATTGTTATTTTAAGGATGAGTGCAAAAAAGGGCCCATGTGAAATAATTATCCTCCTGAGAGTCTAACCTGCCCAGTTGATGTCTGTGGGTGCATTACAGGATGCCCAATAGATAACAGACACACACAGTGTTTGTCATCATATCTACTATCTGGTTTGTGAAATAGTGCTACCACAGTCAATACGTTTGCACTTATTCCTGAACACTTCAAAATATAACTTATTTTTATCACTGTAGTATATATCCACTAACTAAAGTTTTTTTTTTCTAATTTCCAAACAAGCTTTGCTTTTGAATTTTAGTAAGCTGAAGTTTTGAAATGGACTTAAAACAAACAGATGCCTTATATTTAAAGTAAATTTCTCAAAAGAATTTTTTATAAAGATACTGTGTGTCTAAAATCAATTTGAAGTGTTGGATTATCTTTGCAGGAAGTTTACAGTGAAATGCTTACTACACACAAAATAAACATCACAGTGTGTGCGGTGGTTTGACAATGTCACCTTGCTGGTTAGGTATGGTGAGTTGAGGTGATTCTGTACTCCAGATGAACAGTCCTAACCTAGGCCATTATCTCCTTAAGCCACTGCATATCTCCAGAAAAGATTAACAAATAAATCTCTTCCGGAGGGGAAAGAGAAAAACCAATATATGCTTCATGTCAGGCCTTGAAATTTGGGCTACTTACTGGCTTAATACCAGTGGATTAAGTTTGCAATTTGCCTGTATAGAAAGAAAAAAAGGCAAGTTTTGTATTTTCTGCAACTAGACAAATGTTAAACAGATGATAAGTTGGTTAACAATTGATTCAGTCAAAGAATCGGGGAGTTAATTTCCATACAGGTCTAACATATGCCAGAGCCCCATAGAACCGCTTTACTATCTGCAAACTTATTATTGGGCTGCTCATATAAGCCTGGTGAATATACTGATGTGTGTTGTAATTCAGTAACATGCTAGTGGACACTTGATTTTAGCCATTAGATATTTTTAAAGCCTCCACTTGCATTTGTAAATAGCAATTTAGTGGCTAAAATTGTTAAGTTCTCCTCCTGGGTGTCTACAATCTAACACATCATGCCTACCAACTAACCTTCAGATCACTGAATGTATACAGAGGCTACAGTATCCATGAATTAAATGTAAACTTTTGATGACATAACTGTAACAGACATCATGTACTGTAGAGAAGATCATGACAACATAAATAGTCATGCTAGGAATAAATCAGGTATCTCATCACAAAAAAACAAAATTGAAAATTGCTATACAAGTGCAACTATTTATCACAGTTTTTGTTAACATGTACAGAAACCATAGCAGGCTAATGACAAAAATTAAGTTTTGTAAATGTTTTGTAATGGCTTTGCTGTCAAGTGAGACTGCAAATATTTTGCTAGCTTTACTCCTGGCCTTTTGATGGTAAAATTGCTGTGAAATTAAACTGTGGTGATGATCAACCTTTTATTCGAGACAGCACATTTTTTGGTTGTAAATACCAAAAATATATCCAAAGTTGGGATTTCCTCTCTTGGAAGGAAGGAAGGAAGGAAGGGAGGGAAGGGGAGGGGAGAGTAGAGACTCTCTACGTCTTTTACTACCGTACACAACTCAAACACACAGATCATTTTTTAGAAAGTAATCCAACTTCAATAAACCATGTTTGTGGTGTGAGCAAGAGTTCATCCACAAATTAATGCCAAAATGTTTTACAATTCAATTGTAGTCTGTGTCCAAAAAGATAATCCATAATCCCTACCATACAATCCAGTTTTAAAATGTGATTTACAGCCAAATTAGAGCTCCTTGGTATGGATGGAACTATATTTTGCATTTATTTAGGTTGTGACTTATTATGCCCTTCTATGACTCTAACCAGGCCATATAATATTATCATACACCATGTAGTTAACTAGCTAGTTCACCATATAAACCTATATCTACTGCATGTTGTAACAACCAATAGAAAACTCATATGATATGCCAATTATCATGCACAGTAATTAATAAATCAAGTAATCGACATCAAGTATATTTATTGCAATGCATTTTGTGTCCCAGAAATTTAATGAAACATTTACAGGAAAGCCTGTTTTCTCGTATCTGCAAACCTTGCGATTGTTCAACTAAATTTTTATTTAGTTCATGACACCAATGTGATGGACAGTGTTCAGTTACAATTATGTATAATTTTGTCAAGGCTCATTTTTAAGGATTTTCTTACTTTCTGATCACAAAGTTTGAACAGCAAGTTTGGTTGTTGGAAAAAATAAAGCAACATATCAAAGAATGACCAATATACATGTACAGTACACTGTCGGAGATACTGTATGTTTAAAATTGGTAAACCAAGTGTTGGGAAAACCCCCACCCTCCCCCCCCCACAAAAAAATCCTCTTCAGGTGGACCATCGAGGGCCAACTATTTTTGACGACTAGAGAACTTTGACAACTTTTGTTTTAGCGGTTTTTGACATCTTTCCAAATTTGACAATAGAGTACAGCACCATGGAGATATATATCACATTAAAGGGACAAATTAATCAATCTAATTCAGTGGTCAACAGGAGTCACTCAAGCTCTCCCAGGGCCTTCAAATAAAAGCCTTCTTTTAGTGTCACTCTCAAAGCAGCAGTTTGACTCACATGAATGACATTAGCAGGCCCTTTATGGACCTGAACCCCAGGGCTATAGCATATCCACCCCTCCCTCCCCCCACCTGACTCCCCACAGTTCACATCTTGTTTTTGTTTATTTTGTTATTTGGATTATTTATTGTTGTAATGACTGTTTTGATTCCCAGGCCAATCACTGGACGACTGGACAGTTGGCTATCTAAAACCTTGTGAGCATTCTGAAGCTGCAATTATGCC
Organism: Apostichopus japonicus; assembly: GCF_037975245.1. NCBI lineage: Eukaryota > Metazoa > Echinodermata > Holothuroidea > Aspidochirotida > Stichopodidae > Apostichopus > Apostichopus japonicus. The sequence goes on along the minus strand of NC_092574.1, from coordinate 25,764,012 downwards.
ATTTTACTAGAATAAACATAGTTAAATGTGAACATTGCAGTCTTATTACAGCCAAAAACAACCTCATGGCAGCTGAGAAAAGGCAGAACTGTCCTTCCAAAAGATAAATAGATGTTTAGTTTAATTTTTTGGCAAAACAAACCAAATATTCAACATAAGATTTCAATTAAATAAAACTTAAATCACTCCTAGACTTTTGTTAAGTACTTATGTCAATTTACTAATTAGCCAGTACCTGGTGATACCATTCCATTTTGTAAATTCAACTTAAATTTTAGTTCCAATAATGTTTCATATTAGCACTATTCCCATGGAAATATGGAATCAGAAGTTTTTCTTAATCATTTGAAATAAAAACCTAACTATTCAAGCTACTGCACATGATGAACCACATTGTTATTTTTTAATTTTAGAAAATGCAACAAACCATTACTTTACCATTGAAGCTTTTTTTTCAGTTTTCTTTTTTGGCAATTTAAGAGAAATTACAGAGTGTTCCTCAAAATAAGGCTGCAACTAATTAATAACCCCACCCCACCCAGACTTTATCATCAAATTAATTACTGAGCAAGAAATTAATGATTCAATGTTATAAAAACATTATTCAACAAACTGTAATACTTTTTACTTATCATATTGCTTCTACATTTATGAACAAGTGCTTAGTGCTCTGATTTTCATCAGCACATAATAGGCATCATAATGAATAACTTTTTTGATTTTTAAGTCAAATAGAGAAATAAGGCTATGCACCAGCAGCCTAGGAATACTTGATAAGTCTATTTTAATATGTAAAGCAGTATGATGATTCAATAAAAATTTAACCCCAGGACTGTTACTCTCCCCTGCTCCCTGTTTTCCAACTTTTTTTCAGTCATTTTCTTGACATAATAATTATTTAAACAAAACCTGGCAAAAGCAATATCACACCTGCTGGAAATTTATTTTTTTAAACAACTGATATCATCATATTACAAAATTCTCAAATTTCAATTGTAGGCTACTGTACATGTATAAAATATACATGTAAATCAGAAGTACAGACCTTTTTTAATTTAAAAAAAAAAGAAAATGGAATTCTCATAAAATATATACATTACCTCCAAAAAGAAAAATAATTCCTATGTCCAGTCATAAAAATATTCCAAACAAATAATTTGAACATTCCAAATTTCTTCTTTTTATTCTTCACTGGGAAGTTACCGAGCTATGTTGTACATGTACTGATTCCATCAGTGATGATCCACAGGTTCTGAAGTTCAAATTGTCAGCAGGGATATTATAACAACTCTGTCCCATTCCAGATAATTTGTCCAGGTTGAGAACGCAGAGATCTTTCTTCCACTGTGGTGGTGGCATGTGGTGGAGAGGTTAACATAAAGTACACACTATACATAACATGTTTCTCTGCCTACTCGGTCTCGGACTCCTAGGGCAAGCTGACGGTATCCCGTGCTTACTCACTACTGGTTGTGCAGAGCTGCTGACTTGAATGACAATGTTTCCATTTCAATAGACACTTTACTTTATGACTGACAGCCATATAATCTGCCCATTGATTGCTCCTCCCACATTGTTTAAAGAGGCTTACATATTTGCCGGCAAAAGAAAAAAAAAATCCCAAAAAACAAAAACAATAGCTATTTTGTTGGGTAAGGGATGAGTAGTTGCCATGGCTACAAGGGACTTTATGATCAGAGTTCTATTTAATTTGAGGGTTTGGGTGTATTTTAATCAGAGATGTTGGGGTTTGAATTCCACCCACACAGAGTGCAAAGATCAGTACATTAGGCCATAGCCCACATGTTGTGAGCTCTCCCCAGGGATAAACACTGAAATATCTGAGTCATGATGGCTTGATCATGGCAACCCTTGGTTTTCTTCTTACTTCTAAAACAAATAATCCTACCACTGGTACTGTCTAACCTACTGTCAATATCCTTAGGGCCTCTGGGCTCAAAACTTCAAAGCTAGGATGGTTTCCAGAACAGAAGCAAGAAAAAGGATAAAAAAGGAAGAAAACTCAGAACAAATCAAATGTAAGTTTCTGTTCTGTACAACGTATACAGTTTATCATGTGGGTGTAAGCAGAGTGTTGTTCCATCACAACTCCCTGGTGTAAGTGACCTACAGCACATTGATTTACATTAGTCTGCCTTGCACTTCTAATTTAGTAAAAATACTGTAGTTCTAATCTTGAAGTATAATTATGATCGTAAATCAATTAGGACATTTTACCGAATGATTTAAGCCCAACTACTGTATCTATCAGTTCAGGTATTTTTTATCTACAATCTATACCATTCCCCCCCCCCCTCCTTTTTTAAGGAAAGACCAGTTTCTTTAATTATCAATACTTCAATGGCAAATTCTTATCTTAAAATCGCAAAAATAAAGTGGCACATTGTAACCTCGACCCGTCAAATTTTCTTTCTAAATATTGAAATTAAATTTGAAAATTTTTGAAAGTTTTCTCATAATCTGCTTTATGTACATGATAACTTCTTAATATCTGTATCTGTCAGGGTGATGAAATGTTGACAGTAAACTTAAAATCATTTAATATTATTCCTGCAGTAGGATTCATCTGGTGAAAGCCTCCAAGAGTCTGTCTTGGCACGGCGGTATTAATCAGGGTACTCTGCTCCCTTCTAAGGTTATAATCACGTTGATCGAAGTGGCTGAACTACCAAGTCTAACATGTCTAACAGCATAATATCAGCTCTTGAGCAGAAACAATACTACATTAATCTAGGAAAAACCATACATTTACACTGTTTCATTAGCTTTAACAAACTAACGAATGCAATTTGCTCCACCACTATGTCTTTATGTACAGGGTAGGCATAGAAACGGAAAGCTTAACATATGAATAGCAAAATTCTTTCCGCCCACTGGGTGGAGTTGGGAATGACATCATCGCTGAAAGCCTCGTCAGCTCTTAAAAGTTTATCCGTTTTATTTTCAATAATTAAGTATAGGTTTACATGTTCTTTGAGTTAATTCTGCTTAATTCTTTATGCTTATTCCAAACAGGAAAAAAAACAAAAACCCATGTACGTTTATCAGCTTCACATGTACAGTATTGGCACTATATGTTTCATTCCACATAAGAATGTGGTTCAAGAAAGTGTCTACGTACTGTAGGTGATGAAAATGTTGAGAATCTAATTACAGTACATTTATTTATCTCTCACAAAATAAAATATTCATCACTTGGATGATATTATTTCAGATGGTGGTGTCTTATAGTGATCAACAGCAATCAAATCTTTTAGTAATTTCTCTGTATTCAAGCATGGTTTTTGTTATGACTACTGTAGGAACTGTATGCAGCTTGGGTTATGTCACAATCTGCATTTGCCTGGATGACGTCACGTTCGCTACTGTTCAAAGTATATTTGGAATATTCATGCTAATCGGTTAAAAATTGTTTCTCTGTTGAACGCAATATGAGCATTCTCATACTTTGATAAAATGTTTGGAAAGTTGTTCATTGTTTCTTAAAGTAACTTCTAATGGCTACCCAGACAATTCATTTGAAGTTTGATTTACAGTTAGTAGTATCAAAATAGTAAATATAAAAGAACTATACATGAATGTGTTTTTCTTGTTTTTTCAGTAAATATTTGTACTAATGATCTAACAAATATGCAGCATACTTTATTACTTCCTGTCAACTTTTGATTCAGTTAAGCAATCCACACTGCTCAAAAAAAGTTTTATTCATTCTATTTGTCGATTAGTTTCCCCACCCACTATTACTGAATAGTATTATTACTGAATTACTCAACTGAACAATGCCCCCAAAACCTGCTGTACAATAAACCACTCTGTTGCCATTTTTTTTCTGAGCTGTGTTTACATTGCCATAACAACCAGCTGTAACATATACCACCCACAAGACTAACAAATCACATACCAAACACAGTTCAAGGGGGTGGGATCCAGTCATTGATCACCAAAATAGTGTGAAAAAGATTCCACATTTCATACAATCAGGTCATCATTAGTCTACAGACAACTGTGCCTACCAATCACTGATACCTTGAGGGGCCATCTACTATTACCAGATAACTGTCTAACTCCCCCCTCGTTCTTGACACCTTTTAAGATTTTTTTTTTTTTTTGGTGAACAAGCTGATGGAAACCTGCCTTATTTTCCTAAAAAACAAACTCTTCCTCAAATCATGGAGGTAAAATGCTCAAATTAACATTGGGGTTGTTGTGATGGTTGTATGACTTAAGACCAAGCCTTGTAAATATTTAGCCATGATTGTATAACTTCTCATTTTACTTTAAAACTAAGAGATATTTAACTTGTGGTTGAAATCAATTGGTGCCTCAAAAGTTAAGCTTTTTTTCTAAACATTTAATCCATACAAAAAGACCAAAATAAGAATGAATAAATAAAAATTAAGGCCCCAAGTTTCCTTGGCAACCTTTAGGCCTAATTTCATCATTTATTGAAGTGGTTTCTGTGGGCTGAAGTAATCTGACAAAACGTACCTAATCTTTCCTGCGTTAACATGTTGTACAAATAAACTCAATGTAAACTGCACACTTAAAGATATATGTGGTTTTGGAATACAAATATGTAATCAAATGATCAGTTTGGGAATATATCCCTTACCTTTCCACAGGTTTTATTGGACGACATACTGGACAAAAGCAGTACTCATACCAGGGAATTATGTCTCTATAGTAGTATCAAATGAAAAATGAAATTGTAAAATGGACAATTTACCACACAATTACTGTACAAAGTTGTGTGTAAAGTAGCAGTTTCTGACATTGATTCTGTTTGATAAAATTATTATTATTTTTTTGGATCATACTAAAACATTTAAAAAGTACTTGGCAGGAATGCATACACTACAATACATCCTGCTTCATATATCTGTAACAGCTACATATAGCATCTCTTCAACAGACAACCCACACAGTAAAATAGTACACAACACTAGTATTAAGCCCCCAAAATGACAAAAGTCACTGTATAAGTATTCAGAAGGATTTTTCTGGTGACAAACAATAGGACGTTTATACTGAAGAAGAACATATTCCACACTGATTGACGAAAACCCCATCTCTATAACCTCCCCCCCCCCTCCCCCTGACTGGAGATGTGGTTGATTGAATCTGATTTACCTCCATGATTGCATGTAACCTGTGGACTGAATAGACCTTCAATGGACTCTTGGAAGTTGGATCACAGTAGGGGGTCTGTGATGTCATCTGGGCAAATGCTCTTTGGAAGCTTTACTAGGCTGCTATAATCTTCTTGATGATTTATCCTTGAAACCTGATCCATTTGGAATGCTTGCTTAGATCACCATGTTATCTGTGTGTAGAATTATTTCATCAATTGTAGGTTTCCTCTTTGGTAGAGATATTCTTTTCCTTTGTGACTACGGTGATTGACAAATCAAAAAGAAAAACAAAGATGTTTTCAGCAGAAGTGCCCTAATGACATCCATTCATTCTGCTGTTGTGAGATGCAACTTACAAAATAATCCCCAAATTAGAAAATTTGTTACATCGCGATACAAAATGCTACGAAGACGCGGTATGCGCCAAAAGATACAGAAAATTTTCAACAATATGATCAATAAGCAACCAGCTTCAGCCAGCAGTTAATCCTTACAAATTTAAAGCACATAACTCAGTGATTCTTGAATACAAATGCAGTGGACTATAAGAGGGGAGAGGGAAGGGGGAGAAGGGCCAAAGAGGCAGATCAATGTTGCTGCATGAAATCATTGGGATCCCCCTCTCCCTTCCCCCATAGCAGGGCCCTGTAAATAGGTCAAGTTATTAACTTTCATTCCCCTAAATAAACTCTCTTTTGATGAAATTTGTTTAACTGAACAGTCCACAAAGATGGAATAATGTCATCAGTGAACATGAAACCTCTACAGTTCTGTAGGTAGATATGTAGATATAAATCTGCTGCCATTGTTAGCTATGCTAAAACTAGGGGTCAATGTCAGCTGTGCTAACCCCTCCTTTCTGCTGATTTCTTGCCAAACTTGCTATTAAATAATTCATCTGTACCTTAAAATGAGCATAAACCGATATAATAAAACACTGGAGAACCAAACATCACCCCTCTTTATGTCAAATGAGTGAAAACTCTTGGCAGTTACAGAGAGTGACATTCTTTGTTTTCATAATCGGCAAGAGAAAGAAAAAGTACACCAGAGGTGAGAGGAACAACAGGAATCTTGACAGTGAATTGGTCATTATGGCAAACTCCCAATCTAAATTGAAGATTTTAGGTTATTGTCACGCCGCTGTCTCCGACGACGTCTGTCGCCGTTGTGTTGGGAGAGCCACATTTGAAATTGAGGCTTTTATACTGACTGAGCTTACATGACTCTAGAATATACAAAGCCAGACCCTGAGGGTGAGTCGCTCTACGATATATGTTGCGCTCCCATAGTTATACTATCGGTAATGCTTAACCAAGGGCAGATATTGTTTTTACAAGACGCATCTTCCAACGACAGCGACTTTGTGGGACCGGCCCAGCAGGACATGATGGGCTGAGAAAGCAACCTGCTGAGAGGAGGGAGGTGAAGATGAAGCTAGGGTGACTCATAAAACAACCAACCTCTCTCATCTACATTGTCACATCACCCTTGAGATGTAACAGCTGCTCTGGGGAGAATATTTATCACCCCCCAACAAAAAAACTGAAGATGTCATGGGCAAATCAGATGAAGAATCCTTTCTTCTGTCAGATTTCTGAGAAAATAGTTTTTTCTCCAAAATTTGAGGTTTTAGTGCAATTACTACCATAGTGTGAAACAATGGTAGCCACTTTCTTGGGCAAAAGAAGAAAAAAAATTGAGGCACTGTTGGTTCTTATGTATCACATAATTTCCTGTTGACCTGGCAACTTGGTGATGTCTCCAACTTTTCACTTCTCAGAAAATGATCTGAGGTTTATCTGGCTGAAAATCATCATCCTTCTTATCAAACAGAAAAAGCAAAAAAATAAAAAATAATAACTATTGAGAAAACTGCAAGAAACCAATCAATGGACAATAGCCCCCTTCCAGTTCCAGCAACCTTCCTTGTTGATGACTGGGCAACAGTTTTTACAGAGAAATGGGTGGATTGTTGGTGGAAACTGGTATCCACAAAGTGACCTGACCGAAAGCCACAGCAAAACAATGTACAGGAAGAACAGGCCAATGTACTTTACTCATTTTGTCCTCATGTAGTACAAACACTTGCCCTTTTCAATTTGTCAAATTATTATTAAAGGTTAAAGTGATTTCATCTTTTATAGGGTATACCACAGGAAAATGCTAAGGAAATTGGTGACACTGCTACATAATTGCATGTATCTGGGAATTTTCTTTTTTAGCACAGGAACCATACAGGTATCTCTGTTAGTAAATTAATAAGGAGTAAATGCTATGTTTTGCATAACAGTGAATACCGAAGTAATTTTGTAACCAGAGAAGCAACTTTTTATCTTATATCTGGATATATCTCTTGAAGGTCATCAGTAATATGCTAAATATGCTGGAAAGTCAAATAAATGGTGCAAAATTCATCAAGCATTTTAATGCCACCTATAGAGCATCCATGCCAATCTTAGACAATTAATTGCTGTTGATTCAACCTCTCCACTGTGTCAAGAGGGGGGGGGAGGGAGGGAAGAAGGGAAGAAGGCGGGAGGGGAGGATAACTTGGAGAGGTTGAACTCCCTGGAAAGTACTTTTTAGTATTTTCAGTAATTGCTAAATTTGGGGATGATACTGGTGTCCTTAACACCAAGTAAGAGAACCACATATGGAGAATGATTGTCACCAGATGGCTGTTTCTAATTATCCTGCGAATTATTAACAGAGTTAACCAATTTTGTAGTCCACAAGTTTAATGCACAGTAATATGTTATGCTTTTTCAAGTTTCAAACCTTGAGGGTTTATGTCATTTAAAGGATTGGTTCAGGTGTTTGACATGTCTATTTTGTATGAAAGAGCACAAAAAGACAAAAAGAACAGTGAAGAAACTACCATGATAGCATGCTCTGTTAATATGACACTTTGAAGATATCAAATTTCTTTGAAAACGACTGGTGTAGAAAGACTTACTGTGAGGGTGTGATGTCACATCCTCACTTCCTTAACATTTGTGAATATATTTCTTTAAAAATTATTTAAATTTTTTAACACATTTGAAAATAATATAATCAACCATTCTTCAGATGTTTAATCTCAAATACTTCCTTTGACAAATATGAGACCTCCTGACATATCTTTTGGTTGAAAGTCATGAAATCTCACAAACTATTTAGAGAAAAAAACAAAGACTTTTCAGGAATGTGAGGATGTGACATCACAGCTATTCAGATTTCAGCAGTTTCTACACAATCTGATAAAACTTTACACTTGAATATCTCTTTAACCGAAAAAGATATTTGAACAGTTTTTTCACCATTGTGTTTCTTCTATTGTCCTCTTTCATATAACATAAACATGTATGACAACTGAACCAACCCTTTAATGACTTCTGATTTAATTTTGGTCAACAAGAGTGACCCATGTAGTTCCCAGATTCATTATCTTTCCTAATTTATCTATATTCTCAACTTGTGAAAATATGCTCAGAATGTAGTTAAAAAAGACAGAAAAGGAAATTAACATTCATTGTTTACATTTCCTTCATTATAAGTGCATTCTGTACTGAAACTCATTTACCACAAATTTAGGTTACTACAAACGTAATTCAAAAGATAATCCTGGGCAGATATCGAAAAGAAACTAATCTGGCCAGATTTGTAGATCCAGCTGGAACCAAGTAAATTTCCATTATCCAGCTGGACAGTCCGGCATGACCGGTTATCCTGTGCATCGCTCCTTTAACAGTACGTCATTATTTGAAATAAACTGTGTTGCCACTGAATATCGGATTTTAATGAAATAGCGCCACAAAAAATTAATCCAGACCATCTTCGACTTGTTCTAATCTATCTTCTTTTAAGAGTTTCTTACTGAAGAGTTAATACTCATTTTTTCTGTCGTGCATTTCATTGTTGATGCTTTCTACTTTGTGAAGCGCCATGGTCAGTCACTCGTTTCCTGGAGTGTCGCTATAGCCTACTACATAAATCTACACTATTATTACTACTATTATTAGTATCTCAAAAACTGCTTAAATGTTTGCTACTAGAGATATAAATTATTAAATCAGAATTTTTTTTCTAAAGCGGTATTAAAATTACATCAACCTAAAGATACACATCATCTCATGTAACTGATGTTATAATTACCATGTTGCTCCATCCCCACCACAAGACCTCCTTCCGGCAGTGGTGTTTTCTTGCCTCCTTGCCTACCACTGGTTATTTTCACCACATGTGCTATGTCTTGAACTTCTGTGAAAATACTCTGAAGGCATCCCAGCTGTATGGGTACTTGATGACAGGCTGCGGCGACACTTTCCATGCATGTGCCAATGTCCATCTGATAAATACAACCAAGGAAACATCAAACTTGAACATAGAACTTTAAATCAATCATCAACATCAATTTATCTTGAAATATTGAAATATTAACAATAAAACAATGGGTTTTTTTTTTCAAATATTTAACAGTTTACCAACTTGTATCCAGACATTGGGAATCTCTGATATTAAAATCCAATGTTTATGAACTGTTTATGTGGCTAAGTTAATGAAAAAAACACAATGACAGAAACTATGCAATTACAGAAAGAATTAATTCAAACATATCATCATAAGTGACACATTTTGATGGAAAATTCCAGTAACTTTTCCTGCACCCTTCATAAAATTTAAATATTAAATATGTTGTCATAAACAGAACTGTTGAACTTCTTTCAATCTCTGAAACGGCTTATTTATTGAAAGAAAAAACAAAACAAAGTTTTGGACACACAACATTCTGTACTGGTTTAACCATTTCATAAAGTTCTGGTTTATCCTGAGCAGTCAATTGCTTGAACATACCTATCTTGATCAAAGGGTATTGCAATTGCAAGTTGCAACCAACAGAAACAAACAGCTTTAAATGACAAAAGATTTAGATAGTCCCTGCACTTGATCTGATGGGGAGGGATCTGATCAACAGGTAGGGATCAACTTCTTAACTAGTGAAAGCTCTCGCACTCAGGACCTGACCCCGATGAATTAATCCCCCTTTCAGAGGAGATCAGATCCAGGGCTTGAGATCAAAGTAAAGAAGTGTGAAAGCTTGGTGGTTCATGGTGACCTGAGATGATGTGTTCTTGCTGTGAGGGGTGCTTGTACTTTACTACACTATTGCTTGTATCTTACTGTCCTACAGTACATAACTTCCTGTTTCTTGATTGCCTGCTTGTGGTCTGATCGCCCACATAGGATCCAAAGTGAACATACTTCGAACAAGTGGGGCAAAATATTTGTGGTAAATTGGAAACACAGGATTGCGATTGGGGTGGGCGGGGGGGTGAGGGGTGTGGGAAGGGCTCAATGTGAAATACTAACTTATATGAAATGTATCATAAACCAGTAATTATCTAGTTGTAAGTTGTAACCACTCGCTATCATTCTTTTAAGGACTGGTTCAGTTGTCATACATGTTTATGTTATATGAAAGAGGAGAATAAAAGAAACACAATGGTGAAAAAACTGTTCAAATATCTTTTTCGATTAAAGAGATATTCAAGTGTAAAGTTTTATCAGATTGTGTAGAAACTGCTGAAATCTGACTAGCTGTGATGTCACATCCTCACATTCCTGAAAAGTCTTTCTTTTTTCTCTAAAGTAAAAGTACATTACAATTTGAAGACTACTTTAAACCAAAAGGACATTATCAGTCTAGGTTGTGTTTCTATGAATCCTTCTCTTATGATTGACAATCCCTTTAAACATTAGAAGCTGTTCAATCAAAGTGACTGGACTACCTAGTCTAGCACACAGAGCATTTGGTCAGCTCTTTACAAGCAACACTAAACTCTAAATAGAAACACATGTCAGACATGTTTTGATGTACAGTAGTTAATAGAATATTATAAAATAATGCACTAACAAATTAACATGTAGGCTTGCAATGGATAGCTTACCTATCGAGTGATTTTGCCTTAAAGGGACATTCCAGAAGCGTAGCAGGTTTCTCTATAGTTTTTAGTTTCAGAAAGCAATATAACATTTCTTTTGTTGTTTATTCTGTGATTCTGCATATCAAGTACATGCAAAATATGTTTGTAGAATATGTGTACGGACACGCTACAAGTCTGCTCTAACATACATGTAAGTTATGTCGCAACAAAAACTACAACTTAAACCACAAAACATTATTTTTAAACAAGTTTCCTACACGGTATACAGGTCCATGACTACCTCAAATTTATGAGCCAAATATTCCTTCTCAATTCTCTGACTTTTGATGTCAGAAGGTGACAAAAACATATTAAATCATTTGAATAGACACACTGCCTTTTTAAGTACCACCTTTTCACATCAGTATGAGAAACAGGACTTTTCCATTTCGTACCTTTTTTTCTTTATACCCATTTTTTTTTTGTTTTTTTTTTGGAACTAATACAGAAGGTTTGTCCTTCTGTTTTATGATCTCTCCAAAGTGAGGTTCAAGTAATTTCTTATGAGCCACAGAAGACCACCCACAATGCCTGGGGGATCTTCGCTACACGTTTGATACATTTTGGATTGCTCTGTAATAACAGCACACCTGTTCTACAAATTTCACTATAGCAGGCCTCAAATCTGTGAGGTTACTAACCGTGAATAAACTTACCCATTTTTTCCCCCAACAAAAAATGAAATATAAGAAAAAGCATGAAAATATTAATATTCCATTGGAGCTATTACTGAGTTCATTGGTACTGAAGCTACTAAACGCTACTGACAAAGCCAAAGATCAAAAGGTAAATGTGAAACAGGAAGTGCAAATTTAAGGACTTTCTAAGACATTGGAAGAAAAAAACTACAAAAGTTGATATGTGAGTTTTGGGGAGGTTTTCTTGCTCTGAGGATTTTTTTTACTTGGGGTAGGGATTAGAAGGCAAGGGAAGGAGAAGAGAGAAAGGAGAAGGGATGAAGAAGATGAAATGGGGACGATAGATAATGCTACTCGTAGCACGTAATGAAGTTATTTATGACAAGTAACTAAGTACACTTTGACACTTTGTACTACATTGTTCATTCTGATAAATGCTGGTTACTTATACCGTAAGTATATATTTCCAATGTTTTCAAAAACAGTTTCCTTTAAGTCCTAGTGCCCTGTTCAGGATTTTTAAAAGTATCCGATACAATGAGTCTTCCTTACTATTATTTTGAGAATGACACAGCGTTTGATGTTATGTGAATATGTGGAAGTTTTCATAAGAATGTCCAAATAGTCTGAGCCTCTGTTCTGTCGTATAATGTCGTCTGCCTAAATGGAGATCATTTCATGAAATCTTTAAGTCCACTGAGCCACTGCTCTGGCCAGGAGGCTCAGTCACAGTAGGAATAAAAGTTACTATATTTTGAGATTGACACAATGTTATGTGTAAGTTTTCATTGCCTTAGTCCACTGAGCCCTCCATCCTCCTAAGGAGAGGCAGTCACAATCGCCACGGTGAGAGAGGACGTAGTTTTGTTTGATGATAGTGACTGTTACCATGGAGGCAGAGTGAAGTATCAGTTAGGCGGTTGGTCTATGACCTGAACTTTATAAATCACTTTACAAAATCATACCAAACACAAGAAAATATACAATAGGAATATCAAATATTGTTTCTCCAACTGGCCTGTTCTAACATTGACACTATAACCAAAGACCACCCCATTGCCGACTGAAGCAGTACTTGTAAAACTAAGGGCATTAAGTTTATGCACTTTATAATATCTAGGGATGGGAGTTAGCTGCAACGACTAAAAGAGCCTAAGAGGTGTAAATAACACGGTCTGTAAAACAAAAATCATGAAAGCATTTGATGAGTTAGACAGTAGTCTTCTTTCCAATTTCAGACACATTTGTTCAGGTCCAAATTTTAAGATTTTCAGTAAAAAATGTAGGTTTTACCAGGGAGTTGTTATGGAACAACTCCCTGGTTTTACACTCGTCCTTTATTCGGCCTAAATGTGTTAATACCAACATGCATTTAAAAGGTCTAAGTTTAATCTTGACAGACCTTTTCAAGGTTAATATATAGTGTTCCACACATGCATCTATGCTTAAAAATTATATAGAGAGGTGAGATATATACAATAATATAAATAACAAAATAAATAAATATAAATAAGTCAATTTACAGCTCATGAGAAAATACATTACCTATTTGAAAAAATTTCCTCCAAATAAGAAAATGACAAGAAGAGACCTCCTCAATTTGAAATTATGGTAAATATAGTATATCTGTTGTGTTACTTTATATTGTTGCTGATGTGTTAATAGAACTCTCGGAATACATCCACTCAGCAGAACAGCTCTGTAATTAGTCCAGACTTAACACCCAATATCCACCATATATAACAATGAACAACAAACACTACAGATGATGTGGGAGTTATCTACAAGAGATAACTTGATGGGAAGCTGCTAGTTTCAACTAAGAAAGTAATCTATCAAGGTTATGGAAAGACTGGCCTAGACCCCCAAGGCGGCTTTGCAGGGGGTGGCAGGAATTTCACTTGCCAGATCCTTCTGTTGATATTTCCTTGAGCACCCTTCCAGAAATGATTGAGTTATGAGTCTGTTGGTGGCATAGGAGACAGCTAATAAAAAACCTGTGTGTGGTATAGGGTCAAAAGGCCATAGTTCCAAGTCAGTTGCACAGTAGAGGTAAATGCAACATTGTAATATCCGTGGGTAATTGCCAGGGATTTACAAGTTACCCCCTTTAGAATTCTAGGAATGGTTCTATTCCACTGTACATTAACACCTTGGTTACCAAATCTACCTACTGTATAACATATATTACATATAAACAACCCTTTCAATAACAGGTTTCATGTTTCGGTTGCTGCATTGACACAGGTCAGCATAAGATGTCTGGTTCAAAACTAAGTCTGTTAATTCAGAGGAATCTTGATAAAACAACTCTGCATATATGCAATTTACCTGTGATCTGCAAAATTAACGTAGCTTTTTGTGATGTTGTTGTTGTCGATGACAAAGTCGTTAATCCCAATGCAGACGAGATGATTTAATTTATGAATAATTCAATCCAAAGTAAAAAATTCTGGATACAAATCTGGATGAACAACTTCTGTTGAATGGAATCATTCCCTCATCTTCCTTTTGGTGGAAAATTCTAGGCAGGGTGTTTGAGGTTAAAATCAACAGTAATATTATTACACCAGATATTCCACAAGTTTGTCAAAATGGATGATCAAACTCAAATAGCTGCTTGAAGCTGTATCTTGTGTTGAGTTGAAACCTCAAACAAACTTTGACAAACTATCTACTCATACTTACAGTATATCCATAATCGAATAGATCTGTGCACGGTTACAAAATTGTTTGATTGCATCAAAGTTTCCTGCTATGAAACGATTTTAACGGTAAAAATGATTGGCGCCAAGCATGCCAGAAAGTGAAATGTTGGTCACTCGATTGCAAACCAACAAATTACACTTTAATTCCCAATCTCAAACAGTCCCTCTTACTGGGACATTTTACTGCCTCCTTCACAGTAACTTCACACTCTTCAATGTTTGAGAATATATCAGATGGTCCAGGCATCTAGGATAGCATATTAATAATAATAATAATGATATTAATCAGTATTATTATGACGCTTAATCGACCACAAATGAAGCGTGGCTCCCAATTCAACATTTATCTCAAATTTAGAATCTTTAAAATTTAGAAAGTCATTTCAGATGGGAAAACCGTAGATGGCTCTTGGATGAAAAACCCACCTTACTATGACCCGGCCGGGAATCGAACTCCGAACCTCCCGATTGCTAAGCCTTAATTGATTCAAATGCCACCGTCTTTATCTACCCGGCCACAGCACCGGTATCATTCTTAAACACTTCTACATTTTTAGGACATTATAAGGTTAGGCACTTAAAATGCTGATGAACTTTCATCCAAATGTACTGTTTCTTTTCCAATTAGAAATAATGAAGTAATTTATCATATATATCTGACTATAAATTTGGTGGACATAAGGAACAGATTTTGTTTTGAGTTCACCCTAAGACATCTTTAAATTTCAGACAGAACCAAATTCAGCTCAAAATGCCGAGCAAATCTTCGGCTTTTTTTATCATCTGAATATCTGCAATAATTCCTATTGAAAGGATGACTCATATCAAGTGGAAGAAAAAGCAAGGTAAGGTTGTGGTATTAAAATACATATTTAAGCCAATGAGTTAACATTAATATTTATGCCTGCACTGAGGAATTGACTTCATCAATAATTTAGTCTTAATTTAGGTGCATTCCAGAGAAATAGCATATTTTAATGCTGAATACACTCGAACAGTTATATATTACCATAATTACAGTACTAGGACTACAATTTTTCTTTAAGTATTTATATCAATTAAGACTAAAAATCTGTATTATAAAGTCAACCTATTAATCTTAAAAATGCTGGGATTCATTTTGTATTCACCTTAAATTCTTGAAAGTGATGACTTCCAGTACAACTCTTTGGATCTTCACAGGTTAACTGTACTGCTCAATTGTTTTGTCACATGTGCTTTAAGCATTGTTAAAAAGTTTCCAAAATTATATTTCATGGACTTCCGACACCTCCACACTATTGTCAGAGATTTTTAGAATGTTGCCTTTATAAACTAAGCTGTACACCCAAGATGGAGGAGGAAGAACTCAACTTAAATTTTTACCACAACTGGCATATTTGAGGGTAACACAGATGACCTTAAGTTGCATTGGTTCCAATCAACACATCCGACAATAATCAGTTTTGCACTGAACACAACTATAAGGCATTGTGCTCACGCTGTAGACCTCTAAATTATGCAGAATGCTTAAATTATACTTCTTGACTTCTTGTTCTGCAAATCACTAGTTGTCTTCTGTGGAGGTGCTTCTAGCTAAAATAACTAATGGTAATCACACTTACCTCCAATCTCAAGTTGCTAACAATTGCTACAATTTTTGAAAAAGAACTTTCCTGAAGGTCTGTATGTGCATGTCTTTAATAGAATGCAAAAAATCTGCTTTGTGGCAGGGAATGTATTGTACAGTTGGTGTGTCATGGACTCCCTGCATGAATGTGTGCATGAATGTGTACTACTGTGTCACTCACACTGTGTGCATGTTCATGGAGGGAGCTGGAGGGACGTGCATCACTTCATTAAGGAAAAAAGTGGTCCACAAGACAAGAAGAGTTGAGTAACATGTTGGGAATGACACTGCAGTAAAAAGCTAACATATTCCTCAATTCTGAGCTCCAAAAAAATTGCTACTGAACAGTGAACAGTGAGAACTTTGGTAATATTGTGATGGCCTTTGGAACTGTTTTGTTCATACAACAAATGGCATGGTTTAATACAGTATGATTGTAAATGTATCATGTATTAGTTGTACATTCTCTAGGCTAGCAAAGAGTTGTCAAAGTACACTTCAATTTCATTATTTGAACATTTTTGTTTCTATTTAAAACAAGATTGTATATAAACATACTTGATTGATTTAAAACAAACAATTAAAACATACAATTTTGAAAGGCACTATTCTAGGAAGCTTTCGGGTGACATGGTAACAAGGTGAAATAATTTCTGCTGATTCATCATTCTGTTACACTACTGAGTAAATCAGTGACTAATGGCCAATGCATAGTTGTTTGTCACCACAAGTCACGTTTTTCAAAACTAAACCAAGGATAACACATCAATTTTAAAATCTTCAATTATATCACAGTAGTTTTAGAGCCAATGTTTGAGTCTCCAATGTCAAATTTAAATTGTCGAGTCATTTCGGATTGATGCAAGTGTTCCCAATGGTATAATCGTATATAAGAAGTTGTGACCTCCTTGCAAGTTTAACATGGACGGAGCAATGTTAAGACACAAGCTGCCTCTGAACTATAGAATGTTGTTTTTTGTCATCATGAGTGTACAGAGTTCTCTTCAAAGTCACTGTGATTTAGGTGAATAACTTATCACAACATTGCACAACACTTGATGGGAAAGGAAGCAGAAAGCATTGTGGGATTGATATTTATAGGTCTTGCCCACAGCCAAAGTACCTGTAGCCCTTCCTCACTTTTTTGCCATATCCTGTTGTGAGGCACTTTTATGAATAATTTCACCTTTATATACCAGAACTGTACAGTTAAAGTTTGATGCATGCCCTAAGTTAGGGAAATTTTTTGGGGCTATCAACTATCCCTAAAATCAATATAGTTGAAAGATAGAACTTAACTGCACGAAAAGTCAAAGTGACCATCATCATTGCTGTCCTTAATATAATAACATAATAATAAGTTGTGCAAAGTTGTCACTAAAAACTTACACCACACCATCCTTGGTCCCTAAACAGTGTTGTAGTCAAGTACTTTCATCCAAGTACCAAGTATGGTACTTGAAGTTCGGAACGTCATGTGCCATAGTCCAACTTCTACATTTTAGGATCTGAGTACCAAGTACAGCATTTTAAAATCTGAGTACTGAGTACGATCACTTTTTCATTGAGTACTTTTCAAATACTCTCAGGTAATTTTGATAATCAACAATCTTGTGCTTGTTTCTACTCCTTTGAAGGTCATTTTATGCAAATGATATAACAGCTGAATGTGAAGCAGTCTTTTGGACCATGTTATTGTTTGCTAAATTTATACAAAATGTCTCAATATTAGTTATTTTCTGATGAGGACAAATTGGCAGTAGTGCTCAAGCAACTTCCTAAAGTGTACACAGTAGCAATAATGCTACTTATTGTTCTCTACATTAGCAGACATACATCAATACAAGGTACGATACTTCAATACTTGGTAATATAAGAGGCTAGTAGTACTAGCCTGTCATGTACAGTACGATACTGTTGGTGTATACCCATGAATAGCCTAGGCCTGCAGTATGTTATTATGGAGTACTACAAAAAGCATTGAAAATTATGCAGCTTCCAGTTGTACTTGTAATACATACATACATACATACATACATACATACATACATACATACATACATACATACATACATACATACATACATACATACATACATACATACATACATACATACATATTAGACACTTATATAGCGCTGCTACATCGAGATTGTAGCGCTTTACAAAAAGAAAGCTAAATCTTAGAATATAGATAAGTTTTCAAAGCTTTCTTGAAAATGGACAAAGAACGAGAACTCCTCATGCTAACAGGAAGGCTATTCCACATGCGTAGGGCAACAAAAAAGAAAGATTTGCCCTCCGCTGACTTGAGGGTCCTGATGGTTCTGGGTTCAGTGAGGAGTGTGGTGTCAGAAGCAGAGTGTAAGTTTGATCTACCAGAGCAGTAACAAGAGAGACAAGCACATAAGTATGTGGGGGCGGTACTGCTTATACATTTATAAACTAGAACCATTACTTTGAAAATAATTCTCACTTTGACAGGAAGCCAATGTAGTTTATGTAAATAAGGGGTCGCATGATCATACTTTAAAGCTTGACACACAAGTTTCGCCCCCCAGTTTTGGATACGTTGCAACTTCCGGATGATACTCTTGTTACAGCCAAGAAGCAGGGAATTTCCATAATCCAGCCTAGAGAGAATCAGACAACGAATGACAAGAATGTCAGTTTACAAGTTATTCTATCATAAGTACTTATGATGTACTGTAACCTCAACCTTAATGAGTGCATAATCGACGTTCTTAAGGATTTGATCAGCGGTGTCTTTCGAGGGAAAATCCAAATCACTCAACAGTGTTTTTCATATGTGTAGTTTCTCAGAAATGTAATAATCTCAAAATATTTGTTGTTCTGTGCCTACGCAATGTACAATTGAACAGGATTTGATCTCAAAATGTCTGCCGTGTCAAGTTCTTTCATACCCCGAAATTGACAAATTCGTTGATAAGCTAACTGTAAGTATTCATCCATGGATGCTGTTTGAGCTCAGACAGGTCAGGTCCCAGAGAGTAGTGGTATCATGATGAGGTAAATTTTGTTATTTTTAGGGAGTAAAATTTCCAATGCCAAAAATACTTGGGGTGTTAAAGGCTTGCAAAAAAAACACAATTTGATCACATACCTGAAATGGATTCAAACTTATTAAATATGTAACTCTGCTTCGCTGCAAAAAGTTAAGGTTGCCTACGGTATCGTTGCTAGCTGAGTAATATTTGAAGGTGGGACAATCACGAAGGTGCGTCAATTATGAAGCCTTTACTACTAGTTAGCCAGTCTAGCTTAGGCCTACACCAAGTACTGTAAATCGAAAAGGAGTGCTCCAGCATCCAAGTGCGAGTAATGATGAGTAGGAGTACTAACATCCAAGTACTTGCTACAAGGTACTCGAGTAAGACTCGAGTACCAAGTACTTTTCATGTATTACATGACTGTCGCTAAGACTAGGCCTTACTTAGGCTAGGCCTTGGCCCTAGCCTGCGTTTAGAATGTCTATCACGGTAGAAGTAATTTGTTAGCCGACATTAGTCATACCCTAATGTGTGACAATGAAACCTTACCAAGTGAGATGGACTTGTGCTGTATTGATTCAGATATAATATAAGGTTTTTCAGTTTAGATCCATGATTCACTACTCTCGTGTATCGATCACTGCACAGTGTTACTGTGTTACCAGACAAGTTATGGTCAGGAAAAGGAGAATGTGATACGAAAGTAACTCTGGCAAACGTTTAAGCAGTAGCAACGGTGACATTCATACGCAGATTGTTCGCGGATTGTTTCAATTAAACTCTTGGCAAAATATCAACACGACCGAGGTCAATTAACATTAACTGCGTATATTAAAGTAAACTAGGCTAATGCTAATTTACTTGCTACAGGCCCAGATGAAAAGTATTCCGACATAGGCTAGACCTACTAAATACATAATGTAGGCCCGTTTAACGTTAGCCTAAGTTTGTAATACAGATGTAATGAATGTGTATGCATGAATCTATGGAAATGGTAGTAAATTGATCCCTAGACGGCTAAGATATTGCGCAAGCTCAGCAGCAGCATGGACCCCCAACATGCCAAACATGGCTGTGATTGGTGTAATTTGTCAGTATATTAAATTATATAGAGGGCGGCAAACGCTTTTCCTATTTTTCGCAAAGTGCAACGCTATCTGTCCGTTCTTCTTGACGTTTGGATTATGAATTTGGAGTCACCTAGACGTGGAATATTAGGTTATGACCTATGACCATATAACTTGTGCAAAATGGTACTATTCAAATAATCTGGCTCATTAGAGATCTTTCACAACTAAGTAATCAAAAGCACAATCCACAGGTTGTACAACTTGTTATGCCTAGTGCCTCGAAGTGGACCCATTTAGGTCAATGGCCTATGTAAAAGGGCCCAGAGGGTATTAATTCGTCGCAAACCTGCATAACGGTACTATTATTCCCGCGTTCTCATTGGATTCATACTAAATACTGGTGAATATTACATCAATGTTTCCCAGTATTTTTCTCATTCCAAACACTGTACGTTTGACTCATCAGTCGGAAAGTATACAGAACTGAAGATTATGAAATATATCCTATAACACATATACTACATGGCCCATCTCCCGGAGAAAATAAAAACATTTGTGAGATACAAAATTAATGAAATTTTGTATTCTTTGTGAAAAGTATAATATTGGAGAAGAGGTCTTCTTACATTAACCAACTTTTTTTTTGTGGGACTGAGGACCGAGAGAAGATGGCGTGAGTGGGGGGGGGGGGGGGGCTAGAGTTTCTTATTATCCTCGATCGGCTGTTTGCCCTGAAAGTCCACATTTCGCGCAAACATAGTTTTAGGCACAGGCCCATACATGTTTAAAATTATACCAATAGCAGAGTATAGAAATGTCAGCACAAATCACATGACTTAATATATTAATATTACCATAGTCTCAACCCTTTCTCTAATATGTGTTATTTTAGTGTTATTTTCAGCTATTTAAAAAGTTACTAATGCTAATTAATATTACTCCTCTGACTCAAGATGCTGCCCGCTATATCACCTTTATACTGAGCACAAATACAGGGTTTTGAATCAAGATGGTGGACCGGAGGGGGGGGGGGGCACAATGTACCACGTGGCAAACAGGTTAGGGCATGAAACGTCAGCGCGTGAAGTTACGTTTTTGGGAAATTTTGGGTAATGTTGTGTTCACTTATTGACCCTCGAAGTTCGTGCCGCCCCCTGACAGGTTTCTTGTAGTCCCCCTCTCTGTCGCCTCTGGTTTTGAAAACATGTTCGACATGTTACCGAACAGGAAAGCAAGTGCCTAAACTAAAAGACGTAACAAACTAAAAGACGTAAATTAAGATCAACCACTCTTACTTAACTCACATTTGATAATCACGTGATTCAAAGTAATGTCCCCATGATCGCACAGACGTTCAAGGGGAGTCGTGCTTGACCTCATAAAATGGGTTAATTTCTCTTTTCACAGATGACCAAACAGCAAAACATATCACCCCATTATCAGATAAATGGTGAAACATTCAGATATTTAAAATTATTCTCTCATTCTTGATTTGTCTGCTACACTTTACTATGATAAAACTTGCAATATCTTGCATATTTTGTAATTTTCTGTGCTGATTTTGCACTACGGTAGGCTACATTTGATATGCTTTATTTCATTATATTCAATTGTCTTTTATCTCTTCGGAGTGTAGACGAGAGAAAGCGATAGTGACAAGGATGAGGGAGGGGGACTGTGGAGGAGTTTGTGGTGTTTCGAAATACGGCGCACATTCAACACAATAATTTTTATCATAATCCTTGACAAGAAAATGAAATACCCGACTCGTCCTTCCTAACACTGTTTTAACCGGTGCTGTGGCCGAGTGGATAAAGACAGTGGCATTTGAGGCAATGAGGCTTAGCAAACGGGAGGTTCCTGGTTCAATATCTGGAACCTCCCGTGGGTTTTTCATCCAAGAGCAATCTACAGTTTTCCCATCTAAAACGACTTTCTAAGTTGAAAAGATTCCAAATTTGAGTTAAAATGTTGAATTGGAAGCCACCTGATGTGTAAGTTGTAATCCATATTCCCTTGGGGATTTTTTCCCACATTTGTGGTCGCTTAAGCGTCGTAAAAAGAACTGCTGATTATTATTAACTATGTCGGATTCCCTCGATTATTTAAGCATTTTTTTTGTACTTATAAGAGAACCAAAGGTGTTTCATTCGAAAAAAAAATCAACTTTAGATGATAGCTCTCCTCAAGAACCAGTGACTGTAGCGAATCCAGCTGTGATTCAACATAGGTTAGGCTCCCAGGAGTTCATCCAGCATTTTTAAAGAGGAAGAGGTCAGGCTCTGGGGTTGTTGAGGCCAATTCCCATGTAGGAGTTCTCTCCCACTTAAGAAACTGCTTCTCCTCGAGACAAAATTAAGACTGTAGTTGTGAATGGTGCATTCTTAGACATAAGTATGGATCATGTTAATCAGGTCAACAATTGAGTCTATACACACTGTTGTGATAGGTACTTTTTCACTTTATGTGTGGGTTTGAAACGGGGGGGGGGGGGGGCGAGAAAAGGACATTGGGGTGGACCTCCACCCATTGGATCCGTGTCTGGCCTCACACTGCTCACATCAAAGCGTGATAGTTCAATGAACTGTCGACGCTTCTTTTGAAAAATGAAAATTAACATTTATTATCTTTAATTAAGCAAACTCACAGAATTTTTTCCGTTTAAAGGTATTTAATGACAGAGCAGTGGCGGAGCGTCCATACAGTCAGGGGGGGGGGCGGATGCCCCCCCTGACGGACTCAAATGGACTGCTGGCGCCTTTTTCAGCTCTTTACCACTTTTTACTTATTCGTGATTATTGACTTTTTTATTGCTCTCTCATCTACTTATTGACATTTGTCACATTTTGTTGGTGTAATTTGGCGATGACACCTATTTATTCTTCGTTTATCTGCAAATTAGCCAGGCCCGGAAAGGGTCATTTCCGGCGATCTAGGAAGTATCTTTACTCAAAAAATTTCTGTACGCTTCGCGCCAACCAGTGGTGGCGCTCAGCTTAGATAGTGTCCAGAGCCGTATATAGCTCTGATAGTGTCGATGGCGCCCCCACAGACCATTCTCGCCCCTCCTGACCAATACCCCTAGCTCCGCCACTGTGACAGAGTATTATATCACAGAAGCGACCAGTTATGTACTTCTGTTTTATTTAACTATATCCAGCTAACATAATTATTTCTCCCTTTCATGAGAATATTATGTACCATAACAGCACTGGGGTGATGACAAACCACTCTAAACAGCAAAGCTAAAGATAAATGAAAACATACAGCAGTTTCAAAATAGTTAATTTTTTTTTTTATTTCCTTTACAAATATTAAAATGAGTACAAAGTTCTTCCCTCAAGGTAGGATAAGAAATGAGGAAAGCTTTACCAACCCTCAGGGTTGTTACTGATATCAGTAATAGCTTCCATGCCTTGTGAATGAAAACAAGCAACCCTTGTCTGTGTCTTGAAAAACCCAATTACACCAAGGAGAAATTCAAATAAGTGGCTTTCCTTCTTTCTGGCAATTTGCTACTGTGCCCATTGATTCTTAAATGACCCTATCGATAACAAAAACAACTTTTTCTTCCTTGTGACGCCACTACCCTTCCTTTTCAGTAAATCATAGTGCTGAATGGTACATTTTTTTCAGTATTAACAAACTAGTATTCATATTCAAGTCCCAAAACTTATAAGATATCAGAAAAGCAAACCCTAATTTTTATATGCACCCAGCTGGGGTATCCAAAAATTCTATTTTCACTTTCTCGTTACTCTTTTTCACATGAAAGAATTAAAGAAATTGGATCATCCTGCCCTTTAAGTTTTACTCCTTTTAAGCTGTATGTACCTTTCAAATTTCATAAATTATAGAGACAGGAATGACTTTGTCCCTTTCCCTCACCCCATCCAAGTCAACACCACCACTTACTCATCCAACTTCTTCCAGTCCTCAACTAATTACCCAAACAGACCAGAGTATCACCACGCTGCATTCCTCACCCATCATAGCACACCACCAACAGCTCAGAAAAGTGAGACATACCACCTTGATGTTTCAAGCCAACCAAACTAATTCATTGACAATCATGTTTTTGTGATTCGTTTTAAGTTTATTTGAATTTTTGGTTCAAAATCTCAATCCCATAATGTCCTGGTCAATGACTGATTTGTGACCTGACTCAATGTGACCAGAGACAAGAGTGAGCATGGTGCTAGAAAAACTAACAGAATCATGCTAGATAGGGTACAAAGGGAGTGTATCATTATTGAAGACCAGTCAAAATTGAGGTAATCCTTGAATCCCTTTGACTCTTCTATTTATAAAGAGGTGTGATAATTGTGTCGGACATTTCGCTCTCGTTATCAGAGTCTTGTTTCTGTTCATCTTCTGAATCGGATCCAATCTCTGCGATGCCTTCGTCTGCTTCGTCCTTCTCCAGCGTTCTTTTCCTTTCTCTCCTCTTTGCTAGAGTGAGAAGGAACTGCATGGTGTATTTATTGCTGTCACATCTGTAGAAAATCAAATATAGTCAGGTAAGACATGCAAGTCCCTAAGATAAGGTGGGGTAACCATGTAGAAGTGGTGGGGGGGGGGAGGGAGGGTAAAGGTGAGATGGAGAAAAAGGGTATGAATGGAAGATGGAGGAGTAGAAGGTAGAGTGACATAGATAATGATGAGAGGAATAGTATGGGCAAGTGGGGGGGGGGGGTGGAGGGGTGAGGTTGAGTAGATTAGGTAGTCTCTCATTCTCCATCTTGTATGTTGTTAATATATGCCACTAAATTTGCCAGCTGAGTTGAGTCATTTATCAGTAACAGTTTTTGTAATTTGAAATTGTAATATCTCTATAAAGTAAACTTCTTCACTTAATATTTTTATTCTAAAAAACAGTCACAACTAGTGTTGATGCTATATGTTGTGGTCATGGGTAGCAGAGTGAGGGGGGGGGGGGTGGGGAGACCACAGGGGAATTATATTATCCCCCCAACTTCCTTTTCATAAACAAAAGGTGCCCCTTACATTCAAATACTACTTTTATGGTACAGAATGCAGAGGATAAATTTGTCGGAACATTTTGAGGTCAGCCAACCCCCCCCCTCCCCTTTCCAGATTGAACCCTCTTTCCCTGCCCATGGTTGTGATCAACATCAAAGCAAGAACTATTCACTTACAGCCTGCCCAGGCTCTGTTTTCTACTGGTAACCGCCTTCTGTAATGTCGTTAGCATGGCTTGATGAGAGGATGACGTCTGCATCTTCAAGTTTGGTCCGTGTAACATCAGTAACTTCTCCATCCACTGAAGATAAAATTCAAGATGAGGGGAGTCTGTCAGCTGAGAGGCAGCAAACTGCAGCATCTTCTCCACATACACTTCTGAGAGACTTAAGACAACTACATCAACTGGAAGAAAAATGAGACCAGAGTAAAAACCAAAGCTTACAAACATGGTTAGAGGAGGGAAGAAGTGCAGGACCATAGGGTTAGGGTTGAGGCGGGTTAGGTTTGGGGCGGGTTGTTGTGGGGAAGGGTTGGGGTGGGGAAGGGTTAGGGTGGGGATCATATCAGCCACTGGATACCTGGAGGAAAAGTGTATTCAAGTGGCATAGCTTGCAGGTATTTAGGTTTAGAAAAAGGTATTTCATAAGCAAACTTTGTGCTTTAGGTAATACTTGGTGGATCAGAAAATATGCCCAGAAACCACTGTTTAATCTCAGAAATCTTTTAGGTTTTCTTTCTAGTTTGCCTGCTTCAAATCTTTGGGTATTTCCCAGCATTATGTGCATTACAGGGAAAATAATGCTTGAAACATTATTTTTACACTACTTACAAAGAGCAGAAAATTCACACAATTTCACTTAAAATGTATCACAAATAAATTCACAATCACAGATGATGAGACAAAGTTAGAGATAATCTAACAGTAAAAAGAAGACTTAGTTCTTCCTCTTGAATTACAATAGGATGACAAAGAACAGACTGTGCATTCTATTCTATAAAGATATTCAGCTCAGGGACCATGGGTTACCAACAGGAAAAAAATAATCAACAGTCCAAGAAATATGATGAGTACCTTTGATCTCTTAAATTGTGCATGTTACTCCAACAAGAGAAAACAAAATAATAGTGCAAAAAAGGCAATGCGTTGACAGTTTTTACAGTCTTTCATGTGTAAGCTTGTGTTACAAGGAACATTAAATTCAAAGCATATCCTATAGGCAAACAGACTTTAATTTTAGCTGTTGGGAGTATTGGTTTTCAATATTATCTCCCTCATATGGGATAAATAATGCTTGCAATCTCAGAATTATGACATCCTTGCTCTACTTTATGGTTATTTTGTCTTCTTCATGTCTTTCAAGTTTGACTCACTTTGATCTGGTGGAATACTCTCCACGACCTGTTGTATGAATTTCTTCTCGTTCAGTCTATGGGAGAGGATAAGTGCCAGAGACCAGTCTTCCTTGGCGAGTGTTTCGATAACAAGCTCCGGGGTAATGTTCAAAGTCAAATCGTATGGGTCAAAGGTCAGGCTACTGTCCAAAGAATACAAGAAAAGACCCTCTGTGGTGGTGGCAGCCCACTGTCGTCCTGTATATGAAAGGAGAAACAAAGATTACCCCTAAAAGTTGATCAAAAAGGAAATCACATCCCCAGCCTCTCAGGAAATTAGAAGCTCAGCTTACAGAAATTTGGAAAGCTAAATGGATGTTTATGATTGCTCATAAGCATGCAAGTTCAAGGAGATATTTGTCTGATCATGTGGAATTCCACCAGTTTTGTCTTTAAGCAGTTGTTAGTCCCCCTTTCCTGAATCTGAAGGTAAGCTTGCATTTTATGCAAACCAAAAGTCTTTAGTTATTTTTTGAAACCTCATTGTAGGTTCACTTTTTAATGCTGCACCTTTTCATTTATAATAATAATAGCAAGGCTAGTGTATTTAGAACTGAGGTTACTTTGTGATAGCATCCAAAACATTACACTCTCTTTAATACCCTTGATACACCGATATTGGGCAAACCATGTGATAGCATCCAAAACATAACAATCTCTTACCCTTGATACACCCATACCTTATTGGGCTAATTAAGCACTGCTTCACAAGAAACATACCCAGGATTTATCAAACTATTTCATAGCATTACTGCCAAATTTCCACAAATTTCTTCTACAATGAGTAACTTTTTTTTCTTTTTTCAGTATCCTGAATGTGACAAATATATGAAAGGAAAGGAACTGGTCCTCACATGATGACAGCAAATCTTTTTTGAAGAATTTTGCAGCAACATTTTGGTAGTTAACTGTAATCAATTTTCCCATTTTTGTGAGATACCATACAAGCATCTCCATCAAACTCTGGGATGATGGAAGTTCTCTACTCACCTGTGGGTGAAAACCTTACACAAGGCACATTGACTTCTGGTTTGAAGGTTCGAGAACTCATCTCTCCACTTTTCACTCCAGGTAAGCTGATGGCTCGGCCCCGCTCTTCCTCAGTTTCTTGATCGATCAGCGCCTTGCTACCAAAATCTGTCATTTTCCTACGATTCAAATATTCCTGTAAGCAATGGAAAATAAACCTCATGATAACTAAGTATGCACTGAAGAGTTTGTCAAACACAAAATAATGAAACGTTACATGTCACACATATATACACAATGTAAATGTCACACATCAAAAACATAATGAGAAGAATGGTTACATGTCACAAACAATAATCAAAAGAAATATTGCATGTCACCAAAACAATATTAAATCATCACAGGTCACACAAAGGTAAATCATATCACATCTGAAACACCAAAATAAACACATTTCACAAAGATTACATAAAATAACCATCACATGACAAATTCACACAAACATACATGTAATAAAATGACATCAGTTGTCAACACAAAATCAAGTGACAAAGGCTGCTGACTTTCCTTGGCTCAGCTCAAGTCTAGTCACTTTATAATTTGAAAAAAGAGTAAAATATTTCATCAACTTTTTACAAATTTACTTCTCTGGATTACCTATGAGGTCAGACATACCTTCATAGCATCTAGGGATAGGTTACAGGTTATTTCAAATTTCTTCAAGAGAAGCTGTTCCTTCACATGGTAGATGCAAACATACTGTGCTCGACCAGCTGCCAGGATGCACTCACCATCAGCAGAGTAACACAGTGTTGTAAAACTCCTAAAAGGAACAAACGTGTTAAAGAGTGAAATGCTTAAGTTCCAAACTTCCTTGTCTCTTTGAGAGCGAAGTCTGCTTTTAAATCATTTAGGAAAAACTCTGTAGTGGATAAAAAATTACTTTAATCAACTCTTCTGTTAAAGAAAGAAAGCAAGAAGCCTGGAGGGGGGTGGGGGTGGGTGGAGGAGGGGTTGATCCGTGGCACAACTTACCTTGTGCAGGGTATTTTGTTCTTATATTCATAATTGCATTTCTCAGTCAGTCAATGGTAATGTGAGGCCTAATTATCTGCAGTACTTTACCACATTATTTCCTATTAAAGACCCAAAGCCTTTACTTTCTCATGCAAAACATTCACTCCCTGTGAGAAGCCTTCAAGGTAATCTACCAACCACAGCTGGCAACATTTGCATAACCATCTCTCGCTCTCAAAATACACATCTCTCACTCTCAAAATACACATCTCTAGCTCTCAAATACACTTGAACATGCATGGAACGGTTAGTTTGTTACATTAATATTACAACAGGTGCTTGAAAAGTCTGAACAAGTCCAACACTAACACTTAACTACAACTACCACACAGTCACATACCAGAATCACATAGCCTAGTCTAATTTGCATACAGGAATCTGCCTGAAGTTGTTAATTCCATTAATACCGGTTGAGGCCTAATTTCACATTTCACATCTCACATCGCACCATCAATTTGAGGCCATCTAGGGAAAAGCGTAATATGGTAACATGCCAAATAATAAAATATGCTAAATAACCATGCAAGTCATCAATGATATTAAACAAAACCAATTAAAATACAACAGAAATCTTAGATAATGTCAATTACCATAGTTGCAATGTAATTCACCATATTCAAATTGGCATTGGTTACAAATTAATTTCATTCCTTTCCCAAACCAAGAAACTAGATAACATTGGGTAAATGAGATGTACAAACATATTACTGCAAGGAAGTGTTCTAGGAGGCCTGGCGTGGGGTTTGGGGGGGGGGGGAGGACTTACTTAGCTGTGGCTGAACGTTTAGCTGTGATAAAGTCTGTATCTCTCCGACCAGACGACAGATCTCTTCTTCCTTCGATGGAACCTACTTGAGATGCGCTCTTTATATCCCAAAATGTAACCTGAAAATCCAGAGAAGCCACTGCAAGCTGTTTGCCGTCCGGTCTGAAGGACACTGCTAAACCTAATGAAATGGAACAGACAGAAAATATAGTCAAACACAAGATTAAGAAAAGCTAACAAAATCTCATTCAAATCATAACATCACTAACATCATAATACCATGTTGTCTTGAACCAAGCTTAAGCAGAATTGGTTTGAATAATGTCTTCAACATTTGTCTCACACTTCTACACTCTGATTTGTTTTACGGTTTAATGTGATTACCTTTCAGTCGTCATAAAAATTCAATTATCCTTTTTGGACAATTGAAAGAACTCTTAGATGACATATGCAACCCCTAGATTTTCCTAACATTTACATCTATGATTTTTGGTTTTGGAAAAAGAAGAAGATAACAAATAACACATTTGTTGTGATGTTTGCTACAGCCTTAATCTCACTTGTTTGACTCAATGCACATTTGTACTCAAGTTTCTATCAGTTGTTAATTTGACTAAGCCGTATTGGTGAGTTTGTCGCAAGATATAATCTATCTGGAGCAACATGGCGAAATGCTGGACAAAAGATCAAACATCCGAGGCATATACAAAGATTAAAGCAAATGTATTGATATCTTCACTTAAATATTATTTATGGTATTTTATGATAAAATTAATTTATAACTCTCAAAACTATGCAAGATGTAAATATTAAGGCAGTTTCCTATGTTGAATATGAAAATTTTACTAATGCCATTTGATACTTGGATTTCAATGTAATGTTTCCAAGAATGGAGGGAAACAATTAAATTTTGAAGTTTTTTTGCTGTTTGAATGTGATTATCACCAATATGAGTAGTCTCTGGTTGTCAAAAGCTGAGAACTGAATGGAATTATTAATTACTTGCTATGTCATGTTTAATTGGCAAAGAAGTCTAGGAGGGTGTCTTAGCTTGATCAATCCTAAACTTATTATGAGTAATTGAAGAGTAATTTTATTGCTGTTTTAATATTATATTTTATTGCTGTAGCGATTTTATGCTTTATTATGCTTTATTAAGTGCTTTGAGATCGTATTTTGATGTAAGGTGCTTTATAAGAATAAATTATTAATATTAATTACTAATACTGAGTACATTTGGTAAAATTTCTGATCAAATCTAAATTAAATCTAAATTAAAAAAAAAGAAAAAAATGCTGCATGAGTGAAAAGCAGAAATCAACGAACCGTCTGTAGTGAGCGTCAAGGTTTCCCGAGAACCCTTTCTCTGGAAAATATCCCAAATTTTGAGAGTTTTATCCCAGGATACACTAGCCAGCACAGCATCGGTTGGACTAAATGTGATACTGGCCACAGGCCCTTCATGACCAGATAATACCTGTCCAACAAAACAGGATAAACACGTATAAAGAAAAAAGAAACTTCATATATAATGGAGCATCCTTGAAAGACACTGAACACCATTTTTGCTCCACAAAATTTTTAATGCAATACATAAGTGTATTCTTTCAGGCCATAAAAGTTTTTCTCTTGGGTTTTGTGTAACAGCTGCAGAGGTGACCTAATGGTCTCTGTTTGATAGACTAAGTAGTCCAGCCATTTTTATCAAATATGATGGGTCTCAGTTTTCTTAATTGTCATTCCTCAAAAAAGTGGAACAGAATACAACTGGGTCCATATGATCTTACCAAAGAATTCACCAAAGATAAGAATTAAGCTTTTAATTTTCCCAACTAATCTTTCTTTAAAATTCAGTCAACCACTTGGAGATGCTTTCATGCAAATAGTAAAAGCAAAATATCAAAGTTTTATCACTATGGACATCAACTCACTGACCTCCAAGAGACGTCCTGTCTGCATTGACCAAACAAAGACCTCAAACGTATCTTGAGCGCTGGCGCAGATGATTTCACCACTGGCATCCATCGCCAGACTTGAAAACTGCGCCTGGCGTGGCGAGGTGAAAGTACGAAAGTTACGATATCTAGAAAAGAGAAGAGAAGAGAAATTCAACGTAATCATAGGGCTCAACTTGCTCATGTCACGATCACTCCTAGCAACAAATTGTTATGGTAAACACATAAAAGATTATACACAGGTTGGTCCTGAAAAGAAAAGGAATCATCACTGTATTTTTTTTACTACATTGTTAGCGGGAAAAATGATTTTGCACCACTTTTCGTTTTTAAGTATTCTCTAAATCAGCATTTTTAGTTTATATTTGAAATGAGGTAGATAGTGAGCTTTGATAGTCAAGTTTGATCCAAGGAAAATGACATAAAGAGTGAACCATTTTGCAATTTCTTATTTGTGTCTTAATGTGATAAATATCATGGAAAGTGGCTGAGTGCCAAACCAACTTGAATCATTAGCTGCCTGTTAACCTTCCTTTTGATGAGAAGATCTAAGAGGGTGGCTTCTTTAAATCCAGTTTAATCTTATTTTGAGTAATGATTGGCAGAATTAGTAACATTGCTAAACAGATGGAATAAACTGCATTTTGTTGAGTTTCCTCACTCGACCAATAAGAATTTCATTTCCTACAAAAAATAATCTTACCAAAGAATTCACCAATAAGAATTAAGCTTTCATTTTTTTCAACTCCTTATTATTCTTTTATATTCTGTAGACCACTTGGAGATGCTTACAAGGAAAAACAAGTGATGATAAAAATTTACCGATTTAAATCAAAAGCTCTGACGGTTCCGTCTAATGAGGAGGAGACCACCACTTTACCGGTGTGCTTAAACTTGACTCCAGTCACTCCTGCTGTGTGTTCAGTGAATGTCACAAAACAAAACCCGGAACTTGTATTCCACAATTTTACCTGAAGAGAAGGCAGAAAAAAAGAAAGAAAATAAAAACATGAATATGAAGGCAGGGAATAGTTAACTGTTCAAATTTTGTGTATCAGTTTTGAAGGCTCTGAGTTGTCTCTCTTATAGAATACTTTGGATCCTGTGTAAGACACCTGCTATACAGCTTTGGACTTGTATAACACTTTACCCATGGTGCATAGCATTTTGCGATATGATCCTAGATAAATTATTCCCGGGGTGGTATGTCAAACTTCCCGATTTGTACTTTTAATTCATGGTCAACGTGAAGCCTGTGAGTGGAAGTTTCACCAAGTAAAAATTACAGAACTGTAGCAAATATTGTTGGTTCACCAACAGTAGTTTCAATCCTATCTTAGCAAATGTTTCTTTTCCTAAGCTGCTTGACATAATATCAATCAATTCAATCAATCAATCGATCAATCAATCGAATGTTTGTAAATCGGTACCTCTATAAATCAACAGCCAACTACATCTATCGAGTTGGGAAGAGATACTTGATAGCAGGTCAAAGTTAAGTGATGAAAAAGTGGAATATAACTTGTCTTATAATCAAAATTAGACTAAAATCTACTGCACCATATGAGAATAACAAATTTCTACTTACTTTGCCATCTTCTGCCCCAGTTGCGATATGTTGACCATCGGGAGAGAAGTCGAGGCAAGACATGCTGTTGTAGTGTCCCTGTTGTTTGAGAACGTAGCACTCGCTCTGCCATTCCCAGACTAATAGCTGGCCAAGTCCTGAACAACCAAAAGCAATCCAGTCACCCGAGGGGTTAAAGGTCACAGCAGCTATCTTCTGATCAGAAATACTATCATATGATGAAAAAGAGAAATTGTTTAATTAACGAGGGGATTCAACAAGAGGTACCTCACAGTATATGACGAGAATTTCCATTGCCAGTTCCATCCATTATTTGGGCAATTTAACCCCAAATTTCATCACAGATTGGCAAATGATTGAGCAGTTTACAAGCAATTTTATTTGTCCCTCAGCCTCATTTGCCAATAATCGCATGGAAGGTGACCTTTGAAGGTTTCAGGAAGCTTAAAGATAAAATTAAGATTAAAATAAACTGTCTTCAAAATTGGGAGTGCGGATAGCAGACATGTAAATAACTGGTAATATGTGCTTTTCTTTGCCATAAATTTGACTCTAGTACAGCTAACTGCCTATGATCCTCTACCTGTTGACAGCTAACGACGAGTGTCACAAGGCTCTATGGACGAGTGTGAGTACTTCACTTTGCACTATAGTGTGCACTAGATTCCTAAATGCCTGGAGTATGAGTACAAGTACAAGGCTTTATGGATAAGTACAATTACTTCACTTTGCACTAGAGTGTGCACTAGATTCCTAAATGCTGTAGTAAGTGTGTGAGTATAAATCCATGAGTACGGATACAGGACAACCTTGCTAGAATACGAGTATGAATCGACTCACTAAACGTCTGCCTCTTAGCATAACTTTTTAATCTAAAATAAAACCCTGAATGCTGATCATGTGAGTAAGAAAGTTTACCTGAGAGTGTGAATCAGATTAAAGTCTGGCATCTCATGAATTTGGAACACTCCGGAAGAGAATCCTGTTACTAGGATACGGTTCTTTTTATGATAGTCTGCGCAGGTATTCTCAGCTGTCATGCCGACCTCAGAATTGTTGTAAAACCAGCTATAGATGGAATGTTACAAAATTATGGTAAACAAGTGACTGAGTATTCGTCAAAGAAACAACTGAAAGTTTTATCCTTGATTTTTGTTGGAGGAAACAGGCCAAAAATGTGCTTGACCAAAACAAAAAGCTTCAAACTAGTTTTAACATCAGAGAAACTCAGTCATGAAGCCATATTCCTTTTCCATAGACACGAAGGGGAAACTTTTGTAGTTTCACCTAAAATATGCAAAAGGGTTCACAAACACAACTGTAATGTCAGATACCTGCCTACTGCCTACTCCAAACTTTTCTTATCCCTCTATTCAACTGCAAAAAATGTCATGCATTCAGTGATATAGCTGTCAAAACAAATTGTGAGTAGTACTGGCTAGGTGCTGTAGAGATTTTAAAAGAAGTAAGACAACATGAATGTTGAATTTGTAGGTCTTATAACAGATGCCCAAAACCTCAAAAAAGAGAAAAAAGTGTGCTCATTTGGTCAAAACATGTTGTCTAAAATGAATATCGACAATGCAAATCAGACTATTAATTCTCACTTCAGACACAAAAGTCCTCAGAGAAGTGTGTAAACCTTTTCAAAAAAATCATTGCCTTAAGAGGAGTATTAAGTATGTGAGTCCAACATCTTAAGTCTCTCAAAACAGATGACTAAGGAGTGTTTACTTTTCAAAACAAATATTATTCATTATGCCTGCATAGAGACACAACACTCTCATATCAGTTACACCTAACCCAAATTAACTTTGCATGTCAGAATTTTTACTGTCACAGTACAAGTTGTTTACATTGACCATATAGGATAAATATTGGCTAACTACACCCTTTAGGGCATGACAAAATATGTGTTACAATTCCTACATATACAGTATCACACTAGACACTTTAGGAAATTTGCTGTCACTCGAACACTGCTGAATTATCTTTAGTAATGATACACTATTAGCTGAATTCAAATTTATGATCTATTTTGGTCTTTTTTAGCTCATACTTACAATTTCCTCTTTGTAATTTTAAAGTTCTTATTCTTTTGACTTTGCTCCGTCTGGGCTTGTTCCATATTTTCTTCATCTGGCTTGTCGTCTGTTTCCATTGGTTGAATGAAAGTTGAAATGTTCTTTTTAGGAGCCGCGTCGATATCTTTCACGTCTTCAATATTAGTGTTGCATTCCCAAGCGACTAAATCGCAACGTCGACTCATGGAATAAAACTTTAAACACCGTGTCAAGGAGATTAATGACAATGTTGCTGGTAGTAACTCAAAACACCTTGAGTAAAGTATGGAAGATATAACACTCTATTCAAATACATGGGAAATATTCCAATCACTACGAGCACTGATTCTTACAAACAAGCAAGCCCCAGTTGAAACTTGCATGTAACTCCACCTTGATAATTAATCTCTTGTACAAAATTAATGATACAACGCAAGTACGCAAGTGCAAAACATTTTTGAGATGTCAAATGAAAGATTTACTTGTCAAATTAAAAATGATTTTGAATTCTGAAGGATACGTTGAGAGAATTTTCTTCAAAGAAAACTGCGACCACACGATCCTTATGACCTGTGAAAGTCTGTATGAGAAAGCAGTCTGTGTAACCGACGGCAAAGACCCTTGTCATCATGTCTTTGGAACCAACAGCAAAGAAACTGAAACATAAAATACAGTGAATCAAATTAATTGCTTTTTCACATCGGGAGTTTCCAATCTAAGGACTTCCATCGATGTCCGTAAGCCCTCTACAGTACTTACAAACATCATCTCACCAATGCTTTGTTTTCCATTAAGTCTGATAAATATTTACTATGTTCAACTTCTCAGTGTGTTAAACAGAATTTACCTGCTAACAGAACCAGCAAAGGCTATAGTCTTAACATCAAATTGTTTGAATCTACTGGTACAGTAGGCCCCAAACTTTAACCATACATGGTAAGCTAGTCTCAAAAGGTCTGCCATCCCTTACCTACCAGTTCCTGTTGTTTGTGAAATTTTGTGAAGGAAGAATGTTGGTTCCCTGCAGGTTTTTAGAATGGAACAGCTGAAACACTTCTTTGCTGTGTAGTATTACAATCAGTAGATATGTGTGTAGTACACTGTAACCTAACCTTTAATTTTGAGAATTTGGTCACTTTTCTAAGGTGTACCTCAGGAATATCAAATTTTGTAACAAATTTATGTTCCTATCTCATAAGTGCAGAGATAAGTACAATACTACACTTCTTCTCATGGCATAATGTTATCTCTGAGTCCCTCTACTGGTTGCCATGGGCAACAGGCTTCTACCCAGCGATTACAAGCTTATGCATTGCTTATTCACTAACGCTCAGTCTAGTCTAAGAACACGTTTGTCATTGCCTTACCTTTCTATCAAACAAAATGAAGAAACACCTGAACTAGTCTACCACTTCTTTTCTTTTCATTTCTGTTCCACTTTGGAACCATTAGATACTAACTAATGAAAGCACCAATGTTATGTTTTTTTTATCCTTCAAAATTTTTCATGACAGAACTGTTTGCCACCAGGTATATATATATATCATGTCCTGGGTGCAAAACTACAATATGCGACTAAAAGATTAAATACCGAGAGTCCGAAGTCCAATCGACACAAGTGTTGTCATCATAGGCTCCATAGTAGGTGCGATGAAGTTGCAATGGATTGAAATTATGGCGTCCACTTCTTGGGGCGAGATAAACCTGGACTACACGACCTTTGACCACTGCAATATACCTGTAATGAAAATTGGGAGAACAATTAGACCCCTGTGTTGACATCCAGCAAAAGCATAAACAAAAGGTACAATTAAAAGACTGTTCAAATTAAAGGCAAAAGAGAGCAAAATAAACATTGCAGAGAATAATAAAGACACTAAATTTCCCCAAACTTATAGTTTTGTTTGTCACTGAGTTATTATTTCAGTATCTGGCATATTATGAGATAAACTACTGCAAATTATTTATTTCATTTCAAAGGACCCATTGTATGATAACCTGTGGTGTTTTTGACAAACAAGGCACAAACTTTGTCTTCTACCAAGATTTAGTGACTTTTGTGTGTGCAACTGAGGCTTGATAGAATTTGTATTTCGTAGTAACCAGTGTTAAGTTATTCATACCAGAGTTAGAGGAAAGCAACATTCTAACTGATATTTTTGTTGTGAAATCAAAGATAGATTGTGCTAAATGCTCATCATTTTGTATTCCAGATGTTTGGAAAGAATCTGTTTGGAGATGTAGGTCACACTAATAAGTTTTATTTTCATTCTTTGTATTATACAATTTTATTCTCCATCATTTAAAGTGACATTTGACCAGTAAAACTAATTGGCTTTACCATGTTATAGGACTTACTGTAAGTATTGACAATTAATACCAAAATCAATACAAACTTCCAGTGTTCCCACCATGTAAGAAATGCTCAAACCAGTGATAATTTCACGTAAATACATGCGATCAAATCAGAGGGAAAATATAACCTTGAAATATAATATTCAAGAATCAGCCAAACATTCCGAGGTAAGTTGGGTAAGTTGGGTTCTGTAACTGAAGATAACAGGTAGTGAAACTGCTATCATTGCTGAGGACTCAAAAAAGTATGATCCATATTTGACAAGAGCACCCTCTATTTGCACTGGGCATTTTATTTGCAGTGACTTATGTATGACTTTGCTGCCCATGCTATGTTTTCTAAGACCTATCATGATAGGATTATTGATGCATGTATAGGACACTTTTCTGACTGCTTACCACTTATATGTTAGAGTACTCTTTAGTTGTTAACATGTTTTCTTTGTTTTTTTTATGCGCTTTGTCCACGCATTTCTTGCATTTGTATTAAGTAATGTAGTATTCGAGATACTTTCATTCTTTTGTCCAACTTGTCTAACTGTTGTACTTTATTTTTGGGGTAAGTATAAACTACTTCAGAATGACCGAAGAAAGCATTGGCTAGAATGGGATATATATAACTGCAGATACGTGCAGTTTAAATCAGTGACAACATAAATATCAGTTCTATTCTCTACCAACTGGGCCACAGTATCGAACCAAGAGTTTATGGATTCAATCCCCAACTGTTTCTTTGTTCAGGGGACAGCTAGCCACAGTGCCTTATATATTGTAGCTCACAACAGGAATCTTTGCCCTGCTTTATTGATTTAACTTTGACCACTATTAAAGAAGGGAAGCCAAAAGAGTGGAAGTTTAAGTAAATAATCTTCAGTGGGAGAGCCTTGTTTTGATGAAATACTGTGTTACTGTGAACAGTAACTTACAAAGCAAGACAGTATTAACAACTTTACAGTTTTACCTTGAGTTAAACTGTCTGATTTATATACATGAGTACAGTTGCTACTGTATATTTTATTTTTCCTACACAAGCTACTTCATTGAACAGGCATTTTACTATTAATAGCCCACCTGTGCTATCCCCATTCTCATGATCCCTGCATATTGTTAAAATACAGTTGTAAGAAATGAAGTTTTTCTTTTAAACAATGACATGCCACAAACTCTGTGTGCTGGCTGTTTAAACAGAGTTCATGTGGAAAGGCTGCCTGTACAGTTGCTGTGATAATCTATAAAGCTACGAAACAATACCCTCCAAAACAATTGTGATCACTTCCTGAAATGTTAACCCATAACTCTCCTGACATTGCTAAGTTCCCTTCAACTGTCTGTGCTTATAGGAGGAAGCGTTTCATACCAGTCCCAGTGACTGAACACAACAGGAGGAACTGGGAACTTGTTTATCATATCGTGGCTGACAGGAAATTGTTCAATTCAGAATATCCAAGAGTTTCGAAAACTACATGCATTGTGAAAGTGATGTCAAAACTAAACTTTGAGGCTTCCTCTAACTTTTAGAACGGAACTTGAGGGCAAAAATTGCCATTAAAGTTATAAATGGTGCTTAAAAGTATGTGGATTCAGCACTATAGCAACATACTTCAACAGAGTTTAGTATGTACAGTAAATACATTGTCTGTCTTGTTAACCAATGTGTAAATCAGATCTAGTTCGAAAATATTAAGTTTTT
Source organism: Apostichopus japonicus (assembly GCF_037975245.1). Lineage (NCBI taxonomy): Eukaryota > Metazoa > Echinodermata > Holothuroidea > Aspidochirotida > Stichopodidae > Apostichopus > Apostichopus japonicus. Next base: position 25,725,016 of record NC_092574.1, on the reverse strand, counting down.
CAGAAATACCAGCTACTTTTGCCGATCACAAAATTTGTATGTTTCGTATTTTACAGATTTGAGCAGGATATAGGATAGATATTGCTAGTTTGTTGCATTGGTGTCACAAAATAAGGACGTATTACCTAAAGGAATTTGTTTTCACTAGTGAGTCGAGATGAATAACGCTTAAATACTCAGACAGGAATATTCTAATTTGAGTATTATAGCAATTGTTCTATTCACCTTGTATTGATGACACAAGCGTGGATTTCACGTTACACTTGAGGCTTTAATGTCACAAACGATGGTTTTAAAAGGCTGTCATAATTCAACATTGACAACACTTTCATACTTTGGCAAACAGAAGCAACATTCATATAGCAAACATGCATCCTACACATCCTACAAACTACTCTGTACATTTTTGTTTCCATTCAGTTACTGTACTTAAGGTTGATTTAAAAATGTGTTTTTTTTTAGAACAAGCGCATTAAATAGAGCATGGAACATTTCAATGCAATAGATTGCTTCCGTATGAACCCTAGTAGGAAGTTGAGTACAGAGACATTAATCTATGTTACATCACATACTGTAGCATTTGCCTGTCCAAACTGGTCACATTGTAATACAAATGCAATGAAACATATATCTCAGTATATTGTACACAAATATTCTATACTTTCAATATTTCTGATTCACCTTCAAAAAAAAAAAATCATTTATTAAACTGCTATGCAAATTTCAAACACAACGTTATACCCTCAAATATGTAATGAGATAAGCATCAATGTGCAGTTGCTTTCAATCAGCATGTATTGTATTTGTGCCTTGTTTGCTGCAATAGAAGCACTGTTCAAGCTGTGATTGCAATTTATCAAAACAAGGCAACCAACTCATCCATGTTTTCACTAAAAGAAGACTAATTATCCAATACTTAAAGATTCCATCTACTCTGGAAAATCTGTCATCCTAACACTACTGCCTCACCAGGGTCACCGAGACACTGGGGCTGCCATGCCCCCCCCCCCTGTTTAAATAATTTAAACAGCAATGATTTTCACAAGTGAATGGTGTTTCCACATGTGGCTATTTTCAGCACCGTTTAACACATGGTCATGACTTCTGCCACCCCCCCCCCCCCCTAATCTCAAACCAGTGTCTGAGTCCCTATTCATGGGACAATCATCATACAGAATACTGCTGGAGGAAGGACTGAAATACAGAACATTTTGCAACCACATCACAGAGAGCTCTCTACATATGATATAAGGGTTAAGTATACTGTGTTTGAGTCCAGGAATATGAATCACAGCTCAGTTAATCTATACAAGGTTGATGATACTTCCCTATCAATGTTTAGCGATAAAGTAAACATGAATATTACAAGCATAGACCAACAGTTGCTTGGAGAACATTGGCAGTGGAGTCATTTTCAAGTTTCATAGAAGGAATAGAAGGAAATGAACCTGTAGATAAGATCATATCAAAGAAATAAGAATTAAACCCTTTAAATTATTTTTTTAGCAGGAAGTCAGATTGCTGGTTTACTATGACCTCTCTGGTAGAATAAGGGCTGTATCATGACTGTTTGAGAACACAAACAGATCACTTCCTCTCACCTACAAATATCAAACCCAGCTGGTTGTGTTTTTAGGGCAATGTATTTCACCATTCCCATGCACAAAAAAAAAAAAAAAAAAAAACCTGATACTTTTGACTATAATAGGTTCTGCAGTTATTTTCACAACAGAAATACTTTGTCTTGGTAATGCCTGTTACTTTTCAAACAAACAGCAAACCTTACTCTAGGTCTAAAGCTCTTTCATGATAAATATCCCTAATCTAATTTGGAACTATTGTTACATAAATAAAGGCAAGAAATTTAATCAACTGAGTGTTTAGATCGCTATCACTTCACTTAATCTGCACAAGACTTAAATTTATAGGAAAAGAGAGGAAATAATGAGTCTGTATCATCTTACGGCGCTACATCTGATATTGTACCCAACCTTTATGATGTTTTGCATTACCCCTGATATTGTACCCCACTACCCCTGATATTGTACCCCACTACCCCTGATATTGTACCCCACTACCCCTGATACTGTGCCCACTACCCCTGATATTGTACCCCACTACCCCTGATATTGTGCCCCACCACCCCTGATATTGTACCCCACTTCCCCTGATATTATACCCCACTACCCCTAATATTGTACCACACTACCCCTTAAATTTGTACCACGCTACCCCTGATATTGTACCCCACTACCCCTGATACTGTACCCCACTACCCCTGATATTGTACCCCACTACCCCTGATATTGTACCCCACTACCCCTGATATTGTACCCACTACCCCTGATATTGTACCCCACTACCCCTGATATTGTGTCCCACCACCCCTGATATTGTACCCCACTTCCCCTAATATTATACCCCACTACCCCTAATGTTTTACCACACTACCCCTTAAATTTGTGCCACACTATCCCTGCTGTTGAAGCCCACTACCCTGTTGTTGTACCCCCGTATCCCTGACAATGTACCACAATAAAATTCATTGCACTTCCTTCGTTTATCACACTCAGCAAGTGTAAATGAAAAAGAAGGAAAACTACCCGCAAGTTAAGTATGAACGGTATCACACTAGCACACTGTATGGCTAAAGTACAATGCTTCAGGTAGCATACGAGAACACTATGGCTAAAGTACAATCCTTCAGGTAGCATACTAGAACACTGTATGGCTAAAGTACAATCCTTCAGGTAGCATACTAGAACACTGTATGGCTAAAGTACAATGCTTCAGGTAGCATACGAGAACACTATGGCTAAAGTACAATCCTTCAGAACCCCACCACCACCTAAAACAACAACCAGAATTCAAAAATGCATTATGGTTTTGATGATGTAACATGCGCAGTTTTCTTCATGAATCTAATGCAAGGTATAGTGAGGGTTTACAGTTTTAAAAGGGTTTCACAATTTGACCCCTAGTGACCCCAAATGACCTTTGACCTCCAGCAAAAATAACAGGCTTCTTTAACACAATGTGGTACTCTTACACACAAAATATGAGGTCTGCCCATGATTCCCTTCTTGAGGTATCGTGTGTACAAGGTTTCACAATTTGACCCCTGGTGACCCCGAATGACCTTTGACCTTGACAAAACAATAGGCTTCTTGTACTCAATGTGGTACTTCTACACACCAAATATGAAATTAGTCTGACTTTCCCTTCTTGAGATATCTTGTTTACAAGCTGGGCGTCACAAACGCACTCACACACAAACATACATACGCCATCATGAATGCAAAGGTTACGAATATCATTGAAACCAAAACCAAAAGGAACACACAGGCAGATGGATATATATAATTTTATTTAATTAGCTTTTTGTTTTTCTTAAACTTACTTTCCATCTGGACTGTATTTGACAGCATGAACACGACCTTTCAACATCAAATGATGCAGAACGGTTTTGCTTGTTAGACTACAGAGCAGAGCATCCCCAGCTGAAATGATAATCAGATAAAATAATGTTTCAATGAGGCTGCAAGTTAATGTTGGATATCTCTGTACCACAGAAGCTACTGTAGTATATATATGCTACAAGGTTAATTACATGACCTGTATTAAACTATTAAATGCTGTCAATGTATGCAACATGTAGGTAGGAAACATTGTAAACTACAGTATTAAAGTGGAATGGATGTAAAGGCAAAGTAAAGGATATAAAAGGGCCTGTGAAATACCAGGGGGATGGGCAGGGGATGGGGGGGGGGAGGAGTGAGAAATACCAGGTGAGAGGTACTTACTGTAGGCTGCTATCTTTCTTTTTACCTGGCTTTAAACTGAGCTAACAAATGGTCATCATAAATTTAATTGTTTTCAGAATGTCCAATTCTAATTGGATGAAGGTTTTAACAGAGCAGCACAAAAGTCAGGGGTGGGTGGGATGGGGTGGTGTGGGGAGGGGTGGGGAGAGGAATACCAAGAAGGACAGGTGACATTTCTGGCTAAGATTTCTTGCATCGACAATCACTCCCAAACTTGAAAGGTTTTTAGTCACCTTTCAAACTCGATGAGGCCCCCCAACCAATGGGTTAATCTCAGGCATCTCTTGACTGTTCATTATCAGGTGTTTCCATGGAAAGGATCTTAGTCTATTCACAAAATGACAACATCCATTAAAATTAATGCTGTTAATCAAATTTGCTTATTTGTGATGTTGATCTCTCATGAGAAACAAATAAAAAAATATGATGAGAATAAATGGAAGAAGGAAGGAAACAAAACAATAGGTTTACAAGAGCACAAAAAATTAAAAATTAAAATGGTATAACATGCTATCATACCATGATCAATTAAGATTGCTGTGAGCCCATCTGGGGAGAGTGCCACACATTTCAGGTTCAGTCGGGCCTCGATAGGGAATGTTTCCGATTTGTTTCTAGCAAAGAAAGTTTCATTAAGATATATCAATGTACTATGAAAAGCACTGTTCACAGTCTGTACCATATATACATGTGTTCATAATACATGTGATAAATTTATGAGATAAATACATCATCAGTAATGTAGTAGTTTGGCAGTAATGTTTGTTGTTGCCTCTCTTGCAACCATCATGTATGGTGTAGTATATAAAGGGCTACACTTTGCCAAACACCCCCACAAGGCATCAGTACAAGGTGTGTTCAACAACTTGGAGGTAATTGAACTAGTTTGTGCCCCTTTACTCTGTAGAAAGGCTCAAAGTTGAAATGGAAAATTGATATGGGTTCCGCTGGTAACAAATGATACAGTACACCAATGCTGCACACATAGTAACACTATGAGGAGCACACTGGAATCAAATCATTGCAGTAAGACATATCATAAAGCAAAACCTGTTTTATCGTTTTGTAAAGTATTGTGTGGCATGGAGTCCATTTCATTGTGAATAGTCTAGTGTGCTTCAACATTTTTATCGCAGCATGTTGTACCACACATAGTGTAAAGGGGCTAAGGACTTTGTTGCAACAGTGAAAACACCACATAGTAATTTTAAGGTTTCATGAAAACAGCATTTTGAAGTAAGGTTCTGTTGGAGAAAAGGGGAAAAAAACCATTTACACACAGTACTACACAGATTTATAAACAACTGGAAAACCGGCCAACACTTTGGATCATTCAAAGAGATTGAGTGGATGATTTTGCTTGGATTTTTCATTTGCTAGACCTCCACGAATCAGTCAATATTTTGCCCAAGAAAGTATATCGTCATGATTGCGTGATTATTTATAACACAATAGTAACAACAAAGATTGTTATTAAGACTGAATGCATAATGAGGCTGTAAGATGTTACTGACTTGATTGATCAACCACATGATATTACGTATAGAAGGCATGAACATCCAAAATACATGAAGCTTACTTTCTGAGGTCAAATTTAGTGATTCTGTTGCCCACTGGACTGATGACACTATCTCCATCTCCAGTGAAGCAGATGTTACCTTTACGATAAACCGCACCGAGGAGGTTGGAGAACTGTGTAAGGAGAGGAAAATTATGTTAGCCAGAATTATCTTATCAGGGAAGAACTTCATCTGCCATCACACAGTATCATGATATTCAAATGAAGAGAAATACAAGAATATTTAATAGATAAGAGAATTACTTTGCCATGTAGATGGGCCAATGAACTGTTCTGTTTTGCCGATTTACTAACAACATGTTGAGAACATTTAACGTAACGAGAAATATAAATTGCAAAAAACATAAGCACTACATCCTCAGCCATTAAATACATTTTTGTTCTGTCTGGTTAAAGCATTTTCAAAAGTCAGCCAGCCATTAGAGATGAATGAATCTGGATAACAGTTATTTGCCTACAGTATCATTTGGAATGACAAACCTCTATGAACTTTGAAGTTAATTTGATAGGAAATAATGAAACAATTGGTATGAGATAGAAGCCACTTGAGACAGGGCACTCTCACTTACACTAAAGGACAAATCCTTTATGTCTTTTGTGCATTCAAGAAAATAAGCGATTGGCATTTGAGTTGAAGTTACTGTCCTTGATATTGAAATTTCCTTTCCACTTTGACAGTGCTGCTAGAGCAAAGAATTCAGTATTTATGCCTGAAGCCTCTAAAATTGACCTTGTTCCTGACACTGTATGCGAAAATTAATTTTGAATGTCCTAAGACATGACAGAATGCAAAAAAATTTATAGCAAATGAAAAGACCAGGTTTATTTGCTAGCAAAAAGTAGGGTGTTACTAAAACGAATGACAATTGCGTTACACATAACGAATGACAATATGTTGTACACACTAAAAAATTGCGTTGACTAAAACGAATGACAGTAATGACAGCACAGACATTTGCTTCAACCGGATATCACAGTTCAGACTTCGTGGGTATCTAGATCTAGTAAAGTATACGGACAAGATAAAAACGCACCTTATAGTAAGCGAAATTGTAAGTCTGATTTTAAAAAGTAAATTTAACGTCATTTTTCCGATATTAAATGTTAGAAACTAACAATAATATAATCTTGAAACGGCTTCAGTTATCTTTCTATATAAATCTACAGAGGTAAAAAGCACAGCACGCAAGTGCATTCCCACACAAAAACTTTCCCTGTAGTTTCTATCTGTAAATTACACCAAAACCCTGCAACCACGTAACATGCGATTTTCCTCAAATCATTTTTGCGCAGAAAACCAATAACCGCATTTACTCCACTCCGTTAATCATTCTATCTCTTCTCAACACTGTCCTTCGTTGTCATTCGTTGTCATTCGCTGTCATTCGCTGTCATTCGCTGTCATTCGCAAATGATAATTAACCCTGTACAAAGTCAATTGTCATTCGGTCATTCGCTGTCATTCGTTTTAGTTTGTCCCCAAAAAGTATGTACTATGCAATTAGACATGAATAACAATGTACTTATGTTTTTCACAGAAATGTATAAATTTTACAGTTCAGGGAATAAAATTGTAATATTCAAAATTTCTATTGCATTTTGAAGCCTTTGAACATTCTCTTACGAATTACTATGTTTCCTGTGTTCAAAACTGCTATACATCTTTGTACTTGTATATAGCACTTTACCACATTTGAATTGCAATTTGTGATGTGATACTCTAGGATAAATTACTCCCTGCAATTAAATATATTCTTACTATACCTTGAAATTAAATTTCATTTGAACTGGATAGAATAGACAGATCTGGGATACAGCTTGATATCTTTGGAGCAATGTAACTTATGACCTGAAACATGAAAGGTGAAGAAAAGGCAACAAAGACGGTTAACACAAACTATATGATTATAACATGCAGAGCGCACTGACATGTTGAATTTAGACAAGCTGGTTACTTTTGCAACTTATCTCCATGATTATTCATATCATTTGACTCTACGTGAACCGTATGATCTGTTTGCTAAATTATACAGCTTTTTGACTGATGATCCTCTGATAATTAAAGGGTAATTTCTCACTGATTGGGCATATATAAAATCAATTTTATTAATTTGGATGATGTTAAAAACTACTGCAAGCACTCTCTGTTGTATTTGTATACTGTTTTTGGTCAAGACATTGATCAAATTTTTATCAAAAATGTAACATAAAGAAGATACAATCATTAGCAGAATTTCCTAATGATAGTGTGTAAAATTTGCCTGATGAAGTCCCCGGTTTGATTGTTCCATTTATTTTGTATGGGTATTTCTACAGCAACAAAGTTGTTTGTCGTTCTCAATTACTTTGAGAACAATTCGTATCCCTTGTTTATTTTAGTTAATGTTATTGTTAGTAAGACTGTTTTACACATTTACAGTATAGCAAAGACTAGAGCAGGTGTAATTGGTGTTCTTAAACTTCACATGCCTTACTCCTTAGGCCCTGGCCTTAGACTACTGTCAAAATGATAGGACTGGGGAATTACAATCCAAAAGGCCAGTTTCAAGTCTATTAGTGCGCCTACATTCACCCCACCATGCTTCGTTTCGAGCCGTATTGGGATTACTTAAGCCTTCAGAGGAGACTGACTCTAGTCTAACTTAAGTAGGCCTAGTCTATGCCTACAACATTGCACGTTTAAAGGCATGCTCTGGTGCGGACCAGATCCGCGAAAAAGGTTGGGATTAGATAAATTTCCAACTTATTTAATTGAAGCAACAAAGATAATCAACAAACACTATTACATCTCTACCAGAAAATATAATGACACACGTAATGTTTTTTATGCGGAATATCTCAGTGATCCCGTTGAGTATTAAATTCCTACGTTTTCTCAGCCTCAGTCGTGGGTAAACAGGTGATACTAAACACCACGCGTGTGTGTTTTCAAACGAATGCTATTGCGTAATCATCTTGGCCATATACTAAAGTCAAAATAATATGTCAAAACTTGATAACGTACGTACCAGGTTGCTTCAAGGTGAGTTGATCATAGATCCAAGTAAAAAGATTAGAAGCCAATTATACTACTACGCGACCCAGATCTTTCTTAAATAACTAAGTTAGTTTACACACAAATGCGAACTTTTGAAGAAGAATTACTTAGTCATGGAATCAGTTTATAAGCTGTGGGGGTGATATACTGTAATATAGGCCTATATAGCGGGCCCTATATAATCGAAGAGGTGGATATCAAGATTAGCAAAGCGTGTCGATTGTAACAGTACACCTCTGAAGAAGATCCTAGCAGGATCGAAACGTCAGGTACTCTAACTTTTATAATATTCACCTACACATATGTACCCCCTAGTCTTGGCGGGGGTACATCGATGGAGCGAGGCCCCGAAACTATAGCTGCAGCCATAGGCGTAGGGAGCCCAATTTGATGGGGGGGGGGGGGGCTGTAACGACTTGCCCAAAAAATATTACCAAGATTTTTCGCGCGCTCAGCGCGCGTTCGACATTTTAATGTGCATATCATATAGGCATGCGTCGGTTATTACATCGCATGCCAATAACATGAAAATTATTTGCCGTGTTATTACCCTTCCATATTGGTTATACTTATTGGGAAATTCATTACAATAATCATGATCATAATAATATCAGTTTAACAATTGAAAAACACATAGCAATTTATTTTTCTCTCAGTAGGTGCCCGAAAAATTCTCAGCATATTGCCCGAATTTTCACACAAATTTTGGATTGGGGGGGGGGGGGCTGCAGCCCCCGCCCCTACGCCTTTGGCTGCAGCCCTTGTTCTTGTTTCCTCGTAGGGAAAATTAAGTTCAAATACACGTCGTTAGAAAGTCTTGGGATATATTGTAAACTTGCGGCTCACTCTAGTGAATGGATATAAAAATCAATTATAGTTATATAGCCCAATAGCACAAATTGCACAATATATTTACTGCATTTCGTACTAGTTGATATTTTCAGTTGGGGTAGAAGGCGCAAAAAATGGGTTAAAACCTATTTGGACCTAGTTCGTTACTAAATAAGAATTATTGTAATTGTTGGAGCCACATGCTTAAATAAAGGGTGCCAAAGACGTTTACTTGAGTGGCCAAGCTGAAGAGGAGGGGGTGGGGTAGGGTCAGGTTAGTACGATGCAGATGACAGTATGGAAGTGGATAACAGCTGACAAAAGCATAGGATATATGCTTATCGACGTCAGCTATGCCACGAACTGGAGGTAAAAAACAAATAATTGAACGGCATTAACATATATGAAGCCGTGTTCGCGTAATGATCAGTAGTTTTGTTCTTATTAATTTGCGCTCTTCGCAAATTGCATGAGCAAACTATCAAAATCGTGCTCCGTGCAGTATATTAATTTACATAGCTATGAATTATATAAATATTCAGAGAGGCGTATGTTGGGCCTAATATGAGATGCTTCTTGATTGGCTGTTTTTTCCCTCAGTTAGCAGTAGCTACCAATCACATATCCTTTCATTTCTACAAGGATTACGTCAGTTGCACATCACATGATGAGGATAGGTTACGGTCACACGTATGCACGTAACGTTGATATTTCTATGAGTAATGCACAATAAAACTCGACAGACTGCAGTTCTACAGCATACTCCATCTAATGCACTCGGCCGGAATTCGTTCTCACCAACGTTACTGCTGCACAAAATCCTACATAAAGATCAGGAAAATCCACGGAATAACCATTTCATCTTGATAAAGTCAACGCTAGCACGAAGTGATACTCAACACTTTTAACCTCAGTTCGATATTACAAAAACAAAGGCTCACAATGTCTGATGGAAATATATACGCTCCATTTTTCGGATCAATGGGTGCTACCGCAGCAATAGTATTCAGTGGTAAGTTTCCAGAATTAGTTAGCCTAACGTCCTCGGATTAAGCCTAAGCAGTATGCCTAGGCTCTCCAATTTTCGAGGGAGTTCGCCTAACTAGTTTGATCAATAAAAATCACTGCGTTAACCGAAAAACCTTCCACTAAGTCCTAGACTAATTAAGACTAAGTTATACACATTCACAGACTGAAGCAGCCTAGCCTAATGTACAAAGAAAAAAGGCAGTTCCCACAATTTCTAGTCTAATTAGCCTAGCCTAGGGCTAATTCTGGTAGGGCCCCTAGCCTTATTCAGTACTTCGGTCGGTTCCAGTTCCAAGCTGACATAGTACATACTGCCATACCATTCCGCCATAGTTTTCGATGTGGAGAGGCTCAAAACCTATGGCGGAAAGGTACATTTTAGGAATGGATTATACACAGGAATGTATACTTTTTGTGATTCCCATGGAAGGATAGGGGCCTAGGTACACCGTCTATAAATGTGACGGTTTGCTGGATAGACTGAATTTAAGTTAAGACAAGATTGGGGAATAGATGTACAGTCTTTAATGTAGGATGGTGACTTCGAAGTTCGCCCACTTAAGACTTAAAACACCCCAAAACTAAATCTTCTGGTATAAATCATTTGAAAATATACTTCATATGGTGGGAGAATTTTGTTATAGTACGATACACGGCCAAACTTTCTTTCCTGCAAACTGTTTTCATGTTGTTTTCCAAGAAGATTCTTCGTGATTGTGGAACTGGTATTTCTTGCTAGAGTATTGCGAATTTCGGCCACGCAACCTACAGTGTGGCGCTGGTAAAAATTGGTGGCGCTGTTGCTCTTTCAGTAATTATAACAGACTTCATAGATCTTCGTCATTTTATTGACAAATATGTAAGTAATTTCTTGCACACGGGTCATTTTGGAGAGAAAATAACTGCAGCTTCGTACTTTTTGGTGAAATTTGGCTCTTCCTGTAGGTTTTCATGGTGAAAATCGTGTATTTCTTAGGGTGCCCGAACTTCGCAGTATGGCGAACTTCGCAATACTGACTATACATGTATGTTGATTGAACAGTGTTAATTTTTAGTTCCTAAGAGTCATTACACTCTTCAAATGTATGATATAGTTGGTTGAATAAATCGATTTAATTTAGGTTGATTGTTTATCATAAAACCCGATTCTGATTGTTGATTTTAATGACTGCAAATCAATGTACAGTGCATAAAGGCGGAATGGCATTTTTTCTATGGCGGAAAGAGCACATTTTCTATGGCGGGATGTACCAATGGTGGAATGATACAGCCCCCTTCAGTCCGTTGGAGCAATAGCAGAATACCCTGCAACTGACACTTGCAGGGCTTTTTAGAGGGACAATAGCCTACACTGTTTACTTTAGGGATTTCCGGTCATAATCTGTGAGATTCCCTGGCATGAGCAGTCATTGCACCTCTGTGTTTCACCAAAACGTTTAAATTTCTCACATGCACCAGTCACTTGACTTAGCCTAAGCCCATGTGAGTTTGTCACTAACATCTACTAAATGACACACCTTGGTGCCAGGCTGTAAAAGCGCCTGTTACTTCCCATCTACAGTAGGTTAACACCAGATATTTCATAAACAACACTAAATGGGCTAGGTTCTGCTTTGTTAAGCTCAGTAAGCTGATAAAGAATCGCAATGATTTAGTAGGCTAGGCTCACCCAACTCCTCATCTTGAGCAAGTAGAGGAGTATATGCTCTGCTAGTTTAATTTTCATGGACACATGCAAATCCCTCATTGTAGGCCTAGCCAATGGCAAACCACAGTCACATACTGCTTTTTTGTGGCAGAAGTAATCAACTCACCATGATGCATTATGACACATTAGGTACCATAATGTGACTGAACTGGGGTCACTCTTTTGACCAGCAATGTTAATCAGTTGAAACATTTGTGGGTCACATTGTCCTTTGTCAATGACTCACACTTGACTGACCATGCCTGCCAAACCTAACTAGGCTAGGTGATTAGTAGTATTATCCCATGTATTGCAAAAACAATGCTGCTACACAAAATTTGAATACTTAATTATTTCCTGGCTTACAAGACTTTGCACACAGTTATGTTGTTCCTCCTTGTCACAATAATTTTGTCCTTTATCCATAAGTTTCTTTCTTGTTCATCTGTCAGCTTTGGGAGCAGCCTATGGTACAGCAAAGAGTGGAACTGGTGTTGCAGCAATGAGTGTAATGAGGCCAGAGCTTATCATGAAATCTATGGTTCCAGTTGTTATGGCCGGTATTGTCGCAATCTATGGATTAGTCGTGGCTGTGGTCGTTATTAATGGAATTGATACAGATTATAGTTTATATAAGTAAGTATTGACATGCATCACAGAGCAACTGTACTTTTGAATGTACAGTAGCTTGTCAAAAATGGCATTTAACTTCAAACAAAAATTTTGTGAAAGCAGAATGTAGTTAAGTTGGAAAAACATACAAGCAAATATAAGAAAGTACAGCTTGCATATCATGGTTGTGTGACATCAAGCTAGAGCAGCACAATATGGTGTGGAGGCCATGCACAGGAATATGGTATTGTATAGTCAAAGCGCTAGTGCATTGCCCTTCGTTTGGTTACTCCAAAAATCTGTAATGGGCGAGTAATGTTCCTGGAGGGAAAACAATTCAAAAAGTTGTTATGTTGTAGGGCTGTGAAGTTTCGTTTAATGACCTAAACGTTTAAACGGCCGATTTTTCGTTCGTTTAAACGTTTAAACGTTCGCGAAAATCGCGAGAAAACGCCGAGCATAAAGGCGTGGGGTCCAGGGGACCGCCCTAGGGCCCTGGTGGGGCGAAGACCCCGGAAAAGGAAAAGGATTTTTTTGCGTGTCTGGCGATAAAAAAATTCGCAGTTGAGGATGCAAAATACTGACAACTTTTTGAATTTAAATTGTCACAAAGCTGATGAAAAATTTTAAATGACAAGTTAGAGTAGCTGTATTATGTTATAAAATGAAAAGAGATTTATATAATCTGTTTTACAATCTTTAAAAAGTTTAACTTACAGAACCTCCGATATTATGAAACAAAAAACGTTCGGCAAAGCCCCGTTTCTAGAATGCCTAACAATGAATAGCGCGCACTAAACGTACATCAGTTTACAACTGCAGTACGGTTTAACCTAACTTAAATACTACGATAGGATACTGTATATGTGCTCAGAATTTCCCAGGTACAAACTGCGCGCTCATCCCCTGTCTAACACCTGCTTGTTAACATTTTTGGCACGTTTCCAAGAAACGTTTCATGGAGTATTCCCCATGATACACGAGGCACAGTTAATACATGCAGCACAAGATATCAAGCTATGGTCATCTTTATGAAGTAAACCTTGTACATAATAAAATATGTTTTAGGCCACACGGCATGATTAACTAATGCTTAACATTATTTCCATGTTCTTGTAGAAAACGTCAAGTTCGCAAAATACAATTGGTTGTGTTTTTGTAGTTACGTGAGATCCGTAACAGACGAGTTGGTTAGGCTATTTGCTATACACTTAACTATGGTAGGGCATTATTTTTTCCGTATTTTTGGAAATTCTAGAAAATACTTTCTTTTCCCCCAGCTTAACACCAGATGTGGTCTTCTGGTTTATGCATAAATGGGTGTACTAGAGCCTTGTATACATGACATTAGTTGCAATTAGCATGATTTGCCAGTTTCGCGTGAATTTTTCGAAAGTGTTTTGCTGGATCTTTCGTAAAATTTGAAAGGTGTACCAACTTACTTTTCGTACACAATTGTTAATTTCTCTACTGATTTTCAGAGTTTTTTTTACGATCTACAATCGATACATTTCCTTTGATCATGTATTTGAATAACTAATACCAAGTCGAGTATTCGTCCCGGTATTGTCTGGTCGCAGAGTTCAACGTGATGGACAGGGATTGTAATCATTTCGATCGAACATGCATTGACTGGATTATCTGCTCCGCCGCTGTCGGCTCGATATAAAGTACACTTGTGCCGCGAATCAGGAAGTTTTCACAAAAGGATAACAGCGTTCAAGTTTAAGCCATTCATATCGCCGGATACATCGGGGGGAGGGGGGGGGACAAAAGTAGGATTACGTTCGCGGTTTATGATTCGACTGATCGTAAGTTGTGTTGTTATTTCGCGTAGTAGACAAAATAAACACGGAAATGGATACGCGATTTTTGCCAATAATTTAATTTTCAGTTGATATCATAGTTTCGTTTAAACGTTCATAAGGTTTTATTAAACGTTTAAACGATGTTTCGTTCGTTTAAACGTGTAAACGGCACAGCACTATTATGTTGTTAGGTCTAGTTGTGAATGTGTTTACTCTGGGTTTGTTTCTCGAACAAAAAAACATTTCAAGATTTTGTGTCCCTGTCTAAAACATTGTGTGTTCCGCACGCAGAATTCTGCGTTTGTAACAATGCTGATAGGGAACAAAATGGTTGATTAAACAGCTCTTTTGTAAATTGATTCAGAATGATCCTCCTATAGATTTGATTTATATGTAACAGCATAAGATAATTGTTTTGTTGCATTAGTGTGCATTAATACTTCACACATTTGTTTCAACAGTTTAAACATTTAGCATAGCACTTGGTTATGAGATCTATATCCAATGTTCTTTGAATAGCTCTGATAAACTTTTTCCTTCAGTAGATATCGTGCTAATATTGAAACTCCTTCATCAAGGCATCATGTACAACAGTTTATGGAGATGCACTGCTAAAATCACTGCTAACTATCCCAAACCTACACTGGCAGACCCCAGTAAGCTTAAGCCATTCTCTGTTACAGAAGCTAAGGATGATAGTTGTACTTTCTTCCTCTCATGTATACCTGTGTGTTGCTTTCTCTTGCAGAAGTTTTATGCATCTGGGAGCAGGACTAAGCGTTGGACTGAGTGGCATGGCAGCTGGGTTTGCAATTGGGATTGTAGGAGACTCAGGAGTTCGAGGCACAGCCCAGCAGCCGCGGTTGTTTGTGGGCATGATATTGATTTTAATTTTTGCAGAAGTATTGGGACTTTACGGCCTGATCGTTGCACTAATCTTGTCCACGAAGTAACTCTTCCCTTTCATCTACAAAAAGTCTTTGTCATGTTAAGTCACCAGAGATGGTGACTTTCATCGTTAAATTGGTGATTATTATCCTTCCCACAGCTGTATCATCTCCTGTAAAATACCAATTGAAACCATAAAGGCAAGACAAATTGGAGGTAGAAAGATTCTGTAGATGTCTCGGGTGCATATGCAGCCAGGCAGGAAAATCAAACAGGGAATGGTTTGAAGTCCTACATGGTAATGTGATTACAGGATTTCACTGTACATGATCATGTGAAAAATACAAACTGATTTACCTCTGCCTATGGTTGGTATAAAAATGAACAAAAAATATATATCTTTTTCCCAGTTCTTGTTTTTGATTTTGTGTTAATAGCAGATGTTATGAAAGTAAAGCAACAGCTCTTAAGTACTGTAGGTTAGAAGGTGGTAATTGTTGTAGATGAAATACAAACCTTTCATGTATTAGCTTTATTCTGGTCAACATCTTATCTCTTGGTTTGTATGGATGTTTGAGTTAAGAAATAAAGATGTTTTTAAGTTACTGATTGATGATGATCATAATGTTAGACTTTGGGTACAGCTCTTTGGTCAGTTTTGTGCATTTGTGAAGCTTTACGGCAAAAGTCTCAGTAGTTTCTAAGGTTCAATGAAAAAGTGGGAGAGTATAGTCATCCATGGTTTTAAGCATGCTTATTGAATATTCATAGATAAATGTATAATTTATTAGCTTCAAAGAGTTCAACTGAATTTATAAATTTCTACAGTTGGTAACATGAAACCCATTCCAAATGATCATAGACTGTATTTGCCAAAGCAATGCTATCAAATATCTAAGTATGGTATTACATTTGGTCTGGAAGTGGAACATTACAGTAAAATTAATTAACATTCATCTGTTTGCTGTCTGGCTGTAAAAGACTAAGGTTTGCTACTCTTGGACCCTATCTCAGTATTGGTGTATGTTGTGTGCATGGCAGTGCGAGAGATAGGCTGTTGGTATGATCACCATGCGAAATATCAACAGTAAAAATTAAGATTATTGCAAAGAACTCGCAGAAATCTTTTCGAGGTGAAATTGTAAGTCTTTCTTTGCCGATCGATTTACAAAATCACTCTCGACAAGATATTTCTGTTCGACCTGCATGGGTTTACTTTCTTTTTCAGTGACAACACCTTTGGGTAATTAAAAAACGAACTATCTGTTATCAGTACTGTACAAAGTAAACTTAAATTGTTGGCATATTAATTGCAATATATTTCTTCCGATTCTTCGTTTACTTCATATGTAAAAAGCTTGTAAGTTTGCAGAATCAATGGAGATGCAACAGAATTCTCACCCCAATTTGCTGTTGTTTCTGTATGAATTGTAAATTACTTATGCTTCCAAGATTGGTTGAAAGAGCAGTAGAGAAGGGAAAGTTGGGGGAGGGGGGGGGGGAGTAGAGCTTCATGGGAAAGTCAAATTCCATCCAAGAATTTTTAGTTCAGAATGAACAACGTTAAACATTCAAATTCACCAAAGGGGGTTTTAATTTATCTTGTTATTTTTGTTTATTGGAGTACATTTGTTTGTTTCATGTGATATATGGAAGTGGTTGTAGGTAATTATTCTGTTCTATTTGCATGATAGGTTTTTATGAATTTCATTGCATGAATGTGATGATTGAGGTAGAAAATTCATTCCATAATGTGCTCCCGTCAATAGGTGTATGCAAATTAATGTTTAAAGTATGTCACAGATTACATTATTTGAACTCTAAATGTCAACTTTGTCTTTTATTTGTAAGTGTCTTTACAGTCAATTCCGATTGGCCGATTAATAGGAAAAGCAAACATAACCATCAATACTGGTCTATGCGACAGAGATGCTTGTTATACAGGCCTTTTTAAGATAAAGGCACCCAAGTAACACCAAACAACTTCATCAACTCTCAACCCGTCCCCTTACACTGAATCTGTGTGACAAAAAACTTCCCCACGCAACATAAGAAAAAGTTTTACACTACTGTAGTGTTATGTTTCTTCATACACAAGACTGACAACTTTGAACAAGTGTAAATGAGACATTGGGTGGCACTCGTTTTAAGCTGCAGTTGTCTTTATTTTCTATCATGTTTATCATCTGTAATGGAGATGTCTTAAAAACAGTCTATTTGTGAAAATGGGCTAGTAAAGATGTTAGTGCACTTGTCAATACTGTTAAATTAATCTTCTTAAATGGAAAAGGTTTCACGTCCACGTGGCACTGTGACATTACACTTTTAAAAAGTTGGTAGCACCTAGCAACTACAATGTCTCTTAAACAGACTGAAGATTTTTCACAGCTGTTTGGTCAACTTTGGTGAGATCTCCATGACATAAGTTACAGATGGTGGTTGGGATGGTTAGCCCTTTAAACTATTAATAGATAGCAAGGTTCGGTTTCTTCCGGAAGAAACCTATTTCTTCCGGGGACGTGGAAGAAACCTGTTTCTTCCAGGTTTCTTCCAGTTTCTTCCGGAAGAAACTGGAAGAAACTGAAAATTGGCATATAGGCAGCACAACCCACATACATGATAAAGAGACAAATAGCTTACCACAATCTGACTGAAATGCATACCATTGAAACCATCAAAATATGATATTTTTGTTTGGATTATAATTTTGGTTTTTTTTCTACACCAAAAGATGTTTGCTTATAAATCACAATATTGAAGGACTACTTATCATCTCGCAATCCCCCCATCAACCAGAATTGCATAACTGGCCATACTTTATGAATGATTAACCTGGATTGGCCCATGCACTGAGGATTTAATACAATGAACACCAAGCAAATAGCCGAACATATCTATTAGATTTAGGCAACAGTTTCATTTCTGCAACTCCCTAAATTACAACTTGTAGTTAATAGGAGGACTTGTCATCCCAACAGCAAAAGAACAAACATCCACAATTAAACACAGCTGGCCATGAGCCAGCCCTCATTTCACACTACAACTTCCAATCGAATCTGTAACCCTGATGTCTTGAGTTCAATCTCCACAAAATATGGTCATACTGGTCAATGTAATCGTAGTAATGAGTGTGCATTGTAGTAGGCCTACAGTACACTAGTTTCCAGGGAACACTTGTCCCTCCACTCAGAAACTAGTTTTTAACGAAGAACTGGGCTATAATCAGGACCATTCTGGTCTGCAAAATATTGCTTGCCCATAGTTGTTCCCTTAATTGTCCGATGCTACAGTAGCCTATCACTATATTGTGTACAGTATATGCAGGAGGCAGGTCATGTGCTCCAAACCTACTGTATATATAGACCCTCTAGATGACACTATAGTGCTTCTTGTCCATTTATTACATAGTAAGAAATCATTGCAGGTTGTTATGAAACTTTATCAACAGTTTTTCCCCAAAATATGAGTTTCTTCCATTTTGTCCGGAAGAAACTGGAAGAAACCTATTTCTTCCGAGTGGAAAAAACCGCCGTTTATTCCACCCCCGGAAGAAACCTGCGAACCTTGATAGATAGCAATGTTAGAGCAATGCATTAGTTTTGAAGAAGAGGCCTAGATGTTACTTCCTCAAAGTCTTGATGGAAGGGAACTGGGGTGAGAGTGGATCAGTCAAGTTTGGCTTTTGTGCCTTGGCTCATTCTTGGGGACTTACCTTCATGCTGTGACTGGCATATCACCATTCCCTTACCACTGAAAAACAAACCATTAAATTATGTCACAAGAAAGAAAGAAAAACAAAAGAAGACAACTACCATAATCATATTTCATATTGATCATTTATTTATACTAAAGTTGGCAGAAGTTTGCAAATCATCGCTACCATAACAGCAACTTGGAATAGTCTTCCTCCAATACATTAGAGAAGTGAGAATTCATACATAAGAACTAGAATCTGTACACCATCATTAACCTTTTGCCTTGGAACTAGAGGTATGAAGCCAGTTTGATATTAATGGGAATAGTCTCAGAGTTTTGAGGGTAATATTTTCAATACCTACAAAGCATATATATGGCTTTGTGTATTAAATTTCTATGCACACATTACTGTTATTGTATAGAAACTGAAAACGGGTTTCATTTTATCCCTAGATCAGTGCCTTCCAAAGTGAAACATGTTTTCCTTTGTTATTCATCATTTCACGCTGCTTATTTCACAAAAGATCATTTAAAAAAGTAGCTACTTTGTTAACTTTCCCTTCTGTGACCTTATTATCAGGAAACTAAGAGGCTGTTGAAAATTACAATCAATTTCTCATAGGACAAAATCATGTTTCTCTGTTTGAGGTGTCCTGTGTTGACTGTTATATATATATATATATATATATCAACATTTCAAGCCTTGGCGTAAAGGTCCATGAATTCTTTGAACTCTGGTTCTATGCTAAGGGTCACCAAATTTGGGAACAAGTAACAATGTTACTTTCTAAATTTCAACACAACTTCAGTAGTTTTTGACCAAAACTTCACCAGTTTATATCAATCTAAAGAAGAAAATGCATGCATATCTGGTGGTGATAATCTTTCAAAGTTTGATGGTCTTATGTAAAGCACATATTCATGTTAAACAGGGTAAGTGTGCCATGAAACCATGCTACAGCAATATCCTTAGATGACATGAAAAACATTGGTAACTTTCATATGGAATTGGATTTTGTGAAACAAATCCTAATGAATTCCGATAAAATGTGTCATCTGCTTTGTCATCATTGAGTAGGTAACAATCCAAGGGATGGGTTCTATAAGTAATCACCCACACCCACCCCCTGGATTCACCTCCACCTACCCCCTGGATTCACCTCCACCTACCCCCTGGATTCACTCACACCCACCCCCTGGATATTTTCATCCATACCTTCCTGATGCCAATCATCTCACTATTGTGTACAGAACTCTCTTAAATTGTATAGCACAGTCGTATGAAAGTCTGAATGCCTCATCGCAAGCACACTGTTTTATGGATGATGTATAACACAAAATATTCAACGGTAAGCACAACCAGAATGAGCTACACTAACCACACTAACAATGTTGTTGAAAATACTGTCTATGAAGACGAGACGAGAAAGAAAGTGAAACTGGCTTCTCAATACATGTGGCTTCTTTTTTATTGCCCAACTATTGAGAATTTGAACTTGATAATTCCCAATCGTAGAGACTGCAACTGATGAAGCAACAATTGATGGAAATGGTTCTTGCCGATAAGCTATTTAGGTATTTGGATTACACTAGCTACTATTCATACTTGACATCTGGCTACACCAATGATGGTTGGCAGTCTGTTATGAACTTGACAATTCCCCATCGTAGAGACTGCAACTGATGAAGCAACAATTGATGGAAATGGTTCTTGCCGATAAGCTATTTAGGTATTTGGAATACACTAGCTACTATTCATACTTGACATCTGGCTACACCAATGATGGTTGGCAGTCTGTTATGAACTTGACAATTCCCCATCGTAGAGACTGCAACTGATGAAGCAACAATTGATGGAAATGGTTCTTGCCGATAAGCTATTTAGGTATTTGGATTACACTAGCTACTATTCATACTTGACATCTGGCTACACCAATGATGGTTGGCAGTCTGTTATGAACTTGACAATTCCCCATCGTAGAGACTGCAACTGATGAAGCAACAATTGATGGAAATGGTTCTTACCGATAAGCTATTTAATAGCAGGTATTTGGAATACACTAGCTACTATTCATACTTGACATCTGGCTACACCAATGATGGTTGGCAGTCTGTTATGAACTTGACAATTCCCCACCATAGAGACTGCAACTGATGAAGCAACAATTGATGGAAATGGTTCTTGCCCGATAAGCTATTTAATAGCAGGTATTTGGAATACACTAGCTACTATTCATACTTGACATCTGGCTACACCAATGATGGTTGGCAGTCTGTTATGAACTTGACAATTCCCCATCGTAGAGACTGCAACTGATGAAGCAACAATTGATGGAAATGGTTCTTACCGATAAGCTATTTAGGTATTTGGATTACACTAGCTACTATTCATACTTGACATCTGGCTACACCAATGATGGTTGGCAGTCTGCTATGAACTTGACAATTTTCCATCGTAGAGACTGCAACTGATGAAGCAACAATTGATGGAAATGGTTCTTGCCCGATAAGCTATTTAATAGCAGGTATTTGGAATACACTAGCTACTATTCATACTTGACATCTGGCTACACCAATGATGGTTGGCAGTCTGTTATGAACTTGACAATTCCCCATCGTAGAGACTGCAACTGATGAAGCAACAATTGATGGAAATGGTTCTTACCGATAAGCTATTTAGGTATTTGGATTACACTAGCTACTATTCATACTTGACATCTGGCTACACCAATGATGGTTGGCAGTCTGCTATGAACTTGACAATTTTCCATCGTAGAGACTGCAACTGATGAAGCAACAATTGATGGAAATGGTTCTTACCGATAAGCTATTTAATAGCAGGTATTTGGATTACACTAGCTACTATTCATACTTGACATCTGGCTACACCAATGCTTGTTTGCAGTCTATTATTAACCACTCTGTAATTATTTGAAGGAAAAACTGACTTCTTTTCTGTAATAAATCGGGGAAAATTCCAAGTTTCAGAAGACAATGTTTTACTGTCTCAAGGCATGCGTGAGATTGAATGCTCTACACAAAGTAGAAAATGACTAAATTAACAATCGAAATTAAGACAAGCCTGGTTAATTTCAGTCAAAATGGTTCTTTGTGATATGACCAGCCAGATAAAGGGTCAATCTTCTGCAGACACACAGCTCAAGTGGACTGTTGAGGTAGACTTCCAGCCTTGATTAGAGTTCATGGTTGCACCTACATATATATGATGCTGCCATCATCAACACTTCTCCAATGCTTTCTCCATGAAGCTATGCAACCTGTTGAGCATCGGTCTTGGATCATCCACTAACCCTGCAGCTATCATGGCATTGTCATAAAGCTATGGGATCAATAAAACGTGGAGGGATAGCATTTAATATTAGTTCCAAACAACTCAAAAGACTAGCAGCATGTCTTCAGCTAAACTTTGGACAAACTTTCAGTGAAATTTGCAAACATTTTTCCATTTCCATTGAAAATCATGATCAAAATGATTTTCTGGTACATTTCCTTGAATGTGTTCACTTTATGATCTCTACAATGAAAACCCTCAATTAAGAGAGTGATCTTGTCTGAGATTTAACTAACTAAGGTTACAATACATCCAGATTCCCCAAAGCACAATTTTTTGGTTCTCTTCACCTGAAAGATATCTTTGGTAGTTCCAACAATGTTGTAATAAGTGGAAAAACTTTCTGGATAGAGGTTTGGCCATTTAACTCCACAAATTTATGCACAGAAAGGTAAATTTGGCGATAGCAACATTCCTTCAACCCTTCTGATCTTGCATTCAGAGACAGGCTATAAACTTCAAACCTGGTAGCATTTTCATGGAAGTACCCTTCAAATATCAATGTTTTCACACAAAGGGAAGGGGGTCAACCATTAACTCCTCAACATACCCCCCCCCCCCCCCCCCCCGGCCACCACCAGTTTGCCCTCCTCTGTTCTTCACTTGCAGCATGGTAACCTAAGTTATAACTACGGTTGAATCATCTACCATAAAAGATATCAATAAAGCAATTCACAGAAGGTACTAACTATTTGAAAGTGAAACAAACTTTGTCAAGGAAATACTTGAAAAATTATAAGTTGGTTGTTTATAGACCATTTAATAAAATGTTTTTACAGGTTTGCATATTACCAGGAAATGATGGAAAACTCCCAAAATTAAATGGGTACTATCATGTTGCTTGCAAAGTAAGAAGAAGGAAGGGGGGGGGGGAGGGGTGGAGAAGAATGACGGGATGGGTAATGTGATGTGTGACTTATCTCAAGTACAAAGTGGAAAATGGTTAAAAATGTTTAAGTGCACATTACCTGTTCCGCAAGTAACCTAGCAAGTTCTGGATTATCCTTCTGAAGGGATTGTAGTTTATGAACAATCGGATGGCTGTTAAGTAAAGCATGAATAAGAATAAGAACGAGGTGAAATGCAAGGCAACTGCTTGCAGTAAGCACTTCCTTGTATGAAAGCTTTGTAACAACTATAGGTAGCCTTTATGCAATTGGGATATGTTTTTTTCCTGTAGACACATTGTTAAGTAGCATACATGGAAAACCAATCACTTCTGATACATGAGGGTACTTTGCAAAGACAAGATAAGTTAAATATTGACTAATGGTCATAAAGTATATGTTATTATACAAATAATAAATGGTTATGAGTGCAATAGTGCAAATATTTCATGAGGCGAAAGATGGAATGTTCCATTCAACGAGGCGCAGCCGAGTTGAATGGAACAAATTACATCTTTCAACGAATGAAATATTTACACTATTGCACAAATGGAAGCCATGCATTATTTGTTTTATACAACACCTTCAAATTTGGATATAATTGGATGTAAAATGCACTCACACAACAGATTGTTTTGAACAGACAAGTTTCTCTGCTCTCTTACCATTGAAAAAAGTGCTATCAATAAAGTATAACACATGGTTCTATTTCATAGAGTGCAATAGAGCGGATTTTGCATGCAATCGACGAGCAATTGACCAATCAAATGGCTGGAATATAATTAGGTGTTGTATAATATGAACTGTACATTGTTTGGACACTTGATGGAATGATAATAAAAAGAAAGAAAAAAAAAATTTAAACTCCCAGCTGACATCTTGTTTCTACATTTATGTAAAACCTCTTTGCATTTTTATATACATTTACATATATTACATTACACCAGTGCTGTGGCCGAGTGGATAAAGGCGATGGCATTTGAAGCAATGAGGCTTAGTAATCAGGTTCTGGGTTCGCTACCCAGTCGGGTCATGGTAAGGTGGGTTATTTCATCCAAGACCAATCTACGGTTTCCCGATCTGAAATGGCTTTCTAAATTGGAAAATGATTCCAAATTTGAGTTAAAATGTTGAATTGGAAGCCTCTCAACATGTAAGTTGTAATCCATAAGCCCTTGTGGGTTTCTCTCACATTTGTGGGCGCTTAAGCGTTGTAAAAATAACTGCTGATTATTATTATTATAAACTATTTAAGTTTTATGAAATATTTACCGTTATTCTTATCCACTGATTGTTTTGCACAGTGGATTCCAGGTGGGTTTTGATGTAAATGGTTTGCAAGTATTCCCTACCTTGTTCCAGCATACTCCCTTATCTTCCCCCTATTTTTGGTGCCTAGACAAAATCATATCTCTTGGCCAGTTGCATAGTAATATTTTAGGAGTGGTATGAGCTTTCACAGGGTAAGAAGGGGTGGAGGGGATTGGTAATGAGACCCATTTGCTTTAAAAAAAGAAGAAAAGGCCTACACATCTATTGTATGAGTGAAGCAAGAGGGAGAATATTTGACTCCCACTCAAATCCTAGATCTAAGCTATGGCTACTTACGTTCCTTTATCAAGGAAATGGTTATGTCACATCTAATAGGAGGTTTATACAGTAATCGTCTGCTATAGCACAAACATGTGAATCTTAAAAAAAGTTAAATATATATTACAGTCCGTGACAAACAGCTGGCTTACCAGCAATAGTTGTTTACACAGATAGCATATTGCAGCCATTGAGTTATATGCCTCCATTATTGTAGGATACTATATACAGTACACAATCATATGGTTGTCTATTGAATGTATGTACAGAGAAGGACAATTAAACCATTACAGTAGAATGCATGTAATACATGAATACAGTACTCTGTCATATTGGGTATGGCCAATACCTTTACAGTGAAGGGCGTTCATTAAACCATTGAGGTTTATGTCTCCATTACAGTAGAATGCATGTACTACATATACATACACTGCTATATGGTTATCTATCCAATTCATTTACAGTGAAGGATATGTAAGGCGATTAAACCAAGTGAGTTATATGTCTCCATTTCAGTAGAATGCATGTACTGCATATACACTGCTATATGGTTATCTATCCAATACATGTACAGTGAAGGATATGTAAGGCGATTAAACCAAGTGAGTTATATGTCTCCATTTCAGTAGAATGCATGTACTGCATATACCTACACTGTTATATGGTACATGTAAAGTGAAGCATGGGCGCAGATCCTGGTGGGGACAGCGGGACGCGTCCCCACCAACTCTTTCAGTGGTGGGGACAGGATATACTGTACCGTGTCCCCACCAATTTGTCTTGACCAAACGCTGCATTTCAAATTCCCCTGTATTGAACTTTGGCGCAGTTTGATCCAGCATTGTGCAAATGATATGCTATAAAAGACGAGAATTATTACTATTGACACTGTTAGGCGTGACCTCTTCGCTGAAGTATTAACACATTCAATAATGTGAAACATAATCTATACACGAGACTGGTAAATTGTGGTCAGCAAATCGGACTGAGTGCGAACAAAACAATCGTTAACAACTCACACTGTGTGTTGGCAATTTGAGCTAGCTTCACATCCTGCAGTGTTTCCACTTTCAGTTTAATTACCTGAAAATTTTGTCAATTTTGGGAAATATTGAATTTTGGAAGGAAAGTATTTGGTAGTTTCTAATTATATGTCTCTGAAGTAAGAATAAACTGGGCCTTACAACCTGCTACACTAATAGTACACTTTTCACCGAACTGTGAGACGTATGAGCTTTCTATGATGAATATACGAGCAGCATTCATATAAGTCGATGTAACTTAAATTATCACTAGTTCTCGTTTTATTTATCCACAGTTGTTAAATATAGGAGGGAAATCGCATTTGCGGCAGTCTTTAAAGGTTTTCTGGGAGAGGACCCCAGACCCATTGTATACAAAAGTCTACTTGGATTAATTGTCCCCTGATTTTTTTTTCTGCAGATGCCCATGTACTTCCCCAAACTAAAAAGCATCATTGGGTCTGGGAAGTGTTATTTCCGGCGATCTGAGAAGTATATTTGCCAAAAATTTCTCGTCCCCACCATTATCCAAGACTGATCTGCGCCCATGCAGTGAAGGATATGTAAGACGATTAAACCATTGAGTTATATGTCTCCATTACAGTAGAATGCATTTACTGCATATACATACTGTACATCTATCCAATACATGTACAATGAGGTATATGTACAACAATTCCAGATAGCATGGCAGAGGATACCAACACTTTATAAATTATACAATAAAATTAAATTTAAAATATTACCATAATCATTGGAGATGGTATGCTCTTTATACTGTTCATAATTTACACGTAACAAGAAAATATTTGTGAACTGTTTTTTATACAGAAACATACACAGTGACTGGAATCACTTATTGCCAATACATGGTGCTCTGAAAGAGAAGCGGTATTGATGAGGATGTGGTAAACAGGATGGTGTCAGCAGAAAGCCCAAATAGCGATCCCGCAATGTTGGGTATGTTGTGGGGACACACGTTTGGTCTCAGGACTCAATATACCTGTACACCTTCAATATGATGGGGCTATTTGGGTATATCATGTTAATGTCATACCATGGGTGGTTTACATGATAACTTACCATCCTTGTGAATCAGTATGGTAGCTTGAACAAGCCATAAATGGTATATATTAATTAATTCAATCAATTAATCATTTCAAATGATGTTGAAATAGAAATGATCACCCCAAAATCACATTGTTGATAACTTGACATTAACATATAAGAATCCAGACTGAGTCGGCCCTCCATTAAATTTAAGTCCTTTCATCAGAATTTGACTCTTGTGTGGATAACCTGTGGACTACCAACTGGGGAGAATCCATCAAAATGGCAATTTACATTATCACATTCCTCCATTCTGAAACCTTATCACAATATAGGTCATTAACTAATTCAGTTTATTACCTCTAAATATCTCAAGACAATACATTAACAGTTAAACAATTGTTTGCTAGCTTTTTTGTTAGCTTATTTAGGGATTTTATCACTGCTTTGCCCAACTTCTTTCCGATGCAAATGGGCGGTGTTCTTCTCCATCCACTCATTTGCTGTGAACATGATGATAAACAAGACTCTTGCAGCTAAATGACACTAGCCCTTTAACCAGCAAAGCTATCTCACATTTGGACCGCCTAAAGTTAAATTATCGTGAATCTCATAGCCATAAGCATCTTTCTTGGACAAACCCCACTAGCTTGTTTCTTGCTTTCCCGAAGCATTCAAACTTGTCGTCTCACCTCTTATTTATTTCCAGAGTCGGTTGCAATAATTGCACTTTTTCTGCCTCTGGCCTGTTCTTGAGGGCCGTTCTCATAAAATGTCTCGCAGCTCCCATCTCGGGGACGTTGATCATGGCTGGGTGTGACCCGAGCCGATTCGTGACCTGCAAGAAATGACATCATGTCAAAGTCATAGTTTGTAACGATTTTTCAACAAATGTGAAACATTCTCTATTAAACTACGGTGACAAAAACATTGAGAAGCATGTTTTCATGTCATCAATTTCATTCAAACCCTTGTAAGAAATGCACAGAGAAATACATTAAGGAGAAAAAAAGTGCAAATTTGAAACAAAGTTCCAGTGGCTCTCTGGCATAATTAACTGACAAAACAGGAAACCATCCTACCAACACTTCATTATGTTTGAGTAAACAGCGTTTAGGAAAAGAAAATTTAATTCATGTACTTTTACCAAAATTATTTTCACATATACCAATTATTATTCAGGTTGATTTATATACTACAATTTTTATTTTAAGACTTGTACAAGTAGCATAACATAGTTAATATAACCATACAATATCAAATATATGAAGTATCATGAACCGCATAAAATGGTGAAAACTGATTACTCACTGTAACATCTTTTAGCTTGCTTTGTAGGACATCTTTAAGGTAAGTTATCACAGCATCTCCTTCAGATTCTGAGAGAGTCCCCTCTACTAAAATCAATGGAAATGACCAATTTTAAAGCCTCTTGCACAGATACTTTCTTAAGGCAGAATAGTAAGGTGATTATGTGAAATGTAAAACATTTTGTAAAACAAATATCATAACATTTTGTCTGCAGCCTTACCTAGTGTTGCTTTCAAGATAGATTGTTTGAAAGTTTCTTTGAAAGTAATTTTGATGACCAATTCAGAAACAAAATTAATCAAAGTGAAAATGTATTACTGAAACAAGTATACTTCCTCCCCCCAGAAAAAGACAAAAAAACCATTTCCAATCATTTTGTGAAATGTATTAAACCGTGTGTGATGTTTTGTTTATAGGTTTGCAAAGCTCTATGAATTGTGTCTACAAGCCCTGACTAAGAATTGTGTTAAATGATGTGTCATAAACAGACACCCTAACTACCCAAAGCTATGTGTGGAATAGAACAGATCATAGCATGACAAGCTTGTTTCTTTATTACAACTACAACAACAACAAGTTTCTATGAATATTCAACAGTGGTTTCTTACCAGTGCCTGTTGTTTCATCGGCGTTGTCTGCTTGTCCTTGATTACCAGCCATTTCACTTTCCACAGATCGTAAGAGTTTACGATCAAATTCCCTCAGTTGCAAGAGGGCTAGTTCGTCATAGTCATCATAACAGAAAAGAACCTCTCGATCAGAGTTCTTGAAAGCTTCATAGTAAGGAGAACCCTCCACAAGCTCCCGACTGGATTAGAAAAACCAAAAGGGATCAAATATGTTCTCTTTAATAATCTTAACTTTAATGTTACAGGTGTTGAGGTAAATCCCAGTCATGTCTTTCTTCTAACTTTAAAGTCCTAACAGATTCATTGACGAGCTAATTAGTTTGAATTGATTACTGTAACTCACATTGTTTCAACATTTCAATGTTTGTTGGGCTATCTTAAGAAATCACTAAATTAACAGTCATACCATCAGTAGTACTTCCCCATTTAAAGTCTCAGCAGGGTTTTAGTTAGGATATTAGGAGTTTTATAAACTCATATTAGGGTGTCAGTGTATTTTCTAGGATTGTGTAATTGATCTTTTCTTAACGAGAAGCGTTTCAAAACTATTGCATGTATACATTTAAGTAGTACATGGATGCTATGTGTTCTGTAGGAATAAATTTCTATAGGTGTTTGTAAGGAGGGCCATTCAATATAAATTCACTTCATGCATGGAAACCATGTCAACACATATGGATATTAAAAGAAGATGCTACAAAAAGTGTTGCATATACCTGGGTGCACAGATATAATAAATGTTTCTTTCTCCTGCTTTCATTCTGTCTCCATATTCCATCAAATTTGTTTTCTGACCAGGTGGGAGAGCTGATGATTCGTACCTCAGAAGCTTAGCTATGTCTTCCTGACAACAGATATGAAAAGAAAAGAAAACTCACATCTACTACTCACATCCAACAAACACACTCTACTAAATAATTCAGTATAATCTAAACTTCCATTATCTTGTCTAATATATATCAAGAAGACATTGTCCAACATGTTTGTAAGATATATTAAATCTTTCTAATGATCTCCATATTTTGGATTAAAAAGGGAGACATGACCACCCCAAGCTCTTTAAACTTGTTTGCGACTAAAGCAAAATGGTGGCTCACTTTCTCTATTTGGTCCTGAGAAGACACAATTCCTTCTCGGAGGAAGACCCCATACTCGTCAAAGAATTGATCGTACTTGGCGGGATCTCTCTTGGCGTTATCTTGAAGGTAACGGATAAATCGGGAGGTGATGACAGTTTGTAGCTTCCTAGATAAAAAAAAAGACAGGCACAAGATGAAAAGAGATGCTTTACACCATTAAATGAAATTATAAACATGTGTGCAACATTGAACAGCTTTCTAAGGATTTCTTTTTTGCCAATAACAACTGTAAAACATGTTTGTGTCTTTTTGTGAAATGTAAGATCCTGCACATTAATATTGATATACTTATCATAAAGGTAAGATTGATAAGGTTGAGAATCGAGGCAGAAATTTAAGTTGAAGTAGCATTATTAATAACAAGCATGGTAAAAACAATTCAAGGGTAGAAACATTGGCTGAGTTTGTTAATAGTATAGCTTGGTAAGACTCTATAACAATTGTTTATCTTCGAATCAGTCTTGGGTGAGTGAAAAGGGGAAGGATGTGATGTTGGGGGGGGGGGAATGATATCAGAATTTAATGGTTTCCAAATACTTGCCATTAGTGAAACACACATTCATAACAGAAAAAGGGATAAAGAAAAGAGAAATTATGTATTCATAATGGGAGATGCTGTTTTGTAAAACAAATGTAATACTATATGACGAAGGGAAATGGTTCTTTAGAAGGATTACCTAATGAGGGCGCTATTCTGGAGCATCTCTCGACTGAGATTCAGTGGGATATCTTCACTGTCAACCACACCTGCAGGGAGAGTTGGAAGAGATGATGGGAAGATTTATTGAAAATGCCGGTTATGAACTTGATGGTTTCAAAATTATTCTGAAAATATTCTGCACTGTACAAGCATAATATCTTAACTTAATTTCATGTTTTGAAAAACAATGGCATTAATGTGTTTACTTATAGTGTTCCCTTTATGAGTGTACCTGGCAATAACAAAATCTCAAATGAACTGTACATGTCTATGTTTATCCTTGTAATACAAACAATAAATAAATCTTATATGTATAACTTATAATTATCAATAAAGAAAGTGAATAGTTTTACATAACACCTGCACATTGATTCAAAGCACATTCAAAGCACATTGACAGCTAAGGAGCTACAGCATAACATGAACATTTGCACTATACCACAATTCAAATACTCGAAAGTTTTTAGAAGGTCGTGAAGTAAAGTAAAGCTTTTGATAAGATAGGCCATGATGACATCACAGACAATCAACAGTGTTATCTTTTCGTAGAAGGATGCAGAGTTTATCTGGCTAAAATAAGTTTACATTCAACCTGTTTTATATATGAAGAGGAAGAATATATTGGGATGAGGTTTCCAAACAAGCAGTCTAGATTATATGTTCTCTCTGTCTAAACCTTGGTATGATTCAGATAAACAAAACAAAATGCTCTTGTTTGAGTTGTTACATGATACAAATAGAGAACAATAGACAGACAGATAGGGTCAGTAAGAACCTATGTTACAACAAATATACAAACTTCAGAGAATGCACAGTCAACATTTCAGAAAAAAAACCTTAAACTTCTGGTGTTATTTATTTCAGTCTACAATCAATAATAAATAAATGTAAATAAACCAACAAGTGTGAAGAGAATTTCAAGATTGATGTTTGGGATGAATGCATCATATTACCTTCTCTGCAGCACCTATCTCATAAGAATAATGGCTGAAACAAAACTCCTGGTAAATTATCAAACACCACATATTTTGATGAAGACTTGTGAGTTATAGTGAAACTGTAAATAGGCTATTTCAAACAAGTGCAATGCAACAGTTTTATAAACTAAGCTTTGTGCTAAATCTGAGGGTTTCTTGATATAATCTGTCACTTTGATGTAGGGTTCCACTATTTTCTTTTAGTCCAAAGATTTTGCAAGAAGTATATTCCTTTGTTCAATTTGATGCATTTGAAAATAAATAAAAGTCATTAACAATAACTGAATGAAGGAAAGGCTGATTATATAAGCAGAAAACTGAAAGACCCACCTACGACAAATCGTAACCACTTGGGTATGATCTTCTCTGCCTTCGGTTGGATGAGAATCTTACGGCTATAGAGTGCAATTCCACTGTCGTACTGTTGACTCATCTCCCAGGGGAGAGGTGAACGACTAGGAATATAGAATAAACTACGGATGCTTAAAGGAGCATCTGCTCGGTAGTGCAGGGTGTACCTCGGCTTATCGTAGGTATTCTTGGAGAGAAATTGAAAGAATTCCACATGCTGGTCTTCCGTCACCTTCTTGGGTTCGGTACTCCACAGGGCCTGGACAGGAAAGACATATTAATAATATTTGGTTATTTGAAATTTAAGCAGTTTTGTCCTTGACTGCTAGTTTACAATATATAGCAAACCTGCCAAGTACTGTACTTTAGCAAATTTAGCGCAATATGAATCAGTACGATCAATATTCAATACTGTCGATATGAATCAATAAGATGGATCAATAATTCAATATGAAATTGAATCAATATGATCATAATGAACCGATATAAATCAGCATGATCAATATTAAAATAATATGACTGCTATTAAAAAACTTTAACAAATCTACAGAATTTGAAGATAAGAAAATATTAAGAAAAATTTCTGAGTAACATAAAGTTTAGTTAAATCAAAAAATTTGCACTTGAAATGTTAGTTTACAGCATTGGATAAATATTGGATAAATATGCCTGTAATTAACTAAACTAAGACCAATATGAATCAATACGATCAATTTTGAATATGATCAATATTCTAAGCAATAAGATAGATCAATAAAGATGGATCAATATGATCATAATGGATCAACATAAATCAGTAGGATCAATACTAAAACCAATATGATTGAAATTAACAAACAATCTACGAAGCCTGTAGAAGAGAAAATATTACAATATGATTATTTTGATTACCATTCACTAAGGTCAAAGCATTATTTGATTATATGCCTTATTTTTAAGCACATATCATTCAAAATGATTTCTAAGAAAGTCTTGCAACAAATGCAATTATCCATTCAGCCTCACCACAACGTTTAAGTTTCCTACCCTTGTAAAAAAAAGCTTAAACAAAAAGAAAAATTGAATAGGTTGACTAGCCCGGCCTGTACATGACAAATTGTAAATACTGATTATTGTCCATCAAAGGTTATCTTATTATACTTTTGTTTGATCACTAAATTTACAGAATTTTATTTACACTCACCAGTAGTAAAGAGCCAATACAATTTCAAGTAATTAAATAACATCACTGTTACAGCCTCTTAATTAATGTATAATAGCAAATATGATATCAAATTATTGACTGGATTTGATTCTGATAAATGTGTCCTTCAGATACTACAGATAGATTTGTTAACTCCATTAATAACTTATCTGATTTATTACATAATCTGAGCTATATTTGATGCGAATACAGTTGTCTTAGTCTAAAAAAAGTATAAAAAAAAGGTAACGTTTCACCGAATAAAACTGTTGAACATCATACCTGTGTTGTGTTGATCTTTTTCCCATTGAGAAATACCGGTGCACCCACAAAGTTACTGTGCTTCAAAATAATATCTGCAATGCAACAAATGAAAATAACTATAGATACATGTTGAGGACAGCAACTGTACACTGATGACGACATTAAGATAAGAGTTTGTGTTTGTTCTCACATCACCTATGTACATAAATATATTGAATACTACGTCTGTTTGAAACTAACAATTTGCCTTAACCAATAGAGTAATAAAATGCATGGATACAGCCCTTGCTGGAGAATGTTAAATGGTCATTGGTGAAAGCAGCAGTGAAGGTAACTGAAACCAGGTCCTGCCTATAATTGCCCCTTTTCCCAAAATATGGGACATTAGGAAAATGAGGATGACAAACAAATTTTGTGTTAGGCAGGTGTGAACCTCACTATACTATTACTCGTAACTACTATTCTGTTTGTTTACACACTTAAACATGTTGCTTCTTTCCATACCTAAAGAAGCCTTAAGGCTTACTGGAAAGTTGAGAGAGGGTGGGAGTTGAGGGGGGGGAAGGGAGGGAATGAGCAAATTTGTAAATAACATTTACAAGCATATTCGTTGGACAAATAAACAAAAGATCTTTCTTATGATATAACATCAAGTCTTGAGATCAAATTTCCAGTAACCTTCTGATTATGTATGGCCATCTGACATTTAAACACTCAAAACGTCATCATAGAGTAACCAGAGTTGAAATGGAGAATAGTAACCATTAATCCAGGACATACCTTTAACATCAGATTCAATTGAGAATTTCCAGCAATCTTTCTTCAGATGGATGACAATCTTTGTACCTGACTGGACATCATCAGCTTCACTCAGCTCGTAGCTGCCAGAGCTGCGGAAATGATTTTTTAAGAATTCAGTGAAACCTTATGACCCTCTAAATCAGCAGCCAGCAATCATTTAGGTCCACACAACCCCGGAACTTCCATGAGAACCGAATGCGACCAAAAAGACCCCCCCCACCCAATTGATGCTCAGAATGTATGAAAACTAGCTGCACTACAGACTTGACTATCAACTGATTAGGTTTTGTTGGTCTAGCAATTTAGAAGGATGTCTTAGTATTTATCAATATTAATAGTTTAAATAATACTCAGTAAAGTTTGGTAGAGAAGAAAAAGAAAATACAAATGCCAACCTTCTTTAATGGACCCTCTCATTTTATGGAATGACCCAAAAATAGACCAGTAAACAGCCAAACTTTTGTCTTTTTGTCTCTTTGGATGTTGCTCAATAACAAAAAGTAAAAGAAACAGTAGCTAAATATGGATTGACCCAAATGTTAAACCAGTAGACAGACAAACTGTTTGTGCCTAGGTTAGGTCTCTTAAGAGGTTGCTCACCCATCAGACTTCCAATGCCAAGCCTTTGAATCTGGAAGCTGAGAACGAGTAAATATTTCCACCGATCCTCCGACCATAAAAGCAGAGTAGAAACCGACGCCAAACTGGCCGATGATGTTACTGTCTGCGGCTTCTGCAGAGTCTTTGTCTTTCAGCTGTTGTACAAACGCCTGTTAGAATGATAATAATCATAATAATAATAACTAGTCTTCTATAGCGCAGACTCCTACAAAAGTTGTTCAATGCACTCCATGGGTGCTGAATGTACAAAAACTAATAGAATTGAGAGAAAAGATCAGTTTTAAGACAGCCCTTGTATTGAATAATTGAATCTAAAAACCTAATTTCAACTGGGAGGGAGTTCCATAAAAGTGGTGCAGCATTCAGAAAGCTACGGTCACCGAAAGATCTTGTTTGTGACATTGGAACCTGAATACAAGAAAACACAAAGCTGTGCTTCAAATAGTCGGTATAGATGAGAGCATACAATGGATATTACACTGACGACTGAAATACATGGCAACAACCATCTGAAACTCTGTGAAGTACCAAGTGACCAAAATGGTAACATTCAAATTTTGACATTTTTCACAGTGAGCACAGTTTCTTAAAACGGTAATTTTCAGCAATATGACAAGTTTTGAAGATGGTAGAAAAATGTGTGCAACTCAGTGTTATTCAGATTGCAGATGTGTATTGCAAACTGCACTGTTTTTCAAACTCTACCAATTATCTTAAGTGTAAACTAGGTTTGCATTGTTAGTAGTCTTTTCTGCTTGCTCTTCCTTGCAAACTTCTTTGATTAGCATTTTATTATTGTGTGCCCAAGATTTGCATTAAGAATATTAAAAGCCTAAAGAAATGTCTGTCAAACCTTAGAACCAGATCTGGCAATCGTTCCCATGTTGTCAACCAGTTCACGTTTCGTCATTCCAATACCTGTGTCCTGTACAAAAAAAAAAAAAATTACAGTGTCAATCAACATTTTCTTCTGAATAGAAACACTCTCCCTGTGCCTATCACGGTGAAAATAATAAAATGAAAGAAACAGAAACTTTTAATAAAAATGAGACCAATCTGAATGAAATATATATGTCAATCTTACATAGGCTAACCAATGATGAAGTAACACAGGAAAAAATTCCCACCTGTGTAGTGTGAAGGGTTTAGAGGGGGCTTATGTTTAGTTTGACTTCTCTAAATGCTCCCGTATAAGTCGCAATACTAGCGACTGGACATACATTTATGAATGTAAATGGCCTGAACTATTGTTGAACTGTAGTGGCTAGAAGGGTTTTTATGGAACCGGTCCCAACGATAAAGGCCCTTGAAATAATTTGGAGAGCATGGCCAAAGTGAACCTGTGAGGTCACAGCCAAGTTTACAATGTTTAAAATTTGGGGACTAATGGCAAGTTTCAACTGTCACTTTCTCTCGCCCTGTGCATCAGTTATATATATATATGATTTGTTGGAGTGTTGTTTTTTCTTCTTGATGTTGTCTTATTGGGATTAACTATGATTGATATGAAAGACCTCTATTCTTTTAATCAAGATGCCAGTCTTTACCTGAATGGTAAAAGTGCTCTTCTCCTGATCCACAGCGATGTGAATTTCGAGAGGTTGACCGTGTGGGAGGTCATCCCTGGTCATCTGCATGTATCTAAACTTCTCAAGGGCATCACTGGCATTGGATATTAACTCTCTGATGAAAACCTGTGTCAAGGGAAGGTCAATTTTGAAATCAAGCTTAACCTTCATTAAACTACAAAATACCACAATAAAACATGTTTTTTAATGTAGAGAACAGTATTATACCCCAGTAAGTGGTTAGTCTAACTGAAAATGAACATATCTACTTACTTTGATATCTACACAATCTTTATCTATCATTATAGTCAATCTTGTCATACAATTAGCAATTAATGCCAATCATGCATTATGGGAGTAATAATATTAAAATTTACAACCACTCCAAAAGCGCAAACAATCTAAAGTGCTTCACAAAGACATAGCATGAATTCTACAAACTAACAAAAGGCCTCAATAAAAAGAAATGTTTTTACAATTTTGAATTAATTTGCTAAAGATTGAATTATTACAACTGAATTTATAATTCCTCAATGCATAGAACCTCAATTGTAAATCAAAGTATGACAAACAGACCAGTGATTACAAGAGGAAACAATTGTACATTTAATAATTTCAATTTTTAATCATCCACGATTACTACCTTCCTATGCTCATTATGAATTGAAACATAATTAGTTTTGCCAGCATATCAGCAGAAATTATGAAATCATAAACTGTGACTGGTACAGTAAGTTAGAATATTCAATGAAATATACTCGTTTGGTTATCTGTTCAGTTTTGGCTTGAAGTATGCTAGAAAGTCAAGTACATAGCGGTCACAAATGTTCAAACTTTGAGAAGCATTTTTCTGCTAACTGCAATGTATTCGTCCACACTAATAAATAATTTAACCCCTCTCAATGTTTCGGAATAATAATATGGTTTGGTAAAATTCAGAATGAGTACCTTGAGGAAACTACTTTGAAAACTTTCAGCAAGTTTTCGCACATAAATATCAGTACGCAGCAATAACAACCGTTTATCCTAAAATCCCATCAAATAATTCTATCACTTGTCTTAAAATTGTTAATATTTCACTCTACCTCATTCTCAGAGTATAAGGACTTTGCAACAATATCAAGCAACATCCTTGTTTCTGCCTGGAATTCTAGCTTTTCTTTCCTTCCTGCAATGAAAAAAGAGAAGAAAAGTATTCATCATTAAATATGTAACAGATATTTTCATTGAAAAAAATACAAAACAATTTTCCTGTTTGAAAGTATGATTATGTACAGTATTTTATTTGACACATTTTCATTAAATGGAAACACAAATTTTCAAAACAGTGGTTTAATTTCAATGGTTCAAAGTACTAAAAGATTTTTGTTTATTATGAAATACAAAATATAAGAAACTTATAGGCTGAAAAAAAAAACTTAAAAAAACGCCTAAGAAACACTTTAAAAAAAACCCCCTGACATTTCTTTAAAATTGCACCCTAAAACCTGTGATAAAATTAGGTTTCCTCAACACAAGTGGTCATACCAGTGACTTTCTCTTGATCAGTGATGATGTTATGCTCCTTCTCTGTTGGTGTGTCATCTGCTGCTACCGCTGCTGCACCATCCTCTGTGGTTGTTGTTTTATCCTCTGTAGTCTCACTATAGCACCTTACAGTCTGTGGCTGGAGGCATCGTCCATTCCTTCCATCGTACCAACTTGGTTTGGCAGAGTAACTCTTTACTCCTGGGAAGAGAAGAAATATTGGCAGTACAGTATATATGCTTTACAGTGGCATTCCGTTGGTCAAGTAAATAGGAGGGGGTACTGTATGATTATGTGTCTCGCAACTGGCTTATACTATATTCATACACACACACAAGAAACAAAATAATATCAAGAAATACTGTATAGTAGAACCACAAACTATGACACAAAGTGCCAAAATTAGAAAAAATAATTTATGATAATCTGATGAAATCAAGTGCATTGCACACAAGCTATCAAAGGTGTCAGACACAAGATGGATGTCCAGTCTGCTATTATTTTAAAGTATGACTTCAGGCATCAACTTAAATTTAATATGATATCGACGATTATAAAACACTGCTTGCAGTCCAGGTTGTAATTCTGTACCATTTTAAATTTTTGAGAATTGACCCTTTGAACATCTGAGGCTAATCAATGAAAGTGGCTGGACTATATATTCTAGCACATAGACCATTGGGTTAGGTCCTCAGATGCAACACTAAACTCCATTGGAAACATAAGAGATTTCTCAAATGACATGTTCACAATGCACACACAAAACTCACATAGCTCACACGAAATGGCACAAAATGCTTTGAGGATGACAATTAAATGAAATCTGAAAAAGTTGGCAATTTTTACGACAAAAACATTTTTTTTCCCGTGAAAAATATGTATGCACGCTGGTTCCAGTCAGATTTAAACGTGTTTCCAGATACATACTCTGGTAACATCAATTGTATTTGATGGTATTTTAAACTTGTTGTTTTGAGTTGTCTTGAGTTGTTGTGAGTTGTCGTGAAATCGGCATGTTGACGCTAATTAGTGTGACCCCCAGTAATAGCCTAGGCTACATTTGCTAAAATAATTCACAAAAGTGCTGAGTGTACTTGTTGGCTCATAACTTGAAGGATTGACCAACTGCAAAGGCCAGAAAGAGGACTAAGTTTATTTTCAAGATATCATCTTGGCTAGTATGACTTTTCCACAAAGATGCGCAACGCTTGTGTCCAACGTACGTTAAACCTAGGCCTATGCCTACACTAGGGCCTGTCAATTATTAAATTAGCTTATCACGATAGGCTAGCCTTCGTGCATGCAAAATACAAGCAGTCGTGCAGTGTTACATTTTACCATTTTCAATGAGTGTCCACGATCTGTAGGCTGCCCTGTTCCTGTTCGACACTAATTGATTATAATTTGAAGAGAGTTGAAATATCGGGATCCGAGAGTTCTTTGAGACGGAAAACAGAGGTAACAAACACTTCGATGATCTCACGCCTGCAAACAAGGGGGTCGCCATTTTGACCAAGTTGAAGCTCTCACTAGATTCATCAAGAGATTTACCATCATTAAAATCAAGTGTTACGTTCATCCCCAAATTGAACACCATTTCCTGGTATATCCTATTAAAAGAACACATGTTCCAGGGCCTTTCTTTGTTGTTGTTTAGAATTCGTAACTGGATGAGCCAATTCAAATAAGGGACTTTCACCTACTTCCAGGGGAATATCAAGCGGATGGAAACAAATACAGGTCGTATAAGTCTGCAAATGCAGTGGAAATTTTAAGATTTTTTGTATGTATTTTCAGAAAAAACATTAGAAAGTTCGAAATGAAATGCCGAAATTCTGATGGCTCCTGCTAAATTCGACTTTAAAAAAAAAAGAGAGAAAGAAAAAAAGAAATCGAAAATGAAAATTATAGAAGTTTCATCCACTTGGTTGATCTTTGACACAAAAGTTGTAATTTGGAATAAAGGCGTAATTTCGTGAAAATAGTCGAAAGGCGGGTCCAGGATAGAAGTGAGTACATGATTTATGGTCAGTCCGAGATCGAGGATGCTAATCGAACCGAGAAGAGACAAAAAATCTCTAATAAAATAAGCGAATTTCGAGTCACTCCAAGATTAATGTATGTCGTCTAGTTACAGAGTTGTTGACAATTGACAATTCATAATCATGGACGTTAATTAAATATGAATCTAAGAGACTGACTTCGGTCAGCTTGCGGCTTTGATAAGCCATTGAGACTTCTTCGCTAGTTCCTGCTTGCAGGAGGATCTAAAATACATGATACATACAAGGAATTGGAGTTTTACTGTTTTAGTTTATTTCCGCTTCTTGCCTAACATATATTCTATAATAAACACTTTACATTTTGTGTTCAGGGGCGGATCCAGGGGGGGGGGCCGACCCGGCCCCGGCCCCCCCTTTTTGGAAATCAGTTGCGTTTTTTTATGTGGGAGTACTTTAAATTCCTAATAGGCATAACTTGGTGAAAGAAAAGCCTAATATATATCCAGCTGTTCTTCCCTGAAACGCGATCGTTTTTATTCCAAATTTGAAACTAAGGCAATTACCAGGCCTACGCGACATCACGTATTAATTAGATACGGCTCAGTACTATAGTGCTGACTATTACTGTCAGGGAAAATCAATGCACAGTTAGCAAGTATATATCATAATTATCTGAATGAAACGGGGTGTAGGAAGTTTTACACTATCTAACGCAACGTAGTCGCCAAGAACCTGAAGTATTTTTAAGGGAGGGCCCAAGGAACATGAACTTATAGCATGCTCCTCGTGGTGAAGCATAATTGCACCTATTAGGTGAACTGAGTGTACTGTTAATAGTAGGAGAGACTAGTGTAGGTTCTTATGACCAACTAGACCGGTTTCTGCTCTCAAACTTTATAGGAGCTTCATCAGTAGTAGCCTTTGAATATTTTATATTCGGCCTG
This sequence comes from Apostichopus japonicus, assembly GCF_037975245.1. Classification (NCBI taxonomy): domain Eukaryota; kingdom Metazoa; phylum Echinodermata; class Holothuroidea; order Aspidochirotida; family Stichopodidae; genus Apostichopus; species Apostichopus japonicus. Next base: position 25,684,106 of record NC_092574.1, on the reverse strand, counting down.
GGCGTCTCGTTCTCAAAATGCATCTATTTTCTGTGCACGAGTTTTTATGGGCTCATAATGCAGCTATAAGAGCATCTAAAAGAGCTTCGTGTGAACCTTGAGAGTCAGCTGATTCTTCGTTAGTATGAAACCTTGAGTTAACAAGTAAACCTTTGAGATTTTGGTTTTATTTTTTGATTTATTATATTATATATAATAATTTGGTCGCTGTCGGCAAATTTTGGGTCTGTCGGCAAAAGGAGAAAAGGTGAAGAGAGCGGAAGGGGAAGAAAGAAGGAAAGCTGAATAGAGAAAAGGAGAACGGGAGCTTCTTTATCGGTTATTTCGATTTTCCAGTTCTTCATCTGATAAACTCATTCACCAATCCAATCACCCGACGCCTGCAAGTTAAAAACCTCTCGGCAAATAACTGATCATGTCACGGCCGTCAGTATAGCTACTGTAGCCAGGCTCAGCTAGACGAGTGCCAGAATCGCCGGCAACTCAGTGAAAGAAATGGAATTAAAGGCTTTCGTATAGGCCGTAACCCATGAGTCGTGCTATCGTGTGACAACGTGTTGTTATTATCCTCTGTTTAGAATGACGTCATCGCAGATGTCATTCGTTCTCCGTGGAAAACTTAAGGACACGGCTCACGAATTGTACACAATTTTTATCGTTTCTCGCTTGTATATCAATGAATGTTGTTATTTCTCATTACCGGAAAGTTTTCTGAACATTTTCATCACGAAGTTTCACTATTTCAACGATCGGTGAAAGCGAAAACACAGTTCGATAATTGGTCCCAATTAATTCTTCTTCTGCCGACTGCCATTAAAATAATATCGAGATGGAAATTCTACGGTGCCAAATTTGACTTAAAATATGCACCAGATTGCATCTAAGGACGTTTCAAAACTAAAAATTTTCCAAAGGGGAGGGGGACACCCCCTCCCCTTAGACCCCTCCCCCATTTCAGTCACCACTTCCAGATCCGTCGGCAAATCTAATTTGACTTAAAATATGCACCAGATTGCATCAAAGGACGTTTCAAAACTAAAAATTTTCCAAAGGGGAGGGGGAAACCCCCTCCCCTTAGACCCCTCCCCATTTCAGTCACCACTTCCAGATCCGTCGGCAAATCAAATTTGACTTAAAATATACACCAGATTGCATCTAAGGACGTTTCAAAACTAAAAATTTTCCAAAGGGGAGGGGACAGCCCCTTCCCCTTAGACCCCTCCCCCATTTCAGTCACCACTTCCAGATCCGTCGGCAAATCAAATTCTCCACACCCCCCCAACAAAAAAAACTTCGCTACGCCCCTGAATAGGAAGCAAGAAATAATCCACAAATTCCGATATATTTTCGGTCGGTGATCCGTTTCCGCTTATTATCAGGCCCTCCCTTAAAAATACTTCAGGTTCTTGGCGACTACGTTGCGTTAGATAGTGTAAAACCGCCTACACCCCCATTTCATTGATAAGTATATCATAATTATCTCATTGAACATATCTTGTTTTATGTTTTTTCTTGGGGTGAATCTGGCGTCATAATTTTCGCGCAAAAGAAAAAACGAATCGACGCAATAATAGTGTATCCATTGTACATGCACTGTTGAGCGTTCTTAAATATGTGTCTATCGAGCACAAATATGTGCACAAAAAAGCGTGTCTGCAACGTTTCTGGTTTTTTTAGTTTTTGGCAAAATGTTTCACCATTTTGCATCTAAGCACTCACAATTAACCAAAAATTTCCAAGGGGGAGGGGGCCCCTCCCCCTAGACCCCTCCCCCAGGACGCAGATCACTAAAGTGCTACCATCGGGATGTCGGCCCCCCCTTTCTCAAAATCCTGGATCCGCCCCTGGTGTTTATTAATGGTAGATTTTGCTACACGTACCTGACGGCCCAATGTTGGAAATTTCAACGGTACGCAACCAGTTACTTTAACCTCGTGTCAGGAGTGATGAAATTCAAATTTATTTATTTATTTTATTTATTACACGAAATTTATATAGCGCCTTATTCAATTAAAAAATGCTCTCAAGCGCTTTACAACAAAAGATAAAAATTTGTTAAAAGTATAAAAGTTAAAAAGGTTATAAAAGATAAGATTGTATAGAAAAATAAATGATAGAAATGTTAAAAAATAACAAATAAAATAAAAAGAAAAATTATGACTAAAATACAATAATAACACCTGAATTAAGTTTGTACAGCAAGTATAATAAAAGTAAATTAAGTATATATTTGGTTATCAAACATGTGAAACAAAGCAATACATTAAACTTATGGGACACAAAATGTTCAAAATTAAATGAAACTGTTAACTCATCATGATTTTGACCACCAAGCTGATTATGAAGACAAATATTTCTTAACCTTTGCCATTTCTCACTACCCTAAGCAAATGGAAAAAGATTTCTGCATCCCTTTACCAGATGAGGAAAACAATTTGCAAATTAGAAAGAGGATCCGGCGGGTATACATGGCCATTGGTGAAAGCCGAGGTGGGTGGGGTTCTTGTTATCCATGCACTTTGGTGCTATGATAGGGTCGAGACTGCTTCAAATGGTGAACATCAGTGCATGAATTTACATAACATACAAAGATTAACATTTTAACACTAGTGATAAATGTTGTAATATTAACGATACAATCACACACGCACACACTCCAAACCATGTGTTACTTACTGACATTGTAATTTTTAGTATGCACGTGAGAGACGCTCGTCAATTTGAGATGTTATTGCATCGATCCTCTATTTGAAGTTGATTGATCTTGTACGATTTTTTGTTAATGTATCACATATTTGAAGTTTCTTCACACATACGGCTGAAGAATTGATCTAGTCTAAATATGACATCATAGAGACACATATGTTGCTTCAAATATTTGTGTTTTTCTTTGCTTATTACAATGTTTATTTTCTATTATGCTGTAGATGTGTTTTGCAAAGTTTTGAATCTATAACCTTTCAGTATGACCTAATGATGGTATTGGTTCAGTGCTAAAACTATTCACATTCTGACTTGGAGATATGAGAAGAAATAAAGACTAAAGAGTAAATGACGATGACAGCTCCCAGATAAGGCGGCTTTTCAACTAAAATTATCTCCCAAACGAAAAAACAAAAACAAATATTTCTTAGCTTTTAGGGGATGTTATTCTTCACAGAGATCTCATTCACATAAATGAAAGATAATGAATGGGTTTGTGTCCCATTTAGTTATTTCGAATAGGGCCAAGTGTCATCATTTCTGAACACGTATCGCACGTTTTATGGCGCTATTATACGTGCATATACAACCCTCTGGTGATCCTTATCAAAGGATTGTGTATAAATCATCCATCTTTATACCAACCGCATCAAAGGTGATCAGAGTAAAGGTCTCCCCTAACAACTCCCTGCTTGAACACACTCACAAAACCTGCTATAAATCTGCACGTAGGCCTATACATCATATGTACCGGCCTGGTTATGATCAACGAAATACATGAACCCATCCTTAGTTTTGTTCAAAATGAGACAAAATTGCTTGAACTCAATTTCACAGGATACATCTCAACGATCTGCTCTGCTCTGACAAACCTTCAATCCGTGACAAAATTTGAACTTTGACCAAATGTAAGAGCTTCGTAAAAGTTTTGCAATCTCAAAATCCTAGATACGGTATCATGACGCTTGAGTGTCTGAACTGCCTATATCCTGCGCGATGTTCAATCTAGGTAGAGTGAGAGTTTTTTCTTTCTAATATTTTGGCTCCAATGTTGTTGTTTTTCAGGAGGCGACCGGCCTCGTAGAAATTAATTAAGATCCCCTGATTTACATGAATCTCATGAGAATAATGTCCCGATTGTGTGGAGTTGTGGTGTTAGAGGATTGGAGTGCATATGATGATAGCAAACAGGTAAGTGAGTAGCGAAGTAACTTCCAAACCATCAGGTGACTCTTACTGTTCAATTCACTGCGTTAGTACAATGATTCATAACGTTATATACATTACACACACACACACGCACACATGTTATATATACAAACACGACAAGCTATATAGGGCCCTATAGTATAAAGGCCTATACTATTAAAGTAGGTATATGCAGAAAAAGTACTCTATGGCATTACATTTCATGGTATTGTTTGAAACAATGTGGACATCGTATTGGTATATCTCAGTTCTTGCGTCATAATTATTATTACTACGTCATAGTCCTTTCAATGGACAATAATATGTGCTTGAGAGTTTCAAATCATCCCGCTAAGAATGTAGTTTAGTGCCGAGTTGTTATATGACGTCATCATGATGAAACTCTGTGAAAAATTAGCTTATCAGCAAATCACTGAATAGATAGGCCTAACCATACAACAGATATATTCCAAACTAGAAGAAGGATAAAACCTGTTACGTAAGTCTTTGAAACGTACCCCTTTGGGACAATTGTTTTTGTATATGATATACTGTCAGTACGTCGCGTAGGACTGCTGTACTAATCAGGGTGTAACTTAATAGAGTGGTTACTAGAATTACAATCTCGTCCAATTGGCTGTTGATACTTTGTGTCTAGTTTATTATATGTTAGTAAGGTTTGAATAAAAGTATAGTCTCTAATCCCTCTAGTACCATCTTAACAATAATAATCCCAGTCAAGACTTAGCTAATTAGCTACAGGTCAAGTTTTTCCGTCATAATCCTGGCGAGTTCATGTTTTTGTACTTTGAGTGTTACTGTCATTGGAAAGGAATCAACAAATTCAACGTAGCGAGGGATCTTGTAGTGAGTAATCTGAAAAAAAAGACAGGACAGAAATAATTATCATGAAGAAGCATTAAGAGCCTTTGATGGTAGCTTGTAACATCCATTATCAAGAACCTGGAAACCCACAAAAAAAGTTAACGTAACGATAGAGGAATATGCTAGTGTATGGACATTTTGAAGAACAGAAAATATGTTATATGGAAATGCGGAAAGAATTCATTGGGAGTTCACTTGCATGGAAACACAGAGATTCAGAACCTATGCTTAGAACGATATTTAATAGCCTGATTTGTTACACTTCGATAAATCTCTCTTTCCAACATTTTCAGACACTTTTGATAACTACTGTAAAACAGAGAACAAAAGAAAAAGGGCACAAGCTTATATGTAAGGCATGCGTTGAAAACATCCAAAAGTTCATTTACCTGCCCTTTGCAAAATGCTTTGATTTCTTCGGCGGAACTAGTCTCTCCTTGTTTTAGTTTGACGCATGCGCATAGCTCCTCACCCATTCTCTCATCTGGAATACCAACGATCTATAGAAAATAGAATATTTCACCATTGATAGTTTTCCAAGGGTAGGAAACTCAATTAAAACCATATTCACGTGATGATCGGCTTAAATCAAGCATTATCTTTTCAATGAGTGTTCAGACTATTATTAGGCATCCGTGTAACCACAGTTATTAACTGTGGTGTAACCGTCGCACCCATTCCTGCTACCGAAACCGCCACTCAAAAGAATTTACGGTACCTTATAACTTCCTACCACTTTCTTGAATACTAAGGGACGTGAAGGCAACCCATACGTCATCACTGCAGTGCAGCAGTGCAAAAAGACGTTTTTCGAAACTAATGAAGGATCCAAATGCTCCTGATTACTTTTTTTAGTACCAAATCCACAGAAGACTCACCGCTCATCAACATTGGAAAGTAGCGATTTTTAAAAGGTAATGATAATCTGATAATTCTGGAGCGGATTTGAACCGGGAAGCCAATAACAGTAGGACGGACACTCGAACCGCTAAACCACGCCTAAACAAATTGACACCGATTCAATATAATCTGTTCACTTCACGATGACGTCACGTCCCATATCCTCAATTATTTCAAAAACGAAACATCAAACACATATCTGGCCAAGGACTTACATAAAAGTAATAACGTCTTTCTCTGACTTTGTAGTTTAAATGGAGAAAACTTTAAAATAAATGTTAAACAACGATTTAATATCATATCATCTAATTTACATCATGTGCATATTGAACAAAAGAATTACACAAGCCTATAGTTAACTCATGACATGAATATTCAGAGTATGTCGGCGTCATCATCACGTCATTTTGTGCAATTTACCAAACCAGGAGCCTTTTTTCGTTCTCTGTTCAGAAATATTCCAACGTCGCAAGACTAACCTGAACATTCTCTACTTTAGGATGTTGATGAATAAAGCTTTCTATTTCTGCTGGAAAGATATTCGTCCCTCCTCTGATTATCATATCTTTAATCCTTCCCACAATCCTACAGTAACCCATCTCATCCATCATCCCGAGGTCTCTGAAGAGGTAAAGGAAAAAAAAAACATGTCACAAAAACTGCCATTGTATACTTCCAAAACAACACGGTAGCGTGTTCCGTTGTCCACAGAGGACATAAAATAAATAAATGGTAAATAATATTCAAATCTTTGCGAGCATTAAGTCGCATATATGCCGGCCTAATTTCGATTTTAATGCGCACGTTTTATTCCTAGCCATCTCATCCATCAACCCGTGGTCTCTGAAGAGAGATACAAATAATGATTACATGTCAAAACCAGCAGAACGCCAACGGACTATAATTCATTGCCACAGTTTACATGGGATAATACCAAAGCGCCGTAAAAACTGCAAGTCAGAAACGTGAAAATATTACACGCATGTGAATAGTATTTCCACGTTTATGACGTACCACTGTTGACGTCAAATGATCAGCAAGTGCAGGGGCGTATCCAGGGGGGGGGCGCAACAGGTGCGCGCCCCCCCTATTGGCCGTCACCAAAAAAAAAAAAAAGTTAAGCAAAAAAAAAAAAAAATTGATGACGACCTTTATGTGAGATGTCGGTGATCGCTCAACCCCCCCCCCCCCCTCCCGTATGCTTTATTTTTTGTTTGCCAAAAAAAGGTTCTGGCGAAGTTCGGCGGCATAATAGTTTTAGAAACATAGATGGTAATTGTGTTTGTATTATCACTATAAACACTAAATGACATGCCAGCCATACTAAATTGTGCATTTTGTGTCCATATTTACTGGAAATGTTGCTTATTATTAAGGTCGAAAAATGGATCACATATGGCCATGGGCGGCGATCCTGGGTGGAGGGGGGATATATACCCCCATGAAAATGGGTGGAGGGGATGTAATGCACCATACCCCCCCCCACCAAATGCCAGGGATAAGAATATTTTCATGCCTACATTTATGCATCTTCGTTAATGTACGGCTCTTTTTTAGCTTCATTTCTCGCCTACCATAAACGCAGTGCGATCTTTTCAAATAAAGCGTCTTTATAAAGCAAATATAGTTGACTGTAGGCTTCATTGGCCCTATAACAACAAAATGTATTATTGCGCCAACGGTATTGATATCAAGGGCGTAGGAACCGGGGGGGGGGGGCTGGGGGGCGCCAGCCCCCCAGTGAAAAATATGGGGGGGCGGAAGTATCATTCCGCCCCCCCGCTCCGCAAGTCAGAAAACCCCTTTTTCATTTCCAAATGAGAAAAAAATCTCATATGGAGCATCAAATTGCATTTAAGGCCAGGTGAAAATGCAAAATTCTTTACAAAATGGAGTGGGAGTTGAAATGTGCTATATTGCACCAAATTGCATCTGAGGCCACCTGGAAATGCAAAAAAATTCCAAAGGGGAGGGGGACACCCCCTCCCCTTTGACCCCTCCCCCAGCCCGGCCATCAGTCTTCAGCCCCCCCGCTCAAAAGTACCTTCCTACGCCACTGATTGATATAGTACATATATGCACCCTCATAGTATTCATATAGGCCCTATAGTAGGCCTACACACGTACATGTTCCCTCGAACAGCTGAGAATCTCATGTAACCAGGGTAATGCTTAATACACGTTTCACCTGGATGCCCTAGCAATCGGTACCTAGGAATGTAACTATGTGTAATTGTGTATTGCATGTGTATAGGCCTATAATAGCCTGCATGAGGCCATTTTCTTCATCGAATAATATAACAGAGCTCTCGAACGTTCTAACGTTGCGCCTGAAACAAGATTGACAAGGGCAATTTTCCCAAAATAACACCCGAAATTAAAAAAAAAAGTATTTTGGATCCTGATTATGAGATATTTCGGACATGACATCCCTATTTTAAAGTTGGGTATATGCCGCTTGGAAACCTCGGGAAGTGCCGTTTCCGGCCATCTAGAGGGTTTGTTAATCCCAAAATTTTCTGGTACGCTTCGCGCCAACTCATGGTGGCGCTACGCTTAGATAGTCAACAAGGTCATATCCCCCCCCCACTCGGAAGTACGGATCGCCGCCCATGCATATGACACCATTTTGCATTTCAGCCCTTCTTTGAAAGCAAAAATTGTACACCCCCTCCCCTTAGACCCATCCCCCAGGACGGCGACCATTCATGCCTGGCGCCCCCCTATTGGAAAATCCTGGATACGCCCCTGAAGTGGATCTATATATATCAAACATGAACTTCATTTATGTTTTACTGCAAGTGTAAACTTACAATTGTTTTCAGACTATGACCTCTACTCACCAGAAATGACCTTTGATCTCCTAACAAAACGATAACATTCTTCCACTTACTGATCTACATGTGCACAAGAAAGCAGTTGAACAAAACTTTACTTTTGGCATTATCGTGTCTACGAGGCTTCGGACTATTGGCTTCTGTTGACCACATATGACGTTTGACTTCCAAGGAAAACTATATGGTTCTCTTAGGGCCTACTCACTAAGATGAATACACAGAACTCAAGTATGAAGATCAGACATCCAGTAGGTTTTTAGTTAACGTGTTCACAAGATAATGTGTATATTTATAACTTAACACACACACAGCTGTGTTTTTTATTCAGACAGAGGACCCATTGCTTTCTTCCATCGTTCAAACCTACGTACCCTAACCTTAATTAACACCCCTTAACAATAGAATCCTTGCGAGGACGTAGTGATTATTTAGAAATCACACCCGAGGACATGGAATTCTTTTGTTCACGTCCTCAGTCAGAATACAAAATAAACGCAGGCATACACACACAAACATGAGACGTCACGGCCGGATAAATTCCCTCTAAGCAACATAGCGACCATAGTGTTCTAATTATTAACGTTCTTTTTTTTCTTAAATTATTATTTTGCTTTTACATGTAGGGAGGGCTTATAATTGTTTGATGGTTACAAGTAATACGATAAGAATACAACTACAAATCTGAGATGCTATGTTTACCCCGAGTGCAGCCATCCTTCTTCATCAATGGTCTCGGCTGTTTTCTCCGGGTCATTCCAGTAACCTCGCATCACGCTGTATCCTCTCATGCAGACCTCACCTCGCTCGTTAACAGGGACAATCTTCTTCGTTTGAGGGTCGACAACTTTTACCTAATATCGGCGGCAATTAAATTTAAAAAAATTGCAGTAAGAATAAGTTGATGAAAAATGTTTTATTTGCTTTAGATGAGCCTACCGTCAGCCCTATCGTCAATTTCCTGTCCTGGCTCGTACCTGCCCGTTCCTTCCCCTCTCGTTTCGTTCCGGTCCCGTCCCATATCCACGCCCGTCACGTCACCGTCACAGTCCCCGTCCCGTCCATTTACGTCCTCGTCAACGTCTCTTCCCGTCCCCAGCCTCAAATTGGACACAAATTACCGACTTTTGCACATTGGAAGAAATAATGACTTCGACACTGTGTGGCTATATACTTCTATGGTAATGTAAAATACTGTTTCATATTACAGTTAAATCCAAACCTCGACATGCTCGGCAGGTTTACCGACAGTGTTGAGGATAATCTCCGCCGAATCACCGATCCGCGTCATGTTCGATATAGTACTGACCTCAGTCATACCATACACGACCTAATGGAAGAGAACAGGGTTCAGATATGTTTGGTCAGTCTTGCTATATGGTTTGGAGAAGGTTATACCTTTAAGAGACAACATTATAGTTCAATTATGTATATGACACATTTTCTAGGAGATATAACGTACAAAGTAGCAATTGCCAGTGGGTGGTGTTGCGAACTGGGATGTGGGAGAAATGATGTGGAAGAAGAGTCTCTCATTTCTCTGACATGGAAATGTAACTCGACTTTTCATTTAAACAAAGTCTAACTTGTAATATTTCGGCAATACCACGTGACTGTATTTTGAGGAAGACTGAAGACTTTGCAATAGTGGAAAGAAGACATTTCGATGAGCTCACCACGGCGGACATGTTCATTTTGGTCTCAAATAATTTCAACAGCTCTGGAGGACATGGTGCTCCCCCGATTCCACCAATAGACATTGAACTGGTATCGTAATCGCGTAGTTTAGGATGGTTGAAAGTATCGATATAAATAGTTGGTGTGCCCAAGAGGACGGTACATCTAAGAAAAAAATAACAATATGTGTCTCATTGTCATAAACTTAGTCCTACGAGTGTAATATCTGATTAAACAAAGAGAACTGATAACATTACAAGGAACAACATGTAGTGACCAAGATACGCGTACATGATGATATAAAACTACTAGAATGTAACAATATGGAAGCTTTTGATAACTTTTTGGAAGGAACTAATTATGCTAAAATTTGCAGCCAGTGAAACTGAGTTGTAAGTGGGCCTACATGCTTGACATATTCTCGTGTTTATTCGTGTGTGTAAACACTTTGATGCCAGACTTTTCATCGAACAAACGTCGTCATGTATGTGCCACATGTTAAGATAACCGGAATCTTCCTCAAGTAAGATAGAGAACGCAAATGATCAACTGAAAACACTATTTATTTTGCTGTCTCTTGGAGTAACTTTATCTCGTGGGAGTTGAGACCTTATTGTGTCCAAGACGGGAAGTGGGTGGGGAGGCGGAGGTGGTTAACCTCTTTTCAACCTCAAACGAAATGGTTGGTCGAAATAGGGAAGTATGTCTCAGAGTGCACCATTTACTATAGCAGAGGATACTCGCAGGCCCTCTACAAGGGATTAACTTTCAACGATGATCCCAGACAGGCATGGTCATGCGTATATCCCACTTTTATGAATTCCTGAATCCGCCTTCTTGATCGTATGTCGATCGACTGCTTTTGGTTTATTGTACTTAAGTCTCCCAGGGGTGCTATTGTCCATTGAAACAGTTGTTGTTTCAAGTTGTTACGGTATCAATTAACCTTACTCGGTAAAGAAAACATTTCACGAGCAAGTAGCATACATCAGGTGTACTGACTTTTCATTTTGGATAGAGTGAAGGATCTTCTCTGGTTCGTGACCAGGGGCGGGGAGGACACTAGTTGCTCCGTGGACCATCGCAGCTAAGCTACCCACCACACAGCCTCCACAATGATAGAGTGGTAACGCAGAACAAAGAACAGCATTCTGTGCATGGTTGAAATAAATCAGGATATTTGGTCCATACTTTATAATTATACGTATATCCATAAAAAAGTTAACATGCATATATATATATATATATATATATATATATATATATATATATATATATATATATATATATATATATATAAATCAAGTTCAAATACATTTTTCATCCGGTAGATTCAATAGATATGCCAATCATGATATCCTTGTGGGATGAAAAAGTTTTTAATAAATGTCAAGAAACACTAAGAAGGGGAAACAACCGCACACTTACTCCTTACTCTCAATTCAAATGGTTTAATTTTACAGCAATATCTAAATGCTATGAAAACAAGGTCATTTTTCACATGTGGAATTTTTCGACGACAAACGGTTCGGAGAAGGCAATATCTTTTATGAAAAAAGTAAATACCTCTCTAAAATATTCCAAGCCATGTCCGCACATGTAGGCATTATTCACAATATTATGGTGGGTCAAAATACAACCTTTTGGGTGTCCTGTTGTTCCCTGTAAAAATAAAAATAGACAGAACGTGCAAACTATAACCATCGATGTATCCGCGACTACTTGCATCTCATCAAGATTGTCACCCAAAGTAGAACCCGGCCACGAACTTGCAAGCAACGTGATCCACCCTCAATACCCGGATGTGATGTGAAATTGAGTCTGTAACCAATATTGTGTTACGTTATTTTGGTCAGAATGCGCATAGGTCTATCTGTGACCCATATTGTGTTACGATATTGTGCCAGAATGCGCATAAGTCTATCTGTATCCCACATTGTGTTTCGTTATTGTGTCTGAATGCGCATAGGTCTATGTGTATCCCATATTGTGTTACGATGTTGTGTCAGAATGCGCACAGGTAAGTGCACAGCGGGATGTATTGCAACATATTGTCCTGTATTAATTCTTATCAGTCTTAGCATCATTACAACAGACTATACGATTTGTATTTCATAACTGAATAATGATAAAAGAAATAAAAGTTCAAATTGACCGAGAGAGATCTTTCCTTTTGCTTTGATATTTCCTAGACATTGGAGAAAGATAATATAAACACAAAGCAAGAGTATGAAACAAAGAAAGTCTCATCAGTAATTATATGCAATGATTATTATGCAAATTTACGGTATATACTAACTGAAGTAAATTGTAAGTTAATTGGATCGTCGAATTGCAATTCCCGGCCAAGCTTTTCAATGTCATGTCGCTTCTCTCCGCCCATTTGTCTGACGTCATCAAATTTAAGAGTACCATTGAGATTTTCTTGTGTGGCCACTATCACAGATCTTAAATCTGGAAGTCTGGATAGAGAAAAGAAAAGAATCCCCGAATTCAAGTCCAAGCCAAATGACCTTCGAGAACATAGTTCAGAGAAACCGAGTCCAAGTTCAAATCAGTGGAAACGTGGACTGAGTATTCCCGGTCTGAAATAATTATTAATCAGCCTTAATGACACAACTTGTCAAATTATAGGTTCGGAATGAAATGCTTTAATTTTATGACGCTAAAGCATGTACATGAAAGAGGAACCGAATGGCTTATCACGTACTTTTCACGGCGTCACAGTTTTAAATCATTTTTGGACATTTTGAACTACATTTCAGGAAAGGAAACCGTGGATTTCTCCTGGATGAAAACCCTCTCCTACTTTGACCGTCCAGGGCTAGAACCCCAACCTCCCGGATGGTAGGTTCCAAAATTGCTTCTAATGCCAACGGCTTTGTCCACTCGTCCGAAGCACTGTATGGTAACACACGTAGCCTATATCTAGAAGCATGTTCCTCAAAGTTTAGCAGGCTAAAAAGATTCAAAAGATTGACTGTTTTGGTGGTTCTGACCGTTTAGATTATACTAACTTTGAGAGTGCCAGGGTGATTGGAGGGTTACAAACTTATTATTACATCACTTTACACCGTATACCTTTTACTTTGAAGTTTTGCAGGTTTGGCGGTATTTAGTTCTGGACACAATTCCGCCAGCATTCCATAATAATCCTGAGTTTTAAAGGTTTGAGGAGCGACGATTGCTTTCATTCCGACCTGTAAACAAATAGAACCTTCCCGATTAAAATTACGAAGAAGGAAGTCAAGCGAGTCAGCTTTAGAAAGCCTTTTGTAGAAGCATTATGTGAATATCTTAACACGATCCTTCCCATCCGCCGCCGATCCGCGGATGGGGTGTACACAACCCTTTTAATTTAAAGCCTTAGTAAACAGTCTGCCTCAGAAAACACCAATTCACGGCTACAATTTTTAACTTCATCTGGTGGAGAACCCCCAGATTTCTCCTACATGGCTTCAACGACCACAGGGCCACACATCCTGCCTCAGGACTCCCCCCCTGCATATAGCTTCATGTCTACCTTATTAATCGGCATGAATGAATAGTATTATAAAATAATATGTTTCCATTTGGAAATGTTACGAAGACGAACTGACTTTGTTTATAGCATACTCCAGCTCTTGTAATCGATATGCAGGGTTGACATTGACCAAGATGGCACCGATTCTGGCGCATGCGTACTGAGTAAGGATCCATTCTTTGATGTTAGGTCCCCACATTCCAACTCGGTCACCTTTCGTGATTCCAATAGACAAGAAACCGGCCGCTACACGATCAACCTGGAATAAACAATTTTATTAGAAGATATAGTTGAACTGACAAAGTTGAAACTTGTGCCAACATGAAATAACCTTTTTCATTGAGATTAACTATTTGGTTTGGAACTGTTCACTTTGTCAATACGAGTGATTTGAATCATGACCTGAAAAAAACCTTAATGGTGATACTATAGCATTAGGATATTGCCCAAACTGGCTGGTTTCAACCAGGGAGTTTTATACTCCCTGTTTCAACATTCACTTGACTAGCTTGCGTAACAAAGGCATATCATACTCTGCGCATGCGGATTCCCCAGGACAGAGTCATATATACAAACAAACCGACCTATCAGTAACTTTGTACCATGCGATCGATGGTTTAATAGCACATCGGAAAAACAACGAATTGCCACATATGGAGATTGAAAAGGTTACTGATCGCACGTTTCAACAATTGACGATTGGGTAAACGTGTTAGCATTCGTGTCGGTAATGTGACACGTTATTCAGTAACGTGATGTTATAATGTATCTTTACAAAATGATGTCGGTTGACCGCATCATATATGCAGATTATCGATTGTGCGATTATTGTAGGCGCTCACAAAGTTGTTCCTTCGTGTTACTACCAAATAGTTTCAGAGTAGAGATGCCAGAAGGGATATATGCAATGTAGAGTCACAGGGTTTCGTTCTAGACTGATGGAAAAAGATGATTGTTTAATGTTTGAAGACGATTAATAAATAGCTGCGTTAAATGTTTCAAGTTGAACTGTACGTGTAAACACTACGAGAACGCGTACATTGACTGTTCCTTTTTCACACTATCCGTACATATTGCGATTTGCTAAATGGTTTGATGATGATATTTCGACCCTGCCCAGCATGTAAGCCTACTGTAGTACAACACACCTCATCAAGGAGTTGACTGAAGGTGTGTCTGTCGCCCTCTGTTCCATACACAAATGCATTCTTATTGGGATGTTTCTCTGCGCTGTCCTGAAGAGCTTCTCCAATCGTTTTACCAAGTAACGGAAGGTCACTTGCTCCATGACAATAGCTATCTGAGAGTCTGACGTCATTCCTGGGCCGCCAGAGAGATCTGTTGAAATTGACAGGATAATTTACGTGGTCACAATGTTCATGTCTTTGTTTTTAATGTTTGTTGACATAGGCCTATATGGCCTATACAGAGTTATGAAATATCAACATCAATAGGGTTTGCTCAAGCTTTATGAGTGACAATACATGTTTATTTGCGAGCTCCAATGGCTTTGAATGCTGACGTAATTGTGTAAATATAGTTTAGTATTGATTCGGACATGCATTCATAACTTAAACTTCTCGAAACATCATGTGTGCTGCTTCTATAGGAGCCTGAGTGTCTTTACATTTCTCTTCAACATCATGAGAAAGTTTTGTTTCCTACTAGCCGTTCTTTTAATGTTGCCTTGTAGTAAAATACATCACTCCCTTGAGGTTTTTTTTGCTAGTTTGTGATTTTCGAACACCTTTTCGAAAAAAACACTTACACATCGTATTGGCGACAAAAAATATGTGTGTCAAATTACGTTATTGTTAACAAATAAACACTTGATGGTATTCATGACAATATGGAAATAAGAACAACTACAGTGTATGTTTCAGCCCCCCTACCCACCCCCACCTCACAGGTTATTGTAACAGACTAGAGATGTACTCCATTTCAGGCTGGATCAATCACTTGTATCTTTGCATTATTAAAGGGAGTGCCACAGTATTTATACGTCAGAATCCGTCGAATGTTCGACCTCAAAATTTCGATAAAAACGTCCTTTCGTATAAACCCTTATATGTAATTGTCTTCACTGTTCTGTATACACGTAGTACCAGTTTAATCCTGAATTTCAAGACGAGGTGATCATTTGATATCTAATAATTGAACTATTGAGATAAGCACTGTCGATATTTCGATAGGAAGTCAAGCTGTGGGCCTTTTTATATCACAATTTTCAAATTATATTCAAGAAATATCGAAATAAGTGAATCGAAAATTTTGGGATACATTAGTTGAGCTTTGAGATATATTTACAGTTTCATTATGATACAAAAGTGGTTCATCTCCCAGTAAATTTGTGTATGCTACCGGTACTGATCAAGAATATTTGGATTCATACAGGACTTGAATCGTTAACTGTGCCCCTCCTAATCCTGAAAACGGATCGACGCCCCGACTGCGTTGTTTGTGTCTGAATTGCGGAATGAGAAAACTTTCTATATAATATTTATGATATCTGGACAATGTCGATCCTGGACTAGATGCACATAGTCAAGCAATACTTCCGTTTATTCCTCCTCACATACAAAACATACAATATTTTAGCTTATTGGGAGTTACAAACCATTGATTTAAACACGAATGAAAGTAGCGTAAATTACTCAAACAATAGAAACATGGTCAAGATTCCGTTTCGTTTTCTTTTCCGCTCACGTATACTCTTATATGTGGCTCACAATTCTGTTTTTGTTGTTGTCACTCTTGTATTTTAAGAATATCTTACAACCTAGACTAAGTTAATTGGGCACTTCATTGCCTTATGTTAAGACTAGGTTACATAACAGTGTAAGTTAATTGACGCTTTTGGGTGAGGTTTTGATCTTCAATTTGCTGCAAGCGACAAGCCGGAAGTGACTTCTATGTATACATTTCTGTGGTTGTATCTGTTTTGTATTCGTCTATTTTACTCTTTTGTACGTATCATTTTTACGACTCTACTTCGGTACTGAGTGCATGTTTTTCTATTTATTATTAAGGGCTCCATGCCGATGTGTTGTCTGTATCGTGACTGATTGTAGTAATAGATTACGAAATCTACCCAGCGCTCGTTCTTTAATCGTTTATCTATATGTGAAATATTATTTGCATGTAATAGCGATATTCAAGGCTCGTCGTTACTAACACACAAAAATCCAAGCTGCATTTGTTTCCATATACCGCCACCTGTCCTCAGTAGGGAATACATTGTGCACCCCAGGAGTCTTAGACTGAGTTAGCGTTACAATATTAATGATCCATAGACACAAATAGAACCACACGGAACATATATGTAGAATCATACAGTATAGGCTTAGGTAGGCCTACAAGCACAAAACATGGTCTCTGGTGGGTATACACACTAGTTATATATATACTGATAATGTAGGCCTACAAGCACAAAACATGGTCTCTGATGGGTATACACAATCATTATATATATATATATATATATATATATATATATATATATATACATATATATATATATATATATATATATATACATATACATATATATATATATATATATACATATATATATATATATATATATATATATATATATATATATATATATATATATATATATAAACTGATAATGCAGGCCTACAAGCACAAAGCATGGTCTCTGATGGGTATACACAATCATTATATATATATATATATATATATATATATATACATATATATATATATATATACATATACATATATTTATATATATATATATATATACATATACATATATATATATATATACTGATAATGCAGGCCTACAAGCACAAAACACGGTCTCTCTTGGGTATACACACTCATTATTTATATATACTGATAATGTAGGCCTACAAGCACAAAACGTGGTCTCTGATGGGTATACACAATCATTTTATATATATATATATATATATATACATATACATATATATATACATATATATATATATATATATATATATACTGATAATGCAGGCCTACAAGCACAAAGCATGGTCTCTGATGGGTATACACAATCATTATATATATATATATATATATATATATATATATATATATATATACTGATAATGTAGGCCTACAAGCACAAAACATGGTCTCTGATGGGTATACACAATCATTATATATATATATATATATATATACTGATAATGCAAGCCTACAAGCACAAAACATGGTCTCTGATGGGTATACACAATCATTATATATATATATATATATATATATATATATACTGATAATGTAGGCCTACAAGCACAAAACATGGTCTCTGATGGGTACGACACTAATTGTATACTGAATAACGATACTTACGAGGTAGTAGATAGCACTCTTTTCGAAAGCTGTGGCACAAGGACCAAGTTTCTCAGTCTTGACGCGATTATCTCGAAGCGAAACATGATTTTCAGAAACTTACAACAGTTTCGTTCAGGAATACAGTTACCGTATACCTACAACATTACTTACCGGGTACAATATGACACAATGGATTGAAGTATAGGAATGTTATATTCACTTCACACTACCAGAAGACATAAACAACAGTTTCTATAGCTTTATGGGTATTGGTAGTTGCATTGAACTGGTAGGTGTCTAGTGCAGCGACTGTGTCAACAAAGTTACCCCTTTCTACACCGTTTCACACAGGTCAGCATTGTCGGCTCTGTTAAGTCTGCATGCATTTAGTATAACGTTTGAAATTCCAATGATGCGTAAATGTGTAAGTACCTACTTCTAATGTTAGGCCACATATACAGCTCACTAAACCAGATTACCATTGAGTACATGTTCTTCTTATATATATATATATATATATATACTATATATATATATATATATATATATAAATGAAAATCGTAATGAGTTGGAAAATCAAGAACAGTGAAAAAAATTTCAGCCTCCACCGGGATTCGAACCACGGGCCTTCCGCTCTGTACGCGGACACCCTAACCACTAGGCTATGGACGCTGATTGCATGTCCAGAGGTTCGAAACCGGTAAGGAAGGTCTTCATTCCACTGTAGGCGTTTGTCACCTGTATCGAACAATACTAGTTCTGTTTTTGGTGACATATTTTGCCTTACTCTAGAGATCAAACATGATATATATATATATATATATACTTTTTCCTTGGGGGTCCAGCCCCCCCCCCAATGAAAAAGTTGAGGGGGCAAATGCATGATAAGCCCCCCCCCCCCCATTAACCAAGGCTCCGAAACGTGCATCTGCCCATTTTTCAATGCATACTTGTCGATCTGATGCACACGTATACTATATAGGTGTATAATAATTTTAGTAAATGCTGGGGGGCCCTCGGCCCGTCACCTGGCTATAGACCACATTGTCACCCCAACCGCGTCTTCACGCCCCGTGAAAAGTGGAAGCAGTGAGTGTGAGTACCGGTAAGCGCAACACGACTTCGTCTTAGGCCAATGACTTGCCTCATTTCAGCCAGTTCTCCAACTTCCCCTTACTACACTCAAAAACGTCTTTGCGAGTACACTACGAGTAATAGCTACTCTCTTAAAACACCATCGAATATACAAATTACAATGTTTTTTCAGATTTTTACGTGCAATCTGAAAAATTGCAGGCTTGAGACCCATATTTTAGGGCTAGGTATTCGCAGCATGAAACACTCGGGAAGTGCCGTTTCCGGCCATCTGGGGGTTTGAAAAACCCAAAATTTTCTTGTACGCTTCGCGCCAACCAATGGTGGCGCTCCGCTTAGATAGTCTCCACATTAGCCCCCCCAATAATTTTTCCCGTTCCGCCGCGCCTGATGATTAAAGTTGGTGGGTGGTTGAATTACGCGATGATGAACATGGGTAGGTTATCGGGTTTCCTGTATAGTTGGTGCACGTATGCCGGTTACAAGATTGAGGTTGATGTTTAGGTAGTTGACTGATGTGAGGTTAGTTTGGATGGTTATTTTTAGGCCAAATGACTGGAAACTCATATGTGAACCTTGAAGCCGGATCTCGAAGAGATACTTTGAACAGACTCTGTAAGATGAAATGGAAGTAAATGACTTAGGCGATTGAATATATGTTTAGTCTCTCTTTAATCTGTCGTTCGACACTGTCTATATACGAAGATCTATAGAGAGGACGTGGTAAAAAAAAATTATTACGTACGTACGTAATATTTATTACGTACGTACGTAATATTTATAACGTACGTACGTAATATTTATTACGTACGTACGGTACGTGATCATTTTACGTTCTATACTGAAGATAGTAAGAAGTGGCGGTACCCGGTACGTACATACTGTAACATATTGGTCTACATGCAAGATACGTACACCACAGAAGTCAAGCTTATACTTACAGTTAACTAAAAAATGCCGGAGACAGACAATTGGTACTTTCGCACGACTAACACCACATGAATGTCTGTGCTTAGGCTTGCCAAAATATAAAAATCTCCACATACACAATGTCTGAATGTTTCATGCGATACAAGAAAAGGCTCCTCATAATGCGTCTGAGATGTCTTTCGCCTAACTATTATCCGATGCTTTGCTGTCAAAGTAATAAAGGATTTCCTTCTGGCTAAACCCTAAATTAATGTACATACGAACAAGTTCATCCCTCTCCATCTTTGATATGAAGATGTATCACCCGCAGTATATAACGTAGGCTCGCTTACGTTAGACAAGTGTTAACATAGGCTATATCACTCAACACGTACGTATACGTAGGCCTGCATTCGTTATAATTATTAAATACGTACGTGATAATCCCTACATAAGTACGTAGTAATTATTACGTACGTACGTAGTAATTATCACGTACGTACGTAGTAATTATCACGTACGTACGTGATATTATTACGTACGTACGTAGTATTATCACGTACGTACGTGATAATTATTACGTACGTACGTAGTATTATTACGTACGTACGTAATAATTTTTTTTTTTTTTTAACCATGTCCTCTCTAGATCTTCGTAGTTATACACCATATCACGTCCAAGGGCAAGAAGGGCGGTGGTGGTGGTGGCGGTGTGGGTGCGGCATTGAAGAACATAACCAGCTGAATTAATGAATTGAATTAATGTTGATAGTTGTGTTTGATACGCCTACAGTATACTAGCTAACTTCATTAGTTATCGCTGATGAGCGTTCGTTGACAGGAGACGGGACGAGGCTGAGGGTGGTATAGAAAGTTTTAACCCATTGTAGCTTTATTTCGAGCAATCGCAGTTGCTGTAAAGATGCTGCAGGAAATGAACAAAACACTACCAACATCTAACTTAAACAATTACGCGTTCTTCCATATCTCTGGATAGCTATATGTAGTTTTACCCGTGCAGTAACATGTAATATAATAGGGATTGCAATTGCAAAACCCTTCACTTCTTTCACCCCTCCGACCGATTACGTGGGTCACGAATTGAATAGACCAAAGTACACCAATATAAAAAAGTAATATACTTCAAGCTTATTTCAGTTGACACAGCACATGTAAATATTTGTAGTACAAACAATATGGTTCTGCCCTGGATGAGACAGACGGTTGTTTGACATCAACGTTTAAAAGCGAAAGATCATTTCATCTCATGTTGTTATCTCATGGCATTCTCCTTTCAATTCTTTGTTTCCATCTTGTAGTTTCGACAGCCTTTATGTATTACACTTGTAATTTCTTATTGTTCCATCCAAAAATTACCATGCTTGAAATTAAAGTGAGAGGGGTTGGAAGGGACTCAGTGGGACGTGTGACTTTCATTTGAAGAAAGCAGCCGCAAAATCACTCAAAAAGGTTCCGGCATTGGCACGAAAAGGTGCACTTCTGATTCAAGAAGGGCACTCTTTCATGGAGGTTATTAGAGCCCCTCCCCTCCCCACCCGTAATACTCCGCTCCTGATTGATCACGTTCTCACGCATAAGGGAACGAGGTAGGCTACTACAGAGGTAAGCATCATATACTCAGCTAAACAAATGTATATGTACTATATGTGGCCATCACGTTGACTTAACTTCAAACCAAGTCAGCTTATATAATTGTAACTATGCGCATGTCTAGAAATCTCTAACTTTCTGACTTTGATTAAACTCAATAACGAAAGCATGTTTCTTGTCCTACCATAGCGAAAATCCAAACACCTAGTCCCAGTATAGTGATCTTGAAACGTGGTATGAATGTAAACATGAAACGAGACTTGCTGTTTATCACAGGAATAATGTCAAATTGCATATCCTCTTTATACCCTCAAACAAAATAAATGAAAAAAAAAAGATAAACTCGTCTACAAATTTAAAATACTTCTTTATTTTTCTTGCAGTATCAGCAATTTACTTCATGGATTTCATGCACGGATTAAATTGAAACAAAACCAATGAAACAGCATGTTTGCTATAGATTCAGCTATATATTATTCCGTACTGAACGAAACTTAGCAATGTAGTTAATATTTCACCAATTTTTCGATGTCGACCATGTTGTGTCATAAAAGAAACTATTGCGAATTGTCATGACCCGTGCAATTGTTCCTTTTCTTTGCTAACTTGTAAAGACACTTTACCTTCCATTTATTCTACCTATACAAAGTGTCGACAGAGTATAAAAACGACTAAACAAACTACCCTTTTTTTATAAATAGTACTCTTATGATCCCCCAAAGTATCCGCAGCCTTATTATTAGGAGACTATCATACCGTATCGCTGTCCACTCCGGTAATGTGGTAATGTGGAAAGTAAGGGGGTGGGTGGGGGCTGGGGGTGGTAAGTAGGCAGAGACTCGAGGACACCATTGAATGAATGAACTAACAGTGCATTCTGAGTTTTATGAATATAATTGTCTACTCCATATACCTGTCGTACATCTTTGCAGTGTTAAAGAAATAAATATATACAATCAACAAAGTTACTTTCTGAAGCAGAATGCAAACATTCATACTGGTTGTACACAATTACTATTTTGTAATAAGTCGGACATGCTGGTCATTGAGGTTTGAATATATTTGATGTAGGAAATACAGCAGGACGCATGTAAAGGTGACATGAATGTAATCACAGTGATAGATTTACCACCGACTTCCACACAAATGCTATACATGTGTATGCCAAACATCAGATCTATCCAAGTTCCCCATCTTGAGATTTATTAACGAGGTTGTGATTATTTGATCATTCTACCTCATACTTACCCTATGTGTAACGGTCTGGTAGGTCGTTTAACGGGACATTGAAACGCATGTTGAGAAAAAAATGGCCGCAGAACGCCCATCTGAATGGGGTCGTATAACTTGCCTGCACTTCTCTTTGCTTATATGGAGGCCCCACCCATTGGTTTTCGCTCTTTGAGCTATTTTATGGAAGAACGATTCGTAGCCCTCTATATATAATAATCTGAAAGACATTTGCAAGGTCCAATGAAATTCAGGACGAGGTGAAAACAACTTACCAGTATGTGTTCGACCTCGAGCAACGGTTAGAAGAAACCTGTCGCATGACAAATGACGAGTTGTGAAAATCATCAAAGCGCTATCGCAAAGTGCATGACAAAAAAGACCAAAGATAGGGAAGTTTAAGTGGGTGAAGAAGTGTTTTTGCATATGCCCTCAAATACTGACATATTGCTTACCCAATGGCTATGACCCTATACAAAATAGAAGAGAAAAGTAAGAAAGAATGACTACAAACTGAATGTCAAGGGTAAAGAGAAATTATACCATGTTATTATGTTGAAAAGGTTTATTTCAAGAGAATGTGGGAACTGCTGTTTGGTTGGGATGAATGCTGGTTATGTAAGTGAAGAAAATGAAACTAATGAAGATATAGGAGATGAGATGGATATTCAAGTTGTGTCAGTAGGTTTAATTTTGCAAAGTGAGGATGATGTTGATGAAAGGAATGGAGTTGGGATTGAACTTCCTTGTATCAAATCAAGAGAATGTTATTGTGATCTCAAGATGAATGAATATCTTAATAAATGTCATGTAAAGGGAACGAGAGACATCTTAGAAGCGTATTCAATTAACTTCCAGTGATCCGGTAAGGTCAAAGGCGTACCCAGTCCCAATGGCAGTAAGAGGGGAACAGGTTGAAACACTCAAGAAAATGGATATATTGAGGAATCAATTTAGCCTATGCATCACCAGTAGTGCTAGTCCAAAACAGGGATGGCACATAAACCGTTTTTAAATAGATTTTAGAAGGTTGAATGCAATTACACTCTTAGATTCGGAACAATTCCCAATATTGATGACTTGATGAGTAAGTAATTTCGGGCAAAATGATTGTCCAAATTGATTTGAGAAAGGGCTACAACCCAAGATACCAATTGCAAAATTTAGACAGGGACAAAACAGCACTTGCAACTTCAGATTGTTTATTTCAATTTAGGCCATGCCTATTGGATTAGTCAATGCCCCGGCAATTTTTAGTTGAATGATGCAAAGGTTGCTAAGCGTTTATAGCAATGTTGGTAATTACATTTATGATTTCTTAGTATTGCGTAATTCTTGGGAATAACATAAATCAGACATTGAGAAATGTGTTGGCATGGCTAAGAGAAATGGGTTTAACTGCAAGACCTACCAAATGTGAAATTGGAATAGACAGTGTGGAATTTCTTGGTTACATGGTGGGGCAGGGTGTGCTCTTAAGCCCATACCGGGAAAGGTTGGCAACATTTTTTGAAGTTGCAAAACCTACCAAAAGAAAGTAGGTAGGGTCTTTCCTTGGAATGGTGGGATATAATCGTCGTTTCATTCCCAATTTGGCAACTTTAGCAGACCCACTTTCAGATCTAACTAAGTCGAGAAGCGTCCACAGCCTCAGTGTAAAGAAGCCCATAGTAGGTCATTTGCCACATTGAAACATCGTTTGGCAACTGCTCCAATTGTGCACCTTCCTGACCCGGCTAAGCCATTCATTTTGCGAACAGATGCCTCCAATATTAACTTAGGAGCAGTTCTGTCGCAATAAAAAGGGAAATATTTATTTCCTGTGTGCTATGCTAGCAGGAAGTTGTTACCCCGGGAAAGAAATTATGTAATTGAAGAACGGGAATGTCTGGCATTAGTTTGGGCTGTACATAAGTTTAATATATATTTCCATGGTAAAAAATTCACGTTTAAGACAGACCACCAACTACTTTCTTATATGGCAAATAGGCAAAGTTTAACAACAGCAGAGTCATGAGATGGGCTCTAAGTTTACAGCCATATCTATACATTTTCAAGGCGATTAAAGGTTCAGATAATTTTGGGGCAGAATACCTGAGTAGATGCCCAGAGAAATAGGTTGTAGATGGGGAGGATCGGGGAAATTCCTCTTGTGCGGTGGATTGTCACAGAGTTCCTTTAAATCTAGGGACATTGCCCTCTTATGGAATAAGAACCTTTAATACCAGCATTAGGTTTGTTATAAGGGTCAGCAATGAAGGAGCTTTTGACATTCTCACAAAATATATCCTTGGCTGTTATTAGGAATATAGTGAAGCTTGTCTTCACTAATCGGTGTATAAATTCAGGTCAGTTGCATTCCTCCTCTCTGAGGGAGAGAGAGATTACACGTATAAGTGTACTGGGAAGTCAATTTGACCAAAGGACCTAATGGTCGAAAACCAGGTGTACGTATGGAAAGCCATTTTAACATTTAATCGGGAATTTCAGATATCTTAAATTATTTCTTATTTTAGATATCTAAAATTCTTTTTCAGATATCTAAAATTTTATTCGAGATATCTGAAATTTAATTCGAGATATCAAAAATAGATTTCGAGATGTCTGAAATTTTAATTCAGATATCTGATATTGAATTCGAGATATCTGAAATTGAATTCGAGATATCTGAAATTGAATTCGAGATATCCGAAATTGAATTCGAGATATCTGAAATTCTATTTCAGATATCTGAAATTGAATTCGAGATATCTGAATTGAATTCGAGATATCCGAAATTGAATTCGAGATATCTGAAATTCTATTTCAGATATCTGAAATTGAATTCGAGATATCTGAAACTGAATTCGAGATATCTGAAATTGAATTCAAGATATCTGCAAATCTAATTCGAGATATCTGAAATTGAATTCGAGATATCTGCAATTGAATTCCAGATATCTGAAATGCATATGCAGAAATTCCCGATTAAATGTTAAAATGGCACGTATGGAAAGCCATTTTAACATTTAATCGGGAATTTTCAGATATCTGTTATTGAATTCGAGATATCTGTAATTGAATTCGAGATATCTGAAATTCTATTTCAGATATCTGAAATTGAATTCGAGATATCTGAAATTGAATTCGAGATATCTGAAATTGAATTCGAGATATCTGAAATTCTATTTCAGATATCTGAAATTGAATTCGAGATATCTCGAATTGAATTTCAGATATCTGAAGTTCCCTGGTATTTCGAGATATCTGAAATTGATTTTAAGATATCTGCAATTATTTGTAGATATGTAGAACCATGTAGATATCTTAAATAAATTTGAGATATCTGAAGTTTAATTTGAGATATCTGAAATTATTAAATGTTAAAACGGCTTTCCATATGTACGGAGGTTTTAAGCCTGTAAGTAAAAATTATAATCTACTAGATTCTAGTAAGCCCGTTAGTGTCAGTTAGGGGAAGAAGGGGAATATAAGACTTTTAGATTTATGAAAATTTTAACAAAATTGATGAGTAGATTAATGTAAAGGAAAGAGTTGATATTGAAAATTCAAACCAGGCTGTGAATACTGTTATTTTTCCATGTATCGAAAGTTTTATGTTGAGGGTTAATGGGTAATGCTTGACGTGTATTATATGTATACTTCCTGCTCTTTCTAAAGTATTGGAAAGACTAATGCATAACAGAATTTCACATTTCCTTAGTAAATAAAACATTTTTCGAATAATCAGTATGGCCTCTGTTAGAAACACTTTACGTTTATGGCTCTTGCAAATGATGTTAATGAGGTAACATATGCCCTTGATAATAAATTGTATGTACTGGTACAATTTTTAGACTTGTCGAAGGCTTTTGACGCTGTTTATTTTATTATTCTATTACATAAATTGCACACGTATGGCCTAAAAGGCAGAGTTCACAACTGGATCTCTAGCTATCTAAAATATCGCACTCAGTAAGTGAATACTAACTCCACAAGTTCTAGTCTACAAACCGTAATTTGTGGTGTCCCTCAGGGATCTAGACTTGGTCCCCTGTTATTCATAACCTATAGGAATGTGTATCAGTGCTTCTTCTGACAAATTAAAGTTTACAATGTTTTACTGATGATACCACTCAAGGGTGTAGGAACCGAGGGCTGGGGGACGCCAGCTTATGGTGGGCGGAAGTATCATTCCGCCCCCCGCTCCGCAAGTCAGAAAACCCCTCTTCATTTCCAAATGAGAAAAAAATCTCATTTGGAACACCAAATTGCATCTAAGGCCAGGTGAAATGGCAAAATTATTTAAAAAATGGAGTGGGTGTTGAAGTGTGCTATATTGCACGAAATTACATCTGAGGCCACCTGGAAATGCACAAAAAATCCAAAAGGGAGGGGACACCCCCTCCCCTTTGTCCCCTCCCCCAGGCCGGCCATCAGTCTTCAGCCCCCCCCCCCACTCAAAAGTACCTTCCTTCACCCCTGATACCATTATAATTCTCTATGGTCATAAAGAACTAACAGAAGGGGCAATACAACTAAACAATGAACTTTATTCTGTTAATAACTGGCTTTGTAGCAACAGACTATCATTAAACGTAGCCTACTACGAAAAAAAAAAATATATATCACGAGCCGCTGACCTGTGTGAACGCAATCTTTGGGGTAACTTTGTTGAGACAATCGCTGCTCTAGATAACTTACAGTTCAAGGCTACTACCAATATTAATAAAGCTTTAGAGATTTTGTGATGGTATATTGTAGTGTGTAGTGAAAATAACATTCCAATACTTCAATTATATTGTGTAATATTGAGCCCGGTAGGTAATGTTGTAGGTATACGGTAACTGTATTCCTGAACAAAACTGTTATAAGGTTCTGAAAATCATGTTTCGCATCGAGATAATCGCGTCAAGACTGAAAAACCTGGTTTTTGTGCCACAGCTTTCGAGAAGAGCGCTATCTACTACCACGCGTAAGTATCGTTATCAGTATATAATTAACGTGTATACCCAATTATAGACATTGTTTTGTGCTTGTAGGCCTACATTATCAGTATATATATAATTAGTGTGCATACCCATTAGAGACCATGTTTTGTGCTTGTATGCCTTCATTATCAGTTTATATATAATTAGTGTGTATACCCACCAGAGACCATGTTTTGTGCTTGTAGGCTTACGTAGGCCTGTACGGTATAATTCTACATATATATGTACAGTGTGGTTCTGTTTTTGTGTGTGTATGGATCATAAATATTGTAACGCTAATGCAGTCTTAGATTCCCGGGGTGCACAAGTAATCCCTACTGAGGACAGGTGGTGGTATATGGAAACAAATGCAGCTTGGATTTTTGTGTGTTAGCAACGACGAGCCTTGAATATCGCTATTATATGCGAAATGCCAGATCTGGCTTTATATCTGGTTTAATCTGGCCAGATCAAGTTTTATCTGGCCATATAAAGCCAGATATAACTGGATAAAGAGTCAATCCAGATATGCAGATAAAGTTTTATCTGGCCATATAAAGCCAGATATAACTGGATATAGAGTCAATCCAGATATGCAGATAAAGTTTTATCTGGCCATATTTAGCCAGATATAACTGGGTATAGAGTCAATCCAGATATGCAGATAAAGTTTTATCTGGCCATATAAAGCCAGATATAACTGGATAAAGAGTCAATCCAGATATGCAGATAAAGTTTTATCTGGCCATATACAGCCAGATATGACTGGATATAGAGTCAATCCAGATATGCAGATAAAGTTTTATCTGGCCATATAAAGCCAGATATAACTGGATAAAGAGTCAATCCAGATATGCAGATAAAGTTTTATCTGGCCATATAAAGCCAGATATAACTGGATATAGAGTCAATCCAGATATGCAGATAAAGTTTTATCTGGCCATATTTAGCCAGATATAACTGGGTATAGAGTCAATCCAGATATGCAGATAAAGTTTTATCTGGCCATATAAAGCCAGATATAACTGGATAAAGAGTCAATCCAGATATGCAGATAAAGTTTTATCTGGCCATATACAGCCAGATATGACTGGATATAGAGTCAATCCAGATATGCAGATAAAGTTTTATCTGGCCATATAAAGCCAGATATAACTGGATAAAGAGTCAATCCAGATATGCAGATAAAGTTTTATCTGGCCATATACAGCCAGATATGACTGGATATAGAGTCAATCCAGATATGCAGATAAAGTTTTATCTGGCCATATACAGCCAGATATGACTGGATATATAGTCAATCCAGATATGCAGATAGTTTTATCTGGCCATATAAAGCCAGATAAAACTGATGTAGAGTCAATCCAGATACGTATAAAGTTTTATTTATTTAAAACAAAGACATATATAAATGGATATAGAGTCAATCCAGATATGCAGATAAAGTTTTATCTGGCCATATAAAGCCAGATATGACTGGATATAGAGACAATCCAGATATGCAGATAAAGTTTTATCTGTCAATAAAACAGTCAGTCAGTATAACTGGATATACATCATGTATATCCAGTTATACCTGACTTTATATTGACAGATAAAACTTTAAGATTGTATGCTCTTACATAGTGTATTTGTAGCGACTCTGTATTTACTACCTTTTCATTTCTTTTGTAATATACTCGAGCGCCCTCTTTTTATCGGGGGAACTCTACGATCTATCGTCGTGAACGGACCTAAATTTCTCGCGAGTTGTTCGTTCATTAATTTATCTGTTTACATTGGATTTTTCTCCCTCGGAACATTATATTTCTACGTCGGAAATAACGATCTCTCGAATGGAGTGAACATTATATTATTTATCAGTGCACTGCGCGGGGAATTCGTTAACATAATTCATCGGACCTGATGTAGTTTATTTTACCATTTTATCCATATCATTTTACGTATTATAATTCGCCCCGTACGGTGTCCAGCGGCCGGACTCATTGCTATCTCCCTTGTATTATACGGGAACGGACGATGGTGCGACAGGTGATGATACTCAGCGCAGCCAACTCGATAAAGAGGTGAGTGAAGGTCACGTTTGTTTATCCGTATACCCCTTTCTATCTCGCCAAATATTTTCATAGAGATTTACATTGCACTATATTGTGGTACTGCACTATGCATATATATTTCAATAGTAAATCACTTACAGTGCACACTAAGTCAAAGGGGGGGGGGGGGATAACTATCTCTATCTGGGTTGCTAGGCAACCACAGGGTCTTAGCTTGAAACAGGATGACTCAAGAGGTTGATTAAGTGTGAAGGCCACTTTTGAACAATGGACATATGTGTATTGATACTCTAGGAGTGAGATAAGAAAGGGAGCTATGTGTACACTAGTAGTGTCCACATGGTAGGAGTAGAGAGCAGAAGGAAGTTTAATAGAAAGGATTGGTACATTAAGAAAAGGTGATGGAGATTCGTAAATAATAACCTATTGATGTCAGGACATTGGCAAAGCTTTCTATAGTGAACTTAACAGTCAGAAGTAAGGATGAATTTTTTTGGAACGGATGGCAACAAGGAATATATTTTGGGACTGAACTTCGATACTGAATGGAACATATATCGCCCTCCTGGAACTTATTTATTAAAGCAAATATATTAAATAAAAGAATAGCACAACGCAATTTAGTATCAACATCTACAGGACCACAGAAGAATAAAGAACTCAACCTTCAATTATTATTTTTAAGTGTACTAGTACGTACCGCGCGATGCCAGTTTATTTAAGTAAGTAATATGATTTTCCTGGGCGAAAAAATTTGAATGTTGATGTATTCAACATCAGTTTGCAAATGTTTTGGTAAGGTATAGTAAAAATGTGTAATGTGCATGCATATAACATATTTCCACTATGTTCCAATCCAGTTGAGTTCTGTGTTTATATTTTGTGTGTGTCTTTCTCTCTGTATGGGTCTCCGTACCAGAACAGAGATAACTGATCACGCTGGAAAGTTACTCTCAATGCTAGTCCAGTTTTGGCCACTTATTTCCTATTTGATTGACATTTTAGCCAGATATATATATATTTTTTATATCGGCCATATAAAAGTTTATCTGGATTTTCTTTACATCAACCAGATAAAGTTTTATCTGGCCCAGATATGGATGCAATAAAATTTAACCAGATCAAATTTTATATGGGCCATATAAAACTTTATTTTATATCAAGTTATATCTGCCCAATTTTTTTTCTGGCCAGATATAAATTCCAGATCTGGGGCAGATCTGGCCCAGATTGAAATTCCAGATCTGGGCCAGATCTGGATTTTTATATCTGGCCCAGATCTGGGATTTCGGTAAGGGGAACGAGCGCTGGGTAGATTTCGTAATCTATTACTACAATCAGTCACGATACAGACAATACATCGGCATGAAGCCCTTAATAATAAATAGAAAGACATGCACTTAAACGAAAATGATGGTTACAAACGAGGTCTCAACTACCGAAGTAGAGTCTTAAAACGATACGAAAAAGTGTTAAAAAGACGAATACCAAATTGATATATACATAGATTTATACATAGCAGTCATTACCGGCTTGTCGCTTGCAGCAAATTGAAGATCAAGAGCTCACCTTAAAACGTCAATTAACTTACATTAACTTACACCTAGTCTTAACGTAAGGCAATGGAGTTGTGCCCAGTTAACTTAGTCTAGGTTGTAAGATACTCTTAAAATACAAGAGTGACAAACTACAGAGAATTGTGAGCCACTTAACAAGGGTATACGTGTGCGGAATGGAAAACGAAACGGAATCTTGATCATGTGTATATTGTTTGAGTAATTTACGCTACTTTCGTTGGTGTGAAAATAAATGGTTTTTAATACCCAATTTATGTATGGAGGAGGATAAACAGAAGTGTTGCTTGACAATGTACATCTAGTCCAGGATCGACTTTGTCCAGATACCACAAATATTATATAGAGAGTTTTCTCATTCCGAAATACAGAAATTCAGACACAAATAACGCAGTCGGGGCGTCGATCCATTTTCAGGACTGGAGGAGCACACTTACCGATTCAAGTCCTCTATAAATCCAAATAGGCTTGATCAGTACCGGTAGCAATGTAGCATACACAAATTTACTGGGAGATGGACAGGTGGATTTAAAATCTTAAAAATAATAAGAGTAAAGTATAATCTTACAAGTTAATCATTTTGTAACCCTTTTGCAGGCCTCCGGGCAAGTGACTCTTATACAGTATACAGTTTTAGCGGGTGTTACTAAAACGAATGACAATTGCGGTACACATAACGAATGACAATATGTTTTACACACTAAAAAATTGCGTTGACTAAAACGAATGACAGTAATGACAGCACAGACATTTGCTTCAACCGGGTATCACAGTTCAGACTTTGTGGGTATCTAGATCTAGTAATGTACGGACAAGATAAAAACGCACCTTATAGTAAGCAAAACTGTAGGTCTGATTTTAAAAAGTAAATTTAACGTCATTTTTCCGATATTAATTGTTAGAAACTAACAATTACTATAATCTTGAAACGGCTCCAGTTATCAGTCTATATAAATCTACAGAGGTAAAAGGCACAGCACTCAAGTGCATTCTCACACAAAAACTTTCCCTGTGGTTTCTATCCGTAAATTACACCAAAACCCTGCAACTACGTAACATGCCGATCTTCCTCAAATCATTTTTGCGCAGAAAACCAATAACCGCATTTACTCCACTCCGTTAATCATTCGATCTCCACTCAACACTGTCCTACTCAACACTGTCCTTTGTTGTCATTCGTTGTCATTCGCAAATGAAAATTAACCCTGTACAAAGTCAATTGTCATTCGCTGTCATTCGTTTTAGTTTGTCCCGTTTTAGCCTTCAAAGTGAACCAGTTTTGTGTGTAGGAATTGGTGTATAGATATATTCCACTTTGGGCATATCTTGAGGGTATAGCTTGAGTAGTGCTACAGGCGTGTAATGAGGCCTGGTAGGTAGGGTCGTGAGGGTCAAGTGAGAGGAGGGTTTCGTCCAGCCATGGGTTAGAGGTTGGAATGTAAATGAGCTTTACTGTGCAAGTAACTAAAGTAGAAGTAGGCAATTTTTTATGTTTTGGATTTTAGGGTGTGACCAGTAGTTGTAAAGAGACCTTCAGAGAGGTAGGAATTAAATATATAAAAGCTAAGACAAATAGTAAGAGAACATTTTCCTGTCTATTTTTGGTTCCTTGCTTTAGCAAAAGGAACCTATGTAGCCAGGTTGGCGTGTGTGTATGTGTGTGCGTGTCAGTGTGTGCGTATGTGACACTTGCTTGGTTACAATGTAACTCAACAAGGGAAAGTTGGACTTAACTCAAACTTGGTGCCTTTGAAGATCACCAAAGGTCAGTTAGAGGCCAAAAACAAAAATATTGAAAACAGCAATAACTTCTATTGACAGGGTCCGACATGGTTGATATTTTGGGAGAAGTTGTGAATGGGTAAGGAATCGTTTCCTAACATAACGGTCATGTGATCGAAGGTCATCAAAGGTCAATTAGTGGTCGAAAACTAGTATTTTTGCAATAACATGAGAACAAAATGTCCGTCAAGGTTGGGAGTAACGCTATTGTAATCCAATAGTCGATCTGCATTTGGGTGACTTTTGACCTCAGGTTGACCTCCAGTGACCTGTATTAGTTTCTTTCAAGTTGATTAATTGAATCTTCGTGGCCATATTCCGATCAAAATTGTCCATAAGTTGACTCCTCTGCAACCTTTGTGTGCGAAGTTATTAGAGATCAAGGTGCGTTGGGTTATGTTAAAATTCTTAATAAGTGCAGTTCGGATGATTCTGTGAGTTCTGTAAAAAAAAAGCCAACTCTTCCTCATATCAGTCACCTGGTCCTCAACAGGTTCTCAAAAAGACCAACGGTTGATTTGTGATTATATTTTGGCAATAATATTGTGTGTGTACATCGGACCGCATAACAATTTTAGGGCTGCTCCCTTGCAATTAAATATTCCTAACAAGTAAGGAACCACATAGTGCCCTTGGGCTCTTGAGATGAACCTCTTTCTAGCACTTGTGTATCATAATTGAAACTAAATATGTCTGAAAGCTCAACTAATGTTTCACAACATTGTCGGGTTTCTTCACTTATTTCGATATTTCTTGAATTACATATATAATTTGAAAATTGTGATATATAAATGCCCACAGTTTGACACCAATCAAAATATCGACAGTGTTTCTCTCAACTTGAAGTTCTGAAGTTCAACTTGAAGCTGAAACATACCCTGTATAGTTGTATTTTTTCCATAATGTCATGAATACCATCAAGTGTTTATTTGTTAACCATAACGTAATTTGATACAGACATGTTTTGTCGGCAATACGATGTGTAAGTGATTTGTTGAATAAGGTGTTCGAAAATCACAAACCAGCAACTAGAAAAAACAAAACTTA
Organism: Apostichopus japonicus; assembly: GCF_037975245.1. Lineage (NCBI taxonomy): Eukaryota > Metazoa > Echinodermata > Holothuroidea > Aspidochirotida > Stichopodidae > Apostichopus > Apostichopus japonicus. The sequence continues at coordinate 25,649,819 of NC_092574.1, read as the reverse complement.
AAAGGAGTGAAGTAATAAAACTTTTTCATGATATGTTGAAAAGAAGTGTATCGATATATTACGTCAGCATTCAAAGCCATTGGAGCTCCCAAATAAACATGTATTGTCACTCATAAAACTTGAGCAAACCCTATTGGTATTGATATTGCATAACTCTGTATAGGCCACATAGGCCTATGTCAACAATACACTTAGTGAAATTTGTAATGAAAATTTCCCTATGAAACTTATTAAGGGCAGGAAGACGAGGAAGAAACCTTCCACTTGGATGACTTCTGGTATCTAACATTCTATTCGTACAAAAAATAAGCTTTGTAAAACATATATAAAATTGCCTACAGCAGATAATAAATACAATTATGCACGCTTCGCGGCTTCCGGAATAAACTTAACCACGTTCTCCGTCTTGCAAAAAGGAATTATTATTTTCATCTTTTTAATGAAAACGAAAACAACATGAAAGAAACATGGAATATTATCAATGGCACTACACAGACTAGAAAAACCAACCATTTTCCCGATGTTTTCCATTCTAAGGATGGTCATGAATTCACTGATGTTAATAAAATAGCAAAGGCTTTTAATATTTATTTTGTTGGCCTTGGTCCTTCCTTAGCCAGTACCATTGATTCTAATGTTCAAGTCAGCAGTTACCTAGGGGATTCCAATCCCTCCACTATTTTTGGTTCCTTGCTTTAGCAAAAGGAACCTATGCAGTCAGGTTGGCGTGTGTGTGTGTGTATGTGTGTATGTGTGTGTGTGTGTGTGTGTGTCTGTGACACTTGCTTGGGTACGCTCTATCTCAATAAGGGAATGTTGGATTGAGGCCAAACTTGGACTATAGATCCGCCATATGGAGAAGGTGTGCCCTATTGTTTTTGGTGCCCACAAAGGTCACCAAAGGTCAGTTATGGTCCAAAAACCGAAAATATTAAAACTGCAATAACTCCCAGTGCCAATGTGTGACAAGATTGATATTTTGGGACAAGTTGTGAACTGGTTAGGGGAGCATTTTCAAACATAACGGTCATGTGATCCGAGGTCACCAAAGGTCAATTAATGATAAAAAAACTAGTATTTTTGCGATAACTTCAGAACGAAATGTCTGTTAGGGTTGGGAGTTGCCTCAATGTGATCCAATTGTCGACCCGCATCTGGGTGACCCTTGACCTCAATTTGACCTCTGGTGACCTTTTCGTGTTTTTGGGATTTTTACAGTTTCGATGCTATTTTCAGATGTCAAAGGTACCTTCTGATCATAAATGTCAATAGGTTGACCCCGTGTGACCTTTATGTGCGAAGTTATATGGGGTCAAAGTTTTTCGGTCGGAGTTAGGATGGTTGTACAGACTTTTCGTTTTGTTTTTTGGAATCAGGAGATTAAACTACATCTGAAACCAAGGTCAAAAGGTCAAAGGTCACATTAGAAAAAATGTGCTTATTTTGGGAGGAAAGGAGCAAAAAAGAAAATGTTTGGTTTTGATGCTAGATTTGGATATCAAAGGTACCTTCCGATCAAAAATGTCAATTGGTTGACACCCGTGTGACCTTCGTGTGCGAAGTTATACGAGGTCAAAGTTAATTTTCACACATTTAATGCAACAACTCCCAGTTCCAAGGTGTGACATGGTTGATATTTTTGGACAAGTTGCAAATGGTATAGGGGAATATTTTCAAACTTACCGGTCATGTGATCCGAGGTCACCAAAGGTCAATTAATGTCAAAAAAACTAGTATTGTGGGGGTAGAAAATGGGCAAAGAAAAAAATGTTTGAATTTTTATAGTTTGATGCTCTAATTTAGGTCTCATCAATCAAAAATGTCAATAAGTTGACCCAAGGTGACCTTTGTATGTTAAGTTATATGAGGTCAAAGTTAATTTTCAGACATTTAGTGTAATAACTCCCAGTGCCAAGGTGTTACACAGTTGATATTTTGAGACAAGTTGCAAATGGTATAGGGGAATATTTTCAAACTTAACGGTCATGTGATCCGAGGTCACCAAAGGTCAATTAATGATAAAAAACTAGTATTTTTTGCGATAACTTGAGAACAAATTGTCCGTTAGGGTTGGGAGTTGCTTCAATGTAATCCAATTGTCGACCCGCATCTGGGTGACCCTTGACCTCAATTTGACCTCTGGTGACCTTTTCGTGTTTTGTGGATTTTTTACAGTTTCGATGCTATTTTCAGATGTTAAAGGTAACTTCTGATCATAAATGTCAATGGGTTGACCCCCGTGTGACCTTCGTGTGCGAAGTTATATGAGGTCAAAGTTAATTTTCAGACATTTAATGCAATAACTCCCAGTTCCAAGGTGTGACAAGGTTAATATTTTTGGAGTAGTTGCAAATGGTATAGGGGAATATTTTCAAACTTAACGGTCATGTGATACAAGGTCACCAAAGGTCAATTAATGATAAAAAACTAGTATTTTTGCGATAACTTGAGAACAAATTGTCCGTTAGGGTTGGGAGTTGTTTCAATGAAGTCCAATTGTCGACCCGCATCTGGGTGACCCTTGACCTCAATTTGACCTCTGGTGACCTTTTCATGTTTTGTGGATTTTTTACAGTTTCGATGCTATTTTCAGATGTCAAAGGTACCTTCTGATCATAAATGTCAATAGGTTGACCCCTGTGTGACCTTGGTGTGGGAAGTTATATGAGGTCAAAGTTAATTTTCAGACATTTAATGCAATAACTCCCAGTTCCAAGGTGTGACAAGGTTGATATTTTTGGAGTAGTTGCAAATGGTATTGAGGGATATTTTCAAACTTAACGGTTATGTGATACAAGGTCACCAAAGGTCAATTAATGATAAAAAACTAGTATTTTTGCGATAACTTGAGAACAAATTGTCCGTTAGAGTTGGGAGTTGCTTCAATGAAGTCCAATTGTCGACCCGCATCTGGGTGACCCTTGACCTCAATTTGACCTCTGGTGACCTTTTCGTGTTTTGTGGATTTTTTACAGTTTCGATGCTATTTTCAGATGTCAAAGGTACCTTCTGATCATAAATGTCAATAGGTTGACCCCTGTGTGACCTTCGTGTGCGAAGTTATATGAGGTCAAAGTAATTTTCAGACATTTAATGCAATAACTCCCAGTTCCAAGGTGTGACAAGGTTGATATTTTTGGAGTAGTTGCAAATGGTATAGGGGAATATTTTCAAACTTAACGGTCATGTGATACAAGGTCACCAAAGGTCAATTAATGATAAAAAACTAGTATTTTTGCGATAACTTGAGAACAAATTGTCCGTTAGGGTTGGGAGTTGTTTCAATGAAGTCCAATTGTCGACCCGCATCTGGGTGACCCTTGACCTCAATTTGACCTCTGGTGACCTTTTCATGTTTTGTGGATTTTTTACAGTTTCGATGCTATTTTCAGATGTCAAAGGTACCTTCTGATCATAAATGTCGGGAAGTTATATGAGGTCAAAGTTAATTTTCAGACATTTAATGCAATAACTCCCAGTTCCAAGGTGTGACAAGGTTGATATTTTTGGAGTAGTTGCAAATGGTATTGAGGGATATTTTCAAACTTAACGGTTATGTGATACAAGGTCACCAAAGGTCAATTAATGATAAAAAACTAGTATTTTTGCGATAACTTGAGAACAAATTGTCCGTTAGAGTTGGGAGTTGCTTCAATGAAGTCCAATTGTCGACCCGCATCTGGGTGACCCTTGACCTCAATTTGACCTCTGGTGACCTTTTCGTGTTTTGTGGATTTTTTACAGTTTCGATGCTATTTTCAGATGTTAAAGGTACTTCTGATCATAAATGTCAATAGGTTGACCCCCATTTGACCTTCGTGTGCAAAGTTATTTGAGGTCAAAGTTAATTTTCACACATTTAATGCAATAACTCCCAGTGCCAAGGTGTGACAAGGTTGATTTTTTTGGACAAGTTGCAAATGGTATAGGGGAATATTTTCAAACTTAACGGTCATGTGATCCAAGGTCACCAAAGGTCAGCTAATGTTCAAAAAGTAGTATTATGGGGGGAGAAAATGGGCAAAGAAAAAATGTTTGAATTTTTACAGTCATGCTCTATTTAGGTCTCACCGATCAAAAATGTCAATTGGTTGACCTCCGGGTGACCTTTGTGTGTAAAGTTACATACAAGTTCAAAAGTTAATTTTTTGACATTTAATGCAATTAAATCTCAATGCCAAGGTGTGACATGGTTGATATTTTGGGACAAGTTGTGAATGGGGTGGTGGAACATTTTGAAACTTCAAGGTCATGTCATCTGAGGTCACCATTGTTATCATATCTGTTGACACGCTTGTAGGTCTCTTATATTTCTTACATTTTCGACGCCATATTTAGATCTCAAAAGTGCCTTTTGATATAAAATCTGATCACATTTACGGTGATCACAAAAGTGTTGGCTATAGTGTTGGTTACTTTATGGGAACATGTAGGACAATTACTTGGACTATTTCAGCCCAATCTTGCTTGATAATATGATGTGTATTGTCATATACCCCAAGCAAGGAACCACAGTGCCCTTGGGCTCTTGTTCTCTTTCCTGTGACTGAAAGTGAAGCTTTTAATGTCTCAAGTTCAATTTTTGCTACTATAGAAATCGGCTGGTTTCGATAATTTCCACCCGAACATTATTAAATTGATAATCCCTTATATTGTAAAACCACTGACTTATATTTTCAACCTCTTATTGACCTCGGGTATTTTTCCTGATATTCTTAAAATTGCCAAAGTCATACCGATATTTAAAAAGGGTGACGTTCATTTATTTAGTAATTATCGTCCCACTTCTATACTACCTTGTATATCGAAAATCTTGGAAAGGTTGATTTTTAACCGTCTCAATGCTTTCTTTGATAAGTTTCATATTCTCAATGAAAACCAATTTGGTTTTCGCCCTGGCCACTCTACAGAACTTGCTTTGGTCAATGCAGTGGATAAAATTCACAATGCTCTTGATTCGGGTGATAATTGTATTGGTGCTTTTTTAGACCTTTCCAAAGCATTCGATACCATCGATCATGGAATTCTTCTGAGGAAATGATCACATTACGGTATTAGAGGTCTAGCTCTTTCTCTCATTTCAAGTTATTTGTTAACAGGCAACAGTACGTTTCTTTTTCTGGAATCAGTTCTGATAATCGTTCAGTTAAGTGCGGAGTTCCTCAAGGGTCTATATTAGGTCCACTTCTTTTAATAATTTACGTAAATGATATTTGCAACTTCTCTACAAATTGCTCGATTGTCCTTTTTGCTGATGACACTAATATTTTATTCTCTGACAGCAATGTAGAAACTCTTAAAGTAACCATATGTAATGAATTAAATTCGTTTTATGATTGGTTTTCTGCTAACAAACTGTCTTTGAATATTGATAAAACAAATTATGTGGTATTTGGTAACTCCTCTAGAACATTAAATGCTGATTTATATATGCATGGTGTTTGCCTTAAAAGAGTCGATAATATTAAATTTCTTGGTTTGTATATTGACTCTCAGCTCTCTTCGTAAGTCCATATCAATCATGTTTGTAAACAAGTTTCTAGAGGTGTAGTTATTTTATCTAAGTTAAAATATACTTTTCCAAGGAAAATTCTGAGATGTATTTACTATAGTATTATATTTCCTCATCTATCGTACTGCTCTTCAGTTTGGTCTGGTACCTTCAATACTAACCTCAATAAGCTTGTCATTCTCCAAAACGGGCTGTGAGGCACATGACGTCTTCAGCTCCACGTGATAATACCAGTCATTTATTCTCCTTCTTAAACGTGCTCAAGTTCACTGATCTCATTTCTTTAAATGTTTTGACGTTTACTTATCGTGTGCTATAGTATATGAACAATCTGCTTCCAAGTTGTTTTGCTACCTTTTATACAATTGGTCACTCTATTCACAATTATAATACTAGACAAACTGGTCATTTACGTGCTTCTTTTTGTCGTAATTCAAAGAGCATGCAAAGCCTCCGATATCGTTCTATTTCTTTGTGGAACAATCTTCCGATCAACTTGAAATCTTATACTTCCGTGGCTTAATTCAGGCGACATCTGAAAAATTACTATGAAAGCCTTTATTCATTGAATCCGTTGTAAGGGGTGGGAGTAGGTGGTGGTGGTTGGGGGGGGGGGGTAATGGTATTTGTCTTATTTGTTAAGGTTATCTGTTTTTGGGGGGGGGGGAGGGGGGTTCTTTTTTAGGTGTTAAGGTTTTCTATTTTCGTTGATGAGAGTACTCTATTCGATTAAGCCCACAAGGGCTTCTTAGTTTACTTCCTTTCACATATTTTACTTATTTGCAGTTATATTGTCTTGTTCACCTTGTATTACTATGTGTTGAAACAAATAAATCATCATCATCATCATCATCATCATCATCATCATCATCATCATCATCATCATCATCATCATCATCATCATCATCATCATCATCATCATCATCATCATCATCATCATCATCATCATCATCATCATCATCATCATCATCATCATCATCATCATCATCATCATCATCATCATCATCATCATCATCATCATCATCATCATCATCATCATCATCATCATCATCATCATCATCATCATCATCATCATCATCATCATCATCATCATCATCATCATCATCATCATCATCATCATCATCATCATCATCATCATCATCATCATCATCATCATCATCATCATCATCATCATCATCATCATCATCATCATCATCATCATCATCATCATCATCATCATCATCATCATCATCATCATCATCATCATCATCATCATCATCATCATCATCATCATCATCATCATCATCATCATCATCATCATCATCATCATCATCATCATCATCATCATCATCATCATCATCATCATCATCATCATCATCATCATCATCATCATCATCATCATCATCATCATCATCATCATCATCATCATCATCATCATCATCATCATCATCATCATCATCATCATCATCATCATCATCATCATCATCATCATCATCATCATCATCATCATCATCATCATCATCATCATCATCATCATCATCATCATCATCATCATCATCATCATCATCATCATCATCATCATCATCATCATCATCATCATCATCATCATCATCATCATCATCATCATCATCATCATCATCATCATCATCATCATCATCATCATCATCATCATCATCATCATCATCATCATCATCATCATCATCATCATCAACAAACATTAAAAACAAAGACATGAACATTGTGACCACGTAAATTATGCTGTCAATTTCAACAGATCTCTCTGGCGGCCCAGGAATGACGTCAGACTCTCAGATAGCTATTTCCATGGAACAAGTGACCGTCCGTTACTTGGTAAAACGATTGGAGAAGCTCTTCAGAACAGCGCAGAGAAACATCCCAACAAGAATGCATTTGTATATGGAACAGAGGGCGACAGACACACCTACAGTCAACTCCTTGATGAGGTGTGTTGTACCAGTAGGCTAACATGGTGGGCAGGGTCGAACTATCATTATCAAACCATTTAGCAAGTCGCAATATATACGGATAGTGTCAGAAAGGAACAGTCAATATACGCGTTCTCGTAGTACACGTTACACAGTTCAACTTGAAATATTTAACGCAGGTCCATCAGTCTAGAACGAAACCCTGCAACTCTACATTGCATGTATCCCCTCTGACATCCCCCCCCCCCATACACACACCCCTCTTCCTCCCTGTCCGCCCTGACCTAATCTATCGTTATTTGAATCTCCGGTCAAGTCTATACCGCCCATCGCTATTTACGAAGTTTGAATCAAATCCGCTTAATGTTAGCTTAACCACACTACGACCGTATAGTAGCTGGATTGAACCTTTTGGTATATAGTAACATGAAAGAACAACTTGGTGAGCGCCTCCAATCATGGCACAAACGATGATCTGCATATATGAAGCGGTCAACCGACAGCATTTTTAACGGTACATCACGTTACTGTATAACTTGTCACATTACCGACGCGAATGCTAACACGTTTACCCAATTTTCAATTGTTGAAACCTTCGATTAGTAACCGTTTAAATATCCATATGTGGCAATACGTTGTTTTTTTCCCGATGTCTTGCTAATACACCGTCGATCGCATGGTACACAGTTACTGATAGGTCGGTTGTATTTGTACCTGGGGTATCCGCATGAGTAGATCATGATCTGCCTTGTTATGCAAGCTAGTCAAGAGAATGTTGAAACAAGCCAGTTTGGGCATTATATCCAAATGATATAGGCCTAGTATCACCATTAAGGTATTTTCAGGTCATGATTCAAATCGCTCGTATTGACAAAGTGAACAGTTCAAAACCTAATAGTTTAGTTTTTCTCAATGAAATGTTGGCAAAAGTTTCAACTTTGTCAGTTCAACTATATCTTCTAATAAAATTGTTTATTCCAGGTTGATCGTTTAGCGGCCGGTTTCTTGTCTATTGGAATCACGAAAGGTGACCGAGTTGGAATGTGGGGACCTAACATCAAAGAATGGATCCTTACTCAGTACACATGCGCCAGAATCGGTGCCATCTTGGTCAACGTCAACCCTGCATATCGATTACAAGAGCTGGAGTATGCTATAAACAAAGTCAGTTCGTCTTCGTAACATTTCCCAAGAGAAACATATTATTTTATAATATTATTCATTCATGCCGATTAATAAGGTAGACATGAAGCTATATGCAGGGGCGGAGTCCGGAGTCAGGAGGCTTAGCCCTGTGGTCGTTGAAGCCATGTAGGAGGGATCTGGGGGTCCTCCACCAGAAGAAGTTAAAATTGTAGCCGTGAATCGGTGTTTTCTGAGGAATACCCGTTAACCAAAGCTTTAAATTAAAAGGGCTGTGTACACCCCATCCCGGGATAGGCGGCGGATGGGAAGTATCGTGTTAAAATATTCACATAATGCTTCTACGAAATGCTTTTCTAAAGCTGATTCGCCAGGCTTTTTTCTTCATACTAATAATTGGGGAAGGTTTTCTTTGTTTACAGGTCGGAATGAAAGCAATCGTCGCTCCTCAAACCTTTAAAACTCAGGATTATTATGGAATGCTGGTGGAATTGTGTCCTGAACTAAATACCGCCAAACCTGCAAAACTTCAAAGTAAAAGGTATACCGTGTAAAGTGATGTAATAATAAGTTTGTAACCCTCCAATCACCCTGGCACTCCCAAAGTTAGTAATCTAAACGGTCAGAACCACCAGGACAGTCAATCTTTTGAATGTGAGGAATATATATAGTTCTAGAAATAAGTTACGTGTCTTACCATACAGTGCTTCGGTCGAATAGACAAAGCCGTTGGCATTACAAGCAATTGAACCTACCGTCTGGGAGGTCGGGGTTCGAGCCCTGGCCAGTCAAAGTAAGAGGGGGTTTTCATCTACGAGAAATCAACGGTTTCCCTTATCTGAAATGTTGTTCAAAATATCCGAAACTGATTTAACATTGTGACGTGAACTGTAACGTACTAAGCCATTTGTATCATCTTTCATGTACATGTTTTGGCGACATAAAATTATTGAATTCGGGGATTCTTTTGTTTTCTCTATCCAGACTTCCAGATTTAAGATCTGTGATAATGGCCACACAAGAAAATCTCAATGGTACTCTTAAATTTGATGACGTCAGACAAATGGGCGGAGAGAAGCGACATGACATTGAAAAGCTTGGCCGGGAATTGCAATTCGACGATCCAATTAACTTACAATTTACGTCAGTTAGTATATACCGTAAATTTGCATAATAATCATTGCATATAATGACTGATGAGACTTTCTTTGTTTCATACTCTATACATTTGCATTGTGTTTATATTATCCAATGTCTAGGAAATATCAAAGCAAAAGGAAAGATCTATCTCTGTCAATTTGAACTTTAATTTCTGTTATCATTATTCATTTATGAAATACAAATCCAGAAGTCTGTCGTAATATGATGCTAACTGTTAAGAATGAATGCAGAACCATCTGTTGCAAAACATCCCGCTTTATGTTAGACTTATTCGCATTCTGACACAATATCGTAACACAACATGGGTTACAGATAGACATGTGCGCATTCTGAAACAATATCGTAACACAACATGGGTTACAGATAGACCTATGTGCATTCTGACACAATGTCGTAAGACAATATGGGATACAGACGGCAATGTCAGATCACTGCCGGGGGTTGAGGTGGATCACGTTGCTTGGAAGTTCGTGGACGGGTTCTACTTTAGGTGATAATCTTGATGAGATGCAAGTAGTCGCGGATACATCGATGGTTATAGTTTGCACGTTCTGTCTATTTTTACTTTTACAGGGAACAACAGGACACCCAAAAGGTTGTGTTTTGACCCACCATAATATTGTGAATAATGCCTACATGTGCGGACATGGCTTGGATTATTGTAAAGAGGTATTTACTATTTTCACAAAGAAGATAATACCTGCATGGAACCATTTGTCGTCGTAAAATTCCACATGTGAAAATGACCTTGTTTTCACAGTATATAGGGTAGATCATAGCTTTAAAATGAAGGCATTAAGGCTGAGATTAAGGAGTAAGTGTGCGGTTATTCCCCTTTCGTCGTTTTTCTTGAAATTTAAAAACAGCCTTTTCATCCATCAAGGATATTATGATTGACAGTCCCATTGAATCTACCAGAAAATGCAGCTGAACTTTATTTAAGAAAAGAAAAGAAATAAAAACTTAATATATATATATATATATATATATATATATATATATATATATATATTTATATATATAAATATATATATATGTATATATATATATATATTGAAAATATATATATATATTGAAAATATATATTTATAATGATAAAGTAGACCAAATTTCCTTATTTATTTCAACCATGCACAGAATGCTGTTCTTTGTTCTACGTTACCACTCTATCATTGTGGAGGATGTGTGGTGGGTAGCTTAGCTGCGATGGTCCACGGAGCAACTTGTGTCCTGCCCGCCCCTAGTCACGAGACGGAGAAGATACTTCAATCTATCCAAAATGAAAAGTGAGCACACCTGATGTCTGTTACTTGCTCGTGAAATAATTCTTGTCATACCGAGTAAGGTAAAATTGTCCTTAACTTGTTGGTCACAGTTTAAGTCAGAACGCACTGTATTGTTTACTTTTATTATTTACTGATAGGCAGCAGACTTGTCGTAAGTCCGTACTTGTGCTCGTGTCCTAGCATTCCTGTAAACTCGCACCCGACCTAATGAATTTGAACTCGTTCTCGTAGTATTTTGGAAATCTGATGCATATAGACAGCTGTTGAATATTCATAATGATGCCTAATAGCCTTGTAATCGTTTTCCTGCTCACAAGATTCTACTTGTACGCGTATGCTTATGCCGTTGTACTCGGTGTAAGTCTATTTACTGATAACATAACAACTGAAATAACAACCGTTTCAATGAATATTAGAACTCATGAGAGATTGAAGTACATTACCAACAGCAGTCGATCAACATAATATCAGACGCGGATTCATGAATTTATAACAGTTTGAGATGCACGTGACCATGCCTTTCTGGGATCGTTTGAAATCGACTGCCCGTGTAGAGGGTCTGCGAGGATCCTCCAATATAGTAAAACTTCAAATGTCAAATCGTGCGTTCTGAGACATATTACCCTATTCCGACCAACCATTTCGTTTGAGGTTGAAAAGAAGTGAACCACTGAAAAAGTCAGCACCACTGGCTGCAAATTTTAGCATGATTTATTCCTTCAAAAAAGTTGTCAAAATCCCAATATTGTTACATTCTAGTAGTTTTGTATCACCATATACGCATATCTTGGTAACTACATGTTGTTCCTTGTAATTTTATTAGTTCTCTTTGTTTAATCAGAAATTAAACTTGTAGGAATAAGTTTAACCAATGAGAAACATATTGTTATGTTTTCCTTAGATGTACCGTCATCATGGGCACACCAACTATTTATATCGATACTTTCAACCACCCTAAACTACGCGATTATGATACTAGTTCAATGTCTATTGGTGGAATCGGGGCAACACCATGTCCTCCAGAGCTGTTGAAATTATTTGAGACCAAAATGAACATGTCCGTCGTGGTGAGCTCATCAAAGTGTATTCTTTCTACTATGCAATGTCTTCAGTCTTCCTCAAAATACAGTCACGTGGTATTGCTGAAATATCACAAGTTAGACTATGTTTAAATGGGAAGTCGAGTTACACTTACATTGTGAGAGAAATGAGAGACACTTCTCCCACGCCATTCCCTTCACATCCCAATTCGCAACACCACCCACTGGCAATGGCTAGTTTGTATGTAACATATCCTAGAAAATGTGTCATATACATAATTGAACTATAATGTTGTCTCTTAAAGGTATACACTTCTCCAACCATGTAGCAAGACTGCCAAACACAGCTGAGCTGGCTCAAACAAGCACCCCCAAACTCGTTGACCTCCCCCCTTATTAGCAAGCCTTGTTAGCAACTCCCGAGGTAAATAGCAGCAAAGTTTAACCCATATCTGACCCTGTTCTCTTCCATAGGTCATGTATGGTATGACTGAGTCCAGTCCTGTATCGAACATGACGCGGATCGGTGATTCGGCGGAGATTATCCTCAACACTGTCGGTAGACCTGTCGATCATGTCGAGGTTTGGATTTAACTGTTATGAAACAGTATTTTACATTACCATATAGAAGTCTATAGCCACACAGTGTAGAAGTCTTTATTTCTTCCAATGTAGCAAAAGTCGGTAAATTGTGTCCAATTTGAGGAGGGGACGGGAAGGGACGTGGACGAGGACGGAAATTGACGGGACGGGAACTGTGACGGTGACGGGGAAAGGGACGGGACCGGAACGAAACGAGAGGGGAAGGAACGGGCAGGTACGAACCAGGACAGGAAATTGACGATAAGGCTGACGGTAAGCTCATCTAAAGCAAATAAAACATTTCTCATCACTTATTCTTACTGCAATGTTTTTAAATTTTATTGCCGCCGATATTAGGTAAAAGTTGTCGACCCTCAAACAAAGAAGATTGTCCCTGTTAACGAGCGAGGTGAGGTCTGTATGAGAGGATACAGCGTGATGCGAGGATACTGGAAAAATCCGGAGCAAACAGCCGAGACCATTGATGAAGAAGGATGGCTGCACTCGGGGTATTTAGTTGTATTCAATTATAAAAACATAGGGCTTCTGATATGATTTTTAAGTTACATTCCTAATCAGAGAAAGACATGCATACTACGTACAACGATACGTACAAAATTACTGGCATGAAGCTGAAAATAGTACATCTGCTATTAATGATGAAGTGGGGAGATTATATCGGCACAAAATGAAATCAGATTATTTTCTTTGATCGGTCAGCTACTACAGTCTCTAGTCTTGTTACTGTCATGATTCTATGCATTAGTCACTATCATGTTACTTGTGCGGGTTTTGTAGAAGAAAATGCCCTCATGCTCTAGTTATTGTTTAGTCCTTTGTAATCAGGGTACTCTTTTAATAGAAGTGACCCAAGATAGAGCCTGAGCAAGAAAACCAAACAATTGATTCACTTTCACTTGATTCACTCACAACCCCAGTGCCCTTAAAAAGGGAGTCCTCGGAAACACAGCTGTTGTAACAACTCTTTAATATTTTCTTCTTCAGTGACATTGGTGTGATGAATGAGAATGGTTATTTCAACATTGTGGGAAGGATTAAGGACATGATAATCAGAGGAGGGACTAATATCTTTCCAACAGAAATAGAAAACTTGATTCATCAACATCCTAAAGTAGAAAATGTACAGGTAAAGAGTTGCTCTACTCTAAAGTTACAACGTATGGTTCAGAGGTACCATGTTTTGCTGGCTAATAATAAAACAGTTCAAAGGTGATACAGGCAATAAATATTCATTGCAATTGAGATGATGTTAATGTCAAAGTTCATCTGTATAACCTACACAATTTAGCATGCTAGATAGTACTAAACCATCTTCAAAAGACCATATGTTGCGACTCTTCAAATTATTACCATGTTGTGGGGTTAAACTAGACAATTACACTAAACGTCGCTGCAAGAATATGGTTGTTGATGACCAATTGTAGTCGTTCTAGCGGAAGATTAGCCTATAAAATGAAAGATACTTTGTGCTTAAGTGGATTAAGACTTGATATCAGTCGTTTCCAAGATTTAAATTTTGCTGTTTAGATCGTTGCCGTTCCAGATGAAAGGATGGGCGAAGAGTTATGCGCTTGCGTCAAACTGAAACACGGAGAGACCAGTAGCGCAGATGAAATAAAAGCATTTTGCCAAAAACAGGTCAGTACTCGTCTGCAATAGCTATTATTGCATGTAAGTCGTTAGAGACATTTCTGAATAAAATTTAATTTAAATTTGCATTTTACGTTAAATTTGCCACAATTTGAATCTTAACGGGCGGATCAGGTATAGCAGAAACTTTTTCTGCGTTAAACCCCTAAAGGAAATATTGGGTACCTGAAATCATAAACGGCTAATGTTCAGTTCACCACCATCACAAGAAGAATGATGAAACCAGGTATAAACTTAAAAAGAAACTATAAACATTAACATTAGTGAGAAGAAAAATTTCTTATTTGTAGGACTTGCTGTATATATGTCTGTATTACTGTATGTGTATCGCAGTCTATTGATACTTATACTATTGCTTTTTCCTGTTTACGACCTGTGTAAGCCGAATTTCCGATTGTGGACAATAAATTCAATTCAATTAAATGCTGGATACAAAAATAACTGTATTTCAAATATCATCTAAATAATTTGCCTTAAAGAATTGTTTCTTGCTGTCTTTTTTTTTTCTTCAGATTGCTCACTATAAGATACCTCGCTACGTGGAATTTGTTGATTCTTTCCCAATGACAGCAACGCTCAAAGTACAAAAATATGAACTCAATCGGATTATGACGGAAAAACTTGGTCTTTAGCCCTCTATACCTTCACACAACCTATCGAATTGCAGACGGCTGTTTAACCTACGCTGTAAATAAGTGTTATATTAAAGCAAGCCTTTTGCATGTGAACACTGTAAGAAAACAAAAAAAGTTATAGTGTCTATGCTAAGTACTTAAATGACTAGTAAGAAATTGTTTTCCTATGGGTCAAAAGTACCACTAGATTTGTTGGTAAGTTCTCAACAGAGGATTCAGTGGGGACATCAAAGGTTGTGGCAGATATCTATGTATTAGATGGAAAGGGTCTCTCTCTTTTGAGCAAAGAGACGTCCTTAGAATTAAGACTTCTAGAAATAAAGATACCAAATCAGGAATGTGTTAATACATGTAATGTACAACGCCATGAGTGTTTTACATGCAGTTATTGGCAAGTTGAAGGGATATAATTTGCATGTGCACAATGATGAGTCTGTGAAACCATGGAGGTCTGTTTTTACTTCCATGGTGAAACCAGTGTCGCAGCACATGTACAGAATTCCATATAGTCTTCGTGAGAAGGTCAGTAACAAATTAGATGAATTGGGGAGGTTAGATATCATTGAAACGGTTGAAGAACCTTCGGATTGGGTTAGGCCAGTCATAGTGGTCATAAAACCCAAATGGGGACATCTTACTGTGTGTCGATATGAGGCAGCCAAACAGGGTGATTAAAAGGGAAAGACACCCAATCCCAACAGTCCATGAAGTCTTAAATGAAATGAATGGTAGTACAGTGTTTTCGAAACTAGACATGAATCATGGCTATCACCAGATTGAGTTGAGTGAAGAATCAAAAGGAATAACTACTTTTGTGACCCACAAGGGTCTATATACAGGTACAAAAGGTTGACGTTTGGCGTCAACGCCGCACCCGAGAAATATCAACATATCGAAAGCCAAGTTTTGGGTGGGTGTGATGGTGTAGCTAACATATCTTATGACATTGTAGTGTATGGTGAGCATGATGTCAGGCTCAGTGTAGTGTTAGATAAGTTTAAAGAGAAAAAACCAACCCTCAACAAAGATAAGTGTCAGTTTGGAGTAACTGAGAATACGTTTATGGGGCATGAACTGTCCCAGAAGGGCATTCAACCCACAAATGGAAGAATCCGTGCTCTGAATGAAGCAGAAAGACCCTAAACCTCTGCTGAGGTAAAGAGTTTCCTTGGGCTAGTAAATTTCTCAGCTCGATACATTGCAAATCTTGCAACTTTAGCTGAACCATTACGTCGGCTTGTCCGACAAAAAACTCATTTTGTTTGGGGTCCTGAACAAGAAGAAAGTTTTGTGAAACTTACTGAATGCCTAACAAATGAAGCATGTCTAGGTTATTGCAGATGAGATGCAGAGAGTACTCATCTTGTTACAGATGCGAGCAATGTTGGCTTAGGTGCAGTGCTTCTTCAAGAGAAAGGTCAGACAAGGGTCATTAGTTATGTGCTAGTAGGACGTTGTCAACAGCTGAGAAAACGTACTCCACGATTGAAAAGGAGGCACTTGCGGTGGTTTGTGCTGTGCAAAACTTCCACATGTACTTGTATGGGGATGATTTTGAGTTAGTCACGTATCATAAACCTTTGGAAGGGATATATGTTCCAAAGTCAAAACTCAACGCTAGGATTGAAAGTTGGATGCTGAAACTAATGTCGTAATCATACTCTATCAAGTACATCCCAGGTAAAACCAACATTGCAGACATCATATCAAGATTGCCCATAGCCACTGAAGGAAACCAAATGAAGCGGTCACTTAAATTATATGGGTTGCATCCGAAGCGACTCCCAGAGCCGTAACAACTCAAGAAGTAGAGGAAGCATCAAATGATGATCCTGAATTGAGTAAAGTCAGAGCGTGTTTGAAAACTGACTCTTGGGACCAAGTCGTTGTTCAATTTGCAGCTACTAAACAGGAACTTTCATGCCTTGGGTACCTAGTTCTTCGATGAACTAGAATTGTAATTCCATCAAAGTTGAGAGAGCAATGCACTTGGAGATCGTGTCTACAAAGCAAAGGCTGAGGACAAATGTATGGTGGCCACATATGGAAAGAGATGCTGAAAAGTTTTTAAAGACATGTCATGGATGCCAAATCACATCAGCTATGTCATCGCCGGAACCGTTAAATCCGACTCCATTACCCATAGGACCATGGCAGCACATTAGCATTGATCTACTAGGACCATTACCGTCGAAAGACTGTGTTTGTTGCGGTCGACTATTACAGTCGGTACTATGAGATCAGCACACTGAAGGACACCAAAAGGGGACAGTGCCCCCCCCCATCCCACCCTGTGCAGACTACTGTATCCCCGGCCACCTGCGTCAGCATCATGTGTTCGAAAACTTCACAAGTTACAAGACACGAGTATTGTTGGTGCCACTCCTTTAATTGTTGGCGTCACTCTTTAAATTGTTGGTGCACCTCCTCAAATTGATGGTGCTCCTCCTTATATTCCAGGTGCCTCTGCTCTAACTGTTGGTGCAACCTATAATCAGATTTCCTGACTGCGAAATCATGATAAGCAAAGGGTTATCATTTCAGACATAATGTCGCATAATTCTCAAACGAGAGTTCAACAGGTTACATTTGTATTTACCGAGCACTGCCCGGGAACGGTATTAAAATTGTACGAGAACGGTATTTACATTTGACCTGCGGCACACCTACTAGTTGTTGTTATTTTTCTATAATATATCAAAAAGTGATATGTTCGGTTAGACTCATTATACTGTTAAAGATATATCGCCAAAAATTAAGTTACAACTTGCTTGAATGTCTGAAATTAGCCAATTATTGTAAACGATAATGAAACAAATCAGACGTATTACCATCTCTGGCATAGGCGTAGGAGCCCAATTTGATCTGGGGGGGGGGGGGGGCTGTAACGACTTGCCCGAAAAATATAACCAAAATGTTTCGCGCGTTGCACCCGTTAATGTGCATATCATATAGGCATGCATTAGTATTACATCACATGCCAATAACATACAATCATTTTCCGTGTTATAACCCTTCCATATTGGGAAAGTCGTTACAATAATAATGATAAGAAAAATATTTAGTTAAACCATTGAAAAACACATTGCAAATTATTTTTCTTTCAGTAGGTGCCCGAAAAATTCTCAGCATATTGCCCGAATTTCACAAACACTTTTGGGCTGCAGCCCCCCGCCTCCTACGCCTATGGCGATCGCCCCCCCCCCCCTCGAGCATATTTTGTATATGATATTGCTAGTAATTGCAAAATAGAAAATGTTTAGATGCAACTTACAAGCCCTGGGAAGTGCCATTTCCAGCGATCTGGGAGGCATTTTCGGCCAAAATTTTCTTTTACGCTTCGCGCCAACTTATGGTGGCGCTACGCTTAGATAGTTTGCCCACAATCTTCGCCCCTCCCTTGGCAAATTCCTCGCTACGCGCCTGTCTAACCGTGTCACAATTTGTTACTAAATATATTATATATATATATATATATATATATATATATATATATATATATATATATATATATATATATATATATATATATATATATATAGATAGATAGATATGTTGAGACTAGTTGTGACTAGTGGAACACTAGTAGTTGTAACTCAGAGTTTCACGCGTTGAGCGATCATCAGACAACTCTGACTACTGCTTTCATGTGTGCCTCTGACGTCTCCAGAAAGGATTTGGAATGGTTTAGACGGCTTGCCATTATGGTGTGAAACTTAGTCTAAAAAACAACGTTTATCATAAGCTTGTTTTCATGACAACAATGAAGACTTTGGCGAGTCAGGGGCGTAGCCAGGATTTTCAAAGTTGTAGGCACGACTATCTGAGCGAAGCGCCACCATCGGTTGGCGCGGAGCGTACAAGAAAATTTTTGGTTTTACAAACCCCCCAGATGGCCGGAAACGGCCCTTCCCGGGTGTTCATTCTGGTTCCCTGGTCTCATGATAAACTTGAGACGCCTCATTCAATATCACTTTTAAACCCCAAAACAAACGAGTTAAAATAGTACGTAATGCAATACTACATAATGTATTTAAAATTAGCAAGGGACATGTACAGAGTAGTCTTACTTTTCAACTTCTGATACTTGTAGATACAAAGAAAGGCCAGAAATGTCTTTGATACAACTATAGCCAGTAATTGTCTTTGATACAACTGTAACTAGTAAATGTTTAAGTTAGCCTAATAAGAGAAGGCGAGAGCTATCCGAAGGCGAGAGCCATATGATGCAATTTCTTCAGCACAGCATCAACGTCAATTGCAAAGTCTCTGTAGATGTCAGTAGCGTAGCCAGGATTTTTTTCAGTGGGAGGGGGCGCTGGGGGCTTGACCATTTCCTGGATGGGCGTCTTGTTACTATCTAAGCGGAGCGCCACCATGGGTTAGTGCACAGCGTACCTAAAAAATTTAGCTAAAAGGCCTCGTAGATCGTCGGAAATAACACTTCCCAAGCCTTGTAAGCAGGGTGGTCAATCCGATTTGAAACGTGGGGGGGGGGGGACATAAGTGATTCGAGTTTTCCAGCCGCAAGTACTATCTAAGCGGAGCGCCACCAACGGTTGGCGCGCAGCGTACCAAGAAAATTTCAGATTTCAATATCTGCCAGATCGCTGGAGATGGCACTTGCCAGGCTGGATAGCAGCCATCTAGTTGCGTGATTTCCGGAGAAAATTACAAATTCGTCACTCAGGAAATCTGCAATAAAGTTCATGCGGCCTTAATTTTTGGTGGATTATTTCTGTTATTAGCGATTCCAATTGGCATCAACATTAGAATCCAGTGCAAGTTGACAAATGATGCGGCGAACTGGAAACCCCAGCCCCATTTTGCCCTATGTTTCAGGATAGAATACCCCTCATTTGTTCAAACCCATGACAACTAACAATCTGTGAATAAATTTACTTCGAAATGGGCACATTTTATTACACCAAGTCGGTCAAGGAATGACCCCAGGGCCTCAGATATAGGCCAATAGGTACGATGCCACGAAATGTCCCCGGACTTACTATAGGCAAAGGAAGCTATCCGCCACGACTGCATGTGCGACTGCGGTCGAAGGGTCGTTCATGAGTGGTCATCATGGAGATTCAAGACCATTCAGACCAATGATATATTTTTCGCACATGTAATTTTGTTTCGACACCCAAAATCCCAGTTGGAAGGCGACTGGGGGCGACAAGCTTTCATGGGGGATGTCGCCCCCACCCCCTTGGCTACGCCACTGGTGGATGTGCATGAGTGCCAAACCGCTGAGTCTCTCTTCATTCATTGTAGAACGCATGCATGTAGTTTTTTATTCTGTGCATTGCGCTGAAAGACCTTTCAGCAGTTGCCGAAGCGATTGGCATGGTTAATCATGGTTAGTCTTAACTAGATGTTAAAAAACTGACAAGATCGGATCCTAGTATTTTTCGGCGGGTAGAGTGTTGAATGAAACGGCACGCGATAGAAATGACAGCCTAGATGACAGAAGAATAGGTCACCTAATTTAGCCATATTCTTGCTACGTTCATTTCAATGGTTTTTCCTGTCTAGACTCTTTAACTCGTCCAGCAAGCTTATGGATTTGAATTATGGGTGCTTTTAAAAAAAAAGATAACTTGGCCAAAAAAATTGTAGGCCCGGGCCTACAGTGCTACATACTGGCTACACCCTGTAGGCCTGGGCCTACAGTGCTACATACTGGCTACGCCCCTGCGAGTAAACCTAAGAAATCCACTGAGCAGAATTCTGAACAATACTCAGTGTAAATCAGTGAAAAGTTTTAATAAGGAAAACTTATCAAATTGTCAAGACCAAGTATTCTGCAATAGATTTTAAATAAACATCGAATTTTGAAAGAATCATATATAGTATTCATAGGTTACAGTCAAAAAAATAAGTTGTCTGGAATGCATCTGCTTTATTGGCTCCCAATTATAGCACGCTATAAGCTAGGAAAGTTTTGTGATTACGAAATCGACCTGCCACAGTCTTAAACTGACCTCGAGCTCTACAATATAGCCTGCCATTTAGCTCTCTGTGTAAACACTGTACGTGTGGAAATATGTTCATGTCTACTAGGGGCGTAACCGGGGGCGCGAATTACTATCTAAGCGGAGCGCCACCATCAGTTGGCGCGCACGGTACAAGAAAATTTCTGGTTTTGATACCACCCAGATCACCGGAAATGGCACTTCTCGGGCTTGAAAATGACCAACAAGATGTACACTTTTTGTGAGAGAACCAAGTATTTCTTTTTTCTCTCTCCACTTTTTCTTACCCGGGAGGCGCTCGCCCCCAACGGCCCCCTGGATACGCGCCTGTCTACAGTGTAGTTAGTCATACAGCGTTCATACAAACCTAAAGTGGTAAAATTGCCTCAATTGACCCAATGTTTGCACCACATGTACTTCCATTCATGCTCTTCAACATACAAGCCACATAAATCCAGATCCTGATTGATAATATCAAAAAAAGATCCTTCTGCATTTTGGCACTTTTCCTGAGATATACCAGACAGTACACGCTTCAATGGTTTGTCCCAAGCAAATTCCTTGATATGAGACACGAAACAAAATATTACACAATTAGAAACCACTTATATATAGTTCAGTGTTCACAGACAACACCCAACCCATTGCGAAATATCATGGGAAATGTGGGAAAACCCGATTACCAAGGACATAAATCGTATCGGTTTGTTTTGGTATGACGTCATTTGTAACCATTGCGAAACATACTCCTATCACACAGCTTAGTAAAGGGAGTTCCATAACAACTCCAAACTTAGTACATGTACAGTACATATACACAAACCTATGCCAAGCAACCGGCGCAACTGGCTGTCTGTCAAAAACGTTCTTGACACTGCCATCTATAGCCTAGTTTTATAAATCGTACTTTTTATCTTCTGCATTGGCGAGATTCTGCATTATCATCAGAAACGTGGCCAATCAAAGACGAGTGTCTTTGTCTAACCTAAGGAGCTAGCAAAAATATAAAATCAAGTTTTACTTTTGGTCGCAAGAATGCTGGAACAGGACCAACAATGTCGTTCGTCGTATCCGCAGGTATGATATATTTTACGGTACCTAAGTTGTAGCCTAAGCTAGGCTTTAGGGTTAACTTAGGCTAGGTCTCACATTTAACACAGCATAGGATAAATTAGAGTAGGAGGGATAGGCAATATATTTTATGATATACTAAATTCCTTGTTACGAGTACATCATCCCGTTGGTCCTTTTTACGAGTATATCAAAGCCGCCCTAAGATAGTTCCCTATTTACAAAGTATGTGTGTAGCAACATTGTACAGTTGACACAGGACTACTGTAGGCCTAGTTGGGCTTTACAGAAAGGCCGTGGCTATTCTTACGACTAGTCGTAACAATTATTTAAAAACTATTCTTACGACATCGGCTAATTCAAGCGCAGTAAAGTAAATAAAGCAACTGCGCATGCAGTAGGGGTAACCCTAAACCTAACCCTAAACACTGGCCCTAACCCTAACCTTAACCCTATCCGGAAATTATTGTTACTCCTAGTCGTAAAAATAGCCACGTTAAAGCAACTGCGCATGCGTATTTATAAATTATTCTTACGACTAGTCGTAAGAATAACCACTTTGTTACAGAAATGATTCAACCCCTTTCAAACAATTCCAAAGACTTCTTAGTAAACAAACACCAGTTTGGTGTCATAGTAAAGGGAGGGAGGTTTTAGAGATGGAGAAACTACACACACTGCATCTCAATTTACATACATTTGTTAGTTACTGCTTTTCATGTTCTAACTTAATTGTTTGTTTGACAGGTCTCTTCATTGTCCCTTGAATTTAAGTATGATTATTGATTACCATTCCTAAGGATGCTGAAGCTAGAAAATCCCCAGACATGATTGACACAGTATAAACATATTTTGAAGTGATGTGCTTAGCAGAGAACATTGTAAACTACCTGGCCTTTAGGTAAAAATAACTGAAAAGTCATATAGATCTACAGCATCATCTATCACAACATTTTACAAATCTTGGGCTCATCATTAGCAAGTACAATGAATAAGTATGTACATTTCTACCTTTTTTTGAAAAATTTCCTGCAATATCCTGCGAGAAGTGCAAGGAGTTCTGAATTTAAGTAACTGTAATCAAAACTTTATCCTGACGGGCATTGCCTTAAGCATCTCGCTGCACCATGTATACGGTTCAGATGTATGCTAAATATAATGCTGTCACTGAACCAGCAAATGAACAGTTTAATTATTATATACATTGTGCAGTATGGAACTTGTTTTGTTTTAGTGTGGTAGCTCTTGTGGGTTCATATACAGAGAGGCCAATGTGTATACGTAAGCCTAGACATACTTAGATTCTCTTATCAGATTTGCCTTACATGTTGTGTAGTGTTAGAATGGACACACAGTCACACACTCTACCATCTTATTCGTCATGGCTGCACTGCAGTGATGTCAAATGGGGTGCCTTTGCCTACCTCAGTATTTGAGAAAGTGGTCAGATGCTGGGGCATACACTCTCGTCCGTCGGATGGGGATGTTAACTGGCGGTCCTGGGAACAGGAATGGGAGCGAATTCACATACCTGCTACGTTATCCTCTGAACACTTATCGAAAAGAAAAGGCTTGAAATAAGCCGGTGTTTATCCATGATCTAACATGGATAGGGTCTCAAATAAGCTACTGTAAGACTTCCTGATCCTTGGGTCTCTAAACAAAACTATCGACTTTAGCTAAATATGACAGAGATCCTTGTGAAGCAAAGTTGAAAACAAATTTGAAAGATATCCTAATTTGAAAGTAGTCTCTGGGAACTGTTATTTTATGTCAATCTTGTGATATATTAGTGCCATTCAGGTCTGATACCTTGTACTTTCTCTTTGCTTGTGGTTTCATTATTTTAAAGGTACAAATGCCTTCATTCTGTCATCTTAAAAAGTGCAGTATTTTAGATTCAAACTTTACAAAGCCCATTTCCATTATAGAAAATATGCATTGAGATAAAGTAGGGATAAAACACATCAAAAAAGCGAAGCACATGTGGATCGATGATGTTATATTTAGACTTGATCAAGTTTGAACCTTGACTGTGAATGCAAATTAAATCTGTGATATCTCCCAAATGGAATGAGATTTTTCTTAGCTGTTTGGAAAGTCACTCATCACAGTTATCTCTATTACATACACCAATTATGATAATTGCGTTTGTGTTTCCTTTAAGAATAAATATAAATATATGATGTATAATGATACGTTCAGTTTGTCACACAGTTCCAACTATTATAATAAATGTACAGTAGCTGACATTATTCTCCATTATGGACACTCTGTTTTTCAATATAGTTTACCAACCAAACCTTTACCCGATTTTCATTATATAACTTAGATCGTTCAAACTTAAAAGTGTATTAATTTTACTCAAATTCTGCACAAAGGATGGTTAAACATGAAATGTCCCTTTAAATATGCCATAAATAAACTAGGTCTGTATTTTCATACTAGATGTGTTGGGAAATACTGGGCACTTACTGTTCACTCAGATGTACCAAAGTCTGATCATTTGTATTGTGGAACAATCCTTTCCAAGTTCTAAGCACTCTTTATCTTGAAAGTTGGAAGGTGAGGGAGAGATTGCCAACTGACAAGGTAAAATGCCAAAGTGAATCACACAAACCACTGGCAAAAATCCTTATATACTGTAGGTAGGTCCTATAAACACACAGTGAAGTTCATACAAGGGGCTTAGGATCTTTTTAATTTTTTTATTCGTTTTTTGATATGTGGGACAATTCATGAGCAAGTGAAACACATACAGTAGTGTTTACAGTCACTGTTTCAATGATGTTCAATAACACAAAGTAATAAAGGCTGTAGCTAGTGCATGAGTAGGCGTAGAACTTATATTTCTTGTATCAATAGGCCATATTCAAGTTTGTCTATGGGGAAAGTGTACAGTGATGGTGGGGATTGGGAAATTATGAAATTGTTCCCTAAAATGCATAATATATATACCTCATAATGTTTAGCCTACAGTAAGGGTAAGAAGATTGAGACCACCCATAACTTTGAATACACAATTTGTGAAGTTCTCATTGATTCAGTGTGTGAAAGTCACTTTCACCTAGACTTAAGGTGGAAGGATGTGACACTTTCCTGGACATGTGACATTATAACAAAGTGTTTCAGTATACAGTAGATGGTTAATTGAATGGATTCGCTGTTAGAATTTTTTTCTTCACATTTACTGTGCAACTAGGCATACATACATAAGTTTGAAGTACAGACTACTATATAGTCTAGTTTATTTCTGTTGATCTACAGTACGTACAGTACATACAGTATGTAGCAATTAGCCATGCCATGATGATTGCTACAAATGGGTTCTTCATATCTATAGTTAAGTTGTTCTACTAGTTTTAAGAATTTCTTCAAGCTTGACTAGTTTTCTTCTTCTTACGGTTTGGTACAATAAGTAAATTGCAAAGCATTTAATTTATTTTTTTATTTTTTATAAATGCCTATAGAATAATGAATGGAGGACTTTGGAGGTACAGTAGGATATTATGGGGAACTGCTATCATTCAGCGAATGGTAGATCCAGGGTCTCATTCTGAATTGTGTGTCCCAAAGTTAAGCTGACATAAAAGTTAAAAATTGTTAAAATATGTGGGTATAGGCGTACTGTAGGCGTAGGCAACAGGAACTAAACTGCCATGAATTTACATTCAGACCGAAATACAAACAACTTCTAATGGTACCAGAATACAAATTGAGGTCATTTAGGCAGTAGAAGCTGTACTTCTTTGCATAAAGTACAGTAGGCCACTTTACTACAGTACAGCCTATAATAATAAAAATAATGAGAAAGATTTAGACATAGCCACCCAGAAAGGGCGTTCAAGGTGCAAAAACCAATGAACTCCTACAAAATTACTGTAAAGTGTCCATGAAAGCTTGTCGTGTAAAGTGAATATTAAGCTTTAAAGGAGGAGACACTCCTAGCCATCTTGATTTCAACTTGGTAACATATTCCACAATTGCAGTGCAGCAACTGAAAAAGATCTGTCCCTCAAGATTGGTTGGATTTAGATTCAGTGAGAAGTAATTAATTACTTATCATTTGAACGAAGATAACAAGTTAGTATATATATTCTTGAAGCATATCAGAGGTGTATAAAGGCACCACATTGTGAAGAGACTTGTAGACAATCAGCATTAGCTGGAAAACAATTCTGTGAGTAACAGGAGGCCAATGCAGTTCTTTCAGGATTGGTGTAATATGGTAAGACTTTTTCGACAATGTTAGAATGCGAGCTGCGGTGTTCTAAACATGTTGAAGACGAGACAGACTTTGCATTTTTGGTTAGCCAAACAAAAGTGCTTTTCTGTTGTCAAGACATGAAGTGAAAAAGGCGTGGATTATCTGTGCAGTGGTCCTTATTAGTACTGTTTAATACAATGTAAGGAAATCTAGTTGCATATGCCTCTGTAGTTATTATTCAGTTTTAGGTTGCAAAGGTCACATTGCTGAAGAGAGATCTAAATTCAAGTACAGGAGGTTAGAATCATCACCAATCTAATCTATTGATCCTGCAACCTTTTGGACAGAATTTAATATCACAAATACGGTGTACATACATTAAAAACATGTATAAAATCATTCTTTTTATCATTCAAAATTTTTCTCATTCATGAAGACTTCCTCAATCATTGGATGGATTTCCTATACACAGTTATTATGTAAATTGTCTGGACTATTGCTCAATACCCTGTTTGTACAGTAAAATGACTGTATACAGCATATAGTGATGTTATTGTCCCACACACACACACACGTACCTGTACAAACACAACAAACTGGTGGGAGAATCCTGACCTTTATTTTACCTTTTAGATCGTTAGAAGGTGACTCTCAGGTGTAGCGCTGTCCTTTTTGGCATTGAGCCAAAGGTTTTCTGAACACAACAGGATATATCTCTTGTTAGTGTACATACATGAAATAAGATCACGAGGAACCTGAAATACCCTGTTTTGTTTAATTTGACTTGCATTCAGCAATGTCACTTTCTGAATTACATTTCAGCTCCTTCAGCTCCTTCAATGTACAGTACTGTTAAGAATTATGGTAAACTGTGCTGTAGAATGTGAAATATGTTATTGCTGAGATGATGTTTTAATTTTGCTGTAGGTTAAAATCGATCAAATAAACTTTAAAACTTATTGTTAAGAGTTTGATCAGCAGTCTTTAACCTACCTATTGTTATTGAAAAAATGGGGGGGGGGGGGGCGGTCGCAGGAGGTTTCCAATAAATGACACTTATGTATATTTGCACTGGTCAATTAAGGTTAGTGAGTGATAAATTATTGAAATCTTCAAATGATGCACATAGCATTTGTTCATAGCAACAATTGATATTGAACACCCGACACCGCTTCATATTTACAGACTTACTTACCATTAATATACATGTATACAGCACTTAAAATTTAATATTGCTGTAAACGTTTGAAAGTGAAATTTGTTTGCAACGTGGACTGATAGCAGTGTCTTTACTTTACTGCAATATATCAAAATTAATATGTTTAAATTTCCTAAAATCACTCTTTGAAGGGTATAGTCAAAGTGCATGTGGGTTGGAATATCTCTCCATAGAACAGTTCCAAGAGATTTGCCACAGTTTCTCTATACTATGAATATATTGCACAATATCACTGTACAGTATAAGCATCAGTACTGCAATTAATATATGGTACTGTACCTGTATATACTACATGTTAAAATTTGAATTAAAAAAACAAAAAAACAAAGCTTTGAAATTAGTTCTGACCAGTTTCACAGGCACTTTCTTTCAAATATTTTTGATTGTCTTCTCTTATTGCTGAATAGTCACATGACTGTCTCTATATTAAGCATTGATCTCCAATTCCTTTATTCTTTGGTAACATGATCAACCATCATAGGGTTTTCCATGGAGGAGGTGAGTCTGTATATATGACGTCAGTTCACAGTTAGTCATGTGAGATAGCGCTGCTATATCTAGATAGCATTCCTGATCAGCTGTGACGTACGTCCATCCCGTGACCAGGAATGCAGACCTAACTTTGTATTTCTCCTTAAAGCTAAATTGTAAGATGAACTGTGATGCGCCTGGTGCAGTACCCCCACAGTGAGTTATGTACAGTTGAATTTCAGAGTAGTGAACTGATCAGTAGCTCAATATCACAAGTCAATTAATTGTAACAGAGCTAGGGACATGTACAGTAGCTAGTAAAGTAATGAATGATCTGGGCTGGGGGGGGGGATATCATTTATCATATTTGGCCAATCAGATGTAGTCTTATCTGAATATTCATCCTTTGACCAGCCAATCAGTGTAGACTATAAAGCATCTTACATAGTATTATTTATAAATTGTCAGCTACAGTGATTGATTACGGACGTAATGGTTTGTGTTTACTACTGAACACCATTGATCAAGCTGTTATGTAATAGGTTAGTCAGCTGAGCCACTGTATTGCTGGTCATAGTATCCTTCTGAGTGGGTGATTGGAATGTGTTTATATCACGTGTGAATACTTGAATGCAATTTACCAATGCATACTATATATACACTGCCCTACCTGCAGTACTACTGTAACAATTGATTTCCAGGATCGACATTTATATAAAAGGTTTTTGTTGACAAATCTTCAGATCCATTCACAGGCTGTTGTTGAATTGATTGATAGAGATTTCCTGTGGTCAGATATTTAGAACTTTAAAAGGGATATCTTGGTCTGGACCTTTTTAAACTTACTTGAACTCGCAATTTTATTTGAATCTGCTACAGTTTTATCGCTTTCTGTACAGGTCTGTAAACTCTTTAGAGAACTTTTTTAATTGGTGTGTTTGGTGTATTTTTCATGGAATAATGTTGGAACACATTTAGCAATTTACAGGTTACTCAACAGCCGTTCAATATTTACAGTTTTAATTTTCTGACTCATGACAGTAGTATCATGCTGGAGAGTGTTGCCTCAAATCATAGCAAGTTTTATAGTGGCTCATTAGGTTAGAAATCAAACCTCTAATATATACAAAATAGTTTCAACAAGTTTTTACTATCTTTTAATGATCTGTTGAAGATGGCTGGATAAATTTGATCAGTCTTATAGAACAAACAAGAGTTTGGCTATCTGTACAAAGTATTCTGAGGTTTAACTATTTATAAATCAAGTTGATAACTTGGTACAAAGTCTAGTGGATCACTTGAGAAGTATTTTGTTTCCATTTCTTTTGTGGCATACAGTTACAGGTACTTTGAAAATCATGATGTTAAGATCTATTGGTCTACAAGAAAACTGGAAAGGATTGTTTTCATAACCAGCTGAATGTGATATGAGTTTGAATTGAGTTGAGTTGAAATTCAGTTTGTGAAACTTCAAATGCTTAAATACCGACATTATAATTGAAGCCAGTTTTAGTGTCAAGCGACGGTAACTTCAAGAAAGGGTGTCTCAACGTCAAGAAAGGAAGCAAATATTCCTCTTTTGTACTGATCAGCTAAGTGCAGATGTACAGTACAACGTAAGGATCTTCAAAGACATACTTTCTTTTGGAAAATAGTTTGATTCTTTAGAATGACTAATTGGAATGAAATAACAGGGATTTTTAGTGGAATTTGGAGGCGTCAATTTGGAATAAAATCACAAGTAGTAAGTAACTTCACTTTATAGATTTATGCTGTCATTTGGTTTAATTTTAAGATGTAAACAGAGTTAGTTTAATACCATCAGCATATATTACCCCCACATGCATGCTAGAGTGTCAAATAATGGCCACTGGTGCTCAAACTTTTAAAAGCAAGGATTTTAATGTCTCCCTCAAAGTAGTTTTTAATTCTCTCAGAGACAAGTTGGCTAATTTAATATCCTTATTCAATATAGGAATAAGTTGGAAAGCCAGAACCAGCAGGAAAGTCCTTTTGTCAATTTTCAGCAATTTTGGCATGCTGTTTATGCATTCACAAAATATGCTAGAGCTACATCATAAATACTCTTGGCCAAATTCATCATTTTGCCTAAATTGCTTGTCTGGTACTCAGGTATTCAGGTATTAATTATAAAGCTTTGATATTTTGATCTACTTTATTGATGGGTTTACATCAGCGGTCTTCAAACTTTTAGGCTTACCAACCCAGGAGTTTCCATTATGATGCTGGGTCACTCATGAATGACCCACCAATTCCCCTGGCCCAAATGCATGAAAGCTGTAGCTTGGACTGTTACTATTACAATACAACCTTAGACAATCTCCTTTGGCGAGCCCTGAGGTAAATTTTTGGGTCGCTGCCTCGCTGGAAAAGTTTTTTTTACTCTATGAGACATTTTATTGTCAGTCTAACACTTCTTACTGCTTGTGAGATATTATGAAGTGTTCGCACCTTTCAAATCGTTTTAATGTGCAGTTTACCGAACAGTGCTGTTTCATGTGGATTAATGGATAGCCAACATGCAATACAGTTGAGTATAGCTTTCAAGACTAGTTTGTCATGTCTGTTCTACATTTATTAGATTAGAACAAATTTCAGTTCATACTGTACTTGCAATATATGAAATATTTAATATTATTTTAATGTAAAGTTTAAATAATTAAACAGATCATGCTTTGTAAACTGTTCACTTTCTCAAACAGAGCAAGAAGTGCTTGGAAAGCTGTCCTCCAGGGCCCAGTGGTCACGCTCAACAGACACTCCTTATAGAAGATGAAAGTCTTCTGAAGGTAGGATGATTATTGTGTAATTTGTGTTTGTACTATACAGTATATATATATGTAATGTACCCCACAAGATGTAAAAAAGTCTGGAACGGGTACCCAATGAACTGTCTACGAGTGTCAGGCAAACATTCTATTTAAGCCAATGTACTGCAGGGCTGACATTTAATATGATTACAAATTTATTGTCATTTAAAGCTAAGTAGATTGGATTGAACAGTGTAAGTAGAGATGGCAAGCATTGTCATTCGTACAGTAATTACCCAAGCCAATCAGGCTTGGGAATTTCATTTGATTAACTGACAGGATCAATTTGATGGTTTGAATATGTTCTATTTTTTTTTTTAATTTAACAGAGATTCAGTTTACAACAATGGCTGGAGGTCCTGCGTAAGGTAACCTATGCCATCGGTGGAGTGGTCGTGTTTGCTGCTTTTCGAAATTCTCTAACCTGGCATCTGGAAAAGTTTTGGGGTGCATCTGGAGATTTCTGGCAGTCACAATGGGGCAAAATATATACATTCTTTGGAGAGGACGACTTTGCCGTTGGATTCTACGGTAAGGGTTATTACGCTCTGGTAGACTTTGGTGGATGAAGAGATATTTTGATGCGACTGGTGGCTTCGAAAAATCTCTAAATCCAAATTGAGACATTTGAAACTTTATGCAGAGCTGTAGATAAAACATTGGTTAATGCTAATTTTAAATTAAATATTTTAAAAGAAATTACATCAGCACCTTAGTGTTATCTTTAGTGCAAACCTCCACTTGCATGTAGGAAAACTTTCCTTGTGTAGCATATTTAGTGCTAAATTATAAAACAAAGAATGTTTCAAAATGTACTGTGTCAATTTACTATGACCTCAATTCATGCTCCATGGTGCTCTGTTTTCCTCTGTACCGTCCATAAATTAAGTTATGGAAATTAACTCATCACTTGTTTAAACATGTAGCTAGGTCATGTGTAGATAAGTCTACTGTTGTTTTTCATTGATACAAATTGTTGTTCTTTGCAAGTTAAATTCAGAATACAGTCTTTGGACTGTTTATATGTCTATAAATTATTTACCTTTTAATTTATCTTCCAGCTGACATCGTCATGTAATCTATGCCTCTCTTCCATTTCTGCAGGTACAGCTTGGGTTTCCTTCTTGTCGTATTGGTTCGTCTGTCTCTTGTTTCTCATTATTGACCTGACGGGGCAACCAGCATTTATCTTCAAGTACAAAATTCAAGATGATCAAAATATACCTGTGAGTAACCACAAGTGCATGTCAGTTCCGAAATTTATGTTGGTACTACAGAACTTTAAGAAAAGTCTATAGTTAAGAAAAGGAAAATGTCAGCTGTAACTTAAAGGCATTGAAGACTCGCCCCAAACCGCGTACGGCCAACTGAAAAAGTTAACTTTCTGTTGCTTGCAAGTGACGCTTTCTTCGTGTTGCTACAAAATGCAGTCAGTAATGAAACGTGATACTGTACCTTAATTGTTATCTTTAGCTGGACCTGAGATGTCCATCGCTGTATCGTTTGTATACTGTGCTGTGGGTATTGACCGCAGCTGTATGTACTGACTGTACACTAGTGTCTAATTACCGACGGTAGCAAGCTGTGTGTGTATTTTCTGGGATCGATGGTGGTGTCTAACACTCCTGTTACACCTCATTCGAAACTAGGTCAAATTACCTGCAGTAGACATTTCTTTTTGCGCGAGTCTTTACTACCTTTAAAGTTAGAATATTGTCAGTCGTGGAATATTTCTGTTCACAGTTTGGGATATCATATCTGCCTGCAGTCAATCATAACCCTCACATGAAGCACAGCCATGATACAGGTATCATAGAGTCTGTGCTGTACTGTTGCATGTGGACCTGTGTATGCTACTGTACATACAGTGTCACGCCTACTAGTCCAAAAGCAAATGTGGTATTTGAGTGTAGGCAGATAACATAATTCAACAAGGCTTGTTTTATTTGCATGACCTTCTTATGATACATTTCAGGGTCAGCATTCTGTTCATCCTCTTGTTTCTCTATAACATGAATTACTCAACAACAACAAATAAATGAAAGAATGGAACAAGTGACTGCATAATTTTTGGGGATGGCATAATTCTCTTAACTACATTAAACTCTCCCTAAAAACCTTAAAGGAGTCTCAGGAGCCCTGTTGACCACCATATCTCACTCACATTGAGTTTACCTGCAGGACCATTAAATTTATTTGGGATACGGGAAGTAGGGGCATCCTGCCCCCCCCCCTTGCCCTATTCCATTGTGTACAGAATTTCAAGTTAATGTGTACATTGATGTTAAAACGCTACGGTACATACTTATCCCTACAGGTTCCGAGAGGCAAGTTGTTACATGCCATTGCGGTTGTACTTTACAATCAGGTGGTGGTTGGAGGACCAACACTGCTGCTCCTATACCACCTAATGCAGTGGAGAGGTTGCAGCTTTGGAAGGGAACTACCATCCATCTACTGGGTCATGGTAGAAGCTGTAGTGTTTCTTATATTTGAAGAAATTGGATTTTACTATTCACATAGGTAAGAACTAATATAATTATAAAGTTGACATTTACGATTCAAATAGGTATAAAGAAATAATATAATTGAACATTCGCACTGCAATTGTGTTCTTGGACCTTTTCTACTGCACAATTAATTCTAAGGCGGTTGTACAGACTTTCTGTCTTCCTGTCTTCTTTTCCTGTGGGTGGGGGGGGGGTTGGGGATGGATGATTGCAGAAGTTGTCTTGTCTTATAATTCTGATGTGTTGTTAATGTAAGGATTATTTCCTGAATGTGACAATTATTCCTTGAAATAGTGATATAATTACGCTTTGTGCCACTTACATGTGACAAGCATCGCATTGTGTATGGACTATAAATCTTTTTAAATTTTACTGCTTTTCATGCAAGAAAACTTCAATCAGCTGGTTGCTTTCAGGTTGGTATAATTTCCCTCAGCAGCAAATACATTTGGACAGAGACTGTTCGATGATCTGGTTTCATGTCAGATGTGAAGATTGTACAGAACGTCTGTTACTTTTCAAAATAAACTTCAGCACTAAGTCCTTTACCTACCACACTGTCATAAGAAAAACATCTAGTCTATTCTACTTGACATGTCAGAATGGTTTTTGACCATTTGCAGCAGCCAGTGAACTGGAACCAGGTCTGGGACAAATATGTCACTGGACACACTTGAAGAATTTGTCTCTATCCCTTAAGTATATTATGAGAGCAGAATATGTTACTCTTATCTCCCAGCCCCCTGCTTAACCCTAGTGATCAAACCCCCCATTACCCATGCCATCGCACCCCCCTGTCCCCCACCCCCACTCGGTCCTTCTTGTCAACTGTGTTGAAGAAAGAAAAACCTTCATAGACCATGTTGGAATAAACTAGTGTTTACACGGGTCCAAAAATCGGGAACCGGGTACCCGAGGGCCGTTACCTGTCGGGTATCCGGGTACCCGGAAAAAAATTTTTTACCCTCGTGTATCACGATTTTCAAGAAATTACATATTGGATGCTGTAATAAATGCATTATATTCTCTTCTGACAATGTTTTCATGTTCAAATACGTAGGTGTAAGATAAGGTATAAAACCTTCCTCAATAATTTTTATTTGCTTTTGTTTCTTTCATTAACTTGTTAATAAATTAATTGTTTAATTATAATTAGCATTACTACTAACATCGCACTGGCGCCGCTGCTTATGCTTGCTCATGCAAGTCTATTGGAACAAACCATATAAATATCCAATTTAGCTCTTAAACAGTTGTTACTACTACTACTATCTATTATGCAGGCCCAGGGTTCGCATTAGCCGCGAGATTGCACCATTCGCGCAATTTGATCGCATTTGGAATAAACGATTAGTAAAAAGCCACTTGCGATTACTATTTTTTAGTTATCCCGTCTATAATCCATAAACATCTCGTAAAATTCCTTGTCAGCCTTTCCTTCTATGAAATAAACGAATGAATAAATAATAATTTCTTCCACATGGTAGCCTAACACCACACTAAGTCAATGAGAAATCTAGCTAAGCCTAACCATCTGTTTATTTGATGAAGTTGTGACGCAGTTATAAGACATCCATGGAAAAAATACGTTCGTTATTGCTGTTACGTTCGACCACATGGTTGCCTAACACCACACTAAGTCAATGGGGGTAATCTAGCCTAGCCATCTGTTTATTAGCTGAAATTGTGACGCAGTTATAAGATATCAATGGAAAGCTTTCGTTATTGCTGTTATCTTCGACCACATGGTAGCCTAACACCACACTAAGTCAATGGGAAATCTGCCTAACCGTCGGTTTGCCAATTGTTTTTTATTGTTTTTTTTTTTTAAATCACACTTTGCGTAGGATTCGGGTAATAAATTAGGAACCCGGTAGTATCGCGTTGGGCGGGTACCCGGGTACCCGGATAACCCGTGCAAACACCAGAATAAATATTGCTCAAGTAATTTAATTAAATCTGTGGACAAGTAGAATATAATGATGAATGGCAATTCAGCTAGTTTTACCTTTCAACAACATTTCTATGATTCTCTTCAGGGTTTTCCATCACCCCAGGGTCTACCGTTACATTCACAAGATCCACCACGAGTGGACTGCTCCCATCAGTGTGGTTGCAATCTACTGTCACCCCTTGGAGCACCTGTTTGCTAATATCCTGCCGGCTGTTATCGGACCAGTCGTTATGGGAAGCCACGTAGCTACACTCATGCTCTGGATCCATGTTGCACAGACATCTGCTATCATCTCTCACTGTGGATATCATCTTCCTTTCTTGCCTTCACCAGAAGCTCATGATTTTCATCATCTAAAGTATGTTTTTTTTTAATTCTTTGTAGTTATCTTTCTATTCTTGAACATCAGGAAGTGTAATACAAATAAATCAACTCATTTAATCCTTGGGAAGGTAGGCTTCCTGTTGGTAACACTGAGCTGTTTGTGCATCCAAATTTTCCCTTCAACGAACTAGCACATCAGCACAAAATGTGTTAAATCAAAGAGAGAATATAAAAATAGAAAAAAAAAAGAAGCTATTTTAATTGCAAATGCCTGTGTAGCTAAATATATGGAAGATTATTGAGGTCCGGACATTTTGTGCTATCAGAGGAAAACTGAAGCAAACACAGAGGAAAACAGATGTAATAGACAGCTGCCAGACGTCAAACAAATTAGAAAATTAAACAATAAATGATCTTCAAATATGAGTGTAGTTTGCTACACTGTTGCCATAGCAACAGATGTATAGTTTATCAGAGTGGTTTGTTGTTAACTTTCAAGACAAGCATCAACATTAAGTCCAGACATTAATACTGTCACAGGAGTTGATGGATCTCTGCATAGCATTATTTGAATGAAGGTCTCCATAGGGCTGAGTTGTTACGTGCATCAAGTGAGATGGATAAATCTATGGCTAGCATTATTTGAATGTGGAACTCTATAAGCTGAGATTGTTACATTCATCAAGTGAGATCATTTACATTCATTTTGTTTAAATAAAAACTCAAACTGAATTGGAGAGATCCTATCTATTATAATTTAAACTAGTTGCTGTAAAGCAACTGTCTGCAAATTTTGAGGCCCACGGTTCAGGATATTCAACAAGGTCTGAGCCACAACTCTCCAGACCCCCTCCCCCCAGCCTTCCACTCAGAGTTGATATTCAAAATGCAGGGAAATTAGATTGGACAGTTAATGTGATTGTACAAAATGAACTTCATCAATCTGAAGAACATAGATAAATTACCCAATGTTTGCAAAAATCATTCATTCCCATTGAAACGATTTTATGGCAACATTGCATTATTGCAGACCATCACTGTAAAGAATGTTAGGAAGTTTAAAATTATTTAGTTAATGGACCAATGTTTACAACAAGTGTATAACACCCATGGGTAGTCAGATACCCTTGTAACCGACATATTGATGTCATCATTGCAAAGACAATGCAGCAATACCTTTGAAAATACTCTGTTGCACCTATGAAATCTTAATGGTAGTCGAACTATGGAAATGTATCGAAACATAGTACAACCACATGCATTTTGTTCTATGGGGGCCCATAGTGAAGAAAAATATGTAGTGGGGTAGGGGTGTGGGTCAGATGCACCAAAATACCTAAAAGAAGAAACACAATAATTTTTTTTTTAAACTTTCCTCAGATTCACCAACAATTTTGGAACCCTTGGCATCCTTGATCGCCTCCACGGCACTGACAGTCTATTTCGACAGAGCAGGCAGTATCAACGCCATGTCCTGTTGCTAGGACTAACACCGGTCAAGCAGGCATTCCCTGATGACCCAAAAGAACAAAAGTGTGATTGAATGCTTTAGACCAAAGTCATACTGCTAAGGCCAAAGTTTAAGAGGGAAAAAAAAAATTGTTAAAGTTGTGAATTTTTTGTTTTCTGTTTTAGTTGTTTAAGCTTTTCTTATTTATTGAATATTTATTCATTGTAGATAATATTTATTTATTTCCTGTTTTGCACTTAATTGACAATACCAGATACACCTGTTTTATTTCTCTGTTTAAATTTTGCATTGATGTAAGAACGTTGCACCTTATGCAATAAGTAGTTTTTTCCCATATCTTCCTATCATTTGTTATAATTTGCATAAACGAAATGTTCTAATCTCTCTCAGATTTCTGTATGAGGATGAAGTGCACAAATGGTTTCTGTTAACTTCTGTGTCCGTACATACTGTCTATACTTGATGAGAAAGGCCAAGTGAGGGAGGGGTTAAAGGTCATCCATTATAAACCAAAACTTTTAACATGCTAAAAATGTGTGGAAGATTTTAGAAGTATTATATTTCAAGGCTCTGACCATCAGAATAATGTTTGGATATTGAGGAATGGTAAAATTAGAAAATTAAATACATCGATAAAAGGATTAGTGAAGGATGAGTATGGGTGACCATAATTTTACTGTCTGGCTTGTTGAGGGGCAATGTTGATGATGTTTCATGTGCATTAGGCACACCTTATTTTTGTCTACATATTTATGGATGGTTCATTTCTGTGGCTCCGTGGATAACTTTGTCAATCTTGGCCTACCCACAGTAGACTGATGACAGTCTTGAAGCTAACAATAAGGAACCACCTTGGCACTCGATAAAGCTGGTTTGGGTATTTGCTGTAGTTGAAAATGGTCACTATACTCCAATAAAATGACCCAGAATATTCTTCCCACTGGTTTCATGAAGTCATGCAGTCCTGTAGCGTTTGGTGTCAATAATAACAGTTAGCGTCGCTGAAATCTAAACAAGATATAGTTAGAAATATACTGTTGAGTTCAGATCAGTGAATTGCTTACCTCGATATTTATTCCACTGGTTTTCTATTCCCTTGGCGCAGTCATGTGAAAGTATGACTTGCTTTTGTGCTGGCATGTTTTCAGTCTACTTGGCAGAGGGTTGATCCAGTGCCTGAAACTATAAAGAGTTGATTTCTCAAAATATAAAAGAGTATATAAACAGGAAAGACAACCCTGCACCCACAGCATACAACCCCATTTTTCTGAATAGTCTGTCACATACAGGCGTTGTGATTTTGTCTCATTCCATCCCTTATATGGATTTTTTTCTTTCTACAAAATTCACTTTCCCACCAAAATCTTCTTTATTCAAATGTTACTTCATCATTCTAGGAGGCATACAGGGTCTACTTATAGGTGTAATGTATTGCTTCAATTTGAAAAAACTGCTTCTTTTCCTTATAACTTGCTGTAACTGTGATCTATAAACTTGCCATTCTAAAATCGAGCAGGAGATTCCGATAGCTTTTGATTGCTCATTATTTCCCAAATTTACAAGGCCATGTCTAACTTTTCAAGCAGCATTCAAGTGACATAGTATGTGAACACATGTGACAAGGTCATGTTTAACTAGCATGCAATAATTGTGTGGAATTTTTTGTAATAATTTAATTGTTATTTAAATGCTAGTCATCATCTGTTATTTGCAAATCATTTGCTGAAATGTTAGGGGAGCTGAACATGTTTATACAGTGTTAACAGAGAATGGGAACAAGGGGATTTATCCTGCCTTACCTCAGTATCAGTAGATTAATCAATTTGAGGAGATATATGTACAAGATTAGCAGTGAATTGGAACAAGGGGATTTATCCCGCCTTACCTCAGTATCAGTAGATTAATCAGTTTGAGGAGATATATGTACAGGATTAGCAGAGAATGGGAACAAGGGGATTTATCCCGCCTTACCTCAGTATCAGTAGATTAATCAATTTGAGGAGATATATTTACAGGATTGGCAGAGAATGGGAACAAGGGAATTTATCCTGCTTTACCTCAGTATCAGTAGATTAATCAATTAGGATCAGTAGATTAATCAATTTGTGGAGATGTAAGTATTAATCTGTGTGTATCTGATACTCAGTATTTTTGGATAGCTTTGACCATTTGGTAGATTGCTTGAATTTCATTCTCAATAGAAATTCAAAAACTGTGTAATGGAAAACTCAAAAACCCAACATGATGAAATTTGAGTGTTGTTTCAACATGATGAGATTTTTCACTATGTAAGATTCTTGAGTTTTCGTATTTTAAGTGTTGTCTAGTATGACATTGTATACTACACCATATATATAAAGCAAGTGTGTGATGTAAAACAAGATTAGTTAATATTGTAACTGCTGTTTTTAATGATTCAAATCGAAAAGATGTTCACAGTTGGTATAAATATTTCATCAAGAATATATAGACTATTCTACACTGCTTGTGTGTGTTGTTTTATATGCAGTATTGCTTCCTAACCCCCTACCCCCCCTCTTTCCCTCTCCATACCAGAAATAATGCCAAGATTGGTCACATTTTTCATCCGTCATTGGTGCAAACGTTCATGTCCCTTACTTAAATCAATCCAGAATTTGCCCCCGCCCTCAGCCTCCAAATTTGAAATCATGTAGGATGTTACTGCATGAATGTACACATCACCATTTTACAAGTTGATGGCACAACTTGCCTATATTCCTTCCAAAGAGTAACAGACACCACAGTTCAGTCAAAAGCTGCAATACAAAATTTAAAACACTTATAAGAAGAATCTCTGAGTGCCAATATTGAAAAGTAATAATATGGTACATATTCCTCCATGCCTTCACCCAGGGGCGGGCTGGGTCTTAAAACCGGCCCGGGCATTTTTCACCTATACCGGCCCATTATTCATTGATATGTTACTTACTAGTGATCGCCGTCCTGGGGGAGGGGTGTAAGGGGAGGGAGGTCCCCCTCCCCATTGAGATTTTTTGGAAGTTAAAGAATGCCTAGATGCAAACTGGTGCTATATTTCTTAATTTTGTAGGTTACAATAATACTTTAAAAAAGGACCCAAAAGTAATTTCCAGAAGCAACACTTGATTAAACTGAGGAAAGTTAAAAACGTAAATAAAAATAGGCAAAAATATATGTTTTAGACTGGATTTTAATTAGTTTTTCAAGCATTTTGTGACAACATGCTTGAAAAATTTGAAAAAAAAACCCTAAATAAAATCCACTAAAATATATGTATGTTCAATAACACGAGCACATGTCAAAAAATGCCTACCAAATGTTTAATAGTTGACCCGGAGTCGATGTATTTGTGAAATTATTGTTTTTGTTATTTTTCCGAGATCGTTTGCAGGCACTGGCGGATCCAAGGGGGGGCCAAGGGGGGCCATGGCCCCCCCAAAGGTGAGCCAAAAAGTGTTTCCGAACATCCGCTAAATCATATGATTGGAAATTAAAAAAAGCGAGAGGAATAGCAGTGGTAGACTAGTCTAAACCTTTTCGTTTTCTGGTTTAAAATTAAATGCAGAGCTCCCAACTGACCCGCAATTCGCGGGAATTAGACCCGCATTCTAACACCCAAACCCGCTGACCCGTACAAGCGTCCGAAAAAACCGCATTGTAATTGTCAAGTATACATAAAAAAAAAATTGCATCAAATTTTGACTTAGCAACCATCATTTCTTTAGCATTTAGCATAACAGAGTATAAACCTCCTTTACAGCATCATTTGAACCTCAAATTAGCCAGCGAACATTTTCATGCCACGGGAAAGAATGAATTATCACCTACTATTCAATTTATTGATGTTACACACAAAAAAATGCATATTTCTCAGAAAATTTTGGGTGACAAAAGCCTTTCTAAGGGCCACCATTTTACATGTAGGCATCACCAGGATTCCAAAAAAAATCAAAAGGGGAGGGGGACACCCCCTCCCCTTATACCCCTCCCCCAGGAAAGCGATTCGTGTCATGGACCAGCATTTGCCTTCTCAAGAGTTGGGAGCTATGTAAATGTATGAGCATGAGGATTTACAGTTTAACACCATTTTGCAGTTACAGGCTGGTTGTAAGAAATTTATAACCTATGAGAAATAAAATTTCTTGAGAAAGATGATCCCAACTTTGTTTCATAAATATTTTAGAAAATTACACCTGGGAAACATTTCTTTAGAAGTAAAGTAACATCACCATTGTACACTTTTGTCGCACCAAATTGCATCTGAGGGCATTCAGCAATAGAAAATTTTCCAAAGGGGAGGAGGGCACCCCCTCCCCAGTGGCGGCGGAACCGGGGGGGGGGGGGCTTGGGGGGCTCAGCCCCCAATGAAAAATGGGGCAAATGCATGATAAGCCCCCCCCCCCAATATTTACCAAGGTTCCGAAACGTGCATCTGTCCATTTTTCAATGCATACTTGTCGATCTGTCCGATGCACACGTATACTATATAGGTGTAATAATTTTAGTAATTGCTGGGGGACCCTCGGCCCGTCCCCTGGCTATAGACCACATTGTCACCCCAACCGCGTCTTCACGCCCCGTGAAAAGTGGAAGAAGTTAGTGTGAGTACCGGTAAGCGTAACACAACTTCGTCTTAGGCCGATGACTTGCCTCATTTCAGCCAGTTCTCCAACATCCCCTTACTTAGTGGCGGAGCGTCCATATATACAGTCAGGGGCGGATGCCCCCCCCCCCGACGGACTCAAATGGACTGCTGACGCCCTTTTCAGCTTTTCACTACTTTTTTACTTATTCGCGATTATTGACTATTTTATTGCGCTCTCATATACCTATTGACATTTGTCATATTCTGTTGGTGTAATTTTCCGACAAAATGGCGACGACACCTATTTATTCTCCGTTTATCTGCAAATTAGTAAGGCCCGAAAGGGTGATTTCCTGCAATCTAGGGAGTATCTTTACTCAAAAATTTTCTGACCGCTCCGCGCCAACCTGTGGTGGCGCTCCGCTTAGATAGTGTCCAGAGCCGTATATTGGCTCTG
Source organism: Apostichopus japonicus (assembly GCF_037975245.1). Taxonomy (NCBI): domain Eukaryota; kingdom Metazoa; phylum Echinodermata; class Holothuroidea; order Aspidochirotida; family Stichopodidae; genus Apostichopus; species Apostichopus japonicus. The sequence goes on along the minus strand of NC_092574.1, from coordinate 25,607,789 downwards.
ATAGTGTCGAAAGCGCCCCTACAGACTATTCTTGCCCCCCCTGACCAATACCCCTAGCTCCGCCACTGCCCTTACTACACTCAAAAACGTCTTTGCGAGTACACTTCAAGTAATAGCTACTCTCTTATTAAAACACCATCGAATATACAAATTACAATGTTTTTACAGACTTTCGTGCAATCTGAGAAATTGCAGGCTTGAGACCCATATTCTAGGGGTAGGTATTCGAAGCATAAAACACTTGGGAAGTGCCGTTTCCGGCCATCTGGGGGTTTGATAAAACTCAAAATTTTTTGGTACGCTCCGCGCCAACCGATGGTGGCGCTCCGCTTAGATAGTGTCCACACATTAGCACCCCAATAATTTTTCCGTTCCGCCGCGCCTGCCCCTCACCTTAGACCCCTTCCCCATGTCACTCTAATTCCACTTTGGCCCCTCCCAAACAAAGGCCCTGGATCCGCCAGTGTTTGCAGGACGTATAAACAACTATCGTAACCGAACGGCAACCGAAATGTCGGGTAGTTAAGAATTTGATCGATATTAGAGTTGCAGTATAGTTAAGAAATTGATCCATATTAGAGTTGGGGTATTCGGTCATTGATGAAGGTTATCGGGGAAGGCATAAATTTCCGAACACAAGAATGTAACTCTTACTCTGTCAGATGTGGTGGTGAGATTACAGATTTGTCCTGCCACCTCCACCTCCACCCCACCCACCCTACCCAACCCTCCCCCACCAGAAACATATTCGGCCTGATTGCGTCAAAATATATACATGTTTTCCTATAATTGACTTTTCTTTTCCGGTGTGATAATAACGCCAGCTGCTTCCGTAGCCTACACACTGCTGCTAAACATGGAGTATAGTAGGATTGACTAAAGCCCTTCCGGTAAGAATGATTTAGTTACGTATACTTGGTCACGTGAATTACCTACCACATCCACTTCTTTCGCTTCGCCCAACTTATTCGGAGATATATTTAGCTAAGATTTTTGCTGGTAGATTGTAGCAAAGCTTAGTCCTTGTATTAGAGAATGGGACTATGTAAATACGTAGCAAGCTGAAATGATCCGAGTGATCATAACTTAAACAGGCTACGGTACAGCATATCGGATACAGCGTTAAACGGTAGTGAACACAGCAAACACAAGATGAAGATTGAGAATAAGGTAGCCTTGGTTACAGGTGGAGCTGACGGGATTGGCAAAGCAGTCTCTCAGCGTCTTCTTGAGAAAGGAGCAAAGGTAAGATACGACTCTGTGGAGATATCTTAATTAATTAAATCGGCGTTTGTTTTCCAACTACTATTATGGTAATGAACTTGTTGACCGTGTAATCCATTAACGTTTTTTGCTCTTCATTAAACATAATATAATTTTGTATTGTTTCGTTATATATATTCAAATTTTTATAAACTTTATTCATAATTTCTGTGAAGATGTAGATGGACTGACGTAACAGGTTATATGATTTTAGTATATCATATCTTTCAATGGATGATTTGGTTATTGTGTATCCCTGAGGGACCCATACCCCACCCCCATAACGTTATAAATATCGTTATTAAATCTTTAAATGTTGAGTCGCTTGAATATCAGGATAACGTTTTCACAATGTTTTATATAACATTATTTCGATGTCAGCACAACGTTTAAGACGTTGCAGAAAATGTTGTAAAGACGTTATAATAACATTTTGACAAATGTTATCATAACGTTATAAAATGACGTTATAAATACATTAAATGTTGAGTCGCTAGAAAAGCAGGATAAAGTTTTCACAACGTTTTATGCAACGTTATTTCGTTGTCAGCACAACGTTTTTAAAATAATGCATAAATGTTGTAAAGACATCATAAAATTTTGACAAATCTTATGACAACGTTATAAAATAATGTTATGAAAACGTTAAATGTTGAGTCGCTAGAATAGTATGTTAACATTTTTACGACGTTTTATATAACATTATTTCGATGTCAGCACAATGTTTTTAAAGTGTTTCAGAACAGTTTGTAAAGATGTTATAGTAATGTTTTAACAAATGTTATAACGTTATAGAAAATGTCATGACATCTAAAAGCATTTCGAAAACTACTGCGAGTGCTTTAGACGGGTTATTCGAGTTTCGAATGTAATGAAACATGAGATTCAGAATGGTTGGCACTGTCTGGTGCTTCCAACACTGTCAGACAAAAAGTTAATAATACTCAAATGCTTTCTGTACTGTCAATTTATTGTAATAAAGCACAAATCATGACATAATCAGAGAAAGCCATATTTGTAAGGCTTTCTTCATACTATGACACAGTACTTAAGTACTGGTCATGCAACTGAAACAGTGAAAGTGGGACACACATTCTCTTGATCACAGATGATCTTTGACCTATGCAAAAGACAAAAGGGGTCTACTTAATATGGAGCGTTCAAAACCCCATGCATGTATGAAATCTGTCAATTTATTTTTCATTTGCTTTGGAATATTTGTCAAATTTTAGCATTTCTTGCGATACCATGTTTTAGTCCTTCACACCTTTGGAACCATTGAGGTAAATGAATCTGGAGGATTCATGTCAATTGGGTGCGCTCGTACCATGTATGGAGGGTCATGTGATGTGTTCCAGGGTGGTACCAAACTGATATTTCTCTGTAGCAGTTCGAGAATAGTGTTAGTGACTTCGTGAAAGATTTGCACCAAGACGGATCGGACATGGGAACTAACGGCATAAGGAGGTACTGGTACTTCAGGCCTACGAAATAGTGCTAATATGCTAACGTTCAACCTTATTCTCTTGAATGAAGGCAGGCCTTCTACATAATAGATCTTACTTATTAATACAGCTCCAGGGGCAAGCTTTGTCTCATATGGCCTAACGTTATTACTACTTGCTCTAAGTGAATGTAGAAATGGGAAATGTGGGGAAATGTTTAGTTCAGTGCAACCACGGAATTCTCCATGGAACAGAGCCTAATGCTGCTCGACGGGAATATAGCTATCACGTTAGGCTACAGGCACGGTTATTGCTAGGTAACGGGTGTCGTCTGCTGCTCTAAGCACGCAAACACATTTACGTACTAGTTGGGTGAAATCATCATGCGTAATAGGGAGAGTAGTATATTAGTACCACCCTGGAACACATCACATGACCCTCCATACATGGTACGCGCGTACGCGCGTATTTACTGTGTGATAGTTTCTCCAGATTCATTAAACTCGTTGTTTGGAACTCTTTTAACCAAATATTACCCTTTCAACTTCAATATCCACAATGCAAAATGCATTTGATCTCTGTTGACCCTAGATGATCTTTACCCTCCACCAACATCAATAGGGTGTCCTTCCAATTAACATGGTACACTATATGCCAAGTACGAGATCTGGCGAGACTTGTCAATGTTACCCTTCCTGCGATACGGTGTTAACAATATGTACACACTTCGACCTGTGGTGACCCTAGATGATTTCTGACCTCCACCAACATCAAAAGGGTTCTTCCATGTTTGAACATGTTATATTTCAACAATGGAAAATAAGCTATGAAGATTTTCAACCTAAAATATGTGTCTTTAATTGTTCAAAACTTAATACTAGTCAAAGTGTACAAAGGAACCCCCTCCCCTCCCCCACCCCAACACCCTAAAGAAGAGTGTTATTCATTCAAAAGTGTTATTCATCACGTAGATGCTCATGTTTTATCACACCACCCAGGTAGTACAGTTCACCTTTGACATCCCTGCAAACCTCACTGTATTATTTTGTATTTTGACTTATATGCAACCTTGAAATTACATTGTGTACCAATAACAATTCTAGACGTTGCTATATGGTATAAGCAATATTGTTACTGGGATTTTAGAACTCGCGTCCACGGGACGCAAAATCTCAACAATGTTTGCGTCGGCTCAGTAAAACTTGCGTCTAGGCTGATGTCCTCCATGAAAACCTGCACGTTTAAACACCTCTACAGGAACACACAATACTGTAATTCCAACAAATCCAGTTGTTTGGGATTTGTTGGAATTACAAATATCCTTAGTTCTTACTGTAAACTTAATAGCACATGCTACCGATTTATCAGATCTGTCAGCACGATCCAGTATTTACTGTGGTACAAAACTTTAGATTTACAGTAGTTACTGTAATCTCTGTGTGAATCGGCTGAATGTACCCTGACAATACGCTGCTTTGTGCGTAAGGGAAGCGTGTAGTGGTATGCCTATAATGTGTACATAAGCATTTAATGATGAAAGTTTTAATTAATATACAATAACAAAATGACTGTTAAATTACGAAGCGAGAAATTTGTCCGTAGACTAGTTACAATATAGGCAGGCCTGGACGACATACAATGCACACTGTTGTACGGTATACAACCAAAGTGTGTATGATAATGTTACAGGCTATGTTTATGCTGTGAATTGTCGGAAATCAAGTAAAACGAGTGCCTAGACGAGTGTCTAGACATAATGCCAGCATAAAAATACGGCACTAGTCAACTGATTCAAGTAAACCATTAAAATCTGCGTGCTTATGCCATAAATATCGGAAATCAAGTAAAACGAGTGTCTCAATATAATGCTAGCATAAAAATACTTCACTTATCAATTGATTTTTAAGTGACATAATGCCAGCATAAAAATACTGCACTTTTCAACTGATTTAATTGAACAAATATTAAAGGAATAACGAAGGCAGGGATCATATTTTAAAAATATAATAAAAAACACCCTCCTAAAATTTGTTGTACACACGGGATGGTAAATCTAGTATAAAACAAATAATCAGATTTTTTTCAACATGACACTTTTGAGATATTAGCTGTCAAAGATGACCTCGTTTTGTACATAGCAACTTTACAACTTCATTATTTAATATTAAGAAAAGTTAAAAACCTAAAATTTGGTGAGTTGTACAAACTGTATGTTTATAGTTAAAGTAAGAGACCCTCACAGTTCTCACATGGTTTTGTTGTAAAAAAAAGGCATCAAAAACCTTTCCTAATGCTGAATCGCAGAACAAAATAGCAACTATAGGGCTGTACAACTTGCAAACAGATAATTTACAGGAAGCATTGTAATCATTATTTTGTATTGTTTGCACTGGACATAATAACCTCTTAAAGAATTAAGTATCCTGAAGCAATAGTTTAGGAGCAATTTCTCACTTAAAATTGCATATTTTTTTTTTCTCACAAAAAATACCAAAATTGATTAGTTACATTTCAGAAACAAAAATATTGTCGCATGGCTACCTACTCTAGAACTACAAATGATTTAGTATAGCTTTAAAACAGATGGTCCAAATAATACAAGAAAGGCCTAGTTTCATTTAAGGCATTAGGCTAGTGCCACATTTATGCAACTGCGAATGTTTTTTCCCCGAACATTGTCATAGGCCTGCATGGGTGATCGTTTATAATTTACAGGGGTGGGCTGCCCAGGCCTATACTATAGGCTACATCTTAGTCCAAGGCTTGGGCTAAACTTCGATTTAATTCAGATTTAGGATACAGGCCTAGGCTATCATCATCCACATCCGAAACCTTTTTTTGAAACTTTCTTTTTACGGTTGCTTCATGTATTCCCCGTAGCCGTTGACATAGACAACTATGTAGAAATGAATTTTGAAAGCCGGACTTATGATGGTATACGCATGCGCATGTATACAAACGTATATGGCAAGCGATATGGGACAAACATTGCATAATATATCCTCGTATTAATAGGAATTTATACGCGTATTAATTCGAATATATACGCTTATTAACTCAGACAATAACTGGCATGTCTTATATAGAATTCACCCACACTTAATACGCGTATATATTCGAATTAATCCTCAAATGTATTTAAATTAATCCTCATATGTATTCATATTAATACGTGTTTATATTCGAATTACTACGCGAGTATACTGTATTGAATAACCTTTTTACACCATCCAGTGAATATGTTTTTAAAAATGTTATAATAACATTATAAAAATATTTTCACAACATTAGTACTTTCGTTGAGCACCATTTGCGGTTTAAGATATCAACTGCGATACTGGTATTTGGATTAAGTTCCTCTTAATGGCTTTACATAATGGTATAGCTAAATTTGATAATTTTCTACAAAACATGTACCTTCTTCAACATTCTAATAACATCAAATAAAAACGTTTCCTCAAAAACATTTTACTAACATCACTAAAGCGTTTTTAGTCGTAACATATACGTTATAGCGATATTTTACAAACGATATACTTCGTCATGGGCTTCATGTACCTGATAGGATTTTAAATAGGGTACTGGAACTGTTCTAAAGTTCCAAACACACACCAAACAACAGGTAACTCTTTATTTAGTAGTTTCTTCAAATGACATATCTTCTTTTTTTTTTAATAAAATTAAAAATTTTTTTTTTAACAACATTAGGCATAATGTTTTGCTGAAAATATGTTAATAGCATCGAAAATGTTTTTAGTTTAAAGAAGACATTTGACGATGTTTTCAGAATGTTCTCATTCTGTATTATACAAGATTCTATAAAACGTTGTAATGTTATTTTAATTACAGTTTTAGTACACCGGAAAAAAGTTTACGGTGACAACATTTTAATGATGTTGTAATAATGTTATGACATTCTGAACAAAATCAGCGATATTTTGATCAAATGAAAGGCTATCGCCTTTAGGTAGCTGTGTTGAATTGAAATTGCTACATATTTTCAATTTTAAAGTTTTTTTTAATGCCTTCCTCTAAACGTTTTCAGAACATTTTTACAAAATTTGTGGACAATATTTTATAAAATAAAATGTAAGGAAAATGTTATTAAAACTTTTCCATGTTTTAAAATGATATGTACAAAATGTTATATAAACGATTTACAATAACATTTTGTAATAAAATTTCTACGCCCTTCTCAAAATCTTATTAAAACGTTATCTGTTTGCTGGTTTTATACCTTTTTGAAATTTTCACATTTTGAACTCTACTGTCTAAAATTACCTTTGACTTAGGCCTACACCAAAAAACCATAGAGTCTTTACACTAATTTCTTATACTCATTTTGAGGAAGATACGCTGTTGTTACCTACCTTGAGATGATATTGTGTTTGCAAGGTTGAACATTTGCTGACCTTAAATAACTTTTTGACCTTCTCCAAAATCGAGCGTAAAGTTCACACATTATGTACTATTCTAATACACCTTGTCTTACATTTTAAATTATTTTACTTTTAGGAAACGTCAGTTACAATGCATTATCACTTTTTTTTCTGTAAGACTATAACGATTACAACACATGAAAATTTTCATTGTGATACAAAGTATCATGGCATTTTTAATGATGACTACACTAACGAGATTGTAAAATCTACCTTTCGTGCAAGAGAATAACTAAATCCCAAGCACATATTTTTGTTGCAATATACGTAAAAAATACATCCACTCCCCACCATCATGAGTATAGGGGACCGGGGGTGCAGCACTTCCCCTCCCCTGAGCAATATATTTCCGTACAATTTCTGGCTATGTTTGGGTGACAATATTACACAGAAATGTATTAAAAAGTTCGTAGATACTTACAATGGTAGCACCATAATGTATCTAAGTAACTTAATTGTGTAAAATATTTTCTCAAATGTGAGAGCTAGGCACGTCACCAGTTCGCTCTTTCTATTGGTTAAATTCTCGGGCAAACCCCCAACTCCTCCCCCCCCCCTTGTCAAATCACACTGGGCCTCTATATACGTGCACATGCTCACCATACATGCAGCACAGTGGTGAACTTGCTTCATTACTGAAAATCCTATTTAAGTTTTTTTTAATAAATCATTTGTAATAAATGCATGTCATACATGTTTTGTATTTGCTGTTGTTCAATTTACCATTGATACATATTGATAATTGAAAAATTACCAAGATTAAGCTCTGTCTATATTTTTCAGTCTATTGGCTATCGATGAGGCTTTTTAGGTCTATATTTCGCGAACAGTGTCATTCAACAACTTAAAACCGGTAACTTATTACATGTAGGTGGACAGTTGGGTAACATTAAAACAGCCCAGCTCAAATGAACGACAATAGGTTTACTTCATACATATATGATATGTAATTAATAACCAAGAAACCAAGGACAAGGCCCCCCCTCCCCTCCCCACTCACACACTATGCACTGCTATGGTTCAATCAAGAACGAAAAACTTGAAAGATTGGAAAACTGTCTAGCAGTTCTATCGACAGTTAAAATTACTTTCGCTGTATGATCCAGTCTGTACATGTGTTCTGAATTTCTATTACCTCTTTGCCACTTAATTCTCATTTCAAGGACATTTTTTACAATTTGCACTATCAGTATTTCACTGTTAAATATTCCAACCATCAACCACCAATTACTTATTTATTGCCACACAAACTTGTGATTAGTGCAAGTCTCCCCTCTATTCATTAATTATCAAATGAGTTATTATAGTTTCCAAGGTTACCCGCAGTTAACCCTCTGCTTGCATGACCTATGATACCATTATCTATCATCACAGGGACATTGTGTCATTTATGTCATCACTTCTGAAGATCTATACCAAATTGTAATGACCTCTTTCAGGGGCGGCGATTTGTTTCAATAATTGGGGTGGGGGGGGGGGGGGGGAATTGCTTGGGTGCAGGCGCGTAGCAACTTTCATCCCCAAAAATTGTTCGTGCACTTCGTGATATTTTGTATATTACTATCTAAGCGAAGCGCCACCATCAGTTGGCGCGCAGCGTACAAGGAAATTTCTGGTTTTGGTAGCCCTCCAGATCACCTGAAATGGCACTTCTCGGGCTTGAAAATGACCAACCAGATGTACACTTTTGCCTGAGAACCAAGTTTTCCCAATAGTTTTTTTTTTCCCATCCATAACCTTTTTCAAGATTGTCACTATAGTCACACATCATGTTCGACCTCATCGCATATCCTGTGGATCATTGCTTTTGTAGGTAATACTACGTTATGGCCCACAATACCCGTCAGCCCCACTTTTCAAGGTTTTAAGCCCGTGATTTGTTCAGTAATTGAATGATAAATTCACTTCAAAACATGCCCATAATGTTGCACAAAATATCATCTATGGACAACCAATATAGAAAAAAAAACTTCAACCCGTAACAGACCGGTCAAAATTGCACGAGTAGAGGGAAGTATGATGAAGAATGTTGGTCAGGGAATTTTCCAATATTCAGACACAGTTAATTTATTGGTGTACATGTACACCAATATTTGCAAATATTAAAACCTCTTATAATGGCTACTATAAAACTTCGATATCATAAAAAATATGCTCGCGGGGGGGGGGGGCGGTCTCCCCCTTCGCCCCCTGGCTACGCGCCTGCGGTTAGAAATCTTGTAGGAAACAGACCAAATGGAAACACATTGAACCCATATCGATGTGGATCATATGTATGATTGTACGTACTTACACTCATACACAAGAGATGTACAGACATTATGATAATAATCATGAGTGACAACATGCTATACGGTCTCAGGTCACAGAAACGACCACGAAGAGTCATTTATCTCATGCAGCATGTGTTGGATGAAGTTTTAGCCACCGCCAAATAAGATTTGGATAAATAATCTCACGCATTATTTTCTATTTATAGCCACACAAAAAGACTATACCACCAAATATTGGGGGGGGGGGGATATTGATACTATATCCCCACCTAAAATATGGGGGGGGGGACATGTCCCCCCGTCCCCCCATGACCGCCGCCCATGACCTCTTTATCCTTATAGGTATGCTGTATTGGCCCCAAATATGCTAGATAAAATTCGTAAACTGTTTGTATTACCACCTTCGAGGAAGTATTCCTCACTGGGACATTCAGTCAAGTTTGTGTTCCTAAACCATGTCTGAGAACACTTTGGAGAGCATTATAGAGCGCTATAATTTGGGGTCTATGCTGACTACCTTTAAATCTTATTTAAATTTTAGCGAAGCCATTAACAAAACAGCTCAAGTTAGTGTGAGAGAAAGTGTCTAGCGCATCCCCATACATAGACCTCTTGAAAATGTCAATTTCAGGATTAATAACTGTATTGGGCATACTGCCACACAGCTTGCATTGATATTATGACACATTCGTTGCACTTTGAGATGAGAAGGACTTGGAAGTAATATAGTCCTAACCATTACTGTACAGTAGTTGGGATCTTAGTTTTGCAATATGGTCTTAGTTTTGCAATAGGGTCTTAGTTTTGCAGTAGGGCCTTAGTTTTGCAGTAGGGTCTTAGTTTTGCAATAGGGTCTTAGTTTTGCAGTTGGTAGGGTCTTAGTTTTGCAGTTGGTAGGGTCTTAGTTTTGCAGTAGGGTCTTAGTTTTGCAGTAGGGTCTTAGTTTTGCAATAGGGTCTTGGTTTTGCAGTATAGAGTCTTAGTTTTGCAGTTGGTAGGGTCTTAGTTTTGCAGTAGGTTCTTAGTTTTGCAGTAGGGTCTTAGTTTTGCAGTCGTTAGGGTCTTAGTTTTGCAGTATAGGGTCTTAGTTTTGCAGTAGGGTCTTAGTTTTCTCAGTAGGGTCTTAGTTTTGCAGTAGGTTCTTAGTTTTGCAGTCGTTAGGGTCTTAGTTTTGCAGTATAGGGTCTTAGTTTTGCAGTTGGTGGGGTCTTAGTTTTGCAGTTGGTGGGGTCTTAGTTTTGCAGTAGGGTCTTAGTTTTCTCAGTAGGGTCTTAGTTTTGCAATTGGTGGGGTCTTAGTTTTGCAGTATAGGGTCTTAGTTTTATCAGTAGGGTCTTAGTTTTGCAGTTGGTGAGGTCTTAGTTTTGTAGTGGGTCTTAGGTCTTAGATCTTAGGTCTTAGCTTTGTAGACACCCAAGATTTTCATAGTTTTCGGTTGGTATATACACCCGTGGAATTATCGGAACATTACTACTATGTTATCAGTTGCAGACAAATGTTACCCTGGAGTACATTCTGTGAGACAATGAAAGCAAACAGCCATAATACGTTTCGCAAACAGTAGCCTTAGCGAAGGCTTCTAAATGTTTGCATTTGTAGATAAAAGTTTATCATAAAACCTATAGAGATATTGCTCGCAGATTGAACCAATGCAAACACGTAGCAAGCTGTATTGTTCCGAGTCATAAATTAAACAAGCTACGGTACAGCATATCGAAATACAGCGTATATATCGGGTACAAGTATATCGGATACAGCATATCAGGTAGCGTTACACGGTAGTGAACACAGCAAATGCAAGATGAAGATTGATAATAAAGTAGCCTTGGTTACAGGTGGAGCTGACGGGATAGGCAAGGCAGTCTCTCAGCGTCTCCTTGAGAAAGGAGCAAAGGTAAGATACGTCTCTGTGGAGTTATCTTAACTAATTAAATATGCGTTTTTGTTATTGTTTCGTTATACATAAAAATTTGTATAAACTTTATTCATAGGTTTCATAATTTCGGTACGGGGTAACGAATTTTAACTTCTCACTGTCATAACATACTAATAAAGCTCATAATGAGGCGATCTGAAACAATCGACCACGGGTCCCATCTCTGTAGTAAAACGTATACTTTGTGTCTTTTATGTCTCTGTTCGTAGTCGATTATTCAGTTTATTGATTGTTTCTATCTAGTTTGTTGCCATTCTCGATATTAACGAGGATTTGGGAAAAGAAACGGAGAAAAACTTTGCTGGAAAATTTGGCAGCAAAAAAGTTCGTTTTATTCATTGCAACGTGACAGATGACAAGAGACTAAAAGGTTAGTATTGAGTATGTAACATTCCTGTCTTTAATTGATGACTTTGCCTTGTATATCTGTTATGTCATATGATAGATTACAAATGATTATGTGTTACAGACAAAGCTGATTGTTTATCTGTACTGTCCGAGCCTGCCGTCCCGGCGACTAAATTTGGACAACCTGTACAACGTGTTTTACCTTTCTGGGATGGGTAAAGTTCCAGTTGGTTTCGCCATACGATTAATACATGTTTGTTTTCCAAAAAGTACCAAAGCAACAAAGATACTAGATCGAATTTGTAAAGGAAAAAAGGATATTGATACATAAAATAAAGTCAATCCATCAATCATGCAATAAACCAAGCAACCAATAAAAGTACAAGATGGTGATTAATTAATTCATTGGTTGGCAAAAATTGGTTGGCAAACTGAATCAGTCGATTAAAGCTTCTCTTTGAAATCAGTTTAATATTTCAAGTATTTCCAAATCATTTTCCTCCAGAATGTTTTCAAGAAGCGTTTGATGTCTATGGGACACTAGATATTGTGGTGAACAACGCAGGAGTAGCCACAGCCAACCACAGAAGAGCAATCGAAATCAACCTGGTAAGAAAAGAAAAACATTTAAATTTTATATATAAATATCTTTGCTAACAGGCTCTCGCACGTATACCCTAACCTTGGTTCTGTAAGCGACTGTGTATCAAGTGTGCATGGTAAGACTGTTGATAAAACGCAGCCAAATTCAATAACTTCACTGTAGTATCGTTTCAACCATTCCTCATTCTTACCCCCCCCTATGCTCCCCTCCCCCATACGACGTAACTCTAAACCTTCAGGCTAATATCTCACTTTGGTGGGTGTTGAACTTAAAAAGTACATCGAAATTAGCCTTGCTGTACATTTAAGTGGAATTGTTCTAAAACGCTCCCCTCCCCCTCTCCGACTCACATACTTTGATTTGCACACCTGTCCCATGTGGATACGGATTGGATGGGGATAGTGACACAGTTATTTTGGAACCAATATCTCCCACCCACCCGACTTGGTGAGGTACTTTTGGTGATGATTGTAGGAGAGACTGGTGTGGGAGGAGGGGGTGAGGTCCCACCTCTCTTGGTGAGGTAGTTTTGTCAAAACAGAATAATTTGCCGCTAAATATTGTTGTTCAGATCGCAGTCATCAATGGTTGCTTCTATGCTGAGGAATTAATGACGAAGCAGAAGAGAGAGGAGAAAGGAGTGATCGTAAACACAGCATCGATGGCAGGTATGTTAAGTACAGTCAACATAGATTATACAAAGTAATTACGTATAGTTTAACATCTACAAAGAGCGGACGATCTTCTTAAAGTCAGAGTCAGTGATCTATTCATCTCGACATTTTCTATAACTGCTTGAAATGTGCAAACTGTAGACCTACGTGCTCAACTCTCCTTCTTTAAAGTCGTTGCAGCCTGGGGAGAAATTGACGACTTTTTCGCTCCTTAATTCCTGGAATATTTACCAAAGATTATTCCGGATTCACATGGCTTAAAGTGTTCAAACTGATGTATGTTATTATTTCTTAACATGTGTTACATTTATGCCCAGTTGCAATGAGGAGGACTTAACAAACAAAAGATACTAAACACATAATCAAATGCATAATGATTGACTGGATAAACCAGACTGCAGTAAAGGCTTCGCCAATATTTTCATCCACATTTTTAACAGAAAGTGGATGACACTGCAAAGCGCCTATTTTGAACCGTCTTTTCAAGGTATACTTACTGTACAAACATAGGGACATTAATTTAGACTCCTAACCTCATTAGTTCAAACAGCCTATACTGAGTTTGTCTCTTATTCACAGTTCAAACTGATCGAGCCATGTACATTGGGTGAAGATTAACAAGAATTATATAAGAACTTAATAAGAAATGTACACATTACAGGTGTTTTAATGGGGTCTACCAGGTAACTTGTACATATATAGTGTGACGTGGGAAATTCAAATAATAAATTCCCACTCGGGTTCTTTTAACACTTATGAAAAAAAGATGAAATGTAACAGTATATGCTTATAAATAACGAAAATGTATTATTGTACACTACAATTCACATAAGCTGCTTTGCTACATTAACTGTCTTTTACATATCAAAATCTTAACGTTTACTGGTGCCCTTCTTTACTCAACAGAAAATGTTTCTTTTAACTAACGAAGTCGGGTTTTTTCTCCACGACAATTCTCTTATTAACTAATCTGTCGTTAGTCGATATCTCTTTTAAATAATGCTTTCTTGCGTATAACCATATATGATGTTATCGCCCAATATACAGACGGAGGGAGGGCCTCAACGTTGGCTGCTATACGCACGGATCTTCCGTCTCGTGGCTCCTCTCTAAATTAAACAGGCTCTGCCTTAACGTTCCCAGTATATAACGCAAAACGGAGCACTGAGTTTCGTCTCCCAGGAAATGGTACACTGTAATAAAATTGATACAATGATGTTTCCTCTTGTCAGTAAAATGAATAGTTTACATCATGTACTCAATCCCCCTAGCCGCTCTAAATAGGACAACAATATCGTTATACAGTACTAAAAGTGGACTATCCCTAACATTAACATTATTATCATATAGCTAATTCCCAACCCAAATCGAAAACGGATTTGTCTCTCCGGCAATTAATATTCAAACAATGCATTTCAAATTAACCCTCAGTCATATAGTTTTAAGTATAATTCAATCCATATATGAGTGATTCCCATTTACCATTGGGCTATATTACAATACTTATAAACACACTTCTAATATTAAGACATTTAATATTAGCTGCAAACTACCAAATTAATATATTAATATATCTTCCTTAGTCAATCAATTAAAACAAATTCCCACTTACGTGAAAAGATTTAGACAGCCTCTGAGTCACGGCATGGGGCAGGTGTCTCCATTTGGTCGGTGAAGGGTACTCGCAAACAAATATCAACACACAAGTATACCGTCTACCCAGACAAAATTATAGCCTCTCCCGGTAATATATACCCTAGGCCTGTCTCCACGACATATATACTATACTGTGATCGACGCCCTATTTGCTAACGCCTAAAACCGCCGTCTACTCTGCCTAGATGCTCAGAGTGAAGTGAAGTTTCTAAACCTCGTGTTCCATTACATTTGCTCATTCCACCTGGAAGCAATGCTTGCAATTAGGGGCATGTGTTTCAAATATTCCTCCTTTGTAAGAGACCTTTTGTTTTATTTAGCGCGCCTCGCTCCCTAACAATACGTTTGGCATTTACTCTTGAATACGCTACAAACACCTTGCATATTATGCTAATTAGTCTATGACCAGTGGAAATAACCCTATACGTGTCATTTTAACCGTCACATATAGGGAAAGAATGCTCTTAATATGGAATATCTACATCTCCTCAATTCAAATTTAGCTTTCTATTTTTCCTTCAAGGTATAAGGGTCGCACCAGGTTATGTGAACAGTAACTATTATGCATCAAAGTACGGAGTGGTGGGCCTGACCAAATCTTTGCCGGTAAGCGTCTTCATTTCAACCAAATTACCCAGGCCCAGCCAAGCCCCAGCCCCAGCTGCAGCCCACAGCCACAGCCCCAGCCCAAGCCACAGCCAAAGTCACAGCCCCAGCCCCAGCCCAACCCCTTTTGTTCCCTCAAAACATCTTTATTTTGGCTTCTTCGTTTTCATTTGCTGTGACTGCAACTCCATTTATTATAATTCCTGTAGATAAAGGAACCATGAATGGTGATTGGCCCATAGGCAGGAATTCTGGGTTGGAGGAGTACCAACAAATTAAGGAAGGGCACTAACAATTTAAGGATTGTGAGACATGTGTATGAGGTGGAGCGGTGGCGGCCCAGCAGTGTGCGTGTGGTGGGAGGGGGTGGCGGCACGGCCCCTATGCCTCAGTCTGACTTTGGGCATGTGTTCAAGTTTGATTCGGTAAACTTCTTTGCACCCTTTCTTATTGTCTTGGTGTAATTCTTGTAGATAAATGAAATCTGACAATTGTATGAAAGAAACGGTCGTTTCTTTTATCTGTTCAATGTTGTGTATTTTAATGCTTTACAGATCAGTTCAGATGACTTCAGCAAAGATCTACGTGTTGCCGCCATTTGTCCTGCACTCGTTCTTACCTCTACGTTTTTACAATCTCAAGATATGATGGACGACGCAAGTCTGAAGGCACTTATAGATCCCATTATGGAACGTGAAGTCAAGTGAGTTCAATGGTCTCATCTTAGTTTAAGGGAAGAGTTTTTTCTTTGCAGTTTTAAGCGGATTCTTGTGTTTGTTCGGCAATGTTACATTATACCGGGCCCGGCCTCCCTGAATCCCCCCCCCCTTTAAGTCAGTTGCCATCATAATGGTACTCCTGATACTCTCCTGGCAGTATTTATTTGTGTACATATGTGCAGGGGCGGATACATGATTTTACAAAGGAGGTGGTTTGGCGAAGGGGTAGCTGAAGTGGAGCCCATAGAGAGGAGTGTGGGGAAGCTCCCTCAGAAAAACAATTGTGGACATTAATTTGTACCTAGTTAGACAAATTTAGACTATAAATTAGTTATATAATTAGATCGAAACTCAAGCTAGAAATGAGCAAAACTCCCACCTCCCCTCCAAAATTCACGTACATATGTTTTTCTTTCATTTTCAGTATGTCTGTGGTTGTCGATGGTTTCATCCTAGCTATTGAAGATGAGAGCCTAAATGGAGCAATCATAACCACGACTAAAGAGGGCGTTAATGTAGAATCGAATCTGGTTACGTCTGCACAGTAAATCATATCAAATAATTCAATATAATTAAAGATAATTTGGATGATAGTCCTCTTTCTGTCTTGGAGAAAGTTAAGTAAATTAATCATCAAAATGAGTATCTAGAATTATCCTAGAACTGCCAAACTTTTATAACAGAAGTATCTATAGCTTCGCATCAAACTTGTTATTTGACGTAAAGAGAGAAAATTAGGCACATAATTAACTTTGAAATGTTGTTGATCACTTTACACTGCTATCAGTACAAGTTATAGGTTTATATCAACTTTTATTTTGTTGATGTGGCTGGGATATATATATATAGACTACATCACAAGTCATTACCGGTCAGTTAACCTTTAACAACCTCAAATGAAATATTTTCAATTATTATAAATCTGTGAATAACCAATGGGGTTGAATGGCAGCATCCAAATGTGATCCGTTGTTCATATGTAGTTTAATGAACATGTTTTGGTCGAGTTATTATAATCGTAAAACAGCGGATTAACATTAATGTTAAGGTCTGCAATGATGACCCGACTTCATAATCAAACCGAGCTTCAAAGGAGCATTGCAGACATATTTCAAAACTAAATATCTTGAAAGCCTGGAATAGCTTAATGAACGTTTATTAGCATTCAATTTTCTCCACAGGAATATGATATATTGAGAACTAAATATTGCTACTGGTAACAAAACAATACTAGTATAAATAATGATCATAATAATAAACTATCACAGTTATTTGCCTTCGAAATATAAATAAATTAAATGCATCCATTCTCTTCGTTATTTTGATTTGTTTAACATTATTCCTCTTGTCAACCCCTCTCCTTTCAAGAGAATTGAGTGCAACAAGTCCACTCATTTCCTTCGTGAAAGAAGATTCGCCTAGCTAACTTGGTACGATTATGTTGTTCCATACCAACTCTGTGATTGTGTTATCTGGATTAAAAAGTTCATTCCTTTACTAATTTAATCTTACCAAGTACACTTTTAATGTTCCTTTTCGTCTTACCTGTTGAATATTTATTAACATTGCCAAACATTGCAGACCCTACGATTTTAGTAATAGCAACCTTTTTGAGAAATGACGGTCTGCAGTCGCTGTTCAAAGGATTTGTACCAAACGAAGTCTTCGGCTTTGAGTACAGTGTTTCTGTATGTTGCCGTGTTGGCCGAATATAACCGTAATAGTAATTACCGACTTTTTGATCCGCGTTATAGTAATTGCCGACTTTACAGAACGCGGTCCCCCTCCCAATTCTGCAAGGTCGGTTAAAGTGACTCCATAGTTTTACCTCTCGGGAAACCAAAAGAAGTATGCATTAATATGTATGAATTATCGGAAAATAACTTCAACTCCAATTGAAACAAAATTGACTAAGGCATCTGTAGTATATTGATAAAGTTTGTGTATTCTGATGTAGTCTTCACATGATTTTTCGAAACCACCCGTTGGTCTGTCCGCTGACCTTATGGCTTACATATCATTTATCATATTGTATATACACCAATATGTATCAACTATAGATCAGTTCGGCATTTACTCGTTTAGAATAAAGACGTATAAATATAAGCCCGTTCTCATGTATTTTGTTTTGCGTGTTTCGTTTGGTTAATTAAGTGAGTTAAACCAGCGGATACGTCAGCATCAAATATTAGACAGGAACCCATTCTGTGAGACGATGAATACAAATAGCGATTTGCGGCTTCGCACAGTCTAATGTGTAGCGCAGACAGCGAAGTTTCAGACTTGTTCACCTTTGCCCCTTTGATGTTATCGCACTGGATTTATGGTTCTATCATAAAACGTACGAGATATTCCTTGGTCATATACCAGTTCACCAACACAACAATACTAAACGTTGAATTGTAATCAAACAACGATTTGAGTGATCATATACAAGACACTTCGGATCTTGTGCACAATTGTTAGTAATTACATTCAGTTGTGAACAGAGCAAACACAAGATGAAGATTGAGAATAAGGTAGCCTTGGTTACAGGTGGAGCTGACGGGATAGGTAAAGCAGTCTCTCAGCGTCTCCTGGAGAAAGGAGCAAAGGTAAGAGATTCGGGCTCTATGGAGATCATCAACACACCGAAGTCAGTCTCTTAGATTCATATTTAACGTCCATGATTATGCATTGTCAATTGTCCACAACTCTGCAACTGGACGACATACAATAATCTTTGAGTGACTCGAACTCGGGACCTTATGATTGAAAGGTACCGGCGTTAACCACCGAGCTAACACTCTTGTAACCATTGCCTTGGCAATATAACCATTGCCGTGGCCATTACCCTGTAAACGTGTACATATACCCCAAGGTAAAGCCGGTTGGTGTATTTCTGATCTTTGTTGGTAGATTTACATACTCTGCGTGTAATACGACACAATGATTTATGTATACATGTACACATTTACAGTGCTTAATTTACACTCACTTTCCAAAAAACGTACGTACCCTTTTCAACCAAAAGGGTAATTTTACCCGCATTACATGTACTTTTGCACTAATTGTTTATATCTCAGTAACAAGGTGTAAAAAAAACCTTCTAAGTATATTATTTTACAATCAAAA